>NC_047058.1:0-651839 GCF_000738735.6 Corvus cornix cornix | reverse complement strand
ACACTTCAGGGATGATGACTCCACCACTTCCCATAAGCAGCAAATGATTAGTTCAAAGATTGGAAAACGGGTTGGCTCTGCTTTTTCATTTGTAGAGGCTGTTAAAACTCCCACTATTTTGTTATTAAAAAGGATCCATCTCTGACATGCTTGAGCCAGTCCGTTAAGTGCAAACCTGATAGGAAATTTTTGGTTCTTGACAAGAAGTGAAAGAAAAGTGGCTCTTCAAAGGGAAGTGTTCTCCTGGCAGGAGCAGTGGTAGGCTTGGGGTGGGGGAAGGCAGTTGTCTTTGGATCAGAATTCTGTATTTGAACCTGAGCTCTTTTCCCCCTTGGTTTTTCTTCATGGATATAAAAAAATCAGCTGTTGATTCCCAAAGCAACTGAATAATTGTACCTAAATTGTTATAACCTCTCAAATATGTCAGTGCTTCCACTGGAAGAGGAGATTATGGATGGGAGGAGAAGCAATGTGAAGGTTTAGAAAAAGGCGATGCTTTTTCTTATTCCGTGGAGGATGTCTGTAGATGGAAGCGTGCAAGCACTTACTCAAAGGCTCACTAAGACATTAAATACCTGCAGAGGGTACATTTTAGACAGGCCATGGTGCATTATGTCTTTGAAATGACCCTCATGGACTCTGCCCTCCTTGTTCAGCAATAAACTAATTCTCAGGACTAATGGTAAAATTCTGGAAGGCATGAATTCCCAACTTAAATAGATTTACAGTGAGTTAATAGATTTTCCAGCATATCTCTTGCAACCTATTTGTGGTGGCATCATTTTAACATGCACAGTTATTGAAAAAATTGTCAGGATTTACAGTCTTCTCTGACCTGTGCTTTTGACACCTAGGAAACACTCCATAATAGACATAACATTTGCAGTATGGATATAGACCTTGTGTGGAAGTGTTCAGACAGGAGGTCTCTCTGGGTAGTAACTTTTCCTTGGGAAAAAGGGGATTTTGGGATTATGAGCATCTAATACTTAACAAATGTCACCAAGAGGGTCACATGTGCCACGAGTTGCAGAATAGACAAGTCAGAACAGTGTCATGATGAAGATGAACCTTCAGCTTTTTAGGTAATATATTCTGTGTTGGTTTCCACATGCAGCCTTTGACATACACGATCTTTATTTTGAAAGGACTACGATGAAAGTATCATTTGGAAAAGCTGTTTATTTTTTTCCCAGGCATATTTTTCCTTGCTCCTTTTGTTATTATTTATAAATCAAAAGTTACATTGATCTGGAGATTATGTGTTAAACCATGTCTGAGCAGTGGTTGGTCTATTACTGAGAAAAGCAGCTGCCATAAAACTTTTGGTAAATTTATTGATCAATACTCTCCATATTTCTCTTCAGAAAAAGAACAAGCTGAATTTTAATTTACTGGGAACGCAGCTGAACATGTGGCCCCTGCATCCAGCAAGGGATTTAAGCCTGTGAGGAACTTTCCAGAGATGAACAGTGCCATTATTTTGCAGAGGATTATTCATGTTCTTGAAGGAAAGCCTCTCTGGAGAGGGCAGTGGAGCCTTGGATCAATTCCTGGCATCTGTGGTTGAGTCTTCCTCTTGAGAGCCAAATTATCATCTTGTGCTCCTTTTACAATGGTTGCCTTATTCTCACAGAGGGGAAGAAGGAGACGATCTTCCTTGTAAAATGAGTGTTAATCAAGCCAGGGCTTTGAGCCAGGACAAGCAAGATGCAGGAGCCACGTGGAATGCTGGGTGGGGACCACCCATGGGCTCAGCTGGTGCCACCAGGACATGGTGTCCCACATTCTGCTTCCTCCCTGGGCTGGGACCTGCCCCTGCACCGACTTAGAAACCAAAGTCAAAATCAATCAAACAAAGAGAGCCCACAAAAAAACCCCAAACCAACAACCACCTGAAAAAGCCAAGCAAACAACCGTTGCTCAAACAGACAAAGGCAACCCACCAAAAACCCAACTCAAAAAACCTATCAAACCACCCTTCCCCATAAACAAACAAAACAATACCCAACCTCCCCCCCAGCAAAACCACCAGTGTTTTGAGGGGCTTCACTCAAGGTACCACAGAGGAAGGGAGAGAATAAGTGAGTCTAGTTTTTGGATCGTGGTGAGGCTGGAAACTGGGGGCCATGGGTAGGTTTTCCTTTTTTTTTTTTTTTTTTTAAAAGGATGGAGATAGTGCCTGGTGTTTGTGTGCCGGGCATGCCCTGAGTCCTGTTACAGGGGTGCTGCTGTGAGTATGGTGTCCTGTGTCAGCCCCTGTGGTGTTTCGGACAGGAGGGAGGTTGGGTACCCTGCTCTCTGTCAAGCAAGAGCAAGATGCAGCTAAAATATTCTGCAAATGCTCAGTGACTCAGGTGCTGCCAGGGGACATTGGAGTGGCTGCTTGCACATGTGCTCCTGAGGTGATCCACAGTCTTATTTCCAAGTTGGAAACCTCTGTCTTTCTCTGAGGTGTCTTGAGACAAAACCAGCTTGAAAATCACCGAATTGCTTTTGAGAACTTGGACATTGTTGTGTGTCTTGGAAACAGTCACTCCTTAGGGGGAAGAGTTACACCTGTATTGGTTGCTGTATGTTACTGAGTAAATGGCTTTCCCAAGTTCTGCTGGCGCAGGTAGGAAACTAATAAGAGAAATAAATGGGCTGGAGTGACTAAAAGAGTGGTCAACAGGTGGCCTGAAGTAAGTTCAAGTCCTACACGTTACTACAGGGATCAAGAACTGATCTTCTGCCATTTGCTTTTCATCAGACAGTTGAGATACTTTAAAGAGAATTTGGCCAGGAGAGATTATTAAGGAAGGAATTTGCTGCTTAAATAAATAGTCTGCTCTCCATTGTTGGAGACTTAACAGGCTGATAAAAGCCCTCTGGAATGAAAGGGAGCCTGGAAAGCTCGTCTCAGATCTGCCTTGCTCTGAAGTTACTGAGACCAATGCACTTTCAAAGAATTTTTTTCAACTTTTTGAATACAAGCTCAACTTGACCTGGTGGCTTTCTTTATCTTCATTCATTCTGATGAATAAAGGAATTTGCTAGGCTTGCATTTTTTCAGAAGTTGCTTATAACTTTTAGTTTAAAATACATGGAGGAACTATACAAATTGGTGTCCTGGTCTTTAGAACTGCTTGGCTTGTAAATTTGGGTGGGAGTGCATGAAATCACTTGCCCTCTGCTTGATATGTGTGGCTTGTCATTCATCTTTGGAGAGGTATGCTGCTTTTTCAATATCTTTATAATCCCATTAGGTGGATGTTGCAGCCTCCAATTAGTAAAGGCTGTGTGGGTGACCAAGTACTGGGCTTTTATTGGGTTTTCGTTGTTGTTTTTCTGTTTTGTTTGTTTGGTTGAGGTTTTTTGTTTGGTTTTGGTTTGGTTGGGGTTTTTTTGGAGGGGGGGTGTGGAAATGCACTTTGTGTTTAAAAATAAAACCAAAACAATCCTAGATGTGCTTTTGCAATGGTAAAATGCCTGGATCTGTAATATCTGCTCAGTTACCCAGGGCAGAGAGGTCCTTTTCCCAAGGTGTTTGTAGCTGTTCCTGCTGCACTGGGCTGTGCTCCCTGGTTGAGCACCTGGCTTGAAATAAGAGTTGTAGATGGAGTCTGTTGTCTCTGCAGCAAACTGGAGAGGTAAGAGAGACTAGGAGCAGAGAAAATAAGTATTTGGGATAAAAAAAATGGGGAAGGTGAACTTGAACCCTGGGCCTCATGTGGGTTTTGGCATCAGGATGGAGGCGTGGTGTTGGAAAAATCCGGCGACTCCAGCGGGGGGAGAAATTGCAGACCAGCCAATATGGTTGATAAAAGCAAGCTCCGTTTATTAGCAATCCAGAGGCACTTATGTAGTATACCAGCTTGTTAACTCTTAATTGACTCAAACCTATCAAAGCGCATTTCTGCTTCTACCTAATGAGACTACATTCGCAAGCTTCTACTAGTTATGTTATCATTAAAAAATTCAGAGTTGACCCTCCTTTCTCCGGGTCTTATCTGCGCAGCTGCACATCCTCAAACTCCCTTTTTGTTCTCAGGCCTGTTTCTCACACAGGCACTTCTCATGCAGGCAGTTTCTCACACAAACCTTTGCTTTCAGGCCTTTTGCTTGTACAGTTATTGATTTGTTCCCTTTATCAATGATCCATGTCCCTGATCCTCTAACCATTTCCCAACAGCGTGGGGTGCATGGAGAGAAGTTTATCTTTCTCTCATCCGACAGGTTACCAGTACAACCTTTTCCTCTACCAGAGCTACCTTTTAACTGCAGAAGCCTCTTACATTTTCTCTCTGTACTTTTCCAGCTTGCACTCCCAGGGCTTGGATTGAGCCTGCTTCTCTAGGCCCTTATTCCTCTTGCCCTTTGATTTTGATAAAGAATCATGTTCACTCACCACTTGCGCCAGCCTTGACTGTTGGCATTTTTAACTTTGCCTTTATTAAATTTCCAGGAATCTGTTAAGCATTCACACATCTGTCACGGCATGAAGCATTACCTTTCCTGATGCTCAGGAAAACAAATTATACAATGGATGTGCAACCCATATTTAATAAAAAACGCCAAAGCCATGTGTTCAAGCATGAAGCCCCAGGAAAGATTTTACTGCAGAGTCATTCTTGTAAGGTGTTGGCTGTGAGATTTTGGGGGGTTTTTTTAGCTTTCACTGGGAGTGTAGGTTTCCTGTATTTACTTGGGTACTCCCAAGGGTCTCTAGAGATCTCTCAAGGCATCCTGGTGCCCCTCCAAAAAACATTGTTTGTCTGTGGTCTATTCCAGCACCCCTGACTCTGCCTTTTGCTGTCATGACTTGTGGATGCCAGTGTGGGGTACAGAGCACTGCGCTGAACTCCCTCCAGGCAGGGTCTGGTCCAGGCAAGGGGCTGGTTGGAAGTGGGGAGCTGTGGGCACCAGCATTTCTTGTTTCCTTGCTTCTAGGCTGGTAGCAGCTTGTGTTGGTGAGCTCTAATGTCTGCATTAACAAAGTTTTTGTGTGCAGGATATAAATATTAAATGGGAGAACCACAGTGTGACTAACTGTGTAACAGCTGGACTGTTACCTGGACTGGAACAGGAGCACATTTTCAGGGCAGTTTGAGTGGGTATAATGAGATGGATCATACAGTATTTTTATTAGAAACTTCAGGGAGTGTATTTCAAACTGTCAGGGCACTAGATAAGCTGAACAATTAAAAATAAATGGCTTTGGAGCTTGGTGTTTTGATAGAAACTAATAATTAAGAGAAGATGCTTTTCTGACAAAAGGGTAAGGATTTGGCAATGGCTGGTGAGCAACACTGGCTTGGAAACTTGTAACTTGGGTCCTGTGGGAATGAAGGCAGTGGGCATGGGGCTGGAAGAAGCCCCATCTCATTTAAAGACTGGACCTTTGCTCTCTTGGACTGGTGGTGATGGAGCAAAGGTAGAAAGTGCAAACCTTGATGGCTTAAAATTAAGAGAGAATAACTGAATTGTTCCACTTTCTATTACTAATGCTTTGAAGCTAATCTCAAAAGCTTGGGAGCTTGAGACCATAATTTTTATGGTGACAATATTGTAAAAGTAATCCAAAAGGCTGTGTCATAGTTGGAAAAAATAGCATTTCCTAAGCTTTAAACCCAAATGTGCTCAGAGAAACAAACCCTGTAAGAGCAGCAGTGGCACCATCTGATGGGTTTTGTAATGCCATAGACAAAAGTAATTATACTGCTTAGAAGAGCTTTTGTCTCCAGATAATGTTGTTAAAAACTTGCAGTGTAGTGTAAATCATAACAGAACAAATCTGGAGGCTGCTCTTATTGCTGCCAGGGGAAATTCTCTTAGATTTTGTTTCCTTTCTGCTCAATATATTGCAAACCTTTTCCAAGCTGGTAAATAAATATTACCTGCTGTTTGAAAAATGACTTGGGGTTCGTCTCACCAGTAGTGCCTGTGGCCGTTGTTGCAAACAGTTGTTCCTCTCTTGGTGAGCTCTGCTGTGTTTTGGGAACACAGGCTATTGTGATGGGGCTGAAGTTGTCTGATTCATTGGAGATACTAAAGAAGAACATTTCTTCCTTTTATAGCTCACTCAGATGAGGATTCCCCTGGCTTCTTTTTTCCACTTCTGAGCAGTGCCACAGCAAGAGCCAGGTCAGATAATATTTGGTTGAGCTTACAAACACCCAAACTTTTAGCATTTCTTTGATGAACATTTGAATTCCAATCCATGGACGTTGGTGTAGTGTTTTTGAGGGGCTCAGCAGGTTTGGCTTTTAGATGTAAGGCATTTTTAAACGTTTGGGAACCTTGGGCCTGCAGGAAATGCAGTGACTGCATTAGGAGCTGATTAATGAACTGATGAATTTTCCATGTCCTGCCTGGACATCCATGCTTTTCTCTCAGGGTGGAAATGATTCCTGTGGGCTGAGAGATTCCAGTGCCAAGCTCTCTCCTGATGATTTGTTATTTGTGTCCTGAGAAGTGAAGTGAGAAGTTTTGCCATCAGCAGGGAAGTGCCAGAGATCAGGTGGAGCCAAGGCAGGTAAAGTCTGGCCATACCAGAGGCTCTCTGACCCCTGAAGTTATTGCTGTGCCTTGTGCAGAGAGTTTGGTTTCAGACCTTGTGAGCAGGGACCCTCCAGGGACAGGCCTGGGGAGCAAACCCAGGGACATGAGGAGAGCCATCGAAGCCTAGAAGAGGGACTTGAGCAAATTCACTGAGCTTCAGGAGCTGGGTCTCTTGCTGCCCTGGAGCAGTCGCATCATAGATGAGATTCATTGTGGGAGGAGGAGCACATTCATACCTAAAAGGCATTTAAAGTGCATTTTGTGGAGCTGGTAAGATTTGAAAATGCAGGACAGGGAATCACTGTGTGCCACGTTTGCAGCCTGTGGTGCTCCCAAGCAGCAGCATCCTGGGGAAGGTGCAGGGAATCACAAAATGCATCATCGTCATCTGCAGAGGGAAATTCAGCTGACTGCCACTGATCCGTGTTGACCTCAAGGGAGGTTTCTGCTGCATGGAAATCAGTTTCCTGTTCATTTTACAGTTTGGGGTAGTGCATGAGGATTCACTACTCTGCCGCAAACTCCTGGAGGAGATGGCCCTGAAGCTTTTCTGAGGGCATAGGGAAATGGTGATGACACCATGACCTTGTCTAGAATTACTTGCCTGGTTTTCTCCCCCCAAAAAACCCTGAGCCTTGCCGTTACTGGCTCTTGGTAGTGGAATAACAAAGGTTGTAGTTCCTCCCCTGTGAAGATATATCTTAGTGGTCAAGATAAGACAAAGTGTGGGGAGGCAAGTTTTTAAGCAAACAATCCTTTGCAAAAGAGCAAATGGGAGTTGTGAGCTCAGCTCCTGAGAGGAAGCGGGAGTAGCCATGGTGGGAGCTTCCCTGCTCAGAGAGCGTTTATGGTTGCAGGATTTATGTGTCTAGATGTCAAGAAACAGGAAAATCAAGGTTATAGGTGCAGTTTTAATGCCTTGGTATCCATGTGCTGAGGGGTGCATGGGTCACACAGTCCTGCACCTCCACCTATCTTGTTCCTTTCCCAGGTGCCCCGTGGATGATGAGCTGCTGGTGCAGCAGGTTTTGCTGTGGAGCCCCTTCACCTTTGCTGAACCATTGCCAAGAGGACTTGCTGTGCTGTGTGACACCCAGAGAAGGGCAGCTGTCCATGTTGGAAGCTTGGCTTTACAGCAAAACCAGAGCAACACATTACTGGAGGGGCAGCATGAAGACTATGACATGTCATGGTATCTGACTGCCATGGTGGAACCTGCTGTCCCTCCTCCCAGTGGTCACAGTGGTGTGTGGAGGTGGCTCCACACAGCTCCTGTGGTGCTCATCTTTGGTGAGCTGGCATGGGAGGCAAAAGGAGGACAGACCTTGTTTCTGGCTGGCGGCAACTTTCCAAACACCTTCAGCTGCTTGTGGGGCAGCACTTGCTGAACTTGGAATTGGAGGTGTCATCTCTGTAGCTGTCCCAGCTCTGCAGCTACCATCAGATTTTGGCTCTCCACTCTCTGGTGGGCTATTGTATGGGAATGGCTCGTTGGGGTCACTTACACCGGCTCCTTGTGGCTCAGGCAACTGCATCACATAATCTCTTAAATAAACCCATCAAGTGGCAGTCATGGCTGAAGCCTCCTGCAGGCTGGGGCAGCCAGTAGGTTAATCCAGAGCTCCTCTGGCCCTGCCGCCGACCCCTTTGAAGTTCCTGCAGCTTAGGAGGCAGCGCGCTTTCTCAGGAAAGCTGGCATTTTACTAAGCAGCAGACTTTTATTATCTGGGCTGAGAACGCAGTGATTTCCTTCTCCTGCCAGTAATCCCCACTCAGGGCACTGTTATGCTCTTTTACAATTTACTTTCTCTAATTGCCAGTTTGCAGTGGCCATGCAGCTCTCCTTGGGCTGTGTTCTGGGGAATTTTTGCACTTCGAAAGGAGCTTAGTCCTTCCCTTCTGGTTGCTGGAATCGGGCAGCAATTCCTCTCCAGGTACTTCAGCAAGAGTCCAGCCTGAAAAATAAGTAATAGCCTGTGCTTTTCAGCTAGTGACTGATACCTGTGAGAGTGGGTTCAGCTGTTTCATTCATCCTTTGGGAGTCCTGATAAACTGCCCTCGAATGATACAGTCAACAGATGTACAGTACCAGGGCTTGGTTGGTGATGATGCTCTGGCTCCCATCCTGTAAATGCTGCCTTGGTTTCTCTTTCCTGGACCGGTGTCTAAGCCACAAGCAGACAGTTTCTCCAAGAGAAATGCTGTGGGAAACGTTGCCAAAGTCTTCTCTAAAGTCCTAGTAGACAACATCCCCAGCCTTTCTTTGATCCACCAAGCTGGCCACCTTATCATAGAACGAGATGAGATTGGTCAAGCAGGACCATGAACCCATGTGGGCTGGGCCTGATGCCCTGGTTGTTTTGTACGTGCCACATGATGGTACTCAATGTGATCTGATCTTCTCAGGTATTGTCACATTTGCCAGCCTCCAGTCTCCTGGGACCTCCCTGGGTAACCAGGACTGCTGGTAAATGAGGGACAGTGGCCTTGTGAGTTCTTCTGCCCACTCCCTCAGTACCCTTGGGTGGATCCCATCCAGCCCCACTTTAAGTGGAGTAGCAGACCCCTGACCATTTTCTCCTGTATTATGGGGACTTCATTCTACTGCCCATCTCTGTCTTCCAGCTCAGGGTGCTGGATACCTGGAGAAAAACTGGTCTTACTATTAAATACTGAGGCCAAGAAGGCATTAAGTACCTTAAGAAGGTACTTATTAAGAAGGCGTCTGCCTTTTCCTCATCCTTGGTCACTGTGTTTCTCCCTGCATCCAATAAAGGATGGAGTTATCTTGAGCGTTTCTTTTGCTGTGAATGTGTTTAAAGGAGCATTTTTTATACTCTGCTATGTGCACATCTGTGTGTATATTCTACAGTGATGGAGATTGTAAAACGTGAGCCCTGCTCAGCCGTGCAGTGCTTCTGCCTGCTGAAGTTGGGGGCAAGTCTGATGCCTTGCTTTGTATTCACACTGCTTGAGCCAGACTTGCAAAACAGCTGCCTTAAATGGCAGTTTTTGAAAATATCCTTGAAATTAAAAAAAAAATAGAACAGAGAAAAGATTAAATTATCCTCCAGCAATGAGAGTTTCAGTAATGCCATGTTATGAGTTGGGCAGATTTTACCAGCAGCAAATCCAGGCTGTGGGATTTTATGGGGGATTAGAAGCTTCTGTAATGCAGTGACCCCTCTGTGTCCCTGTGAGGTTCCCTCGTGGGAGTGCAGGCGACTGACCCACAAAGTTTCCTCCACTCTGAAGTGCTTGGAGGCTGGACGAGGGTCACTGAAGCTGCTGGTAGCTGGAGATTTAGAATTCCTGCAGCCAGCGCTTTCTGAGGAATATTTCAAAATAAGCAACTACTGTGGGAGTTGGGTGGGAGAGATTTTGGATGTGTAAGACTTCTTTTTTACAAAGTTTTATTATTTCTTGCATCTATTAATAGGGCAGCAGGAGTCTCCATATGCTTTTATAGTCCCTGTTGCGCTTTCTAATGGATATATGCAAAAGCTCTGAGGTGCATAAAATAGACACTCTCAGCCAGTTATTACGATAAAAATTATGTGCATGTCATGACCTTTAAAGCAGTGGGACTGTGTGTGCATGTTCTTCTGATACGCCACTGTTCTCCATTCCTTTCTGAAGCCTTTCTTGCCGTAGGAGGTTTGCATAGGAGCTTGGAATATTTTTCTAATCAGCGAAGAGTCTTTTGGCTCTGATGAGAACTGGCAAAGCACAGAGGAGCAAGAAAACAGAAGAGTGATGACTTTTTCTAAATGGAGCTAACAGAGAAGAGGGTAAAGGCAAATGGTGAGGCACAGCATGAAAATCCTGGCATTGTCTCCACTGCTGTCAAAAAAACACTGGTCCAAAAAGTTCTTTGTGCTTTTTGAGGCAAAAGCTATTCTGGTGTCCTTGAGAAGAAAGAGGGGGAAAAAAGTTTTGTAATCTGTGTGCCCTCTTCAAAGAGACTTTTTTTTTTTTGTTTTAAAACTTTTAATAATAGTTCAACCAGAGTTTGCTCTGCTTGCACAGCCCAGTCTGTGTCAGACTTGCCGTTGTGCCTGGAGAGCTTTCCCATCCTCTGTATGGGGGTGAGGAGCGGGATGCTGGCTGTCATGGCGAGGGAGGCAGGGAGAGAGGGGCCCTGTGTCCTTGCACCACTGCATCCCTCGATCTGTGCTGTGAGGAGGGAAGGATTGCTGTCGCCTGGGAATGCAGATGGTTGTTCTTGGCTTGCCGGGACACTCCTGGTGTGAGTGTCTAGAGCTATGGACAAAATGCTTCAGCAGCATGCCTGGAAGGTGTGCAGGCACCAGATAGGATGGAGACACTGTTTCCAGAAGTATATCAGTAATTTCTGCACTGCTTCCACCACAGCTTTCTGTGTGCTGGGGTGGGGTGCAGCAACAGCACCCTGTCCTTCCAGGCATCCCTGTATAGGGTGCACCCAGGAAGAAAGAGCCAGAAGTTCTGGAAGTGTGACGGTCTTAAAAGCTCTGGAGTAATGCAAGAGGTTATGCAGGGTGAGCAGCAAGGCCCGACATTGCTTGTGATAGTGTTGATACTGAACCTCTGTGGAGATGTGTGAGGCCATGCTCAGCTGCATTCCAGCCTTAACAAATGGGGGAAATAACTCTTATGGCTTTAAAAATTAAACATTCCCTTTAATTACTGAACATGAATAATTTTAATGCAAATTGAGCCAGGATGTGTGTTTCCAGAGTGACAGAGTTGAGAGCAGTTACATTGAGGGGTGTTTGTGACCTGTGAACCAAAAGGCTGTTCATTAATTTTAGCATTTTATGAGTAGTACCCTGGACGGTGGGACATGGGCTGGTAGAGCAAGCTGGCCAAAGAAAAAGACTTCAGTTTGCACTGATGGCCTCCCCTTCTAATGCTTTAAGATGCAAAGTGGTGTGTGTGTAGGTATGTTGTCCTTATATAGTGAGGTCTGGATATTTTGGAAGCCTCCTGATGAGGAGAGATATAATTAAAGGAATAACTGTGCAATGACTGTGGGGTCTTGCCTGCTCACCTTGGGGAGGAGGTGCGGGCTGAAAGTCCTAAAGTCTTTGAAGGTAGAGATGGGAAAATGCACAGTGTTTTTTTCTAGAAAAATTACAGTCTCTGTCTAAAATTTCATGGGACAGTTTGGGACAACCTGATATGTATGAGAGTGTTCCTGGCTGGGCACCCACAGGTGGACATGGCATCACTGTCTCTCAGCATCACTTTGGACAATGGAGCAGCTCACATCCAGGGCAGATGAAACATTGGATCTACAGCTGAAGTGAGCCTGGTGCATTTGGGAAAACTGCAGCACTGTGGGGGCTTTTCCAGTGGCTTTGAGGACACTTGGTGCAGGGCACCTGCTGGAGTTGAGTCAGAATATTGTCTGTGATTAAACTCCTATAAATATTTTCCTTTTCATAACGGAATGTCAGCATTTACTGTTTCCTGATTTTAAACACTGTACAGTTTGTCAAACATTTATCTCTGCCTTAAATTAAGTCTGGAGATAGAATTCCTGTTAATTTCAAATCAATATGAAAGGGGGAGAGAAAGAAATTGCAGTCTAGCCCTTTTCTTGAATCAATATTTTCTTTAAAAGCTGAAATGTTAACTAGATCCTAGGCTTTTTTGCCATTTTGAAATGCAGCTTCTGTTTAAAGAATTTATACGTTTCCCCTGGAAATTGCTGATGCTGGTGTTTTGCAACAGGCACGGCTACCAGCAGGTGTTTGACCCAAGGCAGGCAGGATGGGGTCAGCCCTGGCAGCAGTGATGTGGTAGAACATTATCCTCCCTGTTTCTGAGCTCACCGTCTCTTAATAACGTTTTTTTTTGTTGTTCTGTTTTGCAGAAGCCTTTGAAATTGTAGTGCGGCATGCAAGAAACTTCACCAACAGCATGTTTAGGATCTACTACCAGAGCATGGGGCCCAGGGCTCTTAAATTTGTTGGAGAACTTTTTACTGATATCTCGCTGTACATATTAGGCTCTGACATCAATGTCAATGACATGGTAAATGAATTTTTTGACAGTTTATTCCCTTTGGTTTACTCTCACTTGATTAATCCCGGCTTCCCCGATCCCTCTGTGGAAATGACTGAATGTCTGCGGGCAGCCAGGAGAGACCTCAAAGTCTTTGGGAACTACCCAAAGATGATGATGACACAGGTGTCCAAGTCCCTGCAGGCCACACGAGTCTTTCTGCAGGCGCTGAACCTGGGGATTGAGGTGATAAACACTACTGACCACCTGAAATTCAGCAAGGACTGTGGACGGGCACTGCTGAAGATGTGGTACTGCTCCCACTGCCAGGGGCTGCTCCTGGCCAAGCCTTGTGCTGGCTACTGTGGAGCAGTGATGCAGGGATGCCTGGCAGGCGTCCTGGAGATCCAAAACCTCTGGAAGGAGTACATTGGGTCTCTGGAGGGGTTGACCAGAGGCATGCACGGCATCTATGACATGGAGCACGTCCTCCTGAGCCTGTTCTCCGTGGTGCGCGATGCCATCGTCCATGTGCAGAAGAACGAAGGGAAGCTCTCGACAGCTGTGAGTAGTTCGCTGCAGTTCCCCAGGCTCGCTGCCATGGTTTGTACATGAACTCTGTGTTGAAACCAAGCTGTCCAGTTCCTCCTGCCAACAAAACCCAAATGCTCCAATTGCCAGTCCCTTCCCTCCCCTTCTGATCTTCCAAAACTTTTGGTAGCATTTGAAACTGGTGTTTGCAGGGCCTGGGTTTCCATTAAGGGCTTTGACTCTTTTTAGGTTCGTCAGAGCAGAAGGCTCTGGACTTGTCCTGGGGTGTGAGGTTGGGAGCTGAGATGTCCCAGTGTTTTCAGTTTTCCCTGAGTGCTGTGCTTGCCCTGGGTAGCTCTCAAGAGGCTGGTCCTGCTCTCCAGGTGTCTCCTGCCTCCTTTAACATCATAAAAAATGTACCTCCAAATAGATGCCAAGCAGAGACATGTGCCACAGCATCCCCTGATTTACCAAAGAAGAGCTGACTCTCCATCTTTTAGTAACTCATTCCAGTTTTGGGCTGCATTTCATTGCAGGGATGAGATTATTCCTTATTTTTACCTGACTCTTTAAAAACACATTGTGTGAATTTCTGAGCCTCCTGAGAAACTGAGGCTGTCTTGTTCTGAAAATCCTGCTGCTCTGTTTGAACACCAAGGACAAATGTACAGTGATTATATGATGCTTGTTCTACAGAGGAGATTTTTCTTGAGACACAATTGAGCTGCTCCATGTAGGTAGGGAAGAGTTGGGGATGGGGCAAAGGTGCAGGAGTGTTGTAATAGTTTGCTTAAAGCCAACGATGATTAAAATCTGACACTGTGTCTTGGTTTGAAAGACAGGTGTCTGCTAAGGAAGGCAGAAGCCTCCCTTGGAATGGCAGATGCAACCCCCTTCTGTTCAAGTTATTATAATTTTGAAATCAAGGGGCTTTTAGGCAAATATGTGGGAAATAGGAATAACAGTTCTTTACTATTATATATCTATACGTGTATAACCAGTCAAACAAACAACAATAACTATGGCAGTAACAGCAATCACAAACCCAGTCCCAGCCTTCTCGGCTGTCAGGCCCTTTCCCCTCGGGTGCAGTTCCGCTCGCAGCCGGCAGGGGCGCTGGCGGCTCCCGGTGAGCAGGGCAGGTGCGGTGGTTCCCCCGCGGCTGCAGGGGGCGCTCCGGAGCGAGCTCGGGGAGCACGCGGCACCGGTGCCCTGGGAAGGGATGGAACAAAGGCTTCACAAACTCCTGGGCAGCCGATCCCAGTGTCCGGCCAGAGCCTCGGGAACAGCAGGCTGGAACGGCAGGCTGGAACGGCAGGGATGAGCACAAATCCCAGGTGGCAGAGGAGATGTATCCAAACGGGGAACCCCCCGGAGGTCTGGGCAGGCAGGGTGAGCAGGGCTACAACGTAGCGAAGGCTCAAAGCAACGGCAGGGCAGGGCAGCCACAGCCCAGCTCCCAGCGGGGCATGGAAGGCGGACTTGGGATCCCGGGGCTTCTCCAGCAGAAGGAAAAACGGCCGAAGAAAGCAGCCTCCCTCTCTGTCCAAACGCTGAGACCGACTGCCCGCACACACTCAGGTGAAAACAAAAGAGTAGCCAGATGCGCCCCACCCTGTAGCCAGCTCTTTTGTTTTTCTTAAGTACCCAGCCATTTGCTCCCATAGCAACATATATGGACAAAAATTCCTTTAACAGAAGAAAAACCAGGAGAGCTCCTTATACACTGTTTCCCTGTTAGCTGCTTGTTCCTGCCATTCTCGACTCCTGTTCACAAAAGAACTGTGTTTATGTAGGTCACTGTACTACTGACACTGTAAGTAACTTTTATCTGGGGGGGGGGGGGGGGGGGAACCATAGAAATATATCGGCTTATGGGCTTTGAGCTGTGTAGCACTCAGCCAGCAGCACTTTGTGCTGTTCTCTGTGCTGGCTTTGCTCAGCCACCACACTTGTGCAGGCTGTGGAATAACATGGTGGCACTCAGGTGGTTTCCCACCCCAGGTAGTTTGGTGCACATGGAGCAAGCTTTCTGCATTGCTTAGAAGGGGTTTAGGGACCAAATTACACTGAGTTGGATTACTCTTGTGCTGCAGTGACCAGCAGGCGACTGTGGCTGGGCTGCGTGTTGGTCACCTGGGCAGATGGGCCCAGGCAGGACTTGTGGGCAGTGTGTTAAGCTCCAGGATACAGTGCAAGATTCTGGCTTTCAACCTGCCTTACTCCTTTTCTGCAGAAAATCACTGTTTTATAGCAGCCTGCCAAGCACTACTTGAGCAGGGAGGTTACAGCTGACAGTCCAGGAGCAGCAGCTCTACTGCCGTGGAGCCAGGGAAAGTTGTTCTCCCATCAGCCAGAACCATCAGTCAACCCTCTCTGGAACAGCAAAGGAGCAGAGATGTAACTGCAGGTTTACCTTGAGTTCATGTGAGAGGGAGAATTCACATTACAGCTGATAATGAGAGAAAACCCAGCTCAACTCCAAGCCCAGTTGGCATTTCCAGGGCAGTAAGAAACAAAACTTACTTCTATATGTAGAATGAGCCTGTTTAATCTCAAAAGATCCATTGACATATTCAACTGTGAGCAAAAGCATCCAGCATGTTTTGCATCAGTGAACCCACCATGCTTGTAGGTGCTAAGGCATAGAAGAAGCATTGTGCATATGGGCTGTGTGCCAGGTTTTGTGAGCACAGACCTGGGCATTGCTGTAGGATCCTGAAAGGACCAGTGTTTGTTCTCCCATATCTTTCTTTTATTGGCACAACAACAAAAATGCACTTTTTCTTGGAGATGTCCATGTATATAGTGAACAAACATGACTGTCCCTTATATTATTCAATATTGACACCTTGATCTGTCTACACTTTGTTCTGTCTGAGAACATGCTTGTGGGAGGACAAGTAGATGGAGAGCCACTAAAGTCAACACAAAGCAGTAGAGCTACAATGTGCCCATCCTCTGCCAAACCAGAACATAAACTGACTTCCTTTACAATAAAAAATTTCTGGGCATTACAAAACCATTCAGTACTTTTGTACTTGATAAAGCTGTTGAAATTCATTAGTGCCATATGTAGCTACGTACTTACTTAAACATAACTCCTCTTGATTATTTAATACTTCAGTGATTTGTTTGTCTGCTCCAGAGACATTTTTGAGTTACTGGAGTGAAGAAAAAGTCTAAGCCAAACAAGCCAGTTCCCTGGCAATTTTCACCAAAAGAGAATGGCCACTGGGTTTTTGAAGTTTTTATTTAAAACACTTATGTTGCTCAGCTAAGGGTCTTACATCAGACCTGAGCCCAGAGCAACTTTTTTTTTTTTTCCCCACAAATGAGGATATGAACTGTTCAGTGGAGAAATAAGGCAATAATGGAAGCACTGACAGTCTTAACTAAAGTATTGCAGAGGGCTGACTCTAATAGCTGAGCTGCATCAGGACCTGGGGTAATCTGGGGTAAATATCTTTGTAAGATACCACTTTGTAAATGATAGAATAAAACTTTTTTATTCAGCTGTGCTATGATGAAAGTTTCTCTGTTAAACTTATCAGTACATACTGAGTTTCAAAGAATATACCTGGAAGCAAACAGTTGTATTTACTGTTATCCTGTAAATACGATTGTTTTTAGACACTGTAGTCATACCAAAGTATTAAATGCCATAGGGGTTGTCTTTGAAAATGCGGGGTTTTACACTTGCCCTGGCTTCTCATACTGACCTCTTTTATTACTGACCTTGGCCACCACTGCTTCTGTGGGCAAAGTACAGTTTACCTGTATGGTATTAAGGATAATGACAGGTTATTTAATTGTCATTAAAATCCTCTGGAATTATGGAAAACTTACCTTCCATGCCCATAGTGATTATACCATGAGTAACAACATTACTGCCCTTGCCTGTCCTTTGGCCATCTTTTGTTTTTCACAGCATTGGCAGCATTTCTGCAGCAGTAGTTTTCTCTCCTGGTATTTCAGATCCTCAGGTATTTTACCTGACTGAGCGTCTTTTCTCCATGTGGTTGTTTCTTATTCCCCCTTGCCACCCACCCCTAGGCTGGGTGTGGGCATTCACACACAGACTTGGACCCATTTGTAGCTTGGAGCAGACCTTGCTACAAAGGGCACATAAACTTGAGCTCCAGAGGTGTTGCAGAGGCTCCAGGTAAGTTTCTGAGGAGCTCTACAGTCCCCAAGAGGAGGAAGTCATACTGCTGTAAATCTGCTTTTGGAAACTGTGCCTCCAGGCATGCATTTAAATGGGAGCCTGTGTGTTGTTCCTGGTCTGTAAACAGCAGTGCAGAAGAGTGAATTCAGTAATGTGGTAGTAAACAGTTCCCATCCCAAACCTTGCTTTAGTAGCTAATTTGTCAGTGGTGGTGTGTATTAAGGCTTTATTATTTCTACAATTTGTCTGCTTAAAAACTTCACCCCTAAAACATGCTGTTAAAATACTTTATCAAGGAGGCTGATTCTCAGAGCACATTGGGAAAAAATTTGCTGTCTAGGCCTATAGCTGTATTAATTTTGTCATCTTCTACTTTTTCTCTGGTTGAAAATCTACCTAGTATGTCCACCTCTTGTAGGTATTTTTTATTGAGTGTAAGGAAGAGTGATTTTAGTCAGTCTGTTTGTGCTTTTTGCAACAAACCAAGGCAATTTGGAGAGATCCAGTACAAATAAGCTTAATAAAATAATCAACCCCAGCACCCCTGGAAGTTAATGCTTTCTCTGTTATTGGAATTAGAAGGGAGACAATCAGTCTGCGGGTCTTACATAGGTAATAGCTGATCTCCTCAGAGGTTAGACTCATAGAGATTTAGGTTAGAAGGGACCTTAAAGATCATCTGGTCTTAACCACCCTGCCATGGGCAGGGACACCTTTCACTACACCAGGTTGCTCAAAGCCCCATCCACCCTGGCCTTGAACATTGCCAGGGATGAGGCAACCACAGCTTCTCTGGGCAACCTGTGCCAGTGCCTCACCACCCTCACAGTCAATAATTTCTTCCTAATACCTAATCTAAACCTCTGTCAGCTCAGAGACATTCCCCCTTGTCCTATCACTCCATACCCTTTTAATAAGTCCCACTCCAGCTCTCTTGGAGCTCCGTTAGGCATTGTAAGGTGCAGTGAGGTCTCCTGGCAGCTTTCTCTTCTCCAGGCTGGACAACCCCAACTCTCTCTGCCTGTCTCCATAGCGGAGATGCTCCAGACCTCTAGCCAACTTTGTCATCCTCACTCTAATGGGTCCATGTCCTTTTTATCTTGGGAGGCCTTGGAGCTGGAGGAAATACTCCAGGTGGGGTCTCACTAGAGTGGAGGGACAGAATCTCCTCCCTCAACATGCTGCCCGCCCCATTTTTGATGCAACCCAGCTGCTCAGCCCCTGCTGCTCCCCTTGCAGTCGATTATGCAGGTCTACCTGCAGAGCATTGCCTAGAAAGGAAAGAGCAGGGAGCTCAGCAAAGTATTTGTTTTTCACTCAGAACTGATGACCGAGTTTCTAGAAAATCATATTAAATTGCAAAATTCACTGGAGCTTTGTTCAACCACTTGCACCTGTTGGAAGGAGGGAAGCAGAAAGGTACCAGTGCTGTATGGGAACAGCATGCAATTCCCAATGTGCTTGCCTGTGAGCAGATCCTTGCTGTTTTACTTCCCTGCAAACACCTTTAAAAGACTATTTAGGTGTGGGTTAACTAGGTTATACAGCTGTGCTGCTTGGGGTGCTGTGGAAGTGATGTGGAGGCGGATTTGATGTTATCCCAAAGCTGAAGTGCTCACCTCACGTGGCTCAGGGAGAGTGCCTGGTGTGAACCCAGATCTGATGGCTTTGGGAAGCCTCTGAGTCAGGAAAACTGGACCCTTGCTTCCCTAGATTTTTAGGGAATCCTGGCAGGGAGTCCACGAGCATGCTGTAAAGTTAAGCAGTTACTTTGGTTGGTTGTAGCACCACAGAAACATTGCTGCAGTGTGTGTTCAAAATAGCAGTTCCAGCAGATACACAGGGGTGAAAATCAAGAATATGTAAATAAAGAGACTTTTGGCACCCAGGAATGAGAAGATCACCTGTTGCCATACACAGTGATTTAGTACATTTGTCAGCACAGTGATGCCAGGCTGGTTTTCCCCAAATGCTGCCCAGGAGCTGCTTTTGGGGCCATCTCACCTGGTGACTTGCTGGAAGTTGCTGCTCAGCAGGTTGCACTGGCAGGGAGCTCTGGTGAGTTTTCCTATCTGCTAATGGATTTTTCTGTCTGTACTAGAGCTAGCAAGAGATTTGTGGACAAAGCTTTGAAATTACACTGCTGTTTGTGAAGTCCTTCCCTCTGAGACGCCGAGATTGGTTTCTTTGTACTTTTAATGTGGGTTCCTTTTTGTTGGCATCAGTCCTGGGAGAGTCAGCTGGATGTACAGCCTCTGTATTTTCAAGTTCTTTATTGGCAAAGTTTAATCCTCAGGCTATTCTCTAATACTCACTGGTAGCTAGCTCCATTTTTCACTTAAAGCTGGAAATACAGGTGAAGTTTTGGTTTTCAGTGATCTCAGACCCCCTCAGAACTATCCCAAGGTGTGTGTATTGTGTACTTTTGTTATCCGTTTTGCGATAGGCGGTGTAAGGTGCCTGATAAGCGTGTTAAAGCAAGCATGTGTTCCCCCTGCGGGATGAAAATAAACCTTATTATGAGGGCAGTATCAGCAGCATTCCCATTCCTGTGAAAAGACCTTGGGAGTACTATGATTAGTTGTCTGAAGAGGTTTCAGGTAGTAAAGATTTTCTGACACTTGGGGAAGCATATGGCAAGGCACTGAATTTCAAGGTGTTGATTTTGAGCTAGAAATCCCCATGGTGTTGGTTGCTGAAAGAGTAAGGGCAAAAGTTATTCTTGCCTGCAGTTTTGTAACCCAGTATCAACAATTTTGATCCAGCTATTTTGGCACGCTGCTGCAGGACTTAAATCTCTGGTTTAGTACTCAAATACGCAGTAGCAAATTAGGGGCCTGCATCTCATTCTTGGAAGGGACGTTGGTATGAATGCTCTTGACCATCTTGACTTGCCTCTCTAGGGGAGTGAGACTCAGAGGTTATTCTCAGCCTAGTGAAAGCTTTACCTCTTGTCTGGCCTGGGGAGGGAGACCATTGGTGTCACAATTAATTAATTCACTGCTAACAAGGATTTTGCCTGTGAGGATACAGGGCAGCACGTCTTTGGTCATGGATACCCTTTTCCAGTGTGGGCAAAATGGCACGCTGGTGGGCCCTACAGCTTGCCCTGGTGGCATGGCAAGGCTTTGAGTCAATTTGTCACTGAATTGGGTCTGGATGAAGCAGACTGAGTGTGTGGGGCTCTGCAGAGCTTCTGGATGGAAGCAGTGGCCAGTGACGCTCAGCCCTGTCACTGCAAAGCCAGAGGAGGTGGCACTGAACATCAGTACAGGTTTAATTTAAAAATAGCATTTGATTTTGCTTCTATTTGTAAATTTTTACATTATATTCTTCTATTTTGTTCTCCCTTTGTCCTTTTAACTGGACATGTTCTGACCTCTGAGATGTGCCATTTCAAGGGAATTTGCAGTGAGGCCTTTTTTTAAAATAAAAAGTTGAAGGTAGCTGCTGACAGCGCCCCTTCTGCCCTGCATGCACACAGGGCAGCACATGGAGCATCCTTTGACAGTGTGTTTGATGTCCAGCCCAGCTTTGCACTGAAGATCACACAAATCTGTTTATTGACTTCAGTCTGAGACAGAGCACTCAGCTGGTGGCAACTTCATCCCTGCTACTGTGCAGCTTAAAAAGAGCTTTTTAGGGCTGCTGCATTTTATGGGCAGGAATATCATACAGCACCCACTGAGCGTGGCTTGATCTCCCTTCAAATCACGTGTTGGCTGCAACATGAGTGAGATGGCCACAGGTTTGTGTGTGATGGGATGTCTTGCATCTTTTCCAAGCTGAAGTCAGAACAAGCCTAAACACCTCATGCAGATTAATTACTGGTTCTGTGTAGGTGTGTGCACGTACCGTGGCTTTGCATGTTCCTTGTTTTAGTGGAGAACTTAATTTGTTGTTTTGCAACTGGCTCCTAAGTGTTTAAAAAGATACTTGGTTCTGGGATGCCCTGTCATCAGTGGATGTACAAAGTACATAGTACAAAGAACTCCCAGAGTTAGTAGGGCAGGATACAGTCTTAACAGTTGGAAATGAGGTTACACAGCTTTGCAATGTTTTGCAGCTTTCTTCACTGCACAGAACAGCTTATTTTTTTTCTCATATCTTTTCTTTTTCCTGTCTCCCATCACAGCTGTCTTGGACAGCAGGACCTGGGATGCTTTGAGATGTCAGAGAGGAGGGAACTGGTGGTCATATCATCCAAAGCATTGCAGCAGGGGATGTATGGGATGCCTGTTCCTTTACCTCTGAGCTTCAAGCTTTGAAATTTCAAGCTGTCTGATTTTGTAATAAATTGTAATGGTCAAGGACATAATGTGAGGTCTTGAAGTAGATTGGATTTAAGCAGAAAAAAACCGAGTTTCAGTCTGAACCAAAGATCACAGCATCAGCAAGTTCCCTCTGGACATCTTGAGGCTTCTTCTTCATCAAAAACGGTGGGAGATGTGCTGGCCAGGGAGGAGCTGCCTCTCTGAAAGGGGAGGGTTGGGGCACAGCCCTTTCACTGGGGCTGTATTTGCAAATGAGCTTTACAGCTGAACTTCCTTCAGAGTTAAACCAGCCTCATGCTCTGGATCTTTGCTGAGATTTAGATTTGGTTTACCTGAAAGATGCTAGAAGCTGGTGTATGATAGAAACAGGAGACTTTTAGGTGTGGGCTGACCCCCCTGGCTTCTGAGTAGCCTGCAGAGAAGTGATATGCATGGCATGAACTGCCTTTATTCTTATTTAACTCACTGCCTCCAGACGTGCCATTGCCCTGTACACTTACTGTGGAATGCTGGAGTTGCCTCTGGAATTCTCTGCTAAAACTGCTCACACATCTTTCGTTGACCAGAGAGATTAAACCCCTGAGCACCAGCCCCACAGACATGGCTCCCTCGCTTGCTGCCCAGATTGCTGCAGCCTCCTGCAACCCCTATTAACACAGATGCTTTATTAGCAAAATACATTCTGGCCCATTTCCTTTCCTGAAGATTTTTATCCTTGCTTAGACCCGCAGCTTTGCAACACCAGAGTTGTGCTCACCAATATCCATCTCTCTATGCTTTTTACGCTAAACCCTCTTTTTGGCCTCATTATCCGTGACTGCAGTTTCCACTCAGACCTCCATCCGGGGTCATTCACCGGGCATCCTTCATCTTAACAGCGCTGAGTTTACTTCCAGTGACAGTAACCCCCGTGAGTGTTGCTGCCTTAAAACCAGAACTATCTCTCCCATTAGCAATGCTGATGAATGAGCCAAGAACAAACCAGAAACTTAAAAGCGACCCTCTGCAAAGCAGAAATAGTGCCCAGAGCTGCCCGGGCGAAGCAGAAGTGTTTTGTTTTGTGCTGGAGAGGATGAAGGACTGGGTTGCAATGAGTGGTTTGCTTCATTTTGAATTCTCTGCCTGTGTGTGGTGCTGTGAATTATATCATTTTTACATCTTATTTTAAAGTGGCTTTGAGGTACCAGGCATGAAAGATGCTTAATACATTTTTCTGGGAAAAAAATTCCAACAAACGAGGCAGATTTTTCATCCATCTGCTGCATCAATGCATCCCTCATTGCCAGGCTACTGCAAAAAGAACTGGTGGCCTTTTCCATCCCTACCTGTTGTGTTGCCCCACTAATGAGCCCCTGAGGGCACGGAACCTGCTTTCAGTAGGTGAAGTTTGCTGCTAACTGCATTATTTTTCCAAAGATTTGTTTAAGTAAGAGCAGGCTGGCTGCAGAAAGCTGTGCTGATAGCCTACAGCTACTTGGGCAGAGTTATTTTTGTTTAAAAAGAAAAAGAAAAGAAAAAGCAACACAGGTGTTGGCAAATTTTACAATTCCTTATGCAGGTGTATCTTTCTAACCTAAGCAATTTTCACACCCAATTCTCTTCCATGCTATTGGCAAAGGTAGAAATGATGCTCTGAGCCAGTGACCTGGAGAAAACCACCCAGAGAGCCGGGTGGTTACTGAGGATAACTTGAGGGTGACTGATGTGCTCTAAATTATGAGTTTCTTAAGCTTATTAACTCCTGGATTGCACATATTGATCTGTATCGCTGTACAAATAAACCTCATGCTGCTGCTCTCCAGAGAGCCAGAGTGTGGATATTTCTGTAGACACCCAACTGCCTGTGCTGATATTTAAGTCATCCATCCTCTGTCTCCTCCCTGAGGGACAGCCAAAAGCCATGGAGGGAAGGGCACTTGAGGGCAGTAGGAGCTGCAGGAGGGTGATGCTGATGAGCAGAATGGCACCATGAGCTCAGTGGAGATGGGCCCAAAAGGGTTTGCCCAGCAGATGCTAAAAAACATCCAGGAAGGTCATCTCTGAGCCTTGCTTCATGCAATTCCCATTGTTTAGGGCCAGAAGGAAATTTAAGAACTTGCCACCTGTAGATTTTGGTGCAAGATGTTTATCTTTTCTGAGAGTTGGGGAAATGCCCAGCTTACAGCTTGCATGGCAAGTGGAAAGTAATGACAGCAAACCAAAATGCATTACAAGTGTTTAGTCACTTTTTGTTCCATCTAGTGATTCTCCTACCTCATTTTGGAATTGTTGTATGTCAATTTATAGGAATTCACTTCTCATAATCAAATACTAGTCCTCCGTTTGATGCCGTTAATAAAGGTGTTGTGATAAAGTCAAATTAATTTAATTCCTGTCTGCAAACAGCCTATTATTGAATGAGTCCCTTTAATACGTTAATCAGACATATAGCATTGTAACAAGGTTAAAAGTGCACACTGATTTCCATTATAAAGATATTCTCAATCAGGCAGAAACTAATCTAATGTTGTAAGTCATTCTGTAACTCAATTGTTCTAACCACAGTACATGTAAAAACAAGATGTCTTACAACAAAGTTTCAAAAAAGCCCTGCAGATATTTATATCTTTATAGAAAAGAATGATTTACCTTTTCAATAAGCCTTATTTTGTCTTTGGGAAAAATGTAATTCCTTTATCGAGCAAAAATCTAATGGGAGCCTTTTTACCTTGTTTGCCATGTTTTGGGTATATTATCTTGGTGCTGACCCTTAATTGGATTAGGTTAGGCCTGACTGTCATGGAGAAAAAATTGCTATGGATCTGGTAGCGTCAAAACTAAGAAAAAAATTAACCAATGAAGTAAAAAAAAGCAATGGCAAAAAGAACACAGGGCCTTCCCATGCCTTTTGTTGGCCTTGAATGGATTAATTCTGCCAGCAGCTAATCACTGGTGCATGGAGATATTTTTACTATTTTCCCTTAATGATAATTATTATACTTCTCTTTTAGGCTTTGACTGGGGAGGTCCATGGCATGGCCATGAGGAAAGCCTCTTGCCAGGAGCTGGATAATGAGTGAGATTGCTCTGAGCTTTGCTGGAAAACAAATGCTTGTAATTTTTCTGCTGAAGAAATTCAGCAACTTAACTGTTGAAATTATTTGGAGTGTTTTGGTGCCTCCAGCCTTGTTGTCTTAGAAAACACTGGTGTTTGGAAAGAGAAAGGTGGATTGAGGGAGAAAAAAGTTGCTGCTGGAGGGATTATTCCTATTTGAAGATTAAAATAAGTAGGGTGATGGTCCTTTGTAAGGGCTGATGAGGGGGGAGGAATGGTGAGTACCAAACCCTATGGGGTAGGAAGGGTTTCCATTCACCATAGGAAGGAAGAAGGGCATTTCATAGCAAAAAGTACTTAGTGGTGGGATGGTTTCAGTATGAGCATTTATTGAAATATAAATCTGAAAAGTTGTGGGTACCTGTGAGCATGGTCTGTGCAGGCTGCAAAACAGGCATTGCCTTTTACCTGCTTATTTTGATATCACCAGTTATAGCAGACTTAGCGGTAAACCCTGTGCACTCTATTTTAAATAAATATTACACTTGCTATTGGATTGCTGAAAGAGAGAGAACTAATTAAGGAGATGGGATATCATCAGTAAATTTTTCTTCCCTGAGATTTTATGAGCAGTAATTAGAAAAGAGTCATAATAAAGTCATTGAGGATCAAGTTAATGCTGCGTTTCTGAGAATACTGCCCTTCTACTCGAAGATTATATTAAAGAATAAACAGTGTACAGTAGGTAATTGCTAGCTGACACATTAGAATGGCTTTATACTTCCAAAATTGAATCGGTCTGGTTTAAAGGAAAAAAAAGGGGGAAAGTAATGCAGTAACTTTTTAATTATTTAATGAAGTATTTCTGAAAGAATAATTGAATCTGGGCTCATGGCTGCAGGGGGGAAGAGAGACTGGTAGGTATTGACCACATTTGCAACCTAGCTGACACAGCTGCTGTTAAATACCCTGTTACAGGCTCTGATTCTAGCTTGTGTTCCAGACTGATGGCAGCTCTAAATTAAGTTGCTAGGAATTTATTTCTCTCAGATTGTTCCTTTCTGTAGTGCCGTAGGCACAAACATGGTGCAGTATTAAAACCCACAGAAATCTGCCAGGGAAACCGATTAACCTGTGGAAGGAAAATAACAAGCGCATGGCAATTGCCTGGAGCTGTCATGCTGCCCGGCTTTGCCCAGTGAGGGTTTTCTTAAGTTCTTGGTAAAAACTGGTGATCCCTCAAGCCAATTCCTTGTTTCTCAGTCTGTTTGGATAGGGTAGATTTAATTGCCTGCAATAGGAGGGTCCTCTAGGGACCCATAGTAGCAATTGTGTAAGTGTTAGACCATGCACAGAATGCAGTTGTATCATTAAACTGTATTTAGCATCCTTAGCAGAAATGGGCTTTGCTACCTTGAGTTCAAATTTTCTGTCAGGTTAGATGAATCAGTGCTAATGTTGAAATCAGCTGTTTGAGTTTGGAGCATCTTCAGCCTCCTTGGGGAATCAGTCCCAAAGGCAGAGCAGCAGCCTGGGCTCAGGAGCAGCCATGTCCTCCACCTCTGCTGTGCCACCTCATTAGCCATGAAGCATGCTGGGGGCTTGGGGCTTCACCAGGAGATGAACTCTGGGTACTGCCATGTTCTGCTCCTGAACCTGGCTTTGGTCAGTCTAACATGCTCTGGTTTTCTCTGGATTTTGCTTCCACATCTTCCCTCTGTTGGAAGTGTTGCTCTGCTGTAACCTTCCAGGACTTCTCCTTCCAAGTATAAAGTCTTAGTTTGGTTGTCTAAGAAATATCAGATTGTGCAGATCTAATTAAAACCATAATGGTGCATTAGTATGCTACAGGGCCCTGCTCCAGGAAACGTCTCCACTTGGGAAAACTGCTTAAGTGTGTGCCAAAAATTAAGCAAATGTTTTTTTCTTGACTCTCCCAGTTGGTTGGCTGGGTTGGGTCTGAGCCCTGGCTGGGGCTTCAGCTGCCGGCCTGTGGTTTGCTGCCGAGGTCCAACCATCTGAACCAAAATACCAAATTTTGTGTTATATATGGAATTAACAAAATGCTGGAGGGAAAGGCTGACTTGAGAAGTTGTGCTTTAATTACATGTCTTGGATTATAAAGGCAGAAGGAACAACTGTGATCATTTAGTCTGACTTCCTCTCTACCTATAAATAACAATAAACAGGCTTTCACTGAAACACAAAGCTGCTTTCTTTGGTGGATTAAACACTCCATGCTGGGGATGCAAGAAAGAAGAAACATCTTGTTTGCATTATTTTATGTTGGTTTGAAAGGGCTTGACTCAAGCCGAGGTCACAGCTCCTTTGAGAGAACGGGCATCCTGTGCTGGGAGAGGCTGGGTCAGCACAAGGGTCAGGACATGGTGGGACACTGTGTGGAGGTGCCTTGTGTGCTGCAGCATATGTATGGTACATTGGCCATCACACCCTCCTGGGGACAGGGTGGCATGTCCTAATGGGAGCAATGATTGGAGCTGCAGTGGTTGTCTCTTTCCAATTTAAGGCATGTGAGCCCTGATGTAGCAGAGGGAAGTGCAGGTGGAAATCATCCAGCTTCAGCAATTGGCATCAAGGATTGAAACCCATAAAAACTCCCCTGTGCTCCCCACTGCTCTGCTGCGCTGGTGCACTCTTGTCGTTATGCAGTCTCTGGGTTAGAGTGATGATGTAACCACCCCATGTGTCAGACCTGCCAGCTCCTGTGTCAACTCTGTCACATCGATACACATGGCTTTGTGTGGTTCACATCCTGCTCCTTGCCCTGAGAACCAGTCCTATTGGTCCTCTCTGGGCTCTGTGTTTCTGCTGTGATGCTGACCCTCTGTAAAGTATTTTGTGATCTTCTATATGAGGGATGGGAATTTGGATTTAGAACCAGATGATCTTTAAGGTCCCTTCCAACCCAAACCATTCTACGAAAAATTAAGTTATATTTGCTTTGAAAAATGGTTCCTTAATCCCTCTGTGGTTCTGTAGCAATTTGAAGGACCTAGTCTTCAAACCAGGTGGTGATGGCCTTCAGCACAACCTGGTCTGGTGGCTGCAGGGGTCCCTGAGCATTTGTAGCACATGTTTGCAGCATGTATTGGGCGTCACTGCAGGCACTGGTGTGACAGGCACTCTGTTATTTTAAGCATTAGTGTTTGTGTGCATTTTACACATTATAGCATTGCATTATTTAAGGGTGATGCATTATTAAACGTTCTCCTCAGCATGGAGAGTAGGTCACTTCCTGCAATTCCTGTCTCTGCGTGACGGAGTTAGGAAGCTGTCTCTTATGTAATCCTTGCAGTCTAAATAATGGAGACTGTAATACTATAGAGCTGATTAATAACATTTAGTACTCCATTAATGAAGAATTTTGTTGCAGCGTTCATAGAAGACATCTGTGTTACCATACTCAGTTTGTTCTTTCTGCTTGAGTGCCTGGAACCGGAAGAACAATCATTACTTAGCTAATAATGATGTGCTTCCTAAAATAAAGGCTTGTAAATTCACTTTTATGCCCATAATCACATTTTTCTGCTGTGAGTGGAGTGAGGGAGCTGCGAATTGTCTCTTTCCCATCTTCCTGACAAAATGTATATAATGATTAGAAGCATGTAATAAGAGTGTTTGTCCTTGCCAAATGTTTCTCCACTCCTGTTAATCAGTGTTCATTTGAGATCGTGGGTGGTGCCATTTTGTGGAAGGCGATGCGATCACTGGGGCAGTGTGGCAGATTTAAATCAGTAATAAAAGCCCTGGGGAAATTAACAAGACAAAACATTAACCACAGACTAAACATTAACATATATTAGCATTTTTATTACACCTGTAGAAATGGTAAATGTGCTTGGTTACTACTATTAAAAAGTTTATGTTCTATCCCACATCATCCCAATGTATATTTTTGGTTTAAGCCCTTTAGAATTTAATTAAGCGGAATTCTGTAGCGGTGCTTGAGTAATAGACTTCAGGTTCACTTTTATGGTGACTTTGAAGATAAACGGGGCACAAATGCGATCTTTATAATGCTAATAACACTTGTGATGTGTAGTGGAGCAGGTTGTTAAAAAGAATTGGGGGAAGAAGCACCAATTCAAGCAGCTGCTTTACTGAGGCTTTCAGCCTCACTGGTCAAACTGGGTTCCATCACTGAAGGATGCTCGGGGTTTAGTGGGCACCAGTTGGTTCCTCCAAAGACAGCATGTCTGTGGTCTCCTGATGTTCTGTGCATACTGTAGCAAATCATCCTTTCAGAAGCTGTGTTCAAATCAATGATAATAGTTAGTCTCTTTTCAGTTTAATGTGTGGCTTCTCCCAGAGAAAACTCACGAATAGGTATAAAATGACTTATGTGAACTCCAGAGAGCAAAGGAGATTTCAGGAGGAAATCTTCAAAAATGAGGCCATCCCCTTGAGGGAAAAAAATACTGTGTCTTCCTGGAGAATGAATCTATAAGAAGAAGAGTTCATAGGGAAGGCAAATGGAAACTCCATGTAAAGTTTAAGCGAAGGTCAAATAGAGCGAACTCTCCTTTAGAGCAGAGTGGTGCTCCTGGGCTGAATGAGAAGTGGCAGCAGCAGGTATCCAGCAGTGTCTAATGCACTCTCTTCTTGTCCAAGGAGAAGTTGATTAGCTCCTTTTTTTTGGTGGATTTTTTTTTTTTCTAAATCATCTAGAAAATTACCTTTAAAATGTTCTTACTCTTAAAAGCAAAGCTCAGGTTGGCACTGAGGATCACAGTGTGCTGCCTTCCAATCCTTTTATCCCTGCATTTCCTTGCTGATGTGGAAGGTAAGATGTTTTTGCCCTGTGTGGCTACACTGCCTCGTGCCTTGGCAGCAGAATGGGTTCATCAGGAGCCTCAGAGGCGTCAGCGATGCCATCCTGCCATAGCCAGGCTGGAGGTGCCCTCCATCAGCTGCACAGAGGCTGTGATGCTTTGCACAGAACATGGTACTGTGGTCACTATTACTTTGATAATTAACCCCAGCCATCGCAGTTTCCGTGGACTGGCAGGTACCCACGTGGATCAGTGCTGTGCTTTACACCCATGCAATCAACACAGCTGGAAGCAGCCGTGGTGGTGGATCTGGTCCCTGGCTGCTTGTAGTGCATTGTTCCCACACAGCCGCAGGTTCCCTGCAGTCCTCAGGCACCTCTTATCTTAAATTAATGGAGAAGCGTTAAAGTGGGCTGATAGTGCTACTCCATTAGCCTTGTCCCTGTGCTCCTCTCAAATCAATGTTCCCTCTAAAGCGGAGCCATTACACGGCGTGCAGCTCCCGGGTGTTGGGAGCCAGCTGCTTCCCATCGGGCATGGGGACTGCCGGCCTTAGGCAGTGCCCGAGGAGCTCTGCCCTAGCTGGGTGTGGTATTTCCCTGTGCCTGGAATAAAGAAATGGAGCGAGGAGTAGTGGTCGTCAGAAGGCAGTGTTCCCCTCATAGACTGGGTCACACTCTCATGGAGGAGGGTAATTAAATTGGGTAATGAGTGAGTTTGTTAATGAGCTGGGGCAGGGAAATTTTGCTTTGGCTGTTACAGTGTTGGTGTCTTTGGGGGTTTGTAAAAACTCTGGGTTTTGGGATGGTTTTTCTTGCCTGGTGTCCCCTTGCAGCAGTTTTTTGGTGGCCTGGCAGATTCTTTTAAAAACAAGGTGTAACTCCTGTTGCCTAAAAAACACATTGGGATTTGATTTACTTAGTCATTTTTTTGTGGCTTGATGTGTCAAACTTCAGCCTATTCTGAATTAAGGCACAGCTCTTGCACTGACTACAGTTAAGATAAGGACTGGTGTATATTTACAATCCACCTGGTAGCGTGGGGAGCCCGAGGAGAAGATCCAGTGGTTCTGCTCTGTTGATTTGCTTTGAATTTCACGTTTATATTTGTGTGGTGGGAGGAAACCACATATTAAACACTGTTGCTTGATACAAGTTTGGCACCTGGGTTAGAGAAGCTCCCTTCCTTTTGCTCTCCCTCTTGTAGAGACACCACCGTGCTGGGGAGCTGACTGTCCTTGCTCCTGTCAGAGCAAGCAATACCTAGAGAGCTGAAGCATCACACTTGTTTCTCCTCAAGGTCTGAGCTTGTGTCTGTCCCTTCTCTGACTGCCCTACAGTAGCATTTTTCTTTACTTTTTGGAGTTGGCTTTAAAATGGCAGTGGTTAGGAAGAGACTGGGAAGCTGTGTTCATGCGCTCCTGAGCCTGCAGTGCAGACTCAAAAAGAGGGAAAGATTGAAATAGAATTTCTAAGCTGTTGTCCTAGGACTGCTTGTGGCCCAGCAGACTTTGGCAGATGGTTTGTGAAATCCTTCCCTCCCCCAAAAAAGTATACACAATGCCACCCCTGCAAATGAGCAGGCAATCTGTTCCTTCTACTTTCGCTCACTTTATTTTAAGTTCAAATCTCAGTTGGGTTTTTGTTTGACTAAAAGGTGACAACCATTTCACTGTGACTTCACAATATGGGCTGCAGGGTTGGGGTTTTTTCCTGAAAAGGTTAGTTGGTGCTGGAATAAATAAATAAGTAAAAACTTGGTGGAAAGTTTGAGCAGTGCATCCTTCTATCCATAAAGATTACATCTGCTGTCCCATGTCACAGCTAACACAGTCCTGTTCATGGTTTCATCCCTCACAGAAGGGATGGCTGGACTCAGTGATCAATGAGTTGACTTGATGATCAACGGGTTGAACTCAATGACTGTAGAGGTCTTTTCCAGCCTTACAGATTCTATGAATCTTGGAGCCTGTGGTACCCAGATGCTGTGTGCGACTGTGAGGATGCAGCTGAGCCGCGGCACCTGTGCAGGACTTGGTAGCAGAGGGGCTGAGCTCCCTCCAGTGCTGGGTGGGAGATGAAGCAGCCTCAGTTTGCCGGGCCCCTTTGCCGTTTGAAGCACGCTCTCAGATGGTGCCATTGTTTGCGCTGTCGCTCTGACCCTCCCCTCCCATTCAGCACCTCTCTGCATCCTTGGGAAAAAGCCTTGATCCTGGACTTGATCTTCCCTCAGGGTTTGATAGGTTTTGCCAGCTGAAAGCTGGGCTTTGGAAAGGGAATGGGGGAATTTTCACAGACCCGGGGAGAATCAAAGGGAGTAATCACAAAAGGCAGCTTAAAATATCCGACCTTTCCCCACTTCTCTCCTGCACTTTAGGTGTCCATGCAGAGCGTGGATACAGTGATGCTGCTTTGTGGCATTGCTTCCTCTATACCCAGTGTCCTGGATCTTTTGTGTATCTTGTGTTTCCCTGGAGGAGGTTTCATGGCAGGTCTCACCTCTGACTTGGGCAGAGGAAAAGCCCACAGACCCCTCAGCATCCTGGTGCTCTCCTGCTGGTCTGCCCTTTGCAGGGACAGTGGCACCAGCCAGTATAGAGAGAGAATGGGACATCTGGACCCATTCTGCGCTGGGGGTGGTCTCAGATCCCAAATGCCATTCTCCAGGTCTCCCACTGTGATTTGTTCCTATTCCTGTTTGTTTGCATCAGGGGACTACCTGTAAACGTTATGAGAGGGATGAGTGCTAAAGGAAAGCCTAAAAGGCAAAGAAAACAGCCCAAAATGTGGTCCATTTTCTGAATCCCTTCCTCCCTCTGTTTTTGAAGCCTGCCAAGTGATTTAGGGAGGGCAGTAGAGCTGACACATTCTTCTGCAAAACTCGGTTTTGGCAAGGCAGAGAGGAGACACAGCCAAAGGAGGACAGAAGAGGAAAACCAGGTAAGCTGCTGCAGAAACTGCTCCCCTGGCAGCTGCAGGAGGAACTGCTTTGGCAGAGGAAACTGCAGGTGCAGAAGGATTGGTGGCAGCATGTCTTCCCACTGTGCTGTGAACCAGAAACTGCAGTGCCCAGCTCCCAGAAGGTTTCTATTTTACTCTTTGTTGTATGGCAGCCTGTGCAAACAAACTGTGCTGCTCTTGATAATGACACAGGTGACATTACTAATTTATTTGCCCACCCAAATGTAATGTAATAAAACAGAATTAATCTCTTCTCTTTACACATCAGATGCTTGTAGCTTTGGGCAGAGGGTGTGTTTTTAACCTCTGGTGTGCAGCTAACTGGGAATTTAGCTGATTGCCTTGATTTGGTGTGGCATGGAGATAAATGAGGTGCTGCAACGAATGGGCATTTCATGGGTATGTGGTTGGTCCCAAGCCTGGAGTGGGTGGTGGGATGAGGCTCAGAGGCGGTCAGGGTGGTGTTAACTGAGGTGCCTTCATGGTCCCAGCAATCAGCCAAGCTCCTTTCACAACCCAGCATGGATGAGTCCTGCAGGGTGGATCAAAAGGAGACTTTTACAGTGGCAGTGCTGCCAAAGGGGGACAGATGTCCCTTGGTAGTCTCCCAGAGAAGGAAATGGTGGCAAACCCATCTACAGCAGGGACTGCAGCAGTGGCTGCTGCTGGGTGAGTCTTGGGACAGCGGCCATGCGAGAGAGCTTTAACGAGGTGCTTTGGATTCCTTCCCTTGCTGCTGCAGCCAGTTCCCAAATCATCATTAGCTAATGAGCTAATTTGTGCCATTAGCAGAGCCCTGTTCATCAGGGCCTCCCATGATATGACTGGGCTGTGGCCCCAATGCTTGCTGTATTTTATGCCCTGGGTTTTTTAATTAGTAGTGATGTATATGATGCTCATCCCTGGGGATCTGCAGTGCACTCTGTGCAGGTGCTGAGCTGCCTCAAGATGCAGAACCAGGGTCTTGGGATTTTCCTTCAGAGGGGAGGTGTTTCCTAAAAGTTTGACTAGAGAGGTAGAGTGTAGAGCCTTGAGATGCTGGGGCATTCAGGAAGGAAGGAACAGGGAACATCTCAAGCCCCCTCCTGTCAGCCTAAGTTTAGCCTGACACAGGAAGATTTGCCTGTCACACCTGCAGCTCAGGGGTTTTGATAGCCACAGGAGCCCTGACATTTTGCCTGAAGCTTCCTGCATTCCTTCCCAGGGGGCAGATATTTTACAAAAGCCAGGTTGTATCCTTAGGACAGCAGTTTGCTTTCAGGTGCTTGCTGCGATATGAGCAAGCAAGATGGGGATGACAGGACGATAGCAGCTCATGTGCAGGTGCCAGTGTGCATCTCAGCTGTTTTCCTGCAGTCCTAACACTTCCTCACACTGCTGTTTGTGTTTTCCAGATAAGCCGGTTATGTGGCCATGCTCAGCAGAGGCAGATTCGATCAGCTAATTATCCAGAAGACCTTTTCATTGACAAGAAAGTCCTGAAAGTAACTGACATTGAGCAAGAAGAAACTTTGTCGAGCAGGAGGAGGTGAGAATGCTCAGGCTGAGTGTGGTGCCCGCTGGATGGGCTGCGGGAGCAGCCACCATATGGAATGGCCCTGTGGAAGCAGATGCAAAAGCTGCTTATTTCCCTTACCCATAAACCTGGTTTTGGCTCTGATCATCAGAGCTGCTCTGTGGCGGACTCTGAAGTGCAGTGAGGTGTCTACATGGGTTTTCTCACCTAGTGCACCCAGGTTAATACACCAAATGCCTTGTCTGGATTTCTTGGGCACTGCTATAGTGCCTGAAATACTCACAAGTGTAGTTATAGATAGAAATGGTCACTCCAGCCTGAATTGTTGTATGTTACACTGTGTGTAGGTAAGGGGAATGCATTTCATGCTTTTTGTGTAGTGTTTTATGGTAGTTCAGAGATGTTAACAGCCTTTTACTGAGTATTTTCAAAGGAAGCAGGTGCCTCCACTGCTGGCTCTGCACCCCGTGCTTCCTTCCCCATGTAAGTAGAAGCTGTAAAGTGGGCTCACACTGATGTGTCAGGGAGCAGCATCTCCCCTCTGGATCTGAAAGCGCACCCAGAGATACGCAGTGCCTTTACTTCTGTCTGGAATAAAGAAAAATCCCTGCGGAAGAGAAACAAGCAAGCTTTGCAATTTTTAAAACTGGAGGTAGACTAAGTCGAGTGGATTTCTCTCTGAAGACTAACAGGGCCACATTCTTGATACGGTTCCCATGAGATGCAGCACCAGGGCTTGCATTCCTCCGTTGTCTCAACATGTTGGAGGTTACAGAGCCCAGACTCTGACAGAGATGTCCTTTGAAGACTTTGAAGTCTAATGAAATCTGCTGAGATGAATTACATGGGTTCATACCTGCAGATACGGAGGAGTTCCTCCTTTCCCTACCCCTCCCTGCCCTGCTGGGAGCTCTGCTCCCCAGGAAAGTTTCCTTCTGCCTGTTCCCCCCAGCTCTACTGGGGTTTGTGGAAGAGGAGCAAGGCAATGCCTAGGATGTAAGGAGCTGAGTGCCATGGGCAGTGAGGCTTGTCCTCATTGGGGTTTGCCATAACTGATGATCCAGGTCTCCTCATTTTGGCTTTCCAGATGGTGTTGGTTGGACTTCTGCCCCACTGTTAGGCTAGTGGAGGAGATAGATGTAGGAGGTGGTTCACACAGGAGGTGACTGCCTGAAGCATAACTCTGATTTGTGCAGGGGGCTGTGGGCTGAATTCCCACCCTTTGGAGGGGCCTTGACTCATCAGACAAACCCTTGTTCATTTGCATGGCAGCGACAGACAGGTCGATGCATGCGATGCCTGGGCAGCACGTGCTGTGGTGGTCAGAGGCAGGACTTGAGTGACCCTCTTTATCCACAGGCTGCGGCTCTCCCTGCGAGGGCTGTGTCAGCCCCACCACGGCAGGAACAGGCTCCTCCGCAGGAAAAGGCAGCATACAGCACAGGCTGCCTTCTCCTTGTATCGCCTGCCCCCAGCTGGCTGTCGCGGGTTCTGGAGAGGGAACCCCATGGAAACCCAAAGCAAGGAGGGATGGAGGGAGCTGGGCACCCCCCTGCACACCAAACTGCCTAAGATTGCAGGGCAGCTCCCCACAGCTGGCAGGGATGGACAACCCCCTCTACAGCACCTGGGGAATGCCCCTCAGAGTGCTCCTTGCTCCAGGTGCTAATTCCTCATCATCCCTCCCAGGGAGCAAGGAGGCTGAGAAATAACCCCTTGCCATAGGGGGAAATGTGCTGATACAAAACAAGACGACTGTGAGGCCAAGTCTTACTGTCTAAAGTCCCTGCTATTCATATTACCTTTCTTTTGGTGCTCTCACTATTCCCTGGTGACAGCTGCTGAATGTCCCTGAGGGATCAGACCTGGGCTGGGGGGATGTCACATCCCACTCCCAGAGCCTCTGTCACCTCTCTGGCAACATCAGAGATCCCACGGTCAGCCTGTATCCTGGTACCTCTGGACCACTGCTGCAGGTGACCAGCTGGAGATCCTTGTTGCTGGGAAGGGAGGGCACAGGGTTGGGATGCAGCCTGATTCACAATCCCTCTGTGTGGTGAAAGCACTGCTCCTGCATCTCCTGCAGCTCCTCCTGCCTTCCTGCGACAGAGCCATTTTGGTGAGTGTAACCTGCCCCTTTGAATGCGGACTGTGACAGCCCAGTGCATCCCTTGAAATTGTGTACTTTTGAGAGTGCAACATCAAACACAGCCTTACCCATGTGTACAAATCTGTGCTGAGAGTGTCAGCTCTGGTCTACTACCAAAAATGCCACCTGCCCTTGCAAGCAATGCTGGATGGCCAATGTCAGCCAGACAAAACCCCTGAAGGGCCTCTGTTGCCTTCTGCAAAGCAGAGGGGATGCTACAGCCTAAGCCCTTGCTGCTCAGATGTACCCCACAGATGCATGGCCTGAGCCAGTGGCACCTTTCCTTAGGTGCTGTGAGAGTGCAGAGACTCTGTCTGGCTTTTGCCTTGTGCATGGTTGGGCTGAGGTTCTGCTGCCCCTACATCCCTCCGCATCACCAGCAGTTTTGCCCTGGGAAACATGGGTTCAGCCTTTGACTGAATAACATCAAGGAAAACCACAAAAAACTACTTGGGGTCAGAAATAAAACTGATGCTTCATGCTTTTTTTCCACCTAGCTGCTTTAATGTTGTGTTTGTGTGACTACCTTCACTGGTTGAAATGCACCAACCTTGTATTCTCCTTTTAGCTGAGCACCCTTTTCCCTCCCTTTCTTTCAGGGAACTGATTGCAAAGCTGAAGTCCCATAGCAGTTTTTACAGCACCTTGCCGGAGTACATCTGCAACCACAGCTCTGCTGTCCAGAATGACACCCTTTGCTGGAATGGACAAGAAGTCGTGGAGAGGTGAATCACATCTCTTGCCCTCCCTCTCCCCAGTACTGTTTATCTTTTGTTAACCAGCACAGGAGCAGTCTGTGACCAGGACAACTTGCTCCCGTAAGGACCTTGTGCAGAGCAGGCGTCCAGCTGTGCTGCAGCTCAGATCGATGTGCAAGATCTGCACAGATAGAAGTGGTTGTCACCTCCACTGAGTTTCCTACTTAGTGAAAACCCTGCATCCGTGATGGGATTTGGTCAGGGTGGGCCAGAGACAGGAACACAGAAGCAGCTTGACACAGCCCTGTTCCCATGGGAGAGTGCACCACAGTCTAGGGATGGCTCTTCTGGAGCAGCAGTAAGGGCATTGCCCCCAAGCATTGCATGGGGTGGGGATGTCTCCAGCCAGGCTTCATGCAGTGGTAGCAGGACACTGTGGTTGGCATCCCCTGCCCCATCCAGGGAGAGTCAAGGAAGACTCCCGTGTTGAATTTCTCCTTGCTATGGCTCTCAGCTGGAGGAAGTGGAAACTACTGAACTCTGGTGGTGCCACTGCTGTCATCTGACCACGTTCCCACCACCAAGTCTTGGCTGTCATCTCTGGATGGAGCCATTCCCACTAAGGTCCAGCTTGTGCTGTGGCTACTTTGCCCTGCCCCACTTGCCCTTTTGGAGGATATACTGGTCGTAATTGAGGTTAACAGAGACAGGTACATGCAGGATTCATACCATAAAGAAGAAGGAAGTGTTAATAGAAATGGAGATTTTTCTTGCAAAAAATGCCTCTTGGGAATGTTAAATAATGTGGAAGTAGAACTTGGAAATGTTTTTTATAATTACATAAATCTCCTCTAATCACCCTACTTTGCAAAGCATCCTTTGCTATTAAGTAGTTTGCATAAGGGAAGAAATAGAAGTAAAATCATGAAGTGGTGAAATGTTGAGATATTAATTATGACTTCTTGATCAGTAACTTCACGTGATAATTAGCCTGTACTTGCAATACTGACCTGAAACACTGAATAGACCAAAATAGCATCAAACTCTATTTTGAAAAAAAATGACTCAACATCTAAGATCACCCGCTTAGTAAAATGTACTTATGTTGCCTAAGGAAAAATGTGTCCTCTATTGGCACTTATTTCTGGAGAATCTTGAGTTTCCGTGCCTAACTGAGAAGTTCAATTGGGAAGAAAAATATTATTTCAATATTGTCTCACTGATAGATAATTAAAACTTTTAAAGCAGGGCTATAAACACTGCAGCTCTGGAGAGGGGTACTGAGGGTGAGGTGTTAGCTTATGACAGTTCACTGGGGTCACAGCCAGTGGCCCTGGTCCAGGTCCTGCTGATGCCACAGCTGGTTGAAGTGGTAGCAATGGAAGAGTGCTGAGTCCAGATCCTTCCTGCAAATGTAAGTTGAAAGCTATCTGCAGATTAAACATGACTTCAGGTGATAGACGACCTTCAGCTTTCTGCTGAGAATACCAGGGGGCTGTCATAGGCAGAGATGTACCCCGGGTCCCTGCTGCAATGTTGTGGTGGTGGTGGCACCATATAGCAGGTCACACAGATGCCATGGCATGCAGGGGGGCAAGGCAGGGAGAGGATAAAGTCTGTGTGAATGAAGGGGGCACCAAGATTTCAGCCCCTGGCTCTTGAGTTAAGGATTAAATCCTCTACTGTGCTTGAAGAACATGTGCTTTTGCACTCCTCTCCTTGCCCCCTCTGTCGCCACCTCTGAGCTCCTATAAAATATTAGTGACAGTTCCCTTGAAGGCAGATACTAGAGATTTTTGCTGTGAGTGGGGAGACCTCAGCTAAATAAAGCTGAGCTAAGATAATGGTCAAGGGTTCTCTTCTCCCAGGACCCATGTAGTTAAAATGATCTCTACACAGGCTGCTTCATGTGGTTGGACTTCCCAGCTTGGCATCTCTTTCAGAGTGTCTGGGAGGATTCCTGAAAATCAGGAGCATTTAAGGTAAGGGTATTTAAGTACCCCAAGCTGCTAGTTCCTTTATTTCAGTGTTTTCCCCAAGAGGGAGCCAAGCAGCTGTTCATGGTGTAGCAGCTCTTACTCAAGTTGCTCTGAGAATGTGCATTATGTACTGGAGCAATTCTATGCTCCTGCTGGGCTGGTGTGTGTTTGCTGGTCATCAGACTCCATCTTGCCACTTTTTGCAAGAAATTTGGTGTGGTTTGAATATCTGGTATTAATTTCAGGATGCTGTCCTGGTACTTGTCCCACATATGTGGTGGCTGCCAGAAAGAAGGATGGTGGAGACATGGTGGGATGGTTCCTGTGGCTGGAGTTTCAGCATGGAAGGATGGTCCTCTTTGAAAGGACAAGCAGTGGAGACAAGGATGGGGTGCCTATGTCAGTGACCAGCTGGAGTGCCTGGAGTTCTACCTGGGGATAGATGAGGATCTGACCAAGAGCTTTTGGGTCAGGGTTAAAGGGAAAGCAGAGACAGGTGATGTTGCAGTCTAGCTCTGCTTCAGGCCATGTGACCTGGAAGACTGGGTGGATGAGGCCCTTTATAGACAGACACAAGCAGCCTCCCATTCACAAGCCCTGGCCCTCATGAGTGACTTCAACCCTGGTATCTGTTGGAGGGACAATGCAGCAGGGCATAAGCAATCCCTGGGCTCCTGGATAAACTAGAAAGCTCCTGCTGAATCTGCTGATCAGGTGAAGACCTGGGCAGAGCGATGCTTCGGTAGATTCTATGCTTCCATGTGTTTCCATGTCTGGTGCTGTGTGTGGGCAATGGATAAAACTGTTCGAGTACTGTTGTGTCTGTGAGGTCAGTGTGACCATCTGTATGAGCATGTCTAGGATTTGACTGTGTTCTTGTAGGGATTGTGGCTATTTACCTCTTGCATTTCTAATGTAATACCTGAGTGTTCATTAAGTTAGAAAAGAGCCCTACTGACTTACCCATTTCCAGACCTCCCTGTCATGACAAAATCTGTTAGTTATTCTAAGTCCTTTTCCTATAACACGTTAAGTCAAACCTGGAATAGCAACTAAACAGCCCTTGCCACTGGACTCAAGTACTTGATATACCAACAATGTGCATCCTGTTATTTAATGCAAACAGTCCCTTCTGCACTCTGCAATCCTTCTCCTGTGGTTTTTCGGGCTCAGTATTTACTCTGTCCTGTTTATCCCAGTGCTTTGTTATCCACAGGGAGTGAGAGTGTCCCTCCTCCCCATGGACTGGATGTGCTCAACATATTTCCACTGGGTCTCACTTCCCAATTTGAGCCTTGCACCATCCTCTGTTTCCTCCTTGCTCTTAAGCCCCTCTGCCCTGACTGAAGGTGGCATGTTCGGGGCTCCAGTGCAATGCAGCTGGCTAGGGTATTTTATCCTGCTTTTAACCCCTCTTTTTTTTTACTGAGTCTTACTTTCTGATTCTTTGTAATCATTTGCTTTTCCATGTTGGACCATCTAATGGCAAGAATTCATCCTCCTTCCTGAGGTTTGATCTGTGGGTTAATAGTTTGATTGTCATCCCTATTGTGGATTTAGGACATGGTGCCTTGAAATAACTGCTGAAATAACAGTGGAAACCACACAAGAAAGGTTGATTTTTCTGTAATGCAGAACAGTGCATCATGTCTTTTGCTGTGCTTTTGCATGGTTGAAGAACATAAGCTGAAGTGGGAAGAAAAAAGAAAAGGCAACACATTCCTGCTTTTCACACGTCTCAGAGTGTGCAAAAACACACTGTGCTTTTATGGGACGCCACAAAGGTTCATAGCAAAAGCCACGAGTGGCACATTCCACCACTTAAAAAGAACTTGTTGAGGGGTCACAGTGCTTGGGGTGTTTGTGGTAGCTGGGGACCAGACCTGCTGGATCTTCCTCTGTCTCTGTACATCCCTGTGTGCCTCTTTGCAGCTTTCCTGGGCTCAGTTCCAGGCACTTCCCTGAGACAGACATGTAGGCAGGGTGGGTGTACAACAGCTTAAACCTGCCTAAGTGAGGGTTTCTGTGCTGCTCCTCCTTTCCTCTGTCTTCATGCCCCATCCTCTCTTATCCTTATTTCCATCCAAAGTCGAGAAAAAACAGAGGTCAGTTCTTATCACCGAAGTACTGACTGAGTAATTCAGATTAAGTCGAGTAGGTGTTGAGATGTCAAACTCCCCTCAGTTTCTATGGGAGCTCAGCATTGGAATCTCAAAGGTGATTTGAACTTCATATATAGTATCAGGGTTTTGCAGCATTTAATACTAAAAGCCTATTAAAATCTAGATTCTCAGAGTTTAATAATTTGCTTACATGAGTATATTCTTTTCCAGCTGTTCTGAATAGAATGACAGCAACATCTGCCCACTGCAAAACTTCTAAGCACATTAAGCATTACTGTTAGATACTGCCATTTCTAAATTTCTCAAGACAAATGCACACATTAATCTAAATCACCAGCATAACTCTTTTCTTTGTACCAATTCAAAATTAATATATTTTTAGCACCTTGCCAGATTCTCTTCTTCAAGTTAGAAGTCTCAGATTTCCCTGCTGTTGCCAACATACCATGGTTTGTTTTAATCATATAAATCATAAACAACAAAAGCACAATTGGAAGCAAGACAGAAAAATGAGATTCTGTAATTGGAACAAAGGAAATTCCGTGCCAGCAATAACCCTTTAGTTCGTGAAGGGTTTGGTTATTTCTGGCAGTGTTGCAAAATATCTGATACGATGGAGTCCCCAAAGAGGGGGCTGTATAACTTTTCAAGCCCATAAAACACAGCTTTGTAGCAAGTATAAGCTATAATGAAAGGATAGTAGGCAAATTCAGAGGGTTATTTAGTGGCCATGATTGTTTCCAGAGTATTTCAGAAATTAAGATCATGAATCTTCCTCTATTAATCCTGCTGCTTGGTCTCAGGTTTAGCAAATTTTTCCATAATCTATTTGTCTTGAACTGAAATAAGAATAGAGAGAGACTTCAGGCTGTCTATAAACTCTCACTGTTTTGCTATGAATATTACAGTTTTTGCTGTTCCTTCTGAAGTCCCATCTCCCAGAGCCAGTTGATTACCTGAGACCTCACATTTATGACCAAGCCATCATCTGCAGCACACTCACTGGCTGTAGAGCTTTGTGTGGGGCAACTGGGAAGAGGCAACAATTCTCTTGGCAGGGAACTGAGACAGCAGGATCTGAGGAGGCTCTCAGAGGCTTCAAGGTGTTGATATTTGGAAATCCAGCAGAAAATGGTTCCTTTTATTTAGGTGAGAACACTCCCCACTGAGAGCGTTGGATCCTCCTGGTTGCCTTTGAAGCAGCTTGTTTGGAGCTACTGGTGGTGTAAATTGACTGCGGTATCATGAGCTCTGCAGTGACTGCAAGGACTCTCTGCAAGCAAGCAAGCAAACAAAGCCAGGAAGGCACCTAAGAGCCATACAGCCCACGTCTCTCCTGCCACTTGCACTCCCATGTAACAGATCTCTGTATATGGTCATGGGACGGTGGAGACTTGCACCCCATATGGAAGAGAACAGCTGGGGTGGACCTGCACCCCACACCCAGCCCATCTCTGGGATGAGATGTGACTGACCAAATATCTCTCTGGACAATCTGTCTTTAGAGAGGAAACTATCCGGGAAAGAAGTTGTCACCTCTTCATGGAGGCTTGTGGGTACATCCAGGAGTTACACCCTGACTTCAGGGCAGGATGAGTGGGCTGGAAACAGCTTTTCAAGCCTTTTGGCCCCCACTGCTTCTACTGCTGATGTGACACTGAGGTTGTCTCACTAAACCAGAAATTAGCAGGGCCAGAGGGTAAAATGTTGGCTTCACCACTGCACCCACCTTTACTGACCCATGAAAACCAGCTGGAGGTAAGAGCTGGGTTCTTGTCAGGGGTGTGGGGGGGCAAAACTTTTCTTTCCTTTCTCCCCTTTTTCATCTCTTTTGCCTCCTGTGTGGTGAGGACTCAGTGTCACCAGTCCACATGATCTTTAGTAAGTCACGTCTTGAAATGCAGAGGAGCTTTGGGGGTCTGGGGGAATACTGCTCTCAAACTCAGTTATTAACTCTTGTGCAATGAAACCTCTGTGTTGTGTTGTGTCTGTGTTCTGTTTGTCCCCCACCCACTCTCTCTGACAAATGTAATTCAGTGAACACAGATAGTCGAGAGAGCCTGTAAGGGATACTGTGCTGTTTAAGCTGGATCTGCATTTGAGTAAGTAATTTGCAACTGGAAGGCAGGCATAAATTAATTCTTATTTGAATGACATGCTTACTTTCCTTTTTCTAGAAGGTGTAATTCTTTATGTTCAACTTTCAGGATTACTTTCTCCAAAACACACATCGTGTATTGCAGTAACTCATCTCAAAGCCTAGCAGGGCCGAGTAGGATGAACACACATTTTACACTCATTGCCATGTATTTAAATAACACTTGTCATCTTGTCTTCTTTGCTCTGAAATGAAAGCTTGGAATGACATGCATTTGGACTGGAAAGACCAAACATTCACAGGAGATATTTGTGGATGGTGGAGGGGAAAGGAGAGGAAGATCCCTCAATTTGACAGCACTTGGGCACTTATGTCTGGTGGATGAGAAGAGGCAGGAAGGGTCTGCAGTTGTACTGTCCCCACAGAAAACTTCAGATCATTGGTGTTTTCATAAGGTGGATGTCTCTGAAGTAATTTTTAACACGGGCTGCTTATCAGCACATTTTACAATGTGATATTTGTCTTTGGAAAATACCATGTCCCCAGCAAGAGCCCATACCCAGGGAGCCCAGGAAAGGAGATGCTGCTGACTGACATTGAGACATGTCAAAGAGAAAAGTATTTTGGGCTTTGCTTATGAAGTGTGAGCCAGACTATGCTCATGTTGCAGCACTGATACCCCTTCAGCACAGAGACCCCCAGGGACCGGGGTGGGGGATGTTATCCGCTGTGCATATTTGCTGTTCCATGCTGATATCAATCACCATGGCAGCGGCATGTGATGGGTTTCATGAAGTGGAACAAGTGTCCTGCACAAGGGGCTGTTTTGTCTGCGTAAGTTTTTAAAAACAGCTTGAAGTGGCTCAGAGATTTATCCTTTTTTGCACTGACTGGAGAACATGGGAGGAAGGTGATGCTTTGGCTTTGTTTTGCCTGCGAGCCCGCCAACCCTTCAGCTTGGGGGGGATGCAGAGGAGCCTGCATGGGTACTGTCCTGAGACTCCCATCCTCCAGCTTGTTGGGGGCTGCAAAGGCATCTCTCTGCCATATTAAGGCCTTGCTGCTTGGCCAGGGCTACAGGGAGGGGTGCCAGCTGCCTTTTCCAGCTTCTCTGGCATTTCAGGAATGCAGATCATTCACTGAAGCTACATTTCAAAGCCTTTAACCCTTTGGTTGGCTGCATCCCACATGCCTGAATGTGGCCACCAGGCTGGTGCTGGGGCAGAGTGGCACAGCTGAGCGGAGCTAGTGCCCCCCTTGTATCCGAGCACACCAGGAGGTCTCAGCTTGGCAGCACAGAGGAAGTGTCCCCCAAAGCATCGAAATCACACAGGACCATGTTTCTGGCTGGTGGGATGTTGCGGGTCCCCGTGCATCTCCTTTTTTGCAATTCATGCTCAAAGATGTGCGGCTTGCAGGGCCCACTGCCTTGCAGCTTTAAATGACTTGTGTAGTGGTGCAAATGGTTCATTTTGGGCCAGGTACATACCCTTGTACCTGGCCAGGTGGGAAACACCAGGAGGCGATGCTCCATTTCTCCAACATCACTGTTTTAGGGAGAGATCCCTCTGCAAATGCTTTCAGGTTTGCTTCCTTTTCTAATAGACTTTTTCCCCTGAGAAGGCTGATCTGAGGTCCTCACCACCCTAGCAGAACCTTCTGGAGAACAGTTTCAGTCTCTGGACATGGAGTTATAGTATTGCTGTAGTACTGTGCTCCTCCCTCCTGTACTACATTGCGTAGGCTACAGAAATCCTCTCTGACAGCCGCTGCAAGGATTTCAGAAGGGATTTCGCCCACTCAAACGCAAGCTATTGTGTTTCTTTGTATAAAACTGTTAAGGAGAGAGAGAGATTGTATTAATTCAGACATGCACCAAGTGGGCTTGTTTCTGCTCTTGCTAAAATCTGTGTGAGTTTCCTGATTAAATCTCTGAAACCACAGGAGACCTTTCAGCAATGTACTTTTCAGTTCCACCAGTGTTTTAAATTAGATTTACAGTGATACCAAAGATAGGAATTTGTCATCTAAAAACTCACGTGTGCTGTGGATGTTTACATCCAGTTTCCAGATGTGTTTGTCAGGTCAGCATGGTGGCATTAAGAGGCTGTGTGACAAATAAGCAGCAGGATTAATGGCTCACTGCTCCCAGTGCTCTATCCCCCTGCAAAAAGTTCAGCCCAAGTTTCAACAGAGCCGGGCAGGTCTGTGCTTGCGGCAGCAGCCTCTTCCCACGAGATGGTGCTCGGAGCATGCACGGCTGTGCCAGGAGCGCATGGGCTGCTGCAGGCTGGCCGCAGGCTGCCCCCGTTCTCCCAGTCACTAAACTTTCAACCTACAACGGCCCTCCAACTGCACATGAGGGTTTTTCTGAACTGCGAGCGATTGTGTCTCAGGTACAGCCATGTTTTGTGCTTCCCAGGTTAACGCAACTATTAAAAAAAGGGGTTTTGCAAAATGCTGAGTCCTAATAGGAGGCCCCAGCATGGGGACAGGGTGTTGGGGTGCAGAGCAGAGCTGTCAATCCGGTGCTGTGCTGGTGCCGAAGTGCAAGGGGTGAGATGGTTGTGCAGGCAGCTGCCCCCGTGTTCAGGAGCTGGTGGGGCTTGGGAGAGTCAAGTTGACGTCTCTGCTTTGCAGTGATGCCTGCACCCGGGCAAGCTGCTTATGCCTCGAAAAGGAATATACACAGGTGTGTGCTCCTGTGCTGTAGGCACAGACACCTCCTTTTTCCTGTCCTTTTTCCTCTGTCATCTCTTCAGTGCAGCATGTTGCAGGGTTGTCAGCCATTAATGGAGATGCATATGGGGAATGCCTAGTGGTGGGGACCCAGCTGGAGGTGCAGAAAACTCCTGTACATGGAACTCCTGCTCTGAGATAGCCTTGGAGTGGAAAACTGCCACAGTTCTGTATTTTAAACTATAGGAGTATTTCAGGTCAGTGCAGATTGCTGCTGCACCATATAGATCTGGGGTTGCCTTTGCATCCCCACATGTCTGAGTAGATCTTGTCCCTAGTTTAGAGTCTAAGCCAAGCCCCTGAGTATCCCCAAGTCCCTCAGTGTGCCCTGACAGCTCTTGTGACCGAATGTCCACATGCCTCTTGCTTTCTACCCTAGCAAAGCATCCTGCCTGAGTTGGCCCCACCGTCCCTTATGTCTGCCTCTCTTTCTTTAAATGCCTGCTGAAGTCCCACTTTCTCCCCAAAACCCATGTGAAACAGGCTGTCTTTGCCTGAGCTTGCCTGGCAGCATGGGGATGGAGGATTAGCTAGCTAGGCAGGGGAGCAGGGAGCTGATAGACAGGGAGGCAGCCACTAGGGCTGGTGCTGGGAGCTGCATAAAAACATTATGTGTAGGAGATGAAAGCAGAAAGGAAAATTCATGGTTTACCCATGGCACTAGAAAAATACATGCACCATACAGCAGACTGATGCTGGTGTTATCTCAGCGATCTCACTTTTGGCTTCGCTGGGGTTTGGTAGTGCCTGTTGTGGCTGCTGGCTCTTGGAGGTGAGGACTTGTTTTCTGCTTGTAGAACACCACAGCCCATCAGGGGCGCTGTGATGAATGGCAACAGCCCAGAGCTCGAGAAGGTGCCGGTGTGCTCCGTGCCACTGCTGTCGCTGCCAGACGGCAGTGGTGGCAGCTGATTCCTCCGGTGCAGACCCAAGTTTAGAGTTTGGTGCTTGTCTTATGCTGGAGCATCATCAGCTGTTACACAGGTCCTGAGTGTAAGAACGTATTCCTCCAAAGGCAAGTATGCAGCAATTCTGTCCCTCTTCCCCTCCCTTTTATCACTCTGGTAAACTTTGTCATTCCATAAATCTTGCAGCAAGTAAATATATATTTCTTTCCTAATTGCCGATGAAAAAGCTCAGTGCAGGGTTGGCCACCCTCCTCTGCAGAGTTGCCCTGGCAGTTTAATCTAGTCTGCGGGGGCTTTGCTGACTTGCATGGTACCCGTGTAAATCAAGATACCCCATGGTCTGAGCACAGTTACTTTGATCCCTAAGGCTGGATCTCATCAAAGACTGAAATGAGGATTGTTTGACAACACCTATTTTCCATTAGCAATGTTGACAGCATTAATTATATTCTGATGCTTTAATTCTTTATTATTGAAATCACACATCAGTGATAGTCATTATTTTGCAAGGGGGTTGATGTTATGCTAATCAGCGTGCAATTAACTGGGTCATCCCACTCATTTTTTTGGCTGTGGGCACAACACTACTGCTCTTGTACTGGAGTCTCTGTGGTCTGCCAAGATTTATTTTAAACAAACATGAGCAAGCCAGAATTTCTGAGCCAGCTTTTTTAGGACTCTTGGGTGCAAGTTATGTGAAAATATTTATCTCTGTTGTATACTGTTTAACATCTTCCTTGGTTACTAATGGACTGGAAAGGATTTCATTGTCCTCAAGTGATACAACTACATCATCTTGCTGCTTTGCAAAATCAGAGCAAAAATGTTTATAGGAATTTTCTGTCCTTTCTTTGTCATTTATTAACTGTCTTGTGCTGTTTTGGAAAGAGCTGGTGCCTGTCTTGGGATTTTTTGTGTTTGTGCTGAACTTTAAAGATCTTCTCTCTGTTAGCCCATCACATTGTGGTGTTCTCTGTTCTCATTCCTACAGGTACAGTCCCCAGATCACAAGGAATGGAGCAAAAGCGCAGGCTGGCAACCACGAGGTGAAGATTAAAGGTCCGGAGCCAGTGATTAGCCAGATTATTGACAAGCTGAAACACATCAACCAGGTTTGTTGTAGACATGCCAGCAGGGATGTCTCCGGAGTGGGTGGTTTCCAAATCAGTTTGGCCTCCCTTGCACTCTCTCTGGGCTCAGACAGACATCCCTGGTATCTGCATCTGCAGCAGCTCTGGGAGCCCGGTGTGCAGAGCTGGTGCCACCCTGGCCTGGCCCTACACAGCACCAGCCCCAAAGGGCACACAGAGGGCCAGTCCTGTTGGATGCCTGCTGGTGTGGTTCTCCATGGTGCAGCCTCCCAGGACTCAGCCTGTACCTGGGTCATGTGAAGATGCATGACTGCAATACAAGAATGCTTCTGCTGGGCATGCCCTTAGCAGTGGAGGTCCAGGAAAGATGGAGCTGATGGGGTGCCCCTGAGCATGATGTGCTGGCAGGGGGTCATGTGGCATGTACCTGATGTTCCCTCTGATAGGAGAAGCTCCTTTTGGCATTGCTCATGGCTGGCAATAAAGGTCACTTTTTTCTTTGCTGTATCTCCCTGGGCATTCACTCCCAGTTGGTAATGGGATAAGTTACTGTTGAATGGGGAAATGGCAGAACTGGATGAGATCCTTTCTGCTGGGGAGGAAGCTTCCTTCCCACTGCCTCAGACCTGGCATCCTTCCTGGAACAAGCGGTATCTTGTCTCTACCCATTATGTCACGCCAGGCTAGGTCTGCGAACAAGCCCTGCTGCTGCCGGGGAGGAGAAGGTGGCAGGTCTGCACAGCGTTCAGCTTGTGGCTGAATCTTCCCCAGCACTGCCTTAGGCCAGTGGGGCTTGGGTCTGGCTCTGGACTCTGCTCTCCCCTCTGTGTCACTGAGTCTGGATGTCACAGTAACTCGTAGAGGGGATGTTTTTCATATGCAGATAGCTTGGACTTGCTGCTTTGCCAGGACACAGCACTGGGACCTCACAGGGCAAATCCTCAGGTGGTAATGCTGTTAACACAGCTGAGCTGCCCCGTCTCTCCTGAGAGAGCTCTTTCCAGTGGGGACCTTGCCGATGGTCGCTCTGGTACGAAGCTCTGGGCAGCTGTGTTTTCCTGGGGCTAAGCCCAGCTTTGCTTCCAGACCGGGTGGGCTGTGAGGGCGGCTCTGTTTGGAGTTGCTGGCTTAGCAACTTTTCTGCAAACCTCTGCTTTCCTGCTCCCTCGACTGCCAGGGACTGTTTTCACGGCCATTGCCAGTTTAACCCCCGTGCCCTCCAACGCAGGCATGCCTCATTAGGTGCTGCCTGGGAGCAGGATGCAGTGTGGGCTTCAGGGTCCCCAGGAGCACCCCATAATGCAGGAGCTGCCATGGGCAGCGGCCCTACAGCTTGCTCTGGCTTCCCACACACTCCCCGTGCTGAGCGGTGCCATCTGCCAACAGCCCCTAATTATTAGAAGGGGAAAAACGGGAGGAATAGCATAATCAGCTCCCTATTAAATGGGGTAGAAGGCAGGCTTCAACCTGCGGGTGATAATGATATTTTGCCGTTCACAGTGAGAAAGCTGCACTGAACAAAACATGGTTATTAGTGTACCTGAAACTGCTGACATAAAGTGGTTGTGAAATGCTGGCTGCCAGACTGGGTTAAGTTAGGTCTTTGCTGAATAGCTTGGCCTTCACAGTGGAGGTCTGTGGAGTGGGAGACCCTGGGTAAACACTGCTGTGCTCAACTCAGCTGTTTGCAGCAGCAGAGTCTCTGTCAGCTGCCGCTCAGAGAAAAATTGTGGTAAGGGGGTGAATACAGTCAGCTTAGTCATGATCTCTTACAGAGAGGCTCGCAGTATTGGGTTGGAATGTGTTATGGGGGGCAAGTAAGCTGTTTTGGTTTGTACAGTGTAAATGTAAGAGCCTGAAAAAAATATTGAACGCTCTTGTAAAGCTGTGTTTGAGAAAGAGGAGGAATTGAGAATAAAATCAGGAGAAAATGGGAAGTGATTTGTGCAAATTAGTTATGAAGCTTGCCCAGAGAAGCTGTAGCTGCCCCATCCCTGGAAGGCCAGGCTGGATGGGGCTTGGTCTAAGGAAGGTGTCCCTGCCTATGGCAAGGGATCGGAACTACATGATATGTAAGATCCCTTCCCACCCAAACCAATCTGTAATTCTATGATATGATTCTATTCCTGTGGAGGGTCTATAGTCTATGTTCAGCAGTTTATATACCAGGAAAGTAACAGGGGAGGTTACTTAAATTTGGGATTTAGGGTGTCAGAGCTTACCATCACACTTATTTTCTTGGCTGAAGTAAGTTTTGAGCTCTCTTTCACTTCTGGAATGCATCTTGATTGCCAAACAGTATTAAATGTGGAAGGAGCAGCAGCTCTGGATGAATTACAGTTGTGTCTTTCAGGAGTTGGCTTCAGATTTGGGAGAAAGTGGGAAGTCCCAAGCTGGAGAGGGTTGAAAATCTCCACCAAGCTAAGCCAACAGTGGCTTTTAAGGATTTTTAAACATCCAGATCCTCTGGAGAAAAGACCATCTTTGCGGTGCTCAGAGCTGTAAACTAGATTCCCATGTGACTACCTGTAAATTGTGAATCTTGTACAATGTTGTGACTTCCTCCCAGTGTGTTGTGTTAAGAGATACAGCCTGGATTTTGTGGTGTGGGCAGACTCGGGAACCATGCTGTTTGGTACGATTTTCATAGAGGTCCATAGCTTTTATTTTTACTTGGAGATTTTTGCTAAAAATCTGTAATTTGCTGATGATTTGACTTTGCTTTTATTCCAGGATGCTTATGCTGCTGGCAATGTCTCTTCTTTCAGTGTTGTGTGTACAAATTGCGCTTGCTCTTTAGTTCTTGTCTTCTCAAACCTAATTTGGGTAAATATACATACATTCACATGAGTAATTCTCATCAAACGTTTGCACTTTGAAATGAGAATGGGGTTTGTGCATTAGCATTAAAACCATGGGGATTCAAAGAAGTAGAGAAAACCTAACCCAGAGAAAGGAGGAACTGCTCCAGATTGTAATTTTTCATTTGAGCATCCATCAAGCTAAAATAAATAAATGAATAAAGCACAGTGCCTGAGTTGTGTGCTGTCTCAAGTCAGCCCTTTCTGGATGAGTCCCCCTCAGTGCTGCTTATTGTCTTGGTTTGAAAGACAGGTATCTGCTAAGGAAGGCAAGAGCCTCCCTTGGAATGGCAGATGCGACCCCTCTTCCCTCTGAGTTATTATAATTCCAAAATCAAGGAGTTTTCAGGCAAAGATGTGGGAAATAAGAATAACAGTTCTTTACTATTATATATCTATACATGTACAACCAGTCAAACAAACAACAGTAACTATGGCAGTAACAGCAAACACAAACCCAGTCCCAGCCTTCTCGGCTGTCAGACCCTTTCCCCTCGGGTGCAGTTCCGCTCGCAGCCGGCAGGGGCGCTGGCGGCTCCCGGTGAGCAGGGCAGGTGCGGTGGTTCCCCCGCGGCTGCAGGGGGCGCTCCGGAGCGAGCTTGGGGAGCACGCGGCACCGGTGCCCTGGGAAGGGATGGAACAAAGGCTTCACAAACTCCTGGGCAGCCGATCCCAGTGTCCGGCCAGACCCTCGGGAACAGCAGGCTGGAACAGCAGGCTCGAACAGCAGGGACAAGCACGAATCCCGGGTGGCAAACGAGATGTATCCAAATGGGGAACCCCCCGGAGGTCTGGGCAGGCAAGGTGAGCAGGGCTACAACGTAGCAAAGGCTCGAAGCAACGGCAGGGCAGGGCAGCCACGGCCTGGCTCCCAGCGGGGCACAGAAGGCGGGCTTGGGATGCCGGGGTTTGTCCAGCAGAAGGAAAAAGCAGCCGAAAAAAGCAGCCTCCCTCTCTGTCCAAAGGCCGAGGACAGACTATCCCCACACCAAGGTGAAACGGAAGAGTAGCCAGATGCACCCCTCCCTCAGTGGGTAGATCTTTTTTTTTCTTATGTACCCAGCAGTTTGTCCCCCTAGCAACACGTATGGGGAAAATTCCTTTAACAGAAAAAAAAAAAAACCAAACCAGGAGAACTCCTAAAACCCCAACACCTTTTCATCACATCAGACCATTTTTGTTTCACTCAAATGTGTGATTGTGGCTGATGGTACTTTTTGTGCATTGGCTGATGAGATGGTTTATTATTGCCATATTGGAATTTTTTCCTCCAGTTCTGTTAGATGTCTACCAAGTTTTGATTTGAGTTATTTTTGTTGTGTGCCCAGAGGCATGAACAGCCTATCCATAAATATTACCATTGTTTTCTCAGCTGGGAGGCTAAGGGTCATCTTCAGGAAAATTAGTTGGAATTGGTTCCTAACTTTTATTCCCCAGAGTGGATGGGGTCTGTTTCCAGCTAGGCGGCTTTTCACTCATCCTGTAAATGGAACTATATTGAAACTGAAAAAGTTTTCAGTGTCAGCACAGGGTCTTGCTCAGGTTTTTTGTGGCTTGGTAACACCCCCAGGAAGAAAGCTGTGTGCAGGGTGAGCTATTTCCTGTGTCACTCCACTTTCCTCCAACCACGGGGACGTTTGCATGGCTGACAGATGGGGATGAGCTTCAACTTTTAACAGCTATGGAGGTGGAAGGTTCCATGTCCTGGGAGCTCTGCCATGCTGGTGACCTCCTGTTGATCATCCTCTTCCATGGAAGACTCTTGTAAGGAATGACACAACTCTTAAAAAAATTAATTTATTAAAATCAGAAAAATTACAAAAATCAGAAAAATATAAAAATTTGGGATCCTAATGGCTCAAGAGGTATGCCCCAGGAGCGCAGGGATTAGAGATCTTCAGGCTTAGACAGCACTGGACCTCTAGTGGAAAAACCTGCAGTGCTGGGCTGACTTTTAGCTAATCCGAAAGTCAAAGAAAAATTATTAAAGGGCCCTAAATAGGACTAAGGCTTAACTGCCCAGCACTAGCATCCACCACAGCTAAAATCCGCAGCGCTCTGCCTCTGCTCTGAAGCTGACTCGCTGTTTTATAGTGCCTTTGCTCCGCCCCAATCTGCCCACAGACCGCCCATAGACCGCCCACAGCACACCCCTTTGGTCCCAAGTGATTGGTGCTTCCCTTTTGACAGATCATCTCTGTCTACCAATAGCTTGTCGTTGTCAGGGGGGTAGTAGCAGCTAAGTAAGAGTGGTAACATGTCCTCATTAAGATTCAGGTTGCCACGGAGCTTACCTACAGACCAACGGCCAAAAATCTAAAAATAGCTTTTGGCTGTTAGAAACTGGGTTTTGGGAGCTGGTTCTGAAACTAAGGTGCAAAGTAGAAACCCTTAAAAAAATATTAAAATACATCTAATACATCTTAAAACATTTGTAAAAGTATACAGAGAACATGAGAAAAACAACTCTTGCAGTGTACAAGTGGTTTAAAGTTTGAAAAGGGATTTTTAACTGGGACACTTTTAACTGGGGGATTTTAACTGGAACTGGTGCAGATAAACTGCTTTGAAATAGTGAAAACACTAACAGCAGAACTTGATATTTGTTCCTGGACTGATGGGTGAACATTAACATTCAATTAAAAATTGTTTAACTCAAAATTAACTAATTAGAGCAACATGCAAAGACCAAGCTAATTAGGGATTTCATGTATGACAGCTCTGGAGAGAGGACCTGAATGATGCTGGTGTAAGGATGCAGCAGGGATCTGTGGTACCAAACTGGCTGATGTGACAGTCTTGGTCCTTCCTCTTGTCCCTGTCTGTCCTGAAGTGATTTTTATGTCCTTTGCAGTGCTTATGTGGCTCTGATACCATTCCAGCAGATGCTTTACTCCTTAATGCCATTACCTCTTTAAGCTTGTGCTCAGTTGCAATCTCTTTTTATGCTTAGGTAAATCCTGGTGTTTATCACCATGTCTCGAGGAGGAAGAGCACAATTTTTTAAGAAAATGAGGGAAAAAACACACCAAAAATTAATAGTAAAATCCATAAAAGGAAACCTAGCTGCGGAAGATGTGTCTTTACAAAATTGAATGGCCTGGAAACATATTGTACATTTCCAGACACTCAAGTTAAGGGCTCATTTAGAATATTTCAGATATACTGGAGTATGACAGTTCTTTGGTTTCCACATCAAACAATCTGTAATTTATTGCCCCATATAGGGACTATGTTTTTATCATATTGCATATTTTCTAGCCAGAAATCTAACTCCCATATAAGCTCTTGAAAAAATAAACCCTTTGGGGATGGGAATCCAGGCAATATGCTTTCACAGACCCTGAGAAACTGCCTTTGATTTATTTCCTTGGAAATAAGGGGAAGACACAGTTTCTTGGAGTATTACAGCTGTTCCCCCAAGCAGGGTCTCGCTGCCTTTCTTCATGTGCTCGATGTAAAAACCTGGGTCCTGCAGTGAGCCCCATGTGAAAGAGCCTCATGTTGCTCTTAGAGGGGTTTGCAGGAGGACAAGAACAACATTTAGAAGTTTTATGAGGCAGTAAAACACACAGATATAGTTGGAAGGGAAAAAAAAAAAAAGACAGGAGGCCCAGAGGTGCGAAGGACCAAAGACAAAATAGACCTGAAGTTCACAAAAAAAAAAGCACGTCCTGGCATTTCCAGAGCCGTGTTTGAAGCTGGTTTGATCAACCAATATGTCCCATATTTGTTTGTAGGTTTAATGGGCTGCTCCCCGGCGGCCTGGCTGCTGGGAGAGGGCATGGTGGAGGTCACCCAGAAGTTAATTTGGAAAGAGGCCAAAAGGCCACAACTTGATTGAATCAGATATAAACAAAATAGGCCTGGGAACAGTGTGATGTCCTTGTGCCTGAGTTCTCTGCAACCTCTTTGCTCAAAATGCAGCATGGTGGAGCACTGGCACCCAGTGAGGAGGGTCTGACCCCACCATGGGGAGACAAGTTCGGGTGGCAAAAGGATGCAGGCACCACTCAGGGCACACAGGGAAATACAGAGTTTATTATGGGAGAGCCTGGGGAGCTGGGGACTTTTCAGGAATATATGCCCCCTTCAGAAGAATCCATTACTTTGATGGATTTGGTGAAATAGAGTTTCCCTGTGCCTGCTAGGCTTTCTGAGGTTTATTAGTCCCACTGTATTTTAATTCCTCAATCAGATGAAGCTGCATAATAATTAGAAAAATGTGCAAACTGCCAGATTGTTAAATAATGCAATGCACAATACTAATCACTTCAAAATACAATATTTAAATTGCACCAAAGCAAGTAGTTTTTGACTCATTTTCCACCTTTAATAAGTTAGCACTACAATGTCTGAAGTATTGTATATATGCAATATAATCTATCAAGACCTCCAAGGAAATGTCAATAAATACAATAATTACTTGGACACACCTTTCGCTCATCATTATTAAACAGTTTGTAACAATTAAAATATTAAAACCACATGCTTGTTAAAAAGCAACCAGACATTGCATTTATTTCTTACTAAGGCTATTAAATGAAATGACGTAAGATTTTTATTTTAATGATAAATGTGCTTTAGAATGGATCAGTTAATTCTTCTTTAGTGCACAAAATAATCTACAGCTCCACCGAGTCTAGGCCTGGTATTTAAGTACTAATTCCATTGTTCTTTTATCTGCGCCCTGGCTCCCGTTAACACACAAGGTAAATGCTCTCCCACTCTGTATGCAAGTGGTACTAACAGGATTTTGCCAGGACAGTTGAATCAGGGGAAGTGTGACCCTCGGTAATGAGAATGTAATTAAATCTGAAAGTATCTGACTGTCAGGTGACTTTTCAAACCTGAACCCCTTATTTCCCTGCCCGCAGCAGGCATCACCTGCCTGGACCCTGTGGCAAACCTCCAGGTTTATCAGGATTGTTGAGGGAATGCTGTATCCACACTGAGTTTTTTTTTAACAGCCAGAGATTGTTTCTACCTGGTGTGTTTGTGTGCCTGTTTTCAAACAGAGGTGTGTACTGGAGTGGTCTTCCACATGTGAAATGTTACAACTTTGTCCCTGTGGCTTCAGCTCCAGCAGGGAGTCAGGTGCTTCAGGTGTGTCCTGCAGGGACCATCCTCTAAACAATGTTGTGGAAATCAGCTGTGGAAAAAAACAAATCAACACCTTTAAAGGAGATTAATTTGCTTTTGTGTCCAGAACATGCAGCTGATGCACAGCAGTGCCTTAAATCAAACACCAGATATCCTGTACCAGAGCTGAAGTTTATCCTGTTGTGGAGGAAACAAACTTGAAGGAATCCTTGTGCAGCAAAACCCGGTGTAAATGGAGGTGTTGATAGCAGATTAACAGCTAATTACAGTTATTCTGGGCCTGGTTAATTGTATCAAGTGTCGCCTTGTGCTGTGAGTCAGGCTGTAATTTAATCAGTAAATGTCTGAGGTAGGTGTCCTCCCTCATGGGCCCAGTAACAAAGGACACAGATCTCTGGTGTTAGTGGGATGTTAGGTAGTTTCCTCATGTTTTTCTCTAAAATTGGACTTAACATCAAGGTTTTTAAAATGTGGTCCAGACTGAGAGGGGGACTGGGATTCAAAGAGCTAATCTTCATTGTTCAGAAGGTAACCTTAGTCTTCTTGGCTGCAGAAAAAATCCAGTTGCTTTTGTTCCCAAGAAAAAGCCTTGATAACAATAATGTTACCTTTGATTCCAGTTTGAGGTGGTGTAAGACTGCTTAGTGATGATGTTCTCAGGGGCAGGAGGAAAAGGCAGCGCTGTCAGACCTGCTCAGAGAGGGACTGCTCTGACAGGAATTTCCTTCTCCAGCCCCAGGCTGTGCTGTGGTAATGTGGTGCCCAGCTGTGGAATGGTGTACAGGCAGTGTGACAAAAATGTCTGTGAGATTCCCACTCCACCCTGAGCTGTTTCACAGGCCAGGCAGGTTGGAGCTGGGGATTTCCCCAGTGCAATTCTGCCACTTCACCCAAGCCTTGTGTTTGCAGGGGGAACAAGGCACACTTGTGGCAAGTATTTTCTCTGTGCTGGCAAACCCTGTTCCCAGTCAGTGAGACCCTTTTGACCTGATTGCATTGGTGTAAGTACCTCTCATGGCTCAGGAAGACTCTTGGTTAATGCTGTTGCTCATTAAACTTCTTAGCTTGGTTTTGACCTGTAACTGGCTGCAGAGACTGGGTTGTATTTTCATGCTCGTGCTGCTGGAGTCCATGCAATGAGAGATGGCCCTTGCAGCACATCAGACTGTGAGCAAAGAGAGAAGTTTAGGTTGCAGCAGGATTTGCCTGTGGCCTTGCTTAGCTGTATTGCAAGGGAGTGATATTTAAGAAAAGGAAATGTGCTTGGTTGAGGACATGTGTAAGAAGATGCTGCTGATGCAGCAGGGTCAGCAAGGAAGTAGGAGACAGCTGGCAGAGGGTGTTCGAGCCATCAACAAATACTGTGATGGGCAGAAAGTTACCTTTTATTTTTGTCAGGAACCCTTGAATGCCTCCTGCCTATGGGTGGGGAAGCAGTTTACTGACCTTTTTCTGCAGCACATAAGAATCTAAAAGCTGAGGGTGAGACTTATATAGGTGCATTTCAGGGCTTCCTCTGCGAGTGTTGTGTCTCACTGGGGGAGGGTATAAAGTCACCAGCTTTGAACTTAATTTAAACACTGAGTTGCTTCAGCTGTTCAGTTGGTGTCTGTGCATCTGTGTGTGGGAGAACTACACCAGGCAGGGATCCTCCTGCCTCCAGCTCCAGAGGCCTGAGCCTTGCTGTTGGGTACATTCAGCATCAGTGATGAGTTGCACCCTGGTGTGTCAGCAGTGCCCATGCTGGAGCCTGGTTGGTTCCTTATCCTGTTGGTAGACTCATCCTAGGTGCCAATATTGACACTGGAAAATTTGTGTCCCTGAAGTTTTTTTGGTTTTTGCAAGCAGCATCCGTGCTCTGAACAAAGAGGAGAGCTGAGACCTTGCCCAGGAGGCAGTCCAGCCATCGTCTATTAATTAGAGACCAGCTGCTTGATCCTGCCTAGCTAACAGGTTTGGAGGTGTTTGCCATGGAGTCTTCTTCCCCCTGCTTGATTTAAGTCTCTGCTAAAATCAACAGCTTGATAATTAACCCCACGCTGGGGTTGTCTTGTCTGATGGGAGATAACTGGCTTATAAGGCAGCTGTTCAGTTCCCTGGGAAGCTCTGTGGACCAGGGGACATCTATTAGAACTGCTTGTAGTCACTTGTTGGGCTTCCAGAGCCTTGAAGCGAAGTGAATGCAAAAGTAAAGCTTGGAAGGAGCAGCCCCCAGGAGGGCAGGATGCAGCCAGGGTGACTCAAGCTGGTGTTTTGGCAGAAACCTCTGTGCAGCACAACACAGTGCACAAAAATGCATGATTTGAGGAGTCCTTCTCCACTGGGAGCTTTTAGGGGAAAAGGAAAGCAACTGGGACAGGGGTCTGTGTTGCAGAAGGAGAAGTGGAGGAAAAAAATTCTTCCGGCCCAGCTCTCAGCTTGCTGTTTCCTACCTGGTGCCAAGGACAAGATGTTTGTCTCGCAAGCAGCCCTGCAGACGTCGCCAACAGCCAGAGAGCCGCCATGTGTGCCAGAGCCTGAACCAAGAGGAAATCTCCCAGCTGCTCCAACTGGCTGGGCTGGGCTGGGCAGGAGGAGGCTGTGGGACCCCCTGGCTGCTACACCCCCTGCCTGGGTCACCCTGATCCCCTCTACAGAACCACGGGGCTGTTTTAGCAGATGGCTCGAGGTGGTGTGAGACCTGCACGTCCTTTTAGGTGCTCTTGCATCCAGGGCACCTTGCATCCAGGCCATCCCTGCTCAAATGTCTGAAGGATGTGATGGCGATGAGGTGGTTGATTGCTCCACCTCTGCCCATTTTGTCTTGTTTCTTGTGCTTCTACTTTGGTTGTTGTCTCACGTTTCATCTTCTGGTGACATGCACTTTGGGCCTTCCTGAGCAGTGTTTGGATAGCAGAGTGGGGTTCTGCTCCAACATAATGAAACAAAATATGGAAAACATGGATAATAGCAGTGTCGGGTCCTGGCCCATGTAGGCTCCCACATCCCTTCTTCACTCAGCTGCCAACGCCCTGAGGGGTGGCTGCTTGAGAGGTGAAGAAATTGATCCAGGTTCTCATGTCTTGTGATGCAGAGTGGGTGAAAAGGAGAGGGGTAGGAGGCTGAGAAACTTTGTGGGGAGAAGGAGCAGGGATATGATGCCAGAGGAAGAGCAGTGTGGAAAGGGGACAAGATAACCAGCCCTTGCAGGCAGCAAGAAGGGAGCATCTTTGCAAAACCTTTTCCACCACCCTTGACAGCTGTGGGTAGTTAATGTGCCTGATCAGCCCAGGCAAAGTGAAGAAGAGATGGAACGGGGTGTTTGCAATAAGTAGCTGCATTCCTATGTTGCTTCTAGGGAAATGGTAGCTCATGGAAGTCGTTCTGATCCTGAGAGGAATTGGTCCAGGCAGACTTCAGCAAAATGCTGAAGGCATCATCTATTGCCTAGTCCAACCACATGTTTGATGATTGGTCTAGTGATTGGGTTTTTTGAATTTGAGGGATGTCTGTGTTTGATGGAAGCAGATGTAGGAAGGGATGCTGAAGGTCCAGCAATAGTTAAGGCTTGGAAAGGCAAAATAGGAGAAGGGGCTGTAGTGGCTCAAAGAGGAAAGCAGTATTTCTCCAGCACTGGCATCGATGTGGGGCTCAGGGGATGAGCCAGAAGCAGACAGGGATTGCCCAGGACTCCATCAGGCTGGGCTGTACCCCTTAGCCCTGCTCGGCACCCGCACTGTCCTGTTCCTTCCTACTGCTGCACAAAAACAAGCCATAAATAGCTGGGGTGGAAGGGGAAGGAACTGGATATAAGGTGAATGAGCTGATCGTAAAGCCTGGGTAATCTCTTTTTCACATGTGCCTGGTGATGAATGAGCATTTGTTCAGGCCAGGGAAGTGACACCTCCCCTGCCTGGGGGACAGCAGGCAGGAGCTGGTCCCTGTGCCTGCCGTGGTGCTAGCCAGGGCTTAACCTCCATGGGAGCATACAGTCCCGGGCATCAGCCCGCCCTCACCAAACCAGAGCAATCCATAATTCCTTGGCAGCCCCTTCTGCTGCCAAATGAGATTTATTGTCGAGTGCGAACTCGTGTTAATTACTGCCAGCACTTAGGGGTCTTTATCTGTCTCCCTTTACCCATAGGGATGATGTCAGTTTGGATAGCTAATCTGGAATTAAGCTGATGATCCATAAAGTAGAGCCACCCTTTGGTCAATGAATTCACTGCTGTCACCATCTTCTTTGTGCTATCAGGAGAGTGACCAGGAAAAGTGACTTAACTGGCAGCCAAGAGCATCTCCTCTGGAGCCTGTGAAGATAATAAAGTGGGTCCTGCTGTGCTGGTAAACCCCAACTGATGCATGGTAGGGATTTTTCCTATTCCAGGTATTTTGAGTGCTAGAATTAAAGACTAAAACATTTTTATGGCTAAGGAGCCACAATATAGGCTCAGAACTATGGTTCACAACTTTAGTCACCCATCACCATGGACTAGTGCAGAGCCCCAGAGTAGGAGTGACTCAAGAGCAGTGTGTGGGGAGGGAATGCCCTTGCTGATGCTGTTCAGAGCAGGCAGGAGGTGCTGTCTGGGGCTTGGTCTGCTGAGTTTAGCTCAAACCTTGTGATGTCTCAAAGGAGGCAGCACAGGGAAATGCAGAATTGGCCTTTAGAGCAGCTGAGAAAATGGCCATGTCCAACTCATCATTTTTCCAAGCACTGCAAATCACTTTTCCATCTCCAAAGTCTGCTTTCACTTTATTAACATTTGATTAGTGATCACTTTTTGTTCTGCTGAGCTTGAAATTGGAGTTCAATGAGGAACAGGTTTCTTCTCTGCCATGTCTGTGCTACCAAGGTGCATCCAACTGGAAGGACCATAAGGAAACCACAATTCAGATGTTCTCCTGCCAAAATGGGTGGTTCTATCCATGGGCCAGCGCTGTCATCAGAAGAGCAGTGGTGCCTGCCGGTGTGCACACACTCATGTGTTCACTCTTGCAAGACAGAAGTACAAATCCCGGTATTTACAGATATTTTTAAGGTGTTAAATATCCTTATTTTCAAACGGAGTTTGGTGCTTGGTGCCAGTGAACATTGAGTTTTTCTGTAATATGTGTTGCATTTTGTTGCTGCCCAAGAGGGGGAAGGCTTTCTGGAGCTTGTAAAGAAGCAATAAAAAAATTATGCTGTTGATGTTGCATTAAGTTTGTGTTTGTGCATACTCCTGTTCCACAAAGGTGTGTCTCCACAGAGTGGGTAAACCTAAGGCAGCGGGGAAATAGAAACGTGATGTGGAGGGCACCAGCAATCTCATGAGGGTTGGTTAAATAATAAAGTATTTGCTAATAAAATATAATCTTTTCCTGCTATTTCCAGGGCTAATAAGCAGAGGAAGTGGAGAGAATCGATTCTGCTGTTGCATGCTTATGTTTGATCAGGCCACCAAATTCAAAACACATGAGTTTTGAAAAAGTCCACAACTTAGCCTTATAAAATGGGTTCCTTTCCCCAATTCTTGCCTGTGATCAGATAATGACCTTCGTAAGCAAAACAACCCCAGCTGTATTTCATAATGGGAATATACTTCTGTACATCATAATGAGCTGTTAACAGGGAACAGTATCGTGTGAAAATCTGCACGTTTCCCATGATGTTGCCCTGATTCAAAAGCCACACATAAATTATTTGGTATTGCAGATTTCAAGGTCAGGATTGGCCACATAAGATCTAGTTTTTCACCCCCAAAACCCAATGTTTTTAGCAGGATGGAATTTAAAATAGAGAAACCTGATCCGTTGGGAATCTCAGGAGTTGTGTGAGAAGTATCTCAGCACTTGTGTCAGGTACTTGTAAGTGTGTGGCTGGAGTGGGTGACTGGAGTGAAGGAAGGGGAGGTAATACCTTTGCTCCTCCAAAAGTCTTCCTTACAAGGCTCCTGAAGGAAGGCATCCTGAGCTTTTCAACCAGTTGTGAGGTGGTGAAATTCATTGAGTTTTGTGAGGTTTCTAGCAGAGCCAGGAGCTGGTTTTCCCTGCTAGGTTGAGTTGCCAGGGTTCCCTTCCTGATGCCAAGCAGCACATGGACACATGGCTGGAGCTCCAGAGTCATTTGTGCACTGAGCCACTTTTTCTGCTGGATGTGAATACTTGATTATTAAGCATATATTACAATTCTGAATATTATTTTAGCTGCAAGTTCAGTCTCCATCCTCTCCAGCTCTTTAGGTTTGATCGTATTCCAGAGGCTTACTAAAAACATGCAAAGAATTTCAACAAAACTCTCTGGAGCACTTTTTGTTAAATTTTTTCAGTCATGCAAGCTAAATTAAATGACAGCTCTGTCCACCAAAAGATTACAAATATCAATCAGCCTTCTCCCCTAAACTCATGAAGGAATTAAATGTTTTTCTAAAAGTCTTCTATTCCCCTTAATAATCTCTTTGGCTGTTCTCTTTACTTTACATATTTTTGAAGTGTGTTGAAAGGGATGATTTCTGCCCTAAAGGAGCACAGTGCTTGTAGCTTGCTGACAGTATTTAATCTGAATTTGTGGGCACAATTTTGGGTGTTGCTCAAATTGATATTTGCAATACTGTGGGCTTAGTTTCCAAAAGGACAAAACAGCTATGAAACTGCAGTCCAAGAAACATGATGCTGAGCTCTTTTCAGAGATGGGTGATTAATGGTAAAAACTATGTTGCAGCACCCACTGTTTGTGTTGAAATTGGAAAAATAAGACCAGGTGGCTCAGTGGGCTGGTGGAATGGGGGGCTCTGAGTGAAGTGGTTGTAAAGAATGAGGAGTTAAAAAGATTTCAACATACAGTGGCCTGTCCAAGACAAGCTGAGTCATTACCCTGTGTTGCTGCATCTGTTTTGTCTGTTCACTGTACAGTTATGAATAATTGTGTAAATCATGCTGGGATATCCTGGGGAGCTTTCTTTGCAGGAAGGCTCAGCACACCGTTCCTTTCTGCCTTGTGTTTTAAGTTGTAGGGAGACCACAAGACAAACCAAACAACAAAGATGTACATGGAAACCAGATGTGACTGCCCAGTGTCCCTTGGAGTGCCTCCTGCTGATGCCCTGGCACTGCCCACCCTATCTGTCCAGAGGGTCAGGGTTTAAAGGGGATGAGGTTGGAAATAAAACTGATGGATGCCTGATCCGTTAGAAGTTGTAGTGAGGAGCAGAGGGAGTTTCTTGCCGTGGTGGTTGTGTGGATGGAAGAGGAAAGCCCCGCAGCCCCCTCGGAGGTGTGCGGATGTGTGTCCCCGGCCTCCCACAAAGTGTGCTCCAGTTTACATCAGGTACTTTACAGTGTATTTTTGCCATTATGGTTTAGCAAAGAAGAGTAGATAAGACAGTAAACTCTTAGAGCTGGGTGAGTTGTGATTAAGTTAAAGCTATCTCACTGTTACATACTACTTTAGTGATCACCAGACCGTGTATTTTCCTGCCTCTTACCACGGGCTTTAAACCACAAGACATGAATAAACTGTAATTTTAGGGTACAGTCAGCTCTGCTTGCTATTTAAGGATGGGGAATCTATGTTCAGCCCACCAAATATAATTTCATAAAGCATGCAAACCATCAAGGAGGTTGTGGAATGGTTGATGAGTGGGACTAGGGCTGCTGCTCTGGATGAAGCTGACATCCAACAGCATTCCTGGGTCTGGATGTACCAATTGAGTGGAGTAGGATTTCCACCCCACGCCTGGTCTCTGCTAACTATTCCAGTAGGTTTTGTGTCATGGGCTCTATTTCTCCCACAGGCAGCTGAAAAATTTAATTGAATCTCTCTATAGTTGTCAGCAGCTGGGGAGGGCATGGCTAAGGATGGAGGTTTTCTCCTGGCAAAGGAATGAGCAGTGTGGCACAGGGATGTCACGTTCACTTGAGCTGAAGTTGGGGCCCACGTGATGTTTCTCAGAAAGTTCCTGTTTTATTGTGGCTACAAAGGCATAGAAATTAAGCTGCTAATTTATGGCATGCCAAGGAAAAAACTAGTATTACAAGAAATGCTCAGTTATTTTATTGTTTGAAAACACACAGTTGAAAAATCCTGATTTTTCCTTGCCCCCCACTGAGCTTATTAAATCTGAAAATATCCCAAAAGTTAATTCTCTCTGCCAGAAAGTTCCTCTGCTCTTTCAGGTAAATCATGAAAGCTGTGCCACCTGGACTGCATGGTTGGGTCCCGTCTGGCTTGTTCTGTTCCTGGGATGCAGAGGAACGAGAATCCCACAGAGGAGCAAGCATCCTGCTGCTGAACAGTCGCGGTCCCTTTCAGCACGATGGACTTGGGTTTTGGCAGTGGTGCACTGGAGCAATGGGTTTGAACTGGTGTGTGTGCTAATTAGCTGTGCATGGGAGACCCTCATTCTACCTCGAGCTGAGGACTGCTATTAGCTGGGGGCTTTGTTTGGAGGAGCAAAGTACAAGTGATGATGTAAAGGCTTGGGTGGTTGGCATGTTCAGTTCCTGGGTGGGGTCTTCCCTGTGCTACCCCCAGCGCTGCACTTGCCTTTTTGTTTGTTATTTTTTTGTGGTTGCACCATATTCTGGGAAAGGCCTGTAAATGTCTAAACAAAATAAAATTCCTGAAAAATGAACTTAACCAGCCTGAGCCAAAGCCTGTTGGAGACCGTGAAAGCACATCCTCTGAGTTTTGAGGAGATGAGCTGCATTTTGCTGCCTACCGTGGATGTGGGACTCACCCAGCATGGTTCTCACACCAGGCAGACTTTGACACGTGCCAGAGAGAGCTTTGCTGCAGGGTTTGCTGCAGCTGGGGAACCCAAAGAGGTCTTACATGGAGCCATTTGTTTTTCATTATGTTACACTCCTCTAATATAAACACTGAAGTATGTGGACATTGCTGTGGACAGGGCGAGCCAGATGCCAAAGGCATTCCTCCAAGGCTGTATAAACTTCAGGAGCTAAATATTTTAGAAACTGTTTTCTAAGGCTAGCTTAATAGTTTAAAAATATAACCTAGATTCCAGATATTAAAAAATGCCTTGCAAGGCATGCACAGTGCTGCAAGAGATGGAACTAACTAAACCCCTGAAGTATGCGGAAAGGTCCCATTTTGCAATATCTTCTCTGTTACTTATCCTTTTCATTTTTTTTTTCCCTTAGCACTGAGATTAAATTCAAGAAGCTTTTAACAGCAGAGTGGCAGTGATAGAAATTTTCAGCATATATTAACTAGCTGACTCACACTTTTTCAAAGGGGATCTGGGTTTATGTTGGAGTAGCTGGCTGCTTTCAGCAACAGCAAAATCAGGAAAGTCAGTGAAGAGAGGAAGCTGATAATTTATACTGTGTCTAATCCCTCTGTGTGCTGTGATGGGAGCATGGGGAGCTCCCACCCATGTTTGGAAAGTGGTCCTGACCCCATGCTCAGGGGAGGCATTCAAGTCCCTGTCTCAGGGATGTACAAATTCCCACTGTTACTTAGGACTCAGCTTTAAAATATTCTTTAAAAGATGCTTTCATTGTGTCACTTGGCTACCCCAAAAACTTTCACTAGCACCCTCTGTGCTTCAAGAGTGAGAAATGAGATTTTTTTTAGATGTAGTTTGTGGAGTCCATACAGACCTGAGAGATATGCCATTTCCTTTCTTGTGTTACTTCTCAGATGGGATAGAGTCCCTGAAAGCAGTGAGATTCCCTGAACAGAGGTTCCTCTTGCTACTATTTTTTCCCCTGTCTGGCCTAACTTGACATGCGTTTTGTAGCGGACCCCAGAGCTTTGGTGACATTGGGGTCTTGCAGGGCTCATGGGATGCTCACTGGGCAGAAGCTGAAGGGCAGAATGACTCAATGTGGGTTTGCCTCCTCCTTTTGTTTCTTCCACTGAAGTTTTGTGTGCAGCTTTGTCCATGAATGAACCTGAGCTCATCAGTACTTTGGCACAAGGAGTGTGCTGGGGTCTTGTCCCACTGTCCTGGCTCCACTGAATCCTGTCCCGCTCCTGTCACCCACTCCCCCAGCGAGCAGAGGACAAAGCAGCAGGGAGAGTGGAGGGAAGCGGCTGAGTGACTGTGGCCCCTCATGTCTTTCAGCTGCTCAGAGGGATGACTTTGCCCCATCGAAAAGCTTCAGGAAAAGCCCCAGAAGAGGAGGAGGAGGAGAGTGGAGACTGCGACGATGAAGATGACTGTGGCAGAGGCTCTGGGGATGGAGTGCTGCGAGTGAGGAACCAGCTCCGTTTCTTAGCAGGTGATGGGGATGGTGGTATTGCAGCAGCTGTCCCTCTGTGGATTATAGGTTTTGGTGATGGTATGGGGAGCTGCTCCCTGGGGTCTGCTCAGGTTCACTTGCTGCAGCCACCCCCAATGCCCTCCACAGCCCAGAGGCTACAGATGCCCAGAACTGTGCTGGCTGGCCTTGGTGCCAGTTGAGGCAGCAGCTGGAGAAGAAATGCCTCTGCTTTTCCAGGCTGGTTTTGTAAGGGTGTATTGAGGGCAGCCCATTGGAGAGGATTTGAGGCAAGTTGCAAATCTGATGCAGGTCCCAGGGTCAGCCTCTTCTTTCCTTCCCACTGCTGCTTGCAATCCTGAGATTCAAGATGAGCTTCTTAGCTTCCTGATGGGCATCAGAAAGTCAGGAATGCTTGTCTGACTGCAGCTAATGATGGTTATTTCTGATGTAGGGTTTAGAAACCCCCAATGATTTTTTGCAAATACCTCAGGCTCATTTTGCGGAAGTGATTTAGGTACTTGGGAGCCTAAAAATCTTTGCTTGCCAGTGTGAGTCATGTCTTTGGTTGCTTTGAAAACGGCCCTGAGGCACTCCTGACATTATTAATGAGGTAGTCCTTGGTCACCCCTTGGGAGGAGAAAGCAAAGGACCAGTCGGGAAGTCACATGTGCTGCTGGTGTGGGCTTTTGCCTTGATCCACTGACCAGTCTGTGGAGCTCATCTGTTCGCTAGTGTGAGCAAGCCCAGGCTGTTGGAGGCTGTGTCCAGCATGGATGAACAGTGTTGGACATTGGTCTGCGGGCTGTAGGCTTGGCCCAATTAATGCTGGTTCCAGTGCTACACGGTGCTCTTTGAGAGACCAGACAACTGAAGCTGGATAAAATCAGCTTTGCAGCTTTGAAGTTTAAAAGGCAAATTTGGGCTCCTAAACGAAGCACAGATGTTTATAAATTCCCTCCCATTGGTCTGGGATAATTAAACTATCTTTAATGAAGTGAGAGCTGAAATATTAAATGCCAGTCTCATATCAAAGATTATTGACACATTATGTAAAATGCATAAAATACATATATTCAAATATTAAGTAAGAGAAAAAAAAGACTTTTAAAGTCCTCCACTCCAAGTCTGAAAGAGAAACACAGAATTGTGAGAAGGATAAAATATACTTTATTTCATCCAAGAACTAAATAACAAAGTTTGTTAAAGAAATACAGGTGATTCACAGTGTCCCATGCTGAGAGCAGAGATAAGTGTTTCATTTTCCATGATCTTTGTGTCGCACCTTGATGCTATTTTTAATGTGTTTCTAATTTCCTCTTAAAGTCTTCCCCACACTATCATCAGTGATCTCTGAAGCCAGGTATATGATCCTTTCTGCCTTTTTCTGTCTCTCTAGGCTAGTTTAATCACTGTATTGATGTCCCTGATGACTTGCCCTTCTGGCAACTTAGACCCCTCTTGTCACTGTGGTACATGAACATGTAGTAGGAAAAGAGGATTTGTCCTCCCTGTGCTGCTCTGCTGGAGGGTGTTTGCTGCTGCCTTTGGTCTGGGATGGGTAAATACTAACTTTAAAGCAGTTGTGTCTCTGGGGCGTGGGGTTCCTGGCAGGTAAAGTGCTTCAGGTTGCTGAGAGTGTGGAGTTTTTCCAACAGGGCTTTAAGGCATTGACTTAGCTCAGAGGGCATGGGCTGTGCCATCAGGGAGACCTTCTTCCTTGCTTGCCCATGCCATATGCTCTTTTTCTATGATTTGCTTTAGAGCAGAAAGGTGAAGCTGATATGACAAGTGACAGAATCCTATTTGGTTGGTATTGGATATAAACTATGACTCTGCTCAAGTTTTAAGTTGGAAACCAGCCCAGGAAAAGTTGCTGATGGTGTGGAAATATTCACTTTCAACATGAGAATGATATTTCTTTTTACTTTGAAAGGGTATTTTTCAATTAATTTTTTTCCATCGTATTACATGTACATAGCAAGAAATAAAAGGGACCAGAAACTATTCCACATTCCCCCCCCCCCCCCTTCCCACAAATTCTAAATTTTAGGGTAGCATGCCGATTTGAAATTATGCCAGGCTTTGAAATCTGGAAATAGTTTACAAAATGTAATGTGGCTTTATCTCTCTACTTTCCAAGGTGGTTACCCTGTAATAGAGGCAGAAGGGACTGGGAGTGACTGGGATTGTGCTATTGAGCCCCTGGTTTTATCCTGTGCTGGATGCTCTGCAGTGTTAAGGCAGGACCATGGATGGAAGGCTGTGTTGTAGTGCAATGGTCAAACCCAAACCCCCATTTGAGCATGTTTGAGTCCTGCTGACCCTCGATGTCTGCAGTCAGGGGACACAGTCTGGGGTTTTGCCCTCCTTTTCTCAGGTGCTTTGCTTTGTTCAGCTTAGGAGGAAATTGGCAGTGGAGAACTCTCTTCCAGAGGGTTTCCCAAGCCTTGCAGATGGACTTGGTGATGCCTTGAGAAGGAGGAGAGGTGAGTGTCTTGGGCTGGCTCTGATTTTGGCTGTTGATTGAGTGAAAACATTGGCAGAGTTTGCCACCTCTGAGGTCTTTGCATCTCTCAAATGCAGTGAGAGTTTCTCCTGCTCCCTGGTGTGGGTGCCACTGGTCCTGCCAGCTAACTGCAAACATCTACTGAGCACTGGCCTCACCAAGATGTCCCCTCAGAAGGTCTTGAAAATAAGGAGATGAAAAAGGAGCAAAAGAGGAAAAAAGAAAGTCACTCTAAAATACAGACTAGTTTTGATTTATTGCCTGTTGTATAAAATGTAACCTTTGTTTCCTATTTATAATGAGACTGTGATAACTGGACAATCAACCCAAACTTTAATGATTTAAACATACTTGTAAACTGTCAAGTCAAAAGTTTGCGAGTGACTATAAACATATGTTGGTGAGCCCTATATGCTAATAAATTCATTATTATGTTGCCCCAGTGGGAAACATGGAGATGGCAGGCTTTTTTTTATGATAGGTCTTTTATTGTTTGTCACATCTGCAACACATTAAGGGTTTTGAAGGCAGATGATGTTTACAATAAGGGGGAGGACTGAAAACCTCCCAACTCAGAGAAGAGTGCATCCTGTTTGTCAATAGAGTACCCATGGTGCTGGCACCCTGGCCATGCAGCTCTAAAAATAGAGCTCTGTACATACACACACATATATTTATGCCACACCAATGGCAAATCATGTCTGCAAATGAATTATAGTATTTCCCCCCAAATTATGAACCAGTGAAAATGTCTTCCAGGCTCTGTGATGCAAACATGTGCTCACAGCCTTCTGGGATCAGTCATCCTGCACTAGGCACTCAAAGGAAAAAGAGCTCGGGGTGGTTGGTGCTTTGCTGGTGCTCCAGCCAGCCACCCACTAATTAGCTCACCTCGGGTGTGCTCACTCCAGATGCCACTTGGAACCAAAGAGATCATTGCCAGGGAGCTTGAAAATAAAACATGGACGCTGGACAGGCTCCTGTGCCAGGTGTGGGCTTTATTAAATGCTGGGGGAGAGGAGGTGCAGGCATTTCAGAGGCTTTGCAAAGGTGGTTTGGTCCAGCTCACCTGTGCCCCATGGCATCTCACAAGCTTTGCTGGGAGGAAAAGATCTGTTTTAGTAGGTGAAACACCCAGGGAACATTCTGAACAATCCAGCAACTGGGGGAAGGGGTTGGGAGCTTGAGGGGAAGATTTACTCTTCCAAAATATCTGTGTTAGGCAGCAACAAAAGTTGTCTTGGGAACAGATGGATTTGGCAGAATTAAGCAGAAATAGTTTGTCCTGGGAAGGGAAGTTGGCCTCATCCCATGAGATATGTGTGCAATAAAGATATATAAAGATGGCTCTGGAAATCTGTGTATGTAAAACAGCTCCCCTGCCTGGCTGCTGCTACTGCAATAACCTGCAGTTAGTTTTCCTCTCGGCTGTCCCTTGGCTATTTCTAAGGGGAAGAGGGAGTTTGTAGGTTAAGCCCCCAAGGAAGCTCCAAGTTTTCCTGCACCTTGCCCATTTGCAGCCAGACCCTTTGTGGGTTTCCAGCAATTCATACCATACCTAGGCGCTATTTGAAAAATCAGCACAGTCTCCCCCATGACTTACCAGATCTGTAACTCTTTAGTCTAGCTTGTTTTGCCACTGATTTATTCTCTTGGCAGGATTTTTTCTGAGTGCTCTCATCAAATTACAGGCTTGAATATTGCCTCTGAGCTGTCCAAGTGTGGTCTCTTCTCAGGTGGAAAGGCTGTTTGCTGGTAGCCCCTTTCTCCATGTTACAAAGGTGGTTTTGCTTCCAAATGGGAATATAGGCACGTCACAGGGCAGGGGAGGTCTCTGTGTTTGTGTGGTGGCCATGCCCTGTGTGGGCACAGAGTGGGAACCCTGTGTTTTCTGTCCTTCACCATGTTTTTGGAAGCTGCTCTGAAACCCTGTGAGTTGCAACTTTCATCCTATTCTGCTTTTAAACAACTCCAAATGCCCCAGTAAAGCATTCCATGTTAGAGGTCTCAGTGCTGAGATGTTCCTACAGCTCAGCCTTTGGTGACCTTCCTCCCCTCACTCCATCTTCTCCCAGATTTATTTCAGGAGGGTGCCATCAATCCAAGCTCCCTCCCTGAGGCTGCTCATTTTGGGGGTCAAACATGTACCGGGGGGTTCCCCTGTCAAGGTGGTGGCTGTGAGTGGCAGAGGGGGAGGCCAGACAAGGTCGCTTTGGGTGCTGCCCTCCTAGTTTCTGCTGCTCATTTCTGTGGGAAAAGTTCCTTAGAAATGAGCTTTTGTGCTGGAAGAGGGGATGCTCCCAACATGGGAATAGCAATCAGTCTGCCGAGGGTCACTCCATGTGTGTACTGGGAGACAGACCAACACTAGTTAAAATATTTACAAGATCATGTATTCCCATCCTTTACCACAATGATCACTGCTCTGCCAATGCCTCAAGGGTGCCCCTGTCCCAGTACCTGTATCTGCTGACACTGCTCTGCTCCATTTACTGCTGGGTCTTGGGCTGTTCATCCCTCTGCTGAGACAGGCATTTTCAAATACCTGAATGACTTTTAAAATACTCCTTCCACAGGTGGGACATATCCCCATCTGTGTGGGTTTTGCTGACAGCGCAGGGCCATGTGGCTGTTGTCCCATCCTCATGAACAGCCTGCAGGCTTGGATGGTCGTACTGTCAAATATCATGTATGCGGTATCAATATTTACTGTTCATGGCTCTGCTCAGCTTTCAGCAGGGCTGGCCTGTCCTTTGCTCAGGCACCAGGTGAGCTGGGTTGGATTGACACAGCATCCTTCCCATGAGTTTTTCTATCTGCTAAAAGCTTTAGCACTTAGCATTTTAGTAGCAGAAACATTTTTTTTTTTTATTTTTCTTTTCTCCAAAGAGAGTGCTGTTGATAGCAGAAACATGCTGTTTTACAAGACATTCATCCTGTCCCAGGGTGAAAAAATGACAAGGCCAAATGTCAGCTAGATTATCCTGATGGAAGAGCTGGAATTGTACCAACTAAAAAAATGCAGTAGCCTGATTATTGCTTTTCTATTTCAAATGTTTGTGTTTATTGAATTTTTCTTTTAATGAAGATTTGGTAGAAAGTCAAGAATTCCTCATCATTGTCTAAATAAAAGCTGAAAGATGGAGAGGGAGTCACGTGTAGCAGTTGACTGATGCTCTGATTGAGTGGCAAGTTCATTAATTTACTTTTGACGTCAGCAAAAAAAAGATTTTTTTTATTGACAGACTGGGAAAATTATTGGTGGTGTTTGGACAAGGGCTTGTTCATAGCATCCTTCAGCTAGCTGTGACTCTTGCAGGCCTCAGACTGTACACAGTGTGTATATTTTGAAGGGTTCTTGTGACCTCTGTGCCCTGAGTTCCTCCAAAGAAACACTAAGTTCACAACTGAAGAAGCAGAAGGTCATCTATCAGAATTTGTACTTTGAGAAAAGCTATATATGTGCAAAAACCATTGGTGGAATCAGCAAGTAAGTCCACTGGACATATTAATCTCATGGTTCTATTTTTTTTATTTCAATTGCACTTCAATTTTTAACTGTTGTTTAACTTTTTCAGTGTTGTGCTTACAAATCCAAGCCCATCTGAGCAATTTGTATCTGGTATTTTCAGGACTTCCTCTGCCTCAGTCCATTCTCACTCAAAGCAAAGAATGATGTACCATTTTTAAAAAGCTGAATCAGAGGAGGGGACATTCATAAATCACATGAAGCATTACATTCCCAGTGTGAGCAGACACTGGTCTAAATCCTTCTTTTGGAAGATGAGGCTGATCTGTGGGCTCAGTGTGAGGAGACTGGGTGGGGCTGAAGGGCTGGAAACACACTAAAGGTCAGATGAGATGATGCTTCTGCTGTAACACGTAAAAATATGCCAAGGTCTTTGGGAATCTGTGATTGCTCATCACTCCCAAATGTTTATAATGCCAATCTGCTGGCAAAAGCATCTAGTTAGGCTGCAGGTTTGAATAACAGTTTGTACTATGCCAGGGTGTCTAAGGAGATACTTTCCAACAGTGTCATTTGGGAGCTAATGTTTCTTTAAATTGTTACTGCATGCAGCATCTTACAAGACTGAACGCCTCAAAACAATTTCAAGTATGCAAAAATGTGCCCAGTTGCAATAGTGATGGCCATATTTTTCTTTAAAGGATGATGAATCTGTTTTTTGTGGCTGAAAACATATGAATTCTGATGAAGTTGGGAAACACAATTCCTGACTTGGATACATTCTTGCTTTTCTTTTTTTTGCTGTTTTTCCTTGTGGAGAGGCAAAATAGTTTAACTGGTTTTCTTTTTAAGGGACAACAATAAAGGCATATTTCAGACAGAAGCAGATCAGGTGCTACTTACTAAAGGCCTGATAAGATAACCTTACACTGATGGTCAGGGTACCGTATCTGCACATTTTGTTGTACAAAGGGAGGTTTGTCTGCAAGCTCGATAACAATATAACATGTTGATTGACTTTGCACATAGGAGAGGGTGCCCCTTTCATGAGTGGCTTGGCTTTTACTAATGCCTTACTGCAGGTAAGCTGATAAAAGCGATTATGGGGATGTAATAAATGACACAGCCCTGCTCAGCATTGTGGGAGAGGGCTCTGGCCCTGGAGTGTGTTCCGGCTGTCCTGGTTGATGTATGTGCTCAGCACTTGTGTCAATGTGCCAGCACTCAGCTGTAAAACATCACAGGATGTCCTGTGGGCACAGGGCTGGGTCATCCCTCTCCTGCCCTATGCCTGCTGCAGCTCCTGTTCCCTGAAAATGTGCTCAAGGCCAACTTGGTCTGAGCAACCTGCTCTAGTGGAAGGTCCCTGTCTGTGGCAAGTGTGGTGGAACTAGATGATCTTTAAGGTCCTTTTCAATGACAAAAGAAGACAAGTTCACAGAACTAAGGTCCATCAAGGACTAAAAAACATGTCTGCCCAAAAAGTGTCTTGGGGTGTCTTGGTTTGAAAGACAGGTGTCTGCCAAGGAAGGCAGGAATCTCCCTTGAAATGAAAAAAAAAATTGCAACCCCCTTCCCTCTGAGTTATTATAATTTTGAAATTAAGGGGCTTTCAGGCAAAGGTATGAGGAATAGGAATAACAGTTCTTTACTATTATATATCTGTATGTGTATAACCAGTCAAACAAACAACAATAACTATGTCAGTAACAGCAAACAATCACAAACCCTGTCCCAGCCTCTCTCGGCTGTCAGGCCCTTTCCCCTCGGGTGCAGTTCCGCTCGCAGCCGGCAGGGGCGCTGGTGGCTCCCGGTGAGCAGGGCAGGTGCGGTGGTTCCCCCGCGGCTGCAGGGGGCGCTCCGGAGCGAGCTCGGGGAGCACGCGGCACTGGTGCCCTGGGATCCCGGGAAGGGATGGAACAAAGGCTTCACAAACCCCTGGGCAGCCGATCCCAGTGTCCGGCCGGACCCTCGGGAACAGCAGGCTGGAATAGCAGGGACGAGCACAAATCCCTGGGTGGCAGAGGAGATGTATGGAACTCCGGAGCTGCGGTGGGAACCCCCGGAGGTCTGGGCAGGCAGGGTGTGCAGGGCTACAGAGTAGCGAAGGCTCAAAGCAACGGCGGGGGGCAGGACGGTCGCAGCCTGGCTCCCAGCAGGGCAGGGAAAGGCGGGCTTTGGAATCCCGGGGTTTCTCCTGTAGAAGGAAGGCAGTCGAAAAAGCAGAAGTCTGCAGTGCTGACAAATTCCTTCCAGCCTCTCTCCCCATCCAAAACGCCGAGAACTCACAGCCCACAAGCCCAGGTGAAAGACAGTAGTACAGCTGGACTCCTCCCTCTGTGGCCAGGTCTTTTGTTTTTCTTAAGCACCTGGTAATTTGTCCCCCTGGCAACATGTATGGGGAAAATTCTTTAAGAGAAAAAGAAAACAGAAGGAGAACTCCTGAAATCCCAACATGGGGAAATACAACTATGTAAATAGCTGAAGACACAATAAATGTTAGGCCAGGTGGCCCTGTCTCTTTGAAAGTGCATAGGAGAAGGCCCTGGTCTCTCAGCTGTGGCTGCTGCACTGCTGTCCATCCTCTTGCACTGAAAGAGATGTCCAGGAGAACAGATGATGTTTCAGGTAGATCATGGAAACCACCACTTACTGGAAACATTTTGGGTACAACTTTCAGAGCGCTTTTGAGCCCTAAGGGGAAGAAGATGGGGAATGCTGAAATTCTCCAGGCTGCCTTAAAAAGCCTGACCTCTTGGTTCCCCTCTTCAAATTTGAACAAATGTGTTTGTTTTTGTGCAGGTGGTTATTGTGGCAATGACCTGGCAGTGCGAGTTGCAGCATCGCATTGTGGCAGCAACCAACAGCTCTGGGGAGCTGGTGTTTACTTACATGTGGTTGAGTGAGAGTCTGCATGGCAGCATCTCCCTACCCAGGATCCAACAGGTCCCTACTTGCTGCAGACAGCAGCACTGCATTTTGAAAATTAGTTTTTTCATCTTTCCATAAATAAAAATGTGTGTATCTATGAAATAATCCAGCCTGATTAAATGAAGCTCTGAGCTAAATATCTGGAAGATGTCTGTATCTGGTTGTAACCTGGGTGGAGGAAGATGCATTACTTGAGATGAGGTTTTCAAAATTAAATCAATGGACAGCCCATGCTGGACCTGTGCATAGACCTGACCATGGAGCCTGTTGCTGGTTGCTGTTGGTCTCCAGCAGAAAGAAACACAAACCTGCCCAGAAAGCAGCCTCTTTTTTAGTCCTTGCCAGAAAGGTATTGGAAAGGGGAAGGATAATGCTCTTCCAGAGAAACCTCCTAGGATCCTGGTGTTTTAATCCTCATTTCTTTCTCTCTTCTCACCCCTTGCTTTGCAAATGAAAATAATATGAATTTAGGTCTGGTCTGCAAATCACTCATCAGTCGGTGCATTACCAGGATAGGATCAATTACTGAGTCAACACTGCTCCGTGTGCTCCAGAAACAGAGGATCCATCATCTGTCAGGCAGGAGCTCTCCTCGGCTGTTGTGCATTAGCCCTGAGCTGTGCACACACATCTGCTGGGGCTGACACCAGGAGTAACATGAATGGAACCAGGTGTGTTTGCCTGAGCACAGGCTCCCCTGGTTCCCAGGTGTATCTCCAGCAGATCCCCAGCCCTGCGCACTGCGATGGATGAGCTGTGAACTAGAGGGATGTTCTCCTTCCCACACAGTGTCTGCCACATACTGGGCTCTGCCTTCTCCCTCCATTCCTGGCCTGGGGCTTTCACAGCTTGAAGGAGAGCCCAGATGGTTTTCTTCCACGGGAACAAATTTCAGGCAACCAAATGCTTCTGGAGTGTGCTGGCTTTGCCAGCTTTTCTTGGTCTGTGGGGCATCTTCCTTGGGGCAAAAGTGCCCTGGCTTCAAAGTTTAACCTCCCCTCATGTTGCTTTTAGGGCAAGCCAGAAATTTTCTGATGGGAGACTTTGTGTTGCAAACTGCCTCTACTGGAACTGGGAGGCAGTGAAGCATGCTGGAGTTTTGGATGGGATTTTCTTGCTTTGGAATAAACTGAGACATCTTTCTTTGCTCTTGCAGCAGGGAAGTGAAGCAGCAGCAGCCTGTAGCACAAGGTAATGCTGTCTGCTTTCACTCCACAGTAGCTTCTTGTCTAAAAGTCTGCTTGAAATGATGTTTTTAGTTATACCACAGAAAAATAATTTAAAAAAAGAAGTCCAAATTAATTGATTGGACTTTGTTGGAGTGGTATGTCAACTTGCCTTTTAAAAATTTTTTTTTTATTTAAACAACAGAAAATTTGGACACAGTTTGCTTTTGTTCTGCTTTGGAGCAGTAGCACATTCCCCTTCTATGAGAATGGAAATCTGGCATATTCACCAGCTTCTGTTGTTTTAAAAAGTGTCTTCAATGGTATTTGGAGCTCTCAATGACATCTTGCTGTCTGTTCCTGCTTTTCATGTGCTCTTTGCTTCCCATGGGACCTGGGATGATGCTCTGCCCTTCCCCCCCACAGGAGGCTAGGCCGGTGCCTAGTACAGAGTTTGAATGCAAACCCAGCAGCACCTTCCCTTTCCCACACCTTCCTTCCTTGGAGGGCCCTGTCTGTGTATCCCATCTCCAAGCAGGTGGGAGCTGGTGCCTGAAGCACTGCCTTGGGGCTGACTCTTTGCTGGGTGCTGAGGGACCCTGTGCACCACTGAGTGCCCACGATGCTGCTGCATCCATTGGTGGTTCTGTGCTGTGATGTGTGGGGATGGATGTTTTGCAGTGGCAGGTACTGCTGGCTGCTGAGCATCAGGTTTGGCAGCTGGACATATTGTCAGGGCATCTGTCACTGCCTCAGTCCAGTGCAGGAGTCCCAGCAGGATTTCTAAAGTGTGAATTACAACTGCAATGTGAGACACATCCTTTAGCTTTACTGTTTTTATTTCTCCCTCCTTCCTGTTTGAATTCAGTATTTCGAGTCTCTGTAAAGCTTGAAGCTATTTTGCTTGTGTCTCATGGATACTGGAGACACTTCCTGCATGGGGAAGCAGACATCTGCTCCAGCCTGTTTTTGGAGTTTTTTGTGTCAGACAGCCTGCAGTTGGCAGGTGGGAGCCAGTGGTTATTATCAGAATCTGAGTAATATCCTCTGTCTCCTTAATAACTCTCTGCCGGCTGCTCTGCAGCTTTGGTATGTTTGCTCGTCCTCTTCTGGTTCTCTGTAGATCATTCCAGTAAAAAGTAAATAAAAAAAAGGTTTTGTGCTCCCCAAAGTCATTGCAGAACACAATCTGCAGTATCTCTTCTCTTGTTCACATAAATCACTGCTAAAGCGTGTGCAGAGAATGTGAAAGAATGCATTTACACCCAAAATGCTCTCCCCTCCCCTTCCCTGTACAAGCAAACTTCCCCACTTGTGCACCAGTGCCTGTTCTCAGGGAGCATCTGATGCACTGTTGCCTTCCGTGTCCCTTCCTGAGACTCGTAGCTTTATTTAGGCATGGGCTTTGGTGACAGTCAGAAAGCTTTGCCCTGGACAGTTGAAGTCTGGCAGCTCTTGTGGGGATGGAGGTCCTGAATCTGCCCCCTCCAGGCATCTGTTTGCTGGTTTGGATTCCCTCCTTCCCACCCCTCATTGGCTTTATTTACCCCAGAATCATCAGGGATGCAGCCACTGCAGTTATCAGACTTTTTATCATACTTTTTCCTGGGCCTCAGACCCGTCCCCCAGGTCTGCTGACCTTTGTGTTTCCAGTGAATAAATACCAGCTGGTGGGTCAGGTTTTGATCTTGGAGGTTCAGCTGATATCTCTAAATGTTTTTTATGGCAGCCCTGAGCAACTGAAGGCAGCAGAGGTGGTACAGCACTGTGGGCAGAGTGGGTCTGGTGCAGCCTGGAGTTCCCAGCTATAAATAATTCCACTGAACTTGGCCCTTGGGTGCCTGTGGACTTCGGCACCAGCTTAAGTATCATGTTGATACTTAAGTGTCTGCTGGGCCAGACACCTAATATTATTAGCAGACACTAAATAGGTCTCTCTTATTTAGCAGCCTTAATTTATAAAATCAGGCAGAAGTGCTCTTGGAAGAGGAGTGCTGGAAAAGGGAGCACAGCAAGCTGTGAGTTTCTAATTTGCTGGATCAGGCCCCTGGAGATCCATGTGATCTGGTGCAGTAGAGGCAGTGCTATTGCAGTGACTCATAAACAGATGTGCCCAATTTACATTGCAGCTTAATACCTTTGTTTAAAAAAATTGGCCTTTTTTGAAAGACAAACGTGTTAAATCAGATGTTTCCAGTAAAACAAATACTTGTGTGATTTACAAACAACTCCCTACCACCAGAACTCATAACAAATGTGGAAAAAAGAAAAATGGTTCTGTGTACCAAAAAAATCCCAAAATAAGGAGATAGCAAGGCAGTATTGCTACACACGGAAGGAAAATTACTGCTGTGCTTGGGTTGGAAAGCAAGAGGCTAGAGCCTGATTTCGGTTGCTAATAACTAAGATTAACCCCGACCAGTTGCACACATTAAGGAGCAGAAACCTGTCTGTAAAAATACTTAACCAGCTCCTGTTATGTAGGATATGGAGTAACTGGGACCACTATATGGGATTGCCTGGAAGCTCCTAAATCTCCTCCATCCCATTGAGACCTACACTGGGGGACTGGATGGCTGCAGGATGGCGCTAACCCTAAAGCAGAGCTAACAGATACAGCCCCGAGAGCAAGCCCTGCTCTAAGGGACCCCTCACTGGGCATCTCCCCCACAGCAGGATGGGCTGCACAGGGGGATGCTGTCTCTGCCTCTGCTTGACCTGCAGCTCAGGTGTGCCTGTTCGCCTTCTCCTCCCTGTTTTTGGGAGGGCAAAGGCAGGCATGCGCTGAGAAACTCATGTTGTTTCTGGTCTCTTTGAATTCACTTCCTGCCCAGCTCCTGCTTGCCCTGCAAGCCCACCACTCGTGTTACAATTTGACACCCCATGTGGTCTTAATGGGTTTCCCAGGCCACAGCTCCAGCACAGCCACCACTTTTTGTTAGCTGCAGGGTCTGGCAATCCCCCTTTGCCTTCCAGCTCTCTCAGGCACAGGTACCATATTTTTTTAATGCACTTGTCACCCATTTCATCCAAGCATTTGTTGCAAAAGAAACAGTGACAGCAGATGTTTGTGGTTTGGCAGGCTGCTCATCTGAATCCATTGTGAGTGCCCTGGGCAAATGGCTCGTCCAGCTTCTGAGAGGACATGAAATCATCCAGGCAGACGGAAAGACAGGGAGACATCCAGCAAACATGAATGGAGCAAAACAGGGGAGTCAGGAGGCAGAGAGGATTTTGTTTATTTACTGGAGCATTGCAGGAGAGTGACAAAGGCTGTGTCAGATGTGTGGATTTATTCCAGTGGAGGATACCAGCTCTGCAAATGCTGCAGTGGGGGTGGTTTCTGGAGCATCTTGGAGCACCTGTGCATGTTGGCGTGCCTGCCCATTGGTCTGCTTCCCATGGGTCTGCTGGGGATGCCTCTTGCAGCTGGAGAAGCTGGGAGGATAGGGCTGGAGGATGTCTCACCCAGGAACAGGTGACACAGCAGCCAATGGCCCACAAGAAAGCAACAAGGATGATGTGAGGAGCTCCTATTACTTCTTGGCACATGGATGTCTCATCAGGGGTGTCCAGTTCGTTATCAGGAAAAATGACTGCTAATGTCAGAAACTGTTGAGGAGTCCTTAGAAATCGGGACTGAGCGGATGCCCTGAAGGATGGCTGTGGGGTGGGACTGCCCCTTGCCCTTCCAGCTCCCTGGTGTGTCAGCTTTCCATGCCTTGCTATAAAGAGTGATTCAGACCCAAACCTCAAATGGCTGCCTTCTCAGGGGGACTTGCTGGGATGTGTCCAGAGGAATTATAAATATCCGGGGGGAGGATTCTGCTGCTTCAGGGTGGCTTGGGGCACTCAGAGGTGCTTTTCTCAGCTCTCCTGTCAGTGTTTCAGAAACCTTGGCACAACCTCGGCTCAGTTTTAACCATTAGTGAATGGAGGCTTGTGCTTGGCTCTCAGGGGCCAGGAGGCTTTAGTGCTTAATTAATTTCTGCAAAGTGGAGGGTGTAATTAATGCCTGTGGTGTGCTTTGAGACCCTTGGGTCTCTTGGGCAGCATGAAATCTGGTTTGGTCTATGAAAATCATCACTGGCCAATACCACATGCCAAGCATGGCCAAGTCATCCTGTCACAATATCTGGGGGGTCTTTTGGTCTCTGCTGGTGTTGTTTCATGGAGGGCCATGGGCAGATGTAGCCCAAAATATCTTGTGTCCCCTCCATGCTACGACAGTCCCCAGTCAGTGCAAATTGTCCTGGGGAGGACATGGAGCCAAATGAAGAAAAAACTCCCCTCACTCCTTAAAAAGGGGGCATCTCTGTCTCCTTTCCTGCTATGCCCACACAGACTTTTGTGATTTGTTCCTGATTTCCCTTTGTTTTTCAGCAATTTCTTCAAAGAAAGAGGGAAATTTGTCACTAGTTGCTTAGTGCTGGTTTTAGAGCAAACCATCTTGCAAAGTCTAGGCAAACTGGGTTAAAAATTGATATATTTTGGCAGATTAGGAGAGCTAGGCAAATTTCCTTCCTGATATCTATAAAGCTTTTTTTTTTTCTTACTGTCAGCATTGTTTTTGTGGGTGTTAAACATGAACATAAAGGAGAATGCAACAGATTGCAGGTATGTCGAGTTCCAGCACAATCAACTGCCATTATTTAAAGAAGATGCTTTTAACCAAGTCTTTAAAATTCCCTCCTCATTTATCAATTTTCAGGTGTATAACTGCACAGAATTGCTCCCTGTCCCACCCCCTCATGACACCATCACTCATGCTCTGGGTGATCCACAGACATTTTACATCACCAAACATTAACAGAAATAAATTAACACTTTAAAAGCATAAATGTTGTATTTCATAGGAGTCAGTCAGGATATTTGGAAGGGAAAGAAATGTAAACAGAATGAAATTCTTAAGCAAGATTATTGATATGACAAGACTAAAGACCTTGGAATTCTGTGAAAAGTGCCTCTTTTCATCCCTCTAATAAGTCCATTACTTGCACTCGGGAATATTTTAAGGTCCTTTTCATGCTGAATCTGGAGTTGAGCATGCTTTGCATTTCAAGCTTTGTCTATGAATCAGTAGAAGCCAAAGTTATTTCTGCTTTAAAATAACAGGAGCAGGGAACAGCTAATCTCTTTTCATTCTGAGTCCTTACATTATTTTACTGGACAGAGTTTGTATTGGCTACAAAACAGGGCATTCACAAAATCTATGAGAAGGAATTTAGTCTAAGAATGAAGCCTAGATTGCAGTATGCATAAAGACTCCTTTTCCTAAGGCCATTAAGAAATTCCAAATCTGAGCTATTTCGAACAGTGACATTAAATTAGCCTTGCTAATTCCAGTAATTCAAGCCGATAGCTGAGTTTACAGATCTACTAGATGAGGCCTTCCCATAATTACAATCTCAATGTGCTTTTCAGCTAAGGTGAGTTGGCACAAAAAAAAGATAAATAAATAAAAGGGGGGAAAATGCTCTTTCTGTTCTGGCTTTTGAGATGAATATCTCTAAAGAACAGTTAAGCAGCTGTATTGCACCAATAAGATGTCTCCTGTCCTAGACTGGTAAGTTCATTTTGCCTCTAATGTGCAAGTGAAATGCAGAGGAGAGACTGGATTTTTCCCTCCTTTGTTTTTTCTGTTGTCTCTTTACAAAGGACTATTGATGCTGCTGGTGCTTGTAGTTCAGTTTTTAGTTGTTTCTTTAGAGGTGGTAATTCTTCCTGGGAAAAGAGAGAGTGTGACTGGTTACCCTCTTTTGTGGACAGAAAAAAACCCCAACCTTTGGTGGATAAATCCAGGTTAGAGCAGGTGGAACAATGATACAAAGGTGCAACCCTTATTATTCCTCTGGACAAAGATGTTGATTTGCAGATCCCAAAACAACTAAACATTCCCAGAGTGATGGAAAGGTTTTGAGAATATGTTTTCAAAGCCATAAAGCACAAAACCATGAAACAAATAAAAATTGAGTGTATTATTTAAAAGGGTGTTAATTTTATTATAACCAAGCTGAGGTAATATAAGGGCAAACGTAAGCATTCAGATCAGCACTTAACTCAGGCTGCAATGTTCATAAAATGTCCTTTTGATCAAGCTCTGAGTGTTTTGATCCTTATTCTATGAGCACCATTCAAAGTGACCTAACTGTAGCTCCAAACAGGCATCTGCAGCTGCAGAAGTCCTTGAGCAATAACAGGTCAGGAACTTGAATGTGTGCTCTGCCAGGAATGCTAATATTGCAATCCTTTTTTTGTTATTGTTGTTCCAAGTAAGAAGGAAAGGACAAAAACTCTCATGAAATAAAAATTCCCACCGGTCCTGCCACCATTGACTGTGGATACTTGAGTCAAAATAGTAAAAAAAAAAAGATTTTAATCTATCAGAATAATAATGGCATGGCTGCTAAATAATTTTATATCATCCCCACATGAGTGACCTTTCTCTTCTTGGCAACACTGTCACCACTGGCACATTGGTGATTTTTAGAAGACCACCCTAATTTAAGAGGATGTTTTTCTGCTGGGTACCCACAGGATTGGGTGCAAGTCCAGCAGCTCATAAAACCATGGCAGCACATTGCACAATCACATGGAGTAGGGATGGACCAAAACTGCCTGGCAGTCATCCCCTCCTCTTGCTGTTGCGGGCAGGTTTCCTACCACTGATGCACATTGTCCACAGGCTCAGGTATATGCAGGAGATTGTGCCCCAAAATAGTGCTTAGGGCAAAATCAGGTAAAAACAGCTCTGCTGTTTTTAGGGGCTGGAGGGAGCTGCTTTTGCTCCCCAAGGTTGCAGTGATGGTTGAGGAGGAGTGAGGTGGGGTGAGGGGCACAAACACTTTTTTTCTGGGGCAGTGAAGAAATGGGGGAGGCTGAAATGCAATTCTTGCTTTCCAGGAAACTCTTATCTCTAATCTCTGTAATCCATTTTAGAGAGGATTTTGTGATTTTGAAGGGATTTACAAAGTGGATTACATAGCCTTTTTATTTTGATTTTCCATTGTGATTGTGACATTCCTGAGAGAGAGCCATGATTGCTTCAGATAGGATGGAGAAGGAGGCATTTATGGACTTGGACCTTGGAGCTCTATTGAGTTGTCACCTCCATGTTTCACTGCTTGCTGGGTCAATGGAGGTGTCCCCAGAACAATCTGGATGCTCCCACATGAGCATTGTGTCCTCCTCCCTGGGATCTTCTTGTGGCTGTACAAGCTGACTCGGGGAGATGCCAGGCAAAAGCCCAGGGCCAATCCCCTCCATCCCTTGCTCACTCCTTCTGGAGCAAGAGCAGTCAAGGTGGTCTCCTTGAGCTCCACCATGGTCCCAAGCATGACAGGGAGATCCTTGGCCCCCAGGACAGAGTAAGTGTGATGACACAGGTCCAGCACAGCCCAAGCACTGCAGCCACAGTGTCCTGGTGCTCAGCAGGGATGATACTGGGATTCCCATTAGAACTTCCACCACCATTCAGATCCAGCTTTTAGCACCATCATTCCACCAGTGCTTTGGGGTCAGGGTTTGCTCTCAGCCTGGGAGGGAGGCAGGGAGCAGAAATCAGTCAGGGTTTGTGTCAGATGTTACAGGCACCCAATAAGCAGCTGGGTTTAATTTGGGTCTTTCTCTGCAGCCATGCAATGCAAAGCCAGGTCCTGGTTTCAGACTAGAGAGGCTGTTCCTGGGGGTGCTTCCAGTGCAGGGAACATCTCCTGAAGCAGTTAAAATGTTCCAGCCTATGAACCCAAACCTTCTTCTATGTAAAGCAGAAAGGTTGGGTATGGTGGTGTTTCCCAGGGCCTTCTGCATTACCCCATTTATTTATACACTGAAGTCACTTTAATGTTGTTTTAATGCAGGTCCAGGATTATTTATTTATTTATTTTATTTATTTATGCAGGTTAACACAATGAAAAAAGCCAGGCGATGCTGTCGCCACTTGGCTCCCTTCCCTTGGCAGCTCTCTCACCTCAGCTCCTGCTCTATGCAAACATTCCCCTGGCATGGACAGGGGGACCTTGCTGTCCATCCATGCCGGTGATCCTGGGCAGTGTCTGAGCACAAAACCTCAGGAAGTTTCTCCAGGAGCAGAGGCAGGCTGAGCAGAGGAGCATGGAGTACAACCATGCCTGAGCCTACCTGCCAGCTCTACTGTGGGCTGGGCAGCTATGTCCATGCAAACCCAAATTCTTTGGTTTTTACCTGAAATCTTACTTGAGATCTTTCCCTTGGCATCATGAGTTGTAGCCTGGTGGAGTCTCTGGCAGTTTGATCCTTGGGCTGGAGTGCTGCTCAGGCACTTTTTTTACATGTGTGCTCAAGGGGCAAAACAGCAGCTGCCTTGGATTCTTTTTTCCTTAAAAGCATAAGGCATTGATGGATGTCCAGGGATTTTTCACTGAGTGTAGACATTGCACAAAGTCCTTGTCTCTTCTGATTGAAGAGGCACATTCCAGGATTCCAGGTTGCCTACTTGAAGCAGGAGTGGCACAAACCCCTGGTCTCCATGGGCACTTTCAGGTCTGGTTTCCACACACAGTGAGTCACAAAGGAAGGTGTCAGATGTTCCTGGGTGCCATAATACCACCGTGAGTTTTCCAATCAAGCATCGAGAAATATCCTTCTGCCTTGAGGGCTGCTTTTAGTGCCTAACATCTGGAAGGCAGCAACCATTGCATCCCCCCTAGGACTGCATTTTGTCAGGTCTTGCTGTCTCTGAATGTCCTGAGCTTAGAGAGTTGAAGGCCAGCATGTAGCAAGAAAGCGCTTTCTCTCCTGGTCATATCCAAGAGCTTTTGGGGAAGAAAAGGTGAAGAAGAAAATTTCAGTTAGATGGGAGTATGTTGTTTTCAGTCATTAGAGGGAATATGAAGCATTTAATTTTGCTCTGCTGTCATTGGGAACCTTACTTCCCAAAATCAAGACCATACAGAGATGTCTCAGGTGACAGCAGAGTGATCAGAAGGGATCTCTTTGTGATTTATATCTTGAAGGTCTCCAAATGGGAAGAAGATGACTCCACATCTGGGTGGGCTGAGGTACTGGGGGATCTGCAGGACCATTGCTTGACCCAGTCCTATATTGCTGCCACTTAAATAATTTCACTTCTATTCACACTCTTCTGTTTCCAGCTATTCCTCTTTTTGTTTCTTGACTCCTGCCTTTGTAAATGTTTTTGGCTGTACATGTTTAGCTCCCTATTTTTCAGTGCTTTTCTCCTAAGTTCCTTTAGGTAGCAGCTCTTCTGTGCTGTACGGCTGGATATCACACAAGGGTAATGCTTCTTCATCAGCAAAGTACAAAGACTCTGGCACTTCCAATTAATAATGCTAATGAGATTTGTTAATTTTTAATAGATTACGTGAGTGTGTTCTGCTAAACACATTTTTGTGGCTCCACTCCGTGAGTGCAGTTCAGAAACTCTTTCACGCTCTGCCAAGGGGAAAATGAGTAATGCAATTGCAGGCACCAGATTCTCTTCAGGGTAGATCTAGAACAAACCAAGGAGCAAAGAAGAATGTAACAAGTACATTTTCAAACATAGGCCCAGGCCATAAATGATGGCCCTTCCTTGCCACCAGCCTCTGACAAAGGTGGGGGGAAGGAGCAATTGCTGGAATTGGGGTCATGATGCAGTCCCTCTGCCTGTACACTGTGTTGGGTTTTGAGGGCATTTTATCCCTTCACTCCATCAAAATCTTGAGGACATGTGTGGAGAGACCTTTGTAGTAGTACTGGAGGCTGGGGGTCCAGGGTGTGCATAGTGGCTGCCTCGCAGAGTTTGTTGCCTCGTGTACCCGGAACAGCACCTGGTGACACCCCTGGCATGGGACTGAGATAGACCGTCCTCACATCTTGATCCCTCCAAATCAATTTACTGCTGCCTTCCAAAGAGCATCGATCCTAGGGGAACTTCCTCCCCAGCTGGTCCCAGGTTTGTGGTGGTATCTGTGGTCTCTAGGTCACTGGTGAACACATGCTGCAGGCCACAGGCCATCGGTAGCACACCAGCAGCCGAGAGGTGGCAAACAGGCAAGCGGGGGAAAAGTCTTGGTTTGCAAATCAGCAATCCCAAACCTGATTCCTTTGGGTTTCTGCCCAGGAAGTTGGTTTTACCACTTGCTGCTGAGCCACACCATGCTCTCTTGGCCATGTTGCCGATGCCAGCAGGGTGGTGTTGAGCTGGACTTTTCCTTCTTTTTTTTTCCAAATCCATATTGCCAAGAGCCGCACCTCCTAAATTGATGTGGAGGAGGTGGAAAAGCAGAGGCACAAGACCATGCACATGCTGCACATCCATCTCAGTGATCTGTGCCAACACAAGCCCCACGGCCAGCCCTGGCTCAGTGCTTTAATTATGCACTGGCGCAGCCACACCTACGGCTGGGCTGTTGCAACTCGTTGTGTAAGAAGACAACTGGCAAACCTGTTGGTGCTCCAGGATTTTAATGGTAATAAGCCAGAGGGCAAAACCTCCCTGATGAGATGAAACCATGCTTGGCTAGGTGTTTGGAAAAGTTTAAGGTGTTTTGGAGAAGCAGAATGTTGGGAATCTTGGCTGTATCCATGCAGTTGTGGCTGTTTGTGCCATGTAACCCAATGGATGGTTTCAAGTGTTGTCTTTCGGGAGGCAGAGGTGTGTTTGTAATTTGGGCTGTTTGCATGAGAAAACCAAATACTGCAGGCTGAGGTGAGCAGAGCTTTTGGTGTTCCAGCAGGAAAAGTTTGGGATGAAATTGGACTGTTCTTCAAGATTTCAGGTGCAAACACCTGTGAGAGTGAAATAGTTGGTACTGTAGAGAAGGAGAGATTTGGGAGCTAAGGTCAGGCAGACTGGTCTGTGGAATAACAGGCTCTTACACTTCACCTGGCAATGAGTCAACACTTTGGGCTTGACTCAAACATCTCTCCCTTTAAGAAATCCTGTCCTATTTTGGAGACAGCCAGTCTACTGCATCTATTGGCAACTTCCTCCCCACACTGAAGATGCTCGCTGCTTAAAAAAATTAAAGCAACACACTCTGGAGTTTGTCATTTTCAGTGGCAATGGTAACATGTGCTCTCCTAGGAAAAAACAGTCCTGAAGGAAAGATGTAGGCACATGTTGGCAGATGCAGAAGCTTGCCAACCTGCCCTACCTGTCTCTGACATTTCTACTTGATGTGTTTTGCACTCACTGGAAACACACGGTCATGACCTGTTCCCTTCACACCACAGGGTTTCCATCATCTGCAAACCAAGGCCATCACCACAGCAGCCCTGTTGGCTGAACACGCTGTGTTAGGCTTGATGATTTTGCCTTTGACAGGATTCCCTCGCACCCATCACCGCTGCACGAGGCACTGGCAGAGCTATCAAGTGACAGGGGGAGGTAGTTTTCATGCCTGGCCATCCATTATGTCTCTGTTACTATATTGGGTCCATCACTGGAACCATCTGCTGAGGCAGGCAGGCAGCCCAGGTGCCTGGCTGGGAGATGACATTCCCTGGCTCTGGGCTCTGGGTAGCAGCTGAGCCAGCCTGCGGCAGCAGGGCTCTTGGAGGTCATTTGCCAGAGTGACATTTGCTAGCAGTTCTTTGCTTAAGGCCATGTTGTCCTTTTTGGGGTGAAAAGGGGTGTTTTTCTAGGCAGTGGTGGATTTGGCAGAGGAAAGCCTGTGTGCCAGAATTCATCCTCCCAGCTTCTGCTGTGCTAGTTGCCATGGGACTTTTTATCCCAACTCAAACCCAACTTTCTCCCAGTTCAGCTGTATTTTATAGCTGTCTCCAAAGCTGGTGGGGTTCAGCAAGAAGAGCTTTCTAATGATTCCTGTCCAATAAGATTGTGCAGAGTCAGTATGCCCAATTCCAGTCCTAATCCATGGGAAAATGCCACTGCTTTATTTTGTGGATGCAGAAGGCACGTGTTGTAGAGCTGGCGTTGAGTTTTGTCATCCACACTGCGAGGTCATTGAAGCTGTTGCTGTCCTGGGAGCAGAGCGCAGCAGCTTTGTGTTAGAGGGGCTTTGGTTACAAAAGATGCTTCCAGAGGGACCAGCTTGTGTGCGTCTGGAGACCTTTCACCAGCTGTGTGAGGATTCCAGGAAACTGTACGGCACGCTCGGCTTGCATGAGGGGGGGAGAAAAAAGCAGTGCTAATGATTGACTGTTATTTTAAAGGGATTATGTACTCTGCAGCCCAGAGGACAAGAGGGGCCAAAATGAGTGAAGACTGAATTTGTAATTAGTGCAGATTGTTGGTAATACCCCCTGGACTCTGACTGATTATAAACAGAAACAGATTTTCCTAGTTTCCTGCCCTCCCCCAAAAGTCTTTGCATGCCAAAGGGCCACTTTGTACTGAGAAACTGATGCCAATGAATTGGGTGATCAGAGCTGGGGTGGTGGAGATGTTTAATGCAGAAAGTGGCTGGGTAGAGGGGAGGCAGAGGAGTAGCTTCTCTCACGTTATTTTGCAGCGTAAAGGCAAAGTTTTAGGTGGAAGTGTCCGAAATGGAGTATGTTGAAGGTTAGTTTCTGTTACCCCACCAGCTATCCTGCAGCTCCATCCCTGATGCTGAGGCTCTTTTGCTCTTGGTGGCTGTGGGAGCAGGAGGTGCAGGGATGTGGAGGTGACCTGGACTAACCAGGGATCCTAACAAAAGCTGGAAATCATAATGGAGCCCTCTCAAGAACTACCTGGTTAGAAACATTTGTTCATTTGGATTCCTGGATTTGAAATATGTTTATTATCAATAATATAAGCAGTAAGACCAGAGGCAATGGGCAAAAACTGATGGACAGGAAGCTCCACCTGAATATGAGGAAGAACTTCTTTACTGTGCAGTGACTGAGCACTGGAGCAGGTTGCCCAGAAAGGGTGTGGAGTCTCCCTCACTGGAGATATTCAAGAAATGTCTGGACTCAATCCTGTGCCATGTGTTCTGGGATAACCCTGCTTGAGCAGGGAGTTTGGACCAGATGACTCAGAATGATCCCTTCCAACCTTACCAATTCTGTGATTCTGTGATGTATATTTTTAATGTTTTTATTGCCTGGATCGGCTGCCTGAGGTCTGTTAGAGGCTCATACTTTTTATTTTCCTTTCTTCTGATGTAGCAAAGGTCATTAGAAGTTAAGTGAAAAGGATTTGCGAGGGTTACAGATCCATTATTAATACAAAATAAAAGATGTTTGGCTAAATCCATCAAGCCTAAAAATACAGTTGGGCACAAATAAGGAGTAGGAAACAATGGAAGGAACAGTGAAAACAAACGGCACACCCAAGCACTAAACTCTGAAGCAGTTAAACAAGGCGAGGAAAATAGCACTCTAATCTCTGATGACAAGAGGGTTTCTGTTGCCTTCTCTTTAATTTGGCCAGAAGGGAATAGTGAGAGAATCACCATCCCCATTTGGGTGATATGCCGTGATTTAAAAAATTACCCTTACTCAAGCTGAGGTGAAAACCCAGAATCTGAGAATTTCCCACACAAAGAATATGTTTGAAATGCTCATTTTGGTACACCCTGGCTGAATATTTCCAACGGGATTCAGCTGCTGCATTGAGACCCTGCAGGAACTTGCATCTCATAAATTACATCCCAGAATGAGACTGTAAATGGGGCCGTCAAAACCCTTTGTGCTGTTAAGGACCTTGCTGAAACACTCTTGTTTCAAATTTCTTTTCTAAAGGGAAGGCAAGAGTATTTACTCAGTTCCTGGGGACTTTTTTAGTTTTGCTAGGATGTCCAGTAAGAGAATATTCTGCCCCAAAAGCTCTCATGATCACTGGTCTGGGAGCGTGTGGGTGCCTGATAGTACTGTGACCCTTTTAGGTCTGTGAGCATCTTTTAGGTTTCAGGAACCACTGGAATGTGTGGAAATACCTTCCAAAACATACCAGGGCAGGTTGTGATCCAACATTGTGCCAGATGAGGAGTCTTGTGTAAAATAACCGACTGCAAAATAATCTGCTGTGATTTTACTAACTGCAAATCCCTTCACTTATTTTCCAGAAATGAGCTTGGGAAAATAAGGTGGTGCAGCCAGGCTGCTCCCAAACTGCCCTGAAGCCTGAGCATGCCTCATGCCAGAGGGACTTGTTCTTTCTGTGCTTGGAAAGCCTCCCAGCACATCCCTTTCAAGGTGGCACCTTTCTTCCCCTGCTCTTCCCATGGGTGTGCAGCACCAGAGGACAGCAGCATATCTGTACTCTTTAGAAGAAAAGCAGGAAAGTTGTGGAAAAGAGGAATTGCAATATTTGTGGTAATCTACTCAAGAATTCAGTTTACCAGGCGGGTTCTGCTTGCACCTGGTCCTCTGTGTGCATGGATAACTGCTCCCTTTGAGCCATTTCTGACCCCATTTGATGGCCTGGGCTGACTCACTTGTCACGCTAACATCATTCTGCTTTTGTTTTGCAATGTTTGGGTATTTTTTTATTAAGAAATACTGCTTGTTTGCCTTGGCAGTGGTGTTCATTGGAATTATGTGGCATTTTTTATATAGAGTGTTTATTCGGTCTCTTGCATTCTTTTTCAGGGGTGGGGTGGGATGATCCAAACCTTTTCAACATGCTAGTGATCCAAGCGGCTTGTAAAAGGCTTGAACCAGGGTCTCTTCTGATGGAAACCACCAGTCTTCTCCAACTCCAAAGGGCAGGCTCTGAGTATGAGACAAACAGGCTTAACTGATTCCCATTTGGGTGTGAAACCTGGATCCCAGAAGGATCCAGCAGCAGCACAAGCAGGGGAGCAAGGGCCCCACTGCCTTGAGACAAACATGGGTGCACCCACTCAGTCCAGCTGATGGACAGGTTCAAATGCCCGAGGTAGATCTGGCTAATGGCATCTTAAAACACCTTTTCCTCTTTGTTCTTGGCCAGAGAATTGCTGGTGTTTTTTCTTTCCACATTGTCTATTTGGACTTCTTTATTCTTCTATATTGTCTCAGCAAGACAAGGGTGACTGTGAGTTAACTGCTCAGCAGGTCCCTTGCAGCCAGTGATGTGTTGCCACAAGCTTTTCCCTCTGCTAATGTCATGCTCCTTTGCCAGGAGGAATCAAAACTTTTATACTGGATGTTTTCTTGGATTGAAACCCACATGTGCTTCATCTCAAAGTCTCCATGTTGCAGCACCAGCATGCCCAGGGTGCATGATCCATTCACATTCCTTCCTTTGATGAGGTGGACCAGGGATGGGATGTGTTCTCAGTGCTGTAAGGAGCATATTTTGTGCACTCTTACATAAGATTGCAGGAATGCAGAGCTCCTCAGGTCCGATAGCCAGGAGGTTTTGGTGAGCAAGGCCTTCTGCTGACTCTGGGTTTGGGGAAGTGATAGTGCTCACCAGGATTTCCTCACTCCTGCACACATCCTTGTTGTGCCAGGGGAGCAGACACAATTTGCATTGTGAAACACCCCCTCCAAAGCTCCACTGGCTTTCTTTGGGAGTAGCTCTCCAGTAAGGCACATGCCTTATATCTTTTGTTTTCTAACTGGAGCACAGTTGTGATTTTTTGGTCTCTCCAAGCATAAGGTTTGGTGTAGGGTACTGAGATGGGTGAGTGCAGGACTGACAAGATGTTTGGTAAGATCTTCTGGCCCATCAAGCCCTATGATGCCTTTGACTGCACCCAGACCCAGCTGCCCTCAGCTGTGGCATGGGCTGCCCCCAGGACCCCAGCTTTTGGGGGGGCTGGATGTGCTGTATGTCAAGAGTGTTGACGCACACCACTGACCACCTCTCTCCTTCTGCTTTCAGAGCTGGTGTACAACCTGGATATGGATGACATCTCTGCAAATAAGCAGCTTCTGAATCAGCAAAACAAAGACAGTGCTGCAGTCCCCAGCAGCGATCCTGGGAGTGCGGCCACCCACCCCAGTCCTGCTGCTGCCATTGCTCTGGTCCTCCTGTTGCTGTTGGGCCACCAGCCATGAGCAGTGCTGGTGGCATCACCCCGTGTTTCTCCATGCATTTTTTTAGTGAGGAAGATATTTGGAACCTATTCTGAAATATGCACATTTCCAAAAACAGGACAAATTACTTGAGTCAGTTTTTCAAGACTCTTCACAGAAAAAAAACCCAAACTAAAAAAGTGCTGGTTCATGGCAAACTAGTAAATATCTAACAGGGCTTTTTAAAGATAATCCTGTTTAATATAAGCAGATTCATATTAAATTGTGTTCCTCACAGTTTTTGGAGACACAGGTCTCCCTTGCTGTTAAGGTAAAGACTGTATTTCAAGTTGTTCGAACATACATGGGGTACAGAACACCTATGGCTTATGAAATACTCTGAGCAAATATCATACCCCTGATCCTAGTTGGCTTAATACAGATTTTTTCTGTAGTTCAAGTGGTTTTTGTACTTACTCCAAATTCGAGTCCCACCCCTGGGAATTTGGTCAGGACATAACAGATCATGTGAAGACAGAGGATGGAGAAGATCAGACACACGGCAGGAGGAAAAATGCTGTGGATGAGAAGTTGTCATGCACTGGGATTGTGGTGGAGATGTGCTCCCCTGGGCACAAAGCCCACTTGCATCATGACAAGTTGCAGGTGATTTTGCTGCTCACCTCCCAGCCAGGTCCTGAAGCTCTTCAGTGCAGGTGGCTGATCCCCACCAGCATCCTTGTGGCACATGCAACAGCCTGGTTTCATTCTTCAGAAGTGAAGCACCTCCTTTCCCACGGGAAACCTGCAAACACAGCTCCAGCCAAAGCACAGACAGCAGGGATGTACATGCTGTGCTTTGCAGGGTGAATAATGGCTGTCCAACGTGTTGTGCTACAAAAGGGGAAAAGAAAAGAATTTACAGGAGCCTCAGGCAGATGAGACTCTTACTCATGTGTTTCTTTGCATGTTCCTTTACGTAAGCTATTCTAAAATAAAGATTGGTTGCTCTATAAGTGGTGCCCTGGAAATAGCCTCCCATGTGTGTGAGACAATAGCCTGTGTTGTACTGGAGTGGGCAGCCTGGGAACACCAACTCTGCCCAGCTCAGGGCCACCAGGGAAAGACTTGGCTTGGTCTGACTAAATGGATGGGCTGGGTTTGGTTTGGTTTCTGGCCAAGATATTGCATATTTCTGTTTCAGATCTGCGTTTACTAGAGTGATTATATCCACAGTATCTTAAGCTGCAGCATGTGCACGTACGTGTGCATACACCCCCTCGCTCGCATGTGCATGCTTCAAATATTTGTGTGCATTAGGCCTCTTTTACGGCAGCTTTATGGTTAGGAGAAAGTAGATAGTTCCAAACCATGTAGCCAGATGGTTTGGAGAATGGAAACTTTACCCAGTTTCAATGGTGGGGCTGATCTGTCTGACTCTGATTTGAAGCCTTGGAATGGTGTGAAGTGCATTGGGTTTGTGGCAGAAGGAGAGATGATTGTTGCCCCACTCCTCAGCAGGGAGATGTTAACTCACAGTTCACCGCTCCTGATGCAAAGGAACAGATCTGGGCTAACCCATGGCATGACCTGATGGTTAATTGTTGGAGACCGGGGTTTCAGAATCCTCATGTCCTATCCGCACCAGGGTGAGTGCTGGGGGTGTTTGGGCAGAGCTGGTGACATGCAGTATTCCTGTAAGGGCTGATTTTTTGCATCCATGCAGTGTGATGTGTTTTTGTATTTTACATGTTTTTGTATTTTATATTTTACATGTTCACAAACCAAACTGCAGTCCTCTCTGTCCCTTGGGACTGCGCTTTGACCCGTGGGTCAAAGGTGTCCTGGTGCATGGAGTGATGCAACAGAGAGCCAATGGTGGTGCTGCCAGAGGCATTTCTTCACCTTCCTGCTGCTCTGCTCTTGTTCTGGCCCAGCTCTTCGCATCGTCCCATCTCTGCATGCTGCAGCTGGCTGAGCCCATGAGCCTCTGCTCCACCAAAGGGAATATTTTATTAGCGCCACTTGAATTTCCATTGCTTCTTCCCTTCTGATCATGTTCCTTTCATCCCCCAGGAGCACTGGGAGTGGAAATGGGCTGCTGGGTTTTTTCAGAGATGATGTGCTGCCTCTGCCTCACCAGGTATCCCTGGTACCAGTGCAGGGACATCATCTCCTCTAATATTATGTGAAAAATATTCTGTGTGCTGCTGCTTCCTTAGATAAGCAGCAGGATGGGAGGGTGGCAGCAGTTTTTCGGTACAAGTCCAGTGTGTTTTCTCTCTGAGGAGCTGGTGTGGGCTGTGCTTTGCTGTGTCTCACAAAGCCTGATGGGTTCTCCCATTTGCATCACCACAGTGCGATGCTGATGTGTCTCAGCAGAAGACCCCTCTGAGGCACACTGAGCCTGGTTTCCCTTTGCTGTATAGCAAAGCTATGCTTGCTGGAGACTTTGTTATGATCAGAGATCACAAAAAAACAGGCTTTGAGCCCACTACCTGCCAAGTTTATCAAATAATGGATTATAACTTGAAAAAGCAGCTATTGAATTTTCCCCTGCATTGGGTTGGTGCACATGTTTTAACAGGGGGCTTTGCAAGGAATGCCCTGGCCACTGAGGTGGAATAAAGCTGGTGTTCAGTTTTGGGCAGTGTTCCATTTCCAGGTCATGAGAAATAAGGAATAATTTTTCCCTGTTTGTTTCTCTTCACCAACTCTGTGTACTGCCTTGCCATGGGACAGGGCCCCTCCATCAGGAGATGGGCACTGTCACCTCCCCTCTGCGTGTGTACCTGGAACTCCAAACCTTGTCCCAGGGCATGCAGGTTTAACTGCTAATACACAGTTGAGATTATTTCAAGTTTTATCATTATTGATATTATTATATATTATTAGTGAGTATACATATAATATATATGATAATATGTTTATATGAGTTCAAGGAGGAGGGGGACTTAAGCTGCTGGCAGGTGCCAGGGCTGCAGCTCAGCTGTGCACACAGCACCATGATAACAGTGATGTGACTTCAGCACCAGTGGTGGCCACTTCTGGCCAGCAAAGTGTGTCACCAGAGTAAATACCTGGGGTTTTAGCTGAATAGAGGAGTTTATGGTATGAAGGTGCTTCTGGGAAAAAAACCCAAACAGTGGAAAAACTCCTTTTCAGATAATTTTTAGCTCTGTGATAAAACCCAGGGCCAGTTCTGAGCTGTCGCTGATTCCAGTCCCTGAGTCTCCCTGTGCAGAGTCGTGGACTCCTTGGTGCAGCTGCCAGCACTGTGTCCCAGTGGTGCCTCGTGAGCTTGGCACCTTGTGCTGGCACCAAATAAAGGCCTGGCAACCTTGGGAATGTTTCCCATCGCAGGTGGTTGAGCCCTCACTCCTGCCAGTTAACCTTAATGCTTCCTGGCCAGTTCTGCAGCTCCTTTAAGCTCCACTGGCAGCAGTGGGATGGCAGGAGCCTGCTGGCCCCATGCACATCCCACATGTGGGCAGGAATGAGCAGCATCACCCCTCATGTAAAGGCACTGCATTCCCTGGAGGGGTTTGCAAGCCGCCTGAAAAAGGTGATGAAGCCGACACCTTTCCCTGTGTCTGAGGGTGGTGATGAGATGCAAACATGTGCTTAGCATGTGTAATGTATTTCTGCACTAACCACACATCAAATTATAATTTAAAGCCAAAATATTATTGTTGGATGGGAAGTTCCAGTTCATTAATCAATTGACTGATAGTTTAGTGCTGGAATGGTAAAATCTAACTCACTGAACAGCTGCTAGAAACAGCTGGTGCTTACGGCTCATGCTGTTTGGGGAAGTGAAACCTAGAGTGTCTCGGTTTTGTTTTTCAGGGAGCTTTTCAGAATTCTTCATTCATCTCCATGAGCTTTGCCCTCAAGCTTTCTGGAGCATGGGCCTAACAGGGTTCCAGGACTGGATTCACTGGGGCTTCCAAATGAAACCAAATGTCCCTTGCATGGAGGATGCAGAGAGCACCAGCCATGCCTGCAAACCTGGCAGCTGGACATGGGGATGTTCCTGTGGGTCTGCAGAAGGGGGACACATGTAATCCTGTGCTATCAGGTATTTTGATTTGCTTTTGAGTCAAAACCAGTGCATGCTGAGCTATGGGCACAGCAAGGGAGATGCCACCAACCAAAAGGGCAGTTTCCAGCTGCTTCCCAGCCTTGGAGGGTGCTCGGCTGATGCACAGCTCAGGATCCTGGTGGGGTGGCATGCTGGGGACTGCTGTGCTGAGAGGGAGGAGGTGACTGTCTTATACTTCCTCCTGCTCTGCTTTGTTGGCAGCTGCTGGTCCATGTTGAGATGGATGGGAGGCAGTGGTGGTGGGCAAGAGGCACCAAGGGAGCAGAGAGACGAGCAGGTTGCAGCAGGGACCATATATGGGGTGTTGCACAAGTCTCTAAAGTAAAATATATGAAACCACACAAAGACTCAAAATGTTCCAAACAGCCAGGTGTGCTGCTGAGACACCTCCTTCCCATGTTGGAGCACATAGCTCAGTGGTGGGACTGGCCATGGCCAAGTCCACTGGACGAGTCATGACCTGCAGGCTCTCCAGCTCACCTAAGCTAAAGCAGCCCAGAAATATCCTTTGGTTCCCGAACACTGGGGTCCCTTGGTGGGATTTTCCTTGACCTTTCCAGCAGCACTAGAGCTTAATAATTGACAAGTGCCACTAAAGCTTTACCAGATCACACATCACACCGCCTAGAAGCAGATGTCTGTTCCCAGAAACCCAGGGATTTTTCAGTTTGAGCCCCATAGCTGGGGGTGACTCAGCTGAGCACCAGTAAAATCACAAATCCTCCCAGTATATTATTTGTTCCCTTAGCAAGGAGTTAGGTATGCAGGTACTAGGGTGTTGGGGTGGCTCAGCCTGCTCTCGGGCTGAAACCATCAAATGTCAATCACCAGAAGAGATCACTGAGGTCTAGGTTACCTCCCCCTGGGTGGCTCCCAATCCTAAATTACCTCCCCCTGTTCCAGAAAGTTCTCCCTTTTTTAGTTATTAATTGGTTCCCTGTTATGACTCCTGCCTCCCTGTTTTCCCCATTTGTTCTGAAAAATTGTATCTTCCCCTCTGCTTGTACCCCATTGGTTGTGTTCTCTTTCCCTGCCTTACTGCACCCCCCCATAAAAGGGGCTAGCCCGCGTCTCCTCGGGGCTTTTGCTGGTCCCTGGACCCTCCTGCAAATAAACCTGTTGGAACTCACACCAGAAGCCCCTCCCGCCTTCTTTGCCTCTGGGCAAACGCCAGCCTGATCATCGGCTGCCCGACGTGCTTCCTCTGAGGAATGGGGTGAAACTATGACATTGGAGGATGCTTGCTGGTCCTTAGTGTGGGAATTTGGGTTTTCTCTTAGAGACATGGTGAAGGTCCCAATATGAAGAGAAAGAGTGGATTTTGTCCAGCTCCAGCCTGTGTCTTGCTCATGGGAGACCTCCCTAAGAAGTAAAAGTGGGGGAAAATAGCAACCCAAACCCACAACCAACCCCCTAAACAAACTTGTCAAAATGTTACTAAGGGCATTCCCTGGAGATAAGGTAACTGAAATTTTGGCATAGGAAGATGAAGCACTGTGGCATGTTTATACAGTCAGCAAATTTACTGCCTTCCCAAAAAAAAAGCCCAGAAAAGCACTGAGCATTAGTCAAATATAGTTTATTTTACCAAACATTGTATCCTTTTGAAAATAACCATCTTGGTGGTGTTTTGCTGAGAGCGTGCTAGGGTGTGAAGTACACAGCTGTACCTCGGGGCTGCAAAGTGACACATCCCATAGTTCTTCCTCATGCATAACGCCATTGCCTCCAAAGCTGTTGTGTCCTGGTGAGGCTCCCCGTGAACCATATGCCAGCACTGCAGCACAAAAGGCTTGGAGAGGGAAAAAAACCATCCTTGCTTGTGTGGGGTTTTTCCTCCTGGGTGCCATGTGGTGGGGTGGGAGCTGTGCTGGTACCCAAGAACACTTTGTGGGGAAGGGAAGGCCCCAACGAGAGATTATCCAGCATTATTTCAGATGCTTCTTAGTGGCCACAGAGACAACAAAAATTTCTTCCAAGTGATCCAGTGCATTACCAGTATTGAAAGCCAGATTTTTCATAGCAGAAGTACAGATTTAGCCTCAACCTCCCAGTTTACTTGCTGTCTTCTCCCTTGTAGGAGCCCAGCAGAAACCTCAGCAACTTCTTGCAATGAGTTAACACATTTAGGGATCTCTGCCATTTGTTTTTGTTTGCTTTCACTGTCTTCTCTGTTATTATTATTTCAGTGTGCAAAGATGCTGCACATCCAGAAAGGAAATCAGTGCTGGATCCAAGCAGCACAACCACCCTTTGCATCCAGCTCTCTGCAGGCAAATCATTAGAAAGAAGCGGAAAGCCCGCCTGTAGCAGCCTGTATCCCTTCAGTGTCATATTACCATCCACCATGTTAGCAAATAGGAAAATAAACATGGGCTTGATAGCAAAGCAAGAGGCTGTTTAATTACAGATGTGAAGAAGAATGACGTTTGTGTACATTCCACCCAGAAGTGGATTAAAGTGGTGACCTTTCCTGTGGTGTGAAATGGGTTTGTTGTGGAGCGTGGGCATCTTGTGTTGCTTCAAGATCTGCCAGACATTTCGTTGCCCCTGTTGTTTATGTTTAACATTGGATGATGTCTCTTGAATCTGAATCTCAGCAGCTGACAGCATTTTCTGAGAACTTGTCATCTGGACTCCATCTAGCAAAATTCCTGGTATTGGGTGTATTTGTTCCCATTTGATGGAAAAACAAAGTTTTATGGAAAAAAAAAAGTAAAGGGAGAACGGTAGCATTAGTGACTCATGATGTTGAGCTGAAATTTATGGAACGATCCAGGATTTGGCCCAGGGTGCCAGACCTGTGGTGTAAGTTACCTCTATTGCCTGTCACTGTGTTTGGGATAAACATCTGAATGTGGTAACCAGCACAGATATTTGCCATGGCAGTGCCACAGAGGCATCACGGATGGCTTTGCTGTGCTCAGCCTCCTGTGACCATGTCAGAGGAGGGGGATACTATTTCCAGCCCACCAAAATACCAGTATCTTGCTTTCTTGAATCATTCTAGCAGGGCCCTTGCTCCAGATTCTTTACTGTTCTGCTCCTGACAAGGATGATAGAACAGAGGGGCAAGGGAAGGGGATATTTTCCACTGGTGTCACCAGCCTTGGTGGTGTGAGACCCCCTGCAAAGGATCAGCTCACCATCTTGCTGGTGCTGCAAGCCCAGCCTGGGCACTGCCACCTGAGTGGCCATGGAAGCCCTTGCCAGTGCTTCCAGCAAGTGCTGGTGGCTCAAAGGGCCAGGATGGGCATCATGGGGCAGGGAGATGCTGTCTTGTGGAGGCGTAAAGGCACTAATTGGCCTGGTAAATTGCAGGGAGGGTCAGATCAGGCCTGTGGGGTGACACTGGTTTGTTAATGAAGGACCGATGGCAGCAAGGGGGCTGCTCTGTGCCTGTCACCTGCAGCTCTTTCCTTAATTGCTGCCTCTTCACAAGGCACAGCTCTGAAAGGATCCAGGGCACTGCTGCCCAGAGCTCCCACCAGCCAGCCTGCCTAGGTTTGTGGAACCAGGGGGTGTTTTGCTCTAAGCTGGATGCATATCAGTGCCCAAGGCTGGGGTACAGGGCAGCCCTGTCTTGATTCCCCATGGCACTGGGGTGAGGGGCAATAGCAGCTGTGTGGGCTCCGATTTTTGCCCTTTCACTACCTTGAGATGCTGCCACACAGAGCAAGGGATACCGACACCTGGGCTAGGAAATGGTGACCCGCTTTTCAAGCCATGGCAGAGGTAACACCTTTTTGGGAGTCACAGTGGGGAGGAAAGCCATGCCACCAGGCTCTGCTCTGGCCTGGGAGGATGCTGCTGGTGGCTTGACCAGTCCAGAGGTCCATAACAAAAAGCTGCTTTGGGAGGGAGAAAATTCATTAACATAGCAGGGATTGCCTTAAAGCTGGAGGTGATCCAGCAGAAAGACTGAACAGGGAAATGAGCCTGGCTGCGTGGGGTGGCTGTGTCACACAGCTTGGAGACAAATGTTTAGCAGCAGCCTATCTGCTGGTGAAAGAATAACTAGAGATATGGGTCTTGCACCTTTTAAACACTCCAAGTCTGCAGACTGCAAACATGGAGATGGGATTTGCATGCTGCTTTATTTAGTATTGTAAAAACTGTGCTACATTTATGGAAACCACCCTGCAGACACCAAATGTGGGACCGCAACAAGAAAGTTTTTTAAAAAATGTAAAAAAGAGCACAAAAGTGGAGAAAACCTCTCATCATCAGTGTCCCAGCTCCAGCTCTGTGGCAATGCTCAAGGGGAAGCTATTGCTTCCCCTCACACTGTTGCTGCATCATAAGGCTGAAGGGTTTCACAACTAATAATTTATGTCTTTTCCAGGACAGACAAGAAGCTCACTGAAGTTGGGGACTAACTCATCCCCCTGCAGGGCCGCTGCTTAGAGGGGTGCAGGTGACAGGCATAGGGGGGAATGGCAGCAGCTGCTGTAGGTGGCATGAGCCAAAGTCTCCAATTTGGGGGGACAAACAAGGGATGATGGAGAGGCTGGAGCACTGGGAGGTCTCAGCACAGAGTGCAGGTAGGGTGAGAGCACCAAGGGAAGGAGGGGACCCCCAACTGCTCTGTGTGTGGCTGTTGGATGGTCTTGGTGTCACCTCCCTCTGCAGAGACCTCCACAACATTCACTCATTCCTAAGGGGGAAAAGAGTCCTTGTATGTGAGGGCATGATAATAATAACCATAATAATACTAACAATAACAACAACAACCACTGCTCTGTGCAGTTTCCATGCTTCTTGCCTGAAACTTCTTTTTACAGCCTTCGAAGAGTGATCATTTTAAGCAAGATATAGACAAATCATTTAATTATTTTTAAGGAGACTGATTGATCCCACTGCCTGATGGGCTGCTGTACTCCACCTCTGGCGACTGTCTGGCAGAAGCTCCTGGTCATTGTGGTCTTGACCTGTTAATCCAATCTCTAAAGGAGTAACTCAAGGTCCTGATGTTCCTGTCTGCTGACTGTGGGATAAGTGGATTCCCCTTTTACCACCTCTTTTACACAGCCTCACATGGCATTTTGGTTAATGTTCTGCTCTTGATCTTGTTTCTGACAGCATGGGATGGGTGTGTGGATGGTTTGCAGGGCTGTCAGGAGAGCCTGGATGGGCTCTGGGCTGCTGGAGAGGGACTTGCTCCTGAGCCCCTCACTTGTTCCTGTTAACACTGTGAAACCCAAGGGAAGAGCTGGCTGCACGAGCAGGGGCAGCCATGGCTCAAGCAATGAAATCACTGCTACCAGAGGTGCAAAGGAAGGTCAGAGCAAGCCATGCCCAGAGTGTTTTTCAGAGGGTGTCTGGAGCATGCAGGAGGGATGAAGGAATGTCAGTCTCTGCATGTCAATCCAGCCAAACCTGCTCTGCCTCTTTTAAGGGATCTCCACCAATGCTACCTGTCCCTGGGTAGTGTTTGGCCAAGGGATTTGTGCAGTTTGTGGTGCTCCATTCCAAAACAGTCATGGTTAGACAAAGTGTTAAATAAAACATAATTTGCTTGGTGTTCCCAAGTGTGATGAGCCCTGAGGTGCTCACAAAGTGGAAAGGTGCTGATGCTTCACCTCCTGTCATGGTCCCATGCTCTTTTTCTCCTCAGCCTCTTCTCTTCCATGGAGTCCTGGGCAGGTACATGCCAACATTGATGTCCAGGGTAATTAAACCCTTTGTTTTTATATTTTTTCCACTTGAAAGTGTCCCTCTGAGAGAGGCCAGATGCTCCTGCTTTTGAAGCATACTTCTGCTGGGGGCTGAGAACATCCGCTACCCCAGCACTGCTATAACAGGGGCACCTTTCTGCACAACCCACCTCCAGCAAGACACAGACTGAGGCTGCACCATGCCCGAGCAAAGGAGGAGCCCATTCTGCACCAGGTCCTTCAGTTGAGATGTGGCTTAGGTGACTTAGGAGCATGTCTGTGTCTCTGGGACATGTGTGCTGGCTAACAGGCTCTGGGGAAAAAACACCCATAGGAGCTGGTGTCATTGTAAATGTCACAGCACTGTCATCCCAGCAGTGTGGGAGCTGGTGAATGAGCCAGGCCTGCCTTAGAAACCAAATTAAATTTAAAAGAATTTTTAAATTAAGAAATAATTAATTTGGATTTCCCTTTCTGCCATCTGTTTTTGCATGATTTGGGTGTGATTTTTCAGTTTTCCCACTGCAGCCGTGGGACTTGGGGAAAAAAAAAACTTCTTTAAAGAGCTGAGACAACAATTTCAAGCACTTACATTAAATATTGTGAAACCTAAATTGCAGGAGCTCAGCATTACTTATGGTTACTTTCAGGCAGACCCATGTCACAGAAGAGCAGGCACACGGCTACCTGATGCTTCACTTTCTCAACCGAAACAGAGATGTGAGTCACAAGGAAATTTTCCACAGGGAACATTTTTTTGTCCATTAATAGCAAAGACTGCTGAATGGTTTTTTTCCTCCTTGTACAAGAGCCTGTGGTGAGCATCTGCACCACGGGATCCACAAGAGCTGGTTGTTTTGGAGGGAAACAGGGTGGGGAGCATGCTGCAAGGAGGAGAGATAGTGATTTTGCACAGAGGCGGTTTTGGAAGTGAGGCCTGAGCATGGCACAGAGGGGACATCCCTGGAGCTGCTCTTTCAGACCAAGATGGAGCCAAGAGAGTGCAAACTGTGGACATAATAGCCAGCAGGATGCCAGGCCCTCCAGTGAAGGGCTCTGCAGAGGGTATTTTGCACACCCTTCACCTCCTCCAAGACACCTTTTTCCAGAGGAAGGAGATGTGGGGCTGTGCTCAGCCCTGTACTGGTCATCTTGGGAGATTCCCAGCCTGTGCACCTGAGCATGGTTCCCACGTGGGCTATGGGAAGCCAAATAAGGTATCAAGAAAAATCCTTTCTTCATCTTATTTTTTTGCTTTGTCCCTCTCTTAATTCTTCACCCATTCTGCCCTGGATGCGTCTAAAGGCCCTGGGTGCTCCCAACCTGCCCGCTGTATTTCCAGGGGAAGGCATGGTATGGGCAGCCTTGCCACACATCACAGGGAGAGTGGTGCTCCTGCTGTCCACATCCCATGTGGGGCACACTCCCAGCCGGGACCACCCACACCGCCCCGCACATCAATCAGCCCTGGCTGAATCTCGACACTGGCCACCTCTCTGACCCCACTATCTCCCTCCTGTTCCCTTGGGATTCAAGTGCAAATGCCTTGGGCCGTGGGCTGTACAGCCCCTAGTCCCGGCCTCAGCCCTCGATGTCTGCCCGGGCTGATGTGGGATCTTCCTCCAGCTGCGAGACCACGGTGTCCTGGCTGATTTACAGCAGGAAACATTGATCTGCAGGGTAACCAATGGCTGATTTTTTTTAATCCTTTTTTTCTTTCTTCCCTCCTGAACAGCTGTTGTAATAAAACGACTTCCATTTTTTTCTCCCTGCTTTCTCCCCGGTCTATGCCCAAACCACACTATCGGTTAAAAATATCATCTGTGAGAAGAAAAGGCAAATGAATGAGCACATCAAAGCCAGCAGCCTGGAGCTGTTGGGTTGGGATAAGAAATAGGGCTAGGCTTTGGGTCCATTATCTTGCTGATATCTAATGCCACTGCTTCAGAGTGTGAGAATGGAGCCTTTTTTTTCCTCAGCTGAGCATACTGGCCCTGCTGGTGTTTGGGAGCACAAAGGCCACCATCCACCCCAGCTCTCAAGACAGACCATTGACATGTTGCTCTCAGATTTCATTCCTGAAAATCTGGAACTTTATGCTGAACAAATAACATGATCTTTTTCCTTCATCTGGAAAGGATAAAAACAATTGCTGGCACTTTGAACCGATCATTCTTTCTTTTCCTCCCTCCTCCCTCCTGCTTTCCTTGCAAGCCCCAGACTCACTACCCGCAAGTCACAACTTGCATATTTTCATTTGAAAACTTTAAACCATGGGGGGTGAGGGGCAAGAATGGAGGGGAATGAAAAAAGAAGATTAAAAAAAAGGATTTAAAGCAGCAATGATATAACCATGAATATCCAGCAGCCAGTGTGCTGCCCCAGCCCTGCTGGACAAGGAGGATGGAGCCAAAGGCAAGGGGTGTGCATCCCTGCTGTGGAGTGGATGGTGCTTAATCCATTTAGGGGCTGGGATGGTGAGGAGGGTTGTACCCTCTGACGGGCATTGAACCTGGGAGGGGGACAGGAGCTGTGATCACTTTGGTCCAAGGCGGCAAAGTCTCGTGAGTCCTCCAAGCAGCAGGACTTGAGCCAACATTCATCCTGCATCCAGTTCTCCCAGCTTGCTCCTTCATGGGTTTTTGCTTCCAGCAGTGCACTGTTGGGAAGAGGAACCACATCAGCCTTTCCAGCCAGGAGATCCAGAGGGTGAGCAGTGTGTGCTGCCAGTACCTTCTGCCTGCAGCAGTGGATGTTTTAAGCAGGTTTTGTTTACTTCCACCTGTGTAAGCATACACATTTTCCACTCTGTGTTTATGAATTCTTTTGAAATAGCCTATAAACAGAATTAAAAGAGTGCCTGAGGGTAAAAAAAAAAAGTTTAATCTTTTTTTTTTTTAAATATATCATTATTTTACTGATACTGAAGCCAGGTCATGTCCCACTCAGAGCTGGTGCTCCGTCTGCTCTCCTTTGACCTGTTTTGCCTTCTGCATCGCAGGCATTAAAGGGGTTGGCCACTTCTGCTCCCCTCTGCTAACAAAAACCTCAAAGGCAGTGACACGCATCCCAGCTGGAAGGAGGCAGATGTCTACAAACCAAGTGCTTGCTGGACTGCTGCCCAGGTGGAAGTGCTTTGAGGGTAATGAAAGACCCCAGATGAAGTGCTGGTTGCAGTAATTAGGACTTCTGGAGCTCCCCCTGGTAAGCTCACACTGATCTCCCCAAGTTCTCAAAATCAACTCTGACCTCTCTGCTGGCCATCACAGTGCAGCTCTATCCCCGGAGAAGCACAGCTTGGCCTGGAGCATGGAAACCAGCACTGCTGGTGGAAACCAGCTGCCTGCCCACAGGCATGAGTGGTGATGCCCAGCATCAGAGGGGACTGGGACGGCCTTGCTGACAACTGTGGAGCAACCGGCTCCCTCCTCCTGGCTCTGCTCCACAGTGTTTTAGCTGGCATGAGGGAGTTCAGGTGATATGTAGCTATTACTTATTTTTAAGTAGTGCCAGCTGGCTGGGTTATCTGCTGCTCTGAACTTCCCTCTCCCTCTCTCTCTCCTTTCCGTGTTGGAGAGTATTTCCTGCTGCTCTGGATAGTGCTTGGGATTGTTCCCTCTGCTCCAGGTCTGCAGGGACTGAGGCCATCGAGCTGGTGGGGCCACCAACAGCAACAGGGGGCCATCTCCAGCCATGCCATGCTGTCCCGGCCACATGTGCCAAGAGCTTTGGGCTCTGCCAATAGCAGGATATGTTTTCTCCACGTACAGGAGATAGGAGGAAAAAGATAGCCAGCTTGAATTGTGGCCAGGAAGGTTTAGGTTAGCCATTAAGAAATGCTTTTGTGCAACAAAATACTGAATCAGTAGCTGGGACAGACTGTGCAGTCTTGATTGAGGAGAGATTTTGAGAACAGACAGGGAGAGGACAGCTTGACGTCAGTTTTGCTGGGCCAGGGAGGAAGGCATCCGGCGTCTGATGCTTTTTCCAGTCCTAATCTCTGCAGCTCCAGGGTTTTGTGACCCCCTCCAGATAGGTGATGAGCTTATCTGTGGACCAGTAGGCTGCACATTCTGGAGTGTGTGGGCTGGCCATGCCACTGCTCACAGCACCCACAAACCATGCTCTGCCCCTGCCCTGCCCTGTCCCAGGCTGGCACCAGCATTGAACCAACTCTTAGGAGTGGATTAAAAGCAAAAAAAATCAGCCCAGGCAGTGATACCTTCTGCAAATATAGTCCAGAATGTCGAAGGGAAGGCTGAGCAGGGGATTGCTCCTTGGAAGGGATGAAAATACAAGAATGAGTTGTGGGCTTGTTTCCTCTGTCATCCTTGAATTGTGCTATTCATCTTCTCCTCTGCCCTGCAACCACTGCTCCCTCTCAACCCCCCTGCCTCAAGCAGTCCCCATTCCAGCCCCACTTCATGGCCATAGGAAGGTTATGTGAGTGCAGATGGAGAATTAAATGTCACGACTATCATCACACTGAGAAAGGCCTGGGTGAAGCAGATGCAGGGTCCCATCTCACCTCCCACCCCTCCTCAGTGGCAGCCATATGTAAGGCCACCTGGGGAAGGGAGGATGGGGACATGTCCCCAGGAATGCTGTGCTGTAGAAGACATGCAGGTGAGTCAGCATGGATCTGGGATGCCAACCCAGCTGCCAGCACTGATCTGTGTGATGCCACTGGGGAGATGCAGCCTGGGGACCCTCTTTGCACCCTCAGATGGGGGATTGAGGAGAAGAAGCAGCCATGGCCAGAGCTGGAGCAATGGTGACTGACGTTCACTTCCCAGGAGTCCGTTGGGGAATATTTTTATCCTCTGGGTGTGAGTGTGCTACACATCAGAGCCATCTGCCACACAGTCACTTTTGGGAGAGCTAGGAAGTGCAGGCATGAAAATCTGTGAAAGTGAGTGCATCCCCGTGCCCTTCAAAGCTGTGTGTCACCAGGTCTCCTCCCTGTGGTGCCTGGGGACAGAGCTGGGATGACTTCTTGTCCTTCTGGGGAAAGAGACAAACTCTTGCATTCCCTAAAATGGAGATGGTCTTGAGCTCTGCAGAGCAAGCCCAGTGCACTGCAAGCTGGTTCAGACATGGGAAGCTGAGCGACACTCTGGCAGTGGCCTCACTGCATGGCCGGCCTGATCCCCCCTGTCCTTTCAGAATCTTCCCATCTTGCTTCAGTGTGCACAGTGCCTCGCACCCAGCTGGCATCAGCCCATCTGCAGAAAGCAGCAAGGAGCTAACCCAAGCTAATCCTTGTCCCAGAGTGGAGCAGTTACTGCAGGAGTTTTTGTTCTTCTGTATAGGGTGAAGTAGCCTTCAGATAAAAATAAGCGATAAAAATAAATAGAGACATCAGCCCACACCAAAACACTGGATGTGCTCGCCCTAAAATATCAGGCTGTTGACATTCAGAAACCAGATTCAGACCATCATTTTGCAACTAGCAGGATCCCCCATCTTCATGACAGATGTCCTGGATTAAACACCCCTGAATTTGTGGTATCTGGGGTTTTATCAAAGGAGACTGTTTCCTCTTGAGCATCCCTCATTCCAGCCCAGCTGCTCTGCCACAGGAACATGCCTGGTTTGGGTTTACAGTGAGCCATCTCCTGCTGATGAGCTGGAGCTGGGAAGACATGTTTGTCCAGTTCCCTTTCAACACTTTCTAACCTCCTTGTGGCCCAGACTTTCCTACCAGAGTGTAGGATTTAATCATCCTTAATGATAGCCAGGCCAAGGATAGCCTTCAGCCAGGTTTTCCTAAACAGCTACATCTGAAATCTTTATCCAAGTACAACCCCCCAGTAAATTCCCTGACAAATGACTGGAAACACTGCAGGGTTGTGGCAGACCTATGGCCAGGACCAGAATTAAATCAGACCCAAAGCTTAAGCCCTCATAGAATTCCAGAGGGATTTTTGGATGTAACTGGTGCCGCAGCTGGGCTTGGTATTCCTCTCTGCTCCCAAGATTTGCCCATGCTAGAGGGCTGCTCCACTCCCGCCAACTTGAAGTTACAATTGATCCCAGGAATCCTGTGCAGCTGGCAATTATTTGTATCAATTTTCAGTGTAAGCCAGTACACTGCTGATAGGAACTCGGTTGATACCAATAAGATTTATCATGATTTAACTACACCCCCATGGAGAGTTTGTGCTGATTCCTTTAGAGTGGATTCAAAGTGGTTTTAATTAAACAAACATAACTTTGCTGTGTGGATGAAGGCTTGGGCAGGAGCAATGTGGCTGGACGTCTGAGCTGGACAGGAGAGGCAGCACATGGGAGGAAGGTGAAAAGCAACTGGAGACACGTCTTCTCTGGCTTCTCCTTCCCTGCCTTTCCTTCTCTCTGAAAAGCTGGCAGGGCTGCAACTTTTCCACTGAATGAGATGACGGAAATTTGAAATGCCAAGTCGTACAAGGTCCATGGCATATGCTGGAAGAGGCGCTGTGCAGACGCAATGTGGGTGATGTCACCCACATTGTTTCTGTCTCCTGTGCTGGCACCCACATTGTTTCCGTCTCCTGTGCTGGCACCAGCGATGGCTGTGCCAGCAGTTCCTCGCTGCAGCTGGCTGTGCCCAGCCTGGGGTACCTGCACGGGTGATAGGCACACATTGGGATCCCCGAAATAAGAGAGGAGACTCACAGCTGAGTGTGAGCAGGTAGAAACGAAACAGCTTTGAAAGCCATGCAGGCAGCACTCTGCCAGGTAGGGGAGATGGGGACATGAGCCCCAGAATCGAGGAGCAGCCTGTGTCACCACAGCAGGCCTTGAGATAGGGCTGGAAAAGAAACACAGAGTGTGGGGGCAGAAATACTAATGGAGGGAAAAGAGTTTTGGGGAACATATGAAGTCAGAAGTTTTCAGTCTTTTCAAAACTAAACCATGAGTTTTTCCCTCCGTTTTTCTCCATCTTTTTCTCCTGGGAAAGGGAGAAAAGTGGAAAAGGGAAATCGCTCAAGTGGTTTTGGGTGAGGGGGCTGGGGAGGGTCTGCCAGATGTGCAAAAATGCTGGAGAAAGCAAAAAACTCAGAGAAAAAAATTCTCTTTTGAGAGAGGCTACTTTTCCATTCCTTAAAAAAGATAAAAAAGAAAAAAAAGAAAAAGAGTTTTTAATGAAATTTTTCAGGCAGTTCCATTGTTTTGCTTCAGCCTTTGATTTAACTACTTGAGCAAGTATTTGACAAAAACCTCCGTGTTTTTCAGGAGGTTTTTTAAATCCCACTGAGGTATGGGATTATGAGAAACAACAAATGGCAAGCTGTCTCTAACCCCACAGACTTTCTCACTCTCGTTTTCTCTCTCACACTAGAATAAAAAATGCAGTGCTCCCTGCTGGGTTCTCTTTAAAATTCACATTGTCTCTTCAAATAAAGGCTGGGAGGGTGAGGTAGTGCTTTGAAAACCAGAACTCAGTCATACATTGCAGGGCCAGATCCTAGAGGATTATTCTCTCTCAGGACACTTTATAACTTCATGAGAACTTCTGGCCTGGCTTGTCTCACCAGCTTAGTGTGAGTGGCCTCAGAGGATGGCAGGGTGACTGAGATCCCTATACTCTTTTCCATCAGGATGGCTGATGGAGACTCTTTAAACTATGATAAAGCAAATTCCATTGTTTTTTCACCCTGGGAATGGTGGGGCCCATTTTCTGTGCAGCCAGGGGATGCTCCCTGCATCCATACAGAGGGAAGCCCTGCTGCAGCATGAGCCTCTCCACTGTGCCTGGTGCAGGGCGGGCTGTGGTAATGTGGTTTTCCCCTGCTTTTGGTGTGATTTGTGACTGCAGCAGCCTGTGCTGCCCCAAGGCTGTGGTGAGCTGCCAGCATCGCCAGTGGAAAGCTCAGAGCTGGATGAGCATCTTGTTCCCTGGAGAAGTGCCTGGCAGGACAGCATGGATGTGCTTTACTTTCACAGGGGAAATAAATACAGGGGCTTTTCCTCCTGACCCACCTGGACTTTTGGTAGCAAAAGCTTGGGAGCAAGCAGGTGAAGCTGGCAAGTTCCTTTGCTGTTGTTTCAGCCTTTCCTTCCTCATTGTGGTAATAAGAGAAATGAAGCTCACAGAGGAGCATTGTATTGTAAACTGCTGCACATTTCTTTTTCTTAAATGATGCTATCACCGGGCCATTAGACTGTCCTGGGACAAATGGATCTGTGCACAGACACAGCCCTGAGCACAGACACATGGACACTGCAGCAGGACAGAACTCCCCGTGCAGCACCTGCATGACCTCACCATGTCAGACAGGGAGCAAGGGTTGAACAGACCCTCTGAATGACATTGCAGCCTCGTGAAATAATGACGGTGCCTATCATTCTTGTAGAACTATGTCTGTAATTTTTTAGTAAACAGAAGCAAAGAGCAACTGTTGTACTCTGGTCTGAGGGTTCAAGGATTCAGCAGGGCTTGTTTACATCTATGCATGTGTCTGTGTCCTGGGCTGGGGTATGAAGGAGAGTGGCTGGAGCACCTTGGTGTAAGTGTTCCTGAGGCCTTTGCCCTGCTAAACTCTTGAAAACAGAAGATTGGTGGAAAAATGTCGGTTTTGGTAAGTCTTTCATGCACATAGTTCAGACCTGTCACAGCGATGTCAAAATTCATCAGCGTAGTGAACCTATTAAACCTGGGGCAGAGCTGAACCATCTACAGCTCCGGTTCCGGAGGCACAGCCAAGCCAGCCCTTCAGGCCGTTCCGGGGAATCTCTTGCGGCACTTCGGAGCTGCCGTGAGTGGGAGCGTGGATGCCAGGTGGGAACTCCTCAGGCCGAGCGATGCCCGGCCCCGGCTCCGGGCGGGGGGTGCCCGTGCCGGGGGCAGAGGCGGGACTCTCCGCGGGAGGGAGCGCCCGCGCGGGGTCGGCCGCGCGGGCAACCCCGGGCTCCGCTCCGCCTCGCTGGGCGGGCGGATCCTAGCTCCTGATTTTCCCGGGGGCTGCAGAGGCTTGTCCTGGCCCTGCGCGATCCTGCTTGGCTGCCGCCCTCCCCGCCTCCCTCCACCTCCTCCACCTCCTCCTCCACCACCACCACCACCACCACCACCCCATGTGCTTCCTGCCGGACCAAGTTCGCGGAGCGCCGCCACACGCCGGGCCAGCGGAGCGGAGCCGTAGCGGAGCGGGGCGCAGGGCAGCGGGCGCGGCTGCTGCGGGGCGCGACGGGGCAGGCTCGGCGGAGCGCCTGCTCCAGCCTCGCGGCGCGCTCGCCCGGCCCCGGCAGCTCCTGCCCGCCCGCACCATGCCGCGGCGGCGCGGCTGCCTGCCGCCCCTCCTGTGCGCGCTGGCCGCCCTCAGCCTGCCGCTGCTGCTGGCCGCCGAGCCCCGCGCCAAAAGTTGCTCCGAAGTGCGGAGGCTCTACGCCGCCAAGGGCTTCAGCCAGAGCGAGGCGCCCAGCCACGAGATCAGCGGTGAGTTGCGATCCTCGCTGCCGCCTTTGTGCGCGCTCGGCCCGGCCCCGCGGAGCGCGGGGTGCGCGCCCGAGTCCCCCCGGCCCGGCTCCCACCCCGGCGCGGGGCCCGGAGCTCGGCTCGGGGTGCGCTGCCCGACTTGGCGCGGTTCGGTTCGGCTCCCCGGCGCTCGGCGCCCATCCCGCGCGGAGAGTCGCGGCGCGGCTGCCCGCCCCCTGTGCCGTGGCGGGCGGGACCGCGCCTGTTGCCGGCCCCGCTCCCTGCTCGGCAGTGGCGGGGCGGGCGCTCCTGCCCTTGGGCCGCCGTTCGCCCCGGTGGGGAGCGGGCAGCCCGTCCCGCCCCGGTGGCTGCTGGCAGAGGGACTGAGACATGGCTCCTTTTTTTTTTTTTTTTTTTTTTTTTTTCCCCCCCCCTCTTTTCTTTCTTCCTTCCCTCCACCTTCGTCCTGAGGTACTTGCGCATCCCGGGGACGGGAGTGCTCGCAGCCGGCAGCAGTAGGAAATGGTAGCTAATGTGCTCACACCCAAAACATTTTATTCTTTTTGTTTCATCCTTCATCTCCCTCCCAGGGCCGCTGCTTTTATTTCCCCTTCTGAATGACCTACTGGACCGCATTCTCCGCGGAACAAAGGAAATGCCTTTTTAGCTGGAATCCTCGGAGACCACCAAGGACTCCAGCTCATGCGCTGCAATTTCGCACTACTTTCAACAATAACAAAAATGCATGACTGAATGGCTCAAAAATGTGGAGTGTTGGAGGCATTCATTTCGGTCTGGGACACTGTCACAACATAGACAGACCCCAAGTAAATACCTTTAGACAGCTCAGATAGAAGCTGGGGGTAATCTTTACCATTGATGTGCCCTCCAGATATGCATACATTATCCTTTTCACTGACAAAATTAAAATCATTTCAGTCGCTTGTGCTTTTATACTGTCAGACTAATGATATGCATTTAGCCTACATCTGTTTGAATAAAATTGCAGGCCCGTTTACTTCTCCAAGAAATATTTTAATGAGAAACGTCTGAGTGGTTGCAGTTAAAATACTCTCTCCCCTTCACTCTGCCTGCTTTCTAAAATGGTCTCTAATAAATAGTCTTGCATTTGAGTCCAGCCCTCATTAGTGTAGGATCAGGACATGAGCAGACTTCCTCTTAAGTCCAGTATGGGGAAGGTTTGACCTAGTCGCTATTTTGTATATTGTTGTTTAAGATGACTTGATGAGCTTTGGAAAATGTCAGGAGTAGATCACGCTGACAGGGCTTCCATTTGAATCTCTAAAGCTGTTGTCTGTTTGAGAAAAGTGATGAGCAAGGTAAGATAATTTGACAAAAGAAGGGCTTTCTGCAGTGATATGCCGAAAATATCGGCTGGGTTATGTTGCTGTTCCAGGGGTGCAGGGAGTCTGTGTCTGGCCTTGCTTGGAAAGCAACAGGTCTTGCAAAGTTGCATTTTAAATGTAATCCTGCTATGTGGGGTGTTTCAGAGAGGGTGGTGGAAGTCTTTAAAGGAGGTGTGCTGTGTACAGCTTTAAAGTGTGGTGTACCTCAAGTGCGACTGATATTAAAATTAAACCTGGAGTAGGGTGTTACACCTGCTGCAGTTTCACATTTCCCCTGTGAATTCATGTGGTTTTGGCATGAGTTGTGTGTAGAGGCTCTGGATCTCCCCTTTTGCCACTCAGCTGGTATATGCAGATGTAACCACCAGTCCCATTGCTGGTGTTGAACTTTCTCAGAGTGAAGAACTTCACCTGCCATTGCCTCTGTGGGATCAGCATGGGGCACTGGAGTGCCATGGACCAGGTGATAATGCTGGAGGCTGAGGTCTTGCACCAGAATAAGAGGTCTGTGGTGTGTATTGTGTCTCCAGAAATGAGTCACTTGCCAAAGCTTTGATTTCAGTTGGTGTTTCAGGTGATAAGTGGCGTGTTTTCCATCAGGAGGGTAAGTGGTTTGAAACGGCCTTTACCTGGGTGCCTGGCTATCAGTGGAATGAGATAAATGCGTGTGAGGGAATGAGCCGTGTGCTTGGATAAGTATCCCATTGGGGTGGTGGCGGAAGCTGGTGCTTTCCGCTTGGTAGCACCTCTCTGCTCACTAAACTGTGGTGGAGGACAGGTTGGGGAGGGTTCAGTGGGCTGAATGGAATCACTTGTGGACACATGAATGCTGATGGAATGATGTGTGGACACGTGGTTGTTACTGGCATGAACTTATGTCTGAAGTCTCATCAACTTATTTGTTAGATTTTTGTACTGATTTGATGGATTATGCTTTATTCTCGCATTCTGTTAGCAAGTTGCTTTAGCTCACAGTGCGGACAGAAACTTCGTAGCCTCTTTGTGAAAAGGTGTCTTAAAAGCTGTGGCAAATTTGTTTCTTTAAGTGTAATGATTTCTTTGCTGTCAGGGTTTACTGATCCTACAAAATGTTGGCCTTGAATTGTCAAAGGGAAGCAGCTGGGTGGTGCCGGCAGATGCATCCCTGCACTGGGCTATGTGACAGCAAGTGAAACATCCTCACTGGAAGGGCATGGGAGTCATTTGGGGTTTTATAGCATCTCACATGAATTTTTTGGCAACATTTATTTTCTTCTGGAGCAGTAGGTATGTAAATGTTTTTCTTTCAAGGAAATGTCCATTCCAAGAGGCATTTTATCTGTATCATTGCTATTTCAGTGTCATTAAAAGGCTGTTCCTTCTCCATAATTACCCAGGAGTTCACTTTAATATTTATTTAGACCAAGTTTAGGACCTAATTAGAGTATGCATAAATAGCAGGTTATATCTTGCTGAAGTACCTAGGCATTTCTGAAAGAAGTGCACAGCTGGTCAACTCACTGCTTGCTTGATAAGAGATGTAAAATGGGTTATTTGTGGTGTTGGACATAGAGAACTTGTTTCCTTTTATGTAGCCTTGGTGTTAGAGATATAAACACAGATTACTGCTGTGAAGCTGTTCATAATTTGTGACCCTTTGGTGCTGCTTTGTACCTGAGTGTTCTTCAGTGGCTGCTGCCCCTACAGCCCTGTGATGTGTGTGTGGCAAAGCTCCTGGAAGTGGTGAGGTGCAATCTTGCTGTCGCTGGAGTGGTCATTGCTTTCATAGACCTGATGTCTACACAGCTGGTTTGTGAAACCTGACTCTTGATTGCCTGTAGATAGTAGGTGGTGTGGGCAGAGCACCAGCCTGTAACTGCTTTTAACATGACTGAAAATTTCCCATGGACGGTTCACATCTTGGGAAGTTCTGGGTCCTGGAGCCGCTGACTTTGTTCAAATTTGGCCCGCAACGTGTTGCTCCTTATGGATCCCATGTGTCTTCAGGCTGTCATGGTGATGGGGCAGAACTCCCCTGAGTGACCATCTGAAGGGGCTGCTTACCCTGGTTGGTCTGATGGGGCTGCAGAATGAAATGCAAAGAGAGCTGGTGCGGTGGCATCCGAAGACCCACACTAGGTGGCTCTGATTTAAAAAACAAAAACCCCCCCACCCAACCTTTCTTTCAAAAGGCTGCTTCTTGCCCTCAGGTGTTAAACAGACAGAAATTCCTTCCCTTTTCCTGCTAATTGGAAGAAGTAGATGTTGCTTTTCCTGGATTGAAAAGGAAAAAAAGCCCATCTTGCCTGTTGGTGGAAAATGTAGCCAGTTAACAGGCAAAGTTCCTGCAGCAGTGTAATCCCTGCTCTTGCTGGCACTGCTGTCCTGGCAGTGGTGGGAAGCACAGAGCAAACCTGGAGCCTGCCTTTGCAGGGAGCTGGGTGCAAGCAGCACTCTGTTCAGTCTCAGTGAAGTGTTCAGTGTAATTAATCTCTATTTGAACCGAATTAATTGAATAGCTGCATTTATTTGTGAGAGTAGTTGAGAGCAGTTCTTTCCCCATGGCAGAGGAAATCGGTTGACCCTTGATTTTTGGACTTCTGGGACTTTGACCAAAATAACTTTGGGCAGGTGTGCCCTGATGTCGTGCTGCTCACTTGTCCCCAGTGTGTTTATGGCTGTCAGTAGGTGCCTTGGTGTGCTGCTCTTGGTCAGTCAGGAAAGCTGCTTTGTTGGCATTGCTGTTTGTTGTGGTTTAACCCCAGCCAGCAACCAAGGCTCACACAGTCACTCATTCACTCCTCTACCAAAAGGATTAGGGAGAGAACCAAAAGGATAAATGGTAGGAAACTTGTGGATTGAGAAAAAGACAGTTCAACAGGGAAAGCAAAAGCTGAGCATGAAAGCAAAGCAAGGAATTCACTGTTTCCTTGGGCAGACAGGTGTTCAGCCATCTTCAGGAGAGCGAGGCCCCATCACATGTAACAGTGACTTGGGAAGACAAATGGTATCAGTCCAAATGTCCCCCTTCTCCTTCTTCCCCCCACTTTATATAGTGACCATGATGTCATATGGTCTGGAATCTCTCTCTGGTCAGTTGGGGTCACCTGTCCCAGCTGTGTCTCTTCCCAACCTCCCGTGTACCTCCAACTTCCTCGCCAGCATATCAATACAAGAAGCAGAAAAGACTTTGGCTGTGTGTAAGCCCTGCTCAGCAATAACAAAAACTTTTCTATATTGTCAACCCTATGCTCAGCAGAAATCCAGAACATAGTCTCAAACTAACCACTGTGAAGAAAATTAACTCTACTCCAGCCAAAACCAGCCCATTGTTTTACATGTCAAGTTCAGCAAACACTTCTTTAGTTTTTCATATGCTTCTCTTCCATGTGGCCTCTTCCAACTGAGAAACAGTTTCTGGCTCCCCTCCAGGCTGGTGTTACTTGTGCTCTCTGGCGCTGCTGAGCCTGTTGCAGTTAGTTTGCGTGAGGCAGCTCTGGGACTTGCTGTGTTATGAGAAGTCATCCTTAAGGTCTGTTTGAAGGTGTGGAGTGACCTGGCCACTAGCTGTACCTGTTTGCCATGACTCCTGTCCAATGAAGGCAGGGGTCCTTGGCAGGCAGGGGGGTTTTCTCCTGCCTGGCATGCGTTAATGGAGTGGTTGCCTGGCCACCCATGGGCAGGGAAGTGACCGTTGGAGAACATCCCCACAGCAAACACAACTCCTGGCACGGAAAAGTAAATGAGACAATTGCTTGAAGTATTTTTAGCTGCTTCTAATGTCATTTAGCAACTGGAAACAGTGGGAGGGGGGAGCTGGCAGTGTATGACTTGCCTGTGGGCCACCAATGAGCGCCCTGGTGTCCGGCACAGGTGGCCATGTGGCTCGGTGAGTGTTGGCAGGAGCTGGCGGCAGCTCCCGGCTGAGTCAGGGCTCCGGCCACTGCTCGCCTGGGACGCTGCTTTCTCTCTACAAATGTGCAGTGCAGGGTTTTGTTCGGCTGCAGTGACGCGCCGTGTCCTAGCAGCCGGCAGCGTGAAGCATGTGGTTAGCAGCAACTGCTTGCAGTGGTCCGGGCTGAGTGGGAGTATCGTTCTCCTTGGCAGACACTTCATAGAAAGTTCTGTTTTTTCTGCCAGAATAAGCAGTCATTACATTCCATACAATTCATAGTCAAATTATTATCTATTGTTAAAATTGCCTTAATTATCAGATGTTTCCTTAGACATGTAGCTGTTTTTTAAGAGGCTGAATAGGCGTGTGTACATTGTGCAGAAGGCCTGAGCTGCATAATGTTTTCAGTACTGTTTTGTAGTTTCAGGGAGATTTTCTGTGGCTTTCGTATGTCAACAGGCTTTTTATTCATACTGAAACAGCAGCAGAGCAAGGCCAACATGACAGCAAGGCACTGTTTTGGGTCCCTGCATCTCCCCTCTGCCATGGTATTTCCCTTGGTACCTGTGGAGCCGAGGAAGTTCAGGATGAAACATCACTGCTGTGTGTGTGATGGGTCTGCTGGGAGAAGGCCCCAGACGAGCGTTTTCTGTCTTGGAGGTGCAGGTAGCCTCTGCCCAGTAGGGCCAGGATCTCTGTCAGGAGGCTGGAAAGGTCCCACTTCCTTGAGGTGGTGATGTCCGTGGTCTTAGCTTGTTCTTGGTGTTGGACGGTAGCTTGTGCAGACTCCACTGTCCTAGTTTTGTGCAATGGGTTGCCAACCTTGGAACCTGCCTGGATGGGGAAGGACTGCCAGTGCTTCTCAAGAGGTGTCAAACATGTGGTTCTCATCTTTTGTCCCCTTCACACATTGCCATTCCCATGGACTCGCCATGGACTCCTATGGACATGCATGTGTGTTGAGTTGCACAGGCTCAGTCCTTGACATCTCCTGCAGGTTTGGGCAACACTAGGATGGAGCATCAGGATTATTCAGTCTGCTGAATTCTCTGCCTCCTCCCAGAAGAGGAGCAATCTCCAGGGACCTGATTACTTGCTTCTGTTCTGCTCTTTTTTTTTTTTTTTTTTTTCTTTCTTCTTTGGGGGGGGAGGGGAAGGAAATTCTTGTTAGCCAGAGAGGTCAGGATGTATGTCTCCTCACCCAGCAGCCAGGCTGAGAGTGAGCTGCCAGTCCCGGTCTCCCGGGCAATAACCTCCTTGCATTCCTCACATTCCTCCTGCTTTTTCCTTCTTTTGAGATTATGAAGATAACTTCCTTCTCCCACTGCTAAGCAATGCAAGGACTCAGTAAGTTTCCCTCTTGTTCCCTAAATTACCTCATGTGCTCCAAGATGCCCCATGGCAAACCCCTCTGGTGCCCTGAAAGGTGCAGTTCATGCTCTTCACTGGGGTTAGTGCATCTTGGGGGAAAAAAACGGCTGTGTGTATTCTTTTTTTTAACTGCCAAGTGTTTTAATTAAAAGAGATTACTACTTTGTTGTAGTCCGCTTTACCTGCTTCCTGGTTTGTTAAAGAAGTATTTCATGAAACTGTTTTTCTTTTCTAGGAGAGATTTTTGTGTTTTTCTTTGCCTGTGAAGAATACGTGCAGCCCTGCAGAGGCTGTGGCTGAAGCACAGTGTTTGTGCCAGAGGATTTTCTTCTGTTTACATATTTCTGGTCTGGGAAAGGTGCTCGGATAAAAATAGCATGTTGGGAAGAGGGAACCTGGTGAGAAAGTATTGGAGACCTTATGTGTTCAGAGTTGGTGGCAGCCATGTGGGCTGGTGGCAGGCTCTGCCCCTGTGAGGATGTGGCTGTGGTAGTTTTCTTAGGATGGTGTTTTCTGTTGGAAAGTGGCCGTGGTTGGCACAATCATCTTCCCTGCTAGTTCATGCCTTGCAGTCTGTCACCTCTCATGTCTCTGTGGGTCCTGGGAGAGGAGGGAGGTGAGATGGGGTGACAGTCCCCAAGGGCAGCAGTGCATCACCTCACTAGCAAAGTGCTTGAAAGGATGGAGATGGTGCTTAAAAAGTGGTTGTGGGGATACCAGCTGATGAGATCAATCTTCATTAATGGCTGCTCAGTGTTGATTTTAATGTGAAATTAGACTGTAGTGCCTCTTTCCGAATGTAAAGCATTGCCAGATTCCCAGCCTCCCCAAAAACACTTTTAGAAATACTTTTTTTGTTGTTCACCTTTTAAGCAGAGATGTGCAATCTGTTAGTTTCCTGTCTTTCTGTTCGTATTTTCTGTGGCTTACACAGCCAGTGGCTGATGGACTTGGATTTGTGGGAGTTCCCTGTGAGTGACTTCTCTCGCTGCAGGCTTTGTTGTTGGAAACGTACATGGATGGCGGAGAGGGGCTGCCCTGAGCAAAGGATTTTGAAGGAGTGTTTCTCTTAATGTTTCCAATTTAGAAGCTGAGAATTGTCTGGATTTTAAGCAAATTCAGATGGGAGCAAACAATGATGAAATGTTTAAAATATGTTTGAACATTTTTGTGGGAATAGGAACAGTTCTTATGCAGGCGAGGCTGCAGCTTTCGGGAGGTGAAAATATGTGGCCCTTACACTTTGTCAGCAATGTTGCTGCTTTTTTTTTTTTCCCCCTTCTTTTTCCTTTTTTAAAAATGTTCATAGGAAATTGGCTTTGGTAATTGAGTTTCTACAGAACCACAACATCCAATAGCTGTTCCTTTCCAGGGGTCACCCTTAGGTTAGTTCAAGTAATGTGCAGTCAGTTTAACCTTTTGTGGTTTGTAGTGCTATTCTAGAAATTACTGGTGATTTGGGGTGTGTTAGAGTAACAACTTCACAGGAAAACCCCAAGTGTCAGGGTGTCTGGTTTTTGGAGAGCTCTGACTGCTTGCCCTGTGAAGACCAGGCACGTCGAGGTACGTCCCTTCATGCATTGGAAAATGCAGTTTAAGCCTTCATGGTCCGTTGACTTTCCTTTTGAAAGAAGCTGAAATAACCCTGGGTGATTTGTTTACCTACACTGACTTATAACATACTCCTGCTTGGAAGCGCTGTGCAGAACCTGCACTGGATGCTCTGTGTTGGGTCACATCGCCCTGTGTGACACTGATGGAGGAGCAGCACTGCTCTGGACCCCCAAATCCCGGGGTTTAGGGGATTTGCTGGCAGCAGAGGGCCAGCTTTAAGAAATTATGAGCTGGGGATTTAGCTTTGTAGCATTGACAGTTTGGTATAAAAAGCTCTGTGGTGCAGGCTGTGATGACAGGGGTGATAAATCGCTCTTGGCTGGTACTACAGGTTCTAATAATGGTATTTTTAAAAGATTAAGTTTTAATACAAACTTTTTGCTTCTTTGTACTCTCCTCTTTTTAAAGAGTGGAGCCTGTTTTGGTTCAGCATTCTTGGAACATAGAGACAGAGCCAGGATTTTTTCTGGGCTGAAATGCAGTTTTTTGCTGCTTCTACAAACATGAGGATCTTGTTTGAGTGTCTTTATAGCCAACTGGCTGGCAGTGTCCTCTTTGCAAGGGAGCTGGCTTGTTTGTTTTAAAGGTAACTTTGCCCCATGGAAGATTAAAGAGCAAGCAGCTTCACCCAGTTGTGGTGAGTGCTGCTATTGGAAAGAAATTCGTGATAGGGAGAGCTTTGCAATAAGGGAGATAAATAACCTTCTGCACCTTCCTTGACTTTCCTTGGCCCATTCCCATGGGAGGGACAGAGCATGTGATCAAAGAAACGAGCACAATTACAAGGCTGATGGAAAATCAGTCCCTTGCCAGCTACGTATGGGCACCCAGGCAGGCTCGCCTTTGCTCTGAACCGTGTGGGCTGGATTTTTTTTGTGTACCTGCCAACCTTAGGGTTTCTAAAGTGTGGTGGCCAGCAGTCCTGGGGGAGCGTGAGGCAGTAGCAGCCATGTCCCCTTGTCTGGGCAGAGGCACTGGGAACAGCTGGCAAACAACCAGCATGCAGATCAGGGGTCAGAGTGGTGCTGCTGGTTTAGTTTGGGCTGGAGGAAAAGAAACAGGTTTCCTCCTGAATTTTGTCTTGTTTTAGAGACAGAACTGAGGGTGCCGTAGGGCCCTACGCTTTTCTTCTCCGTGGGGGGAAAAATGGCTTTAATAGCGTCTGCTAACGATTGAGCGCTGTTTACATAATAATTGCGGTTCACTTTCATTAGCTTTCATAATGAGATTGCTTTCTTCCAGTGCAATCACTTGCTGGTTTGGTTTTACGTGCTCCTGCCTCCTGGCTCCCCAGCATGGCAGTGGGATGAGGAGGGAGTACAAGGGCTCTGTGCCTGGCCTGGCTTCCTTTCCCTGGCTGCCAGGCATGGAAGAAAGCTCACAGCTTCTCACTGGAAAGGAGAGGAGGCGAAGGGGTTGTATACTGCTGGGACACAACAGTACACAACCAGGTGGTGGTTTGGAGCATCATGGCGTCTTAGTGGAGTTGGGTTTAAATCCATTTTGTGTGATTTCTCAGCACAGGTTCTCTCCTCTTCGTACTGAAAACTCTTGGGCTTATCTGTTTATGAGGGAGAGAATACAGTGACCTGCTTCTACCCAGAGGAAGAAGCCAGGTCCTTTTGTCTCCCAGTTCCACCATTGCGCTGATCTGTGACAGTGGATGTGCATCATGGATACTGTTTGTGTGTAGCTGCTGCAGCCTAACCTTGATGTTGTACTTGTTTGCATTCCATGTCTGAGTAATTGTGAACAGTGGCAATGGTTCCCATACTGCAAAGTGCCTGCCTCCTGCAGCACCCAGCCGCTGTGCCAAGGAGCTGCACGCGTGCCAGGGGATAGCACCCATTGCTGAGCTCTTTTAAATTAATACTGTTACTCGGAAGAAAATACAATAGTGTCTCTGCTACCTTTTGAAAAGGTAAGGCTGGGTGTTTGATTGGGTGGTTTTTTTCCTTTGTAGCTTAGTAGTGGGTGCATGAGGGTTTCAGAGCAGCCAAGTGCCGGCAGGCAGGACATGGCTGACCCTGGCACAGCGCTGGGCTGGGGCAGAATGGGTCCCCCTGGAGCTGTGGGTGCTCACCCAGGGATGCCATGGGGAGCGTGGGGGCCTGTGTATGTGGCTTTGCAGATATCCTGGGGGATGCATACCCTCTCCCCCTTGGTTGCAAGTGACTGCTCCTTTAGAAACACGTCTCAATTTGTTGCCAGTGGTAGATTAAGGGCTCGGCTCCTGCCGGGTTCTGAGCGGAGGATGAGTTGAGCTTCTTTGCCTTTGCAACAAAACACTTTTATGGGGGATTGGGAAAGGTGTGACTGCTCTTGGCCATGTGGCTTCTGCTAATTAACATGAGTTAATGGGGGCTGGTTGGAGAGCTGTGGCTTGGTGGGTAGAGGAGGCTGGAAGAGATGGGGCTCAGGGCTACTCAGCCCTGTTGAATCCAGCCCACCAAGGGGATTCTGGTGCAGGTGCCTCACTAGTGAAAACTCCACACAACTCAGCCCTCCACATTATTAAAGGCTCCTTTATACCTCTTCTTGCCGTAACTCCTGTGAGAACAGCCAGTCTTTTCAGCAGCCTGAAACCTTCCTTATGGGGAAGGTTTTGTGAGGGGAACAGCCTGGCTGGCACGGTGCTGCTCCAAACTTTAAGCTGTTGTGGAAGCCGTCTGGGAGTGGGCAAGGATGCCAGGCGAGCCTGGTGCTCCTGTCCAGCCTTGCCAGAACAAAGGCTGGGTCCACTCGCTGCCCGGCTGGCTCAGTAGGATCCTGAAAAATAGTTGTGGAAAGTAGGGGTTAATTTCTAGGTGTCAAAATATGCACAAAAGGTTAAATGAGATTTCCTCCTTGTCAATGAATTACAGCTTGAAAATATTTGCATTCTTTCCTGAAAGATTTAGGAATAATTATACAGCACTCAGGGGCAAGGCATTCCCAGATAAACTTAACAACTCTATAATTTGTACTCGAGGCAGGGTTTCCTGTAAATGATAGCTTTGTTTAATTCTACAATACTGCTTCCAAATGTTTGCTGAGTATGAATTGCCAGCTAAACTGGACTTGTGAATCTGGAAGAGTATTTATTTGTTTGTTATTGCAGACAGTAAGAGCTGCTGTGTTAGGCTAAAACGTGGCATCTCCTTTACAAGCTGTAGGCATCTCTCCCCAGGCAGGTTTGGTGCAGTGGGCAGCCAATATAGGGTGTGAACAGCTTTCCAACTTCTCTGTACAAAATTCCTGAGCTTCTATAGGATCTCCTCCTGCTCTGCCTTTCTTTTTCTGGGTTGAGAAAGGAACGCTGCAGTCGCAATGCACATACTTTATTTCCATTACTCAAAGCTGGAGTCATGCATAGTTACAGCCAAAGACACTTCAGCAGCTCTGGGGATAACAAGATAGCTGACAGACTGGAATGCGGATTTATCAGGGGCAAAAACTGGCAAAATTCCTTATTTCTGGTTCTTCTTTTTAAATAGGCCCTTCATGCTCCTGCTGTAAGATCCCACCACATGTTTAACCCCTTGTGTTCTCCTGGCTGGATACAGGGATGAGCACTGGGGCTGCCCATGTTTCTTTTGGGATTAAATTGCTCAGTCCCACATAGTTCCTAGATGTTGTTTTTAAACTGCAAAGCTCTTTAAGAAGTTCTTTCAATGGGTTTTTATTTTAAAGTGCAAGCCTTTGCACCAGATGTCTGTCTGAGTGACCACAGAATGTAAATTTCACTGTGTGTTGCCTTTGGACTGGCAGTTTGGGAGACTACTGGGCAGTTAACATAGGCAGATTGTGCCATGAAATCCGTTTCCTTGGATTTGATTCATATTAATTTCTTTCAAAGCAAATCTCTTTATTGGCTTCAGTTTCATTTTGCTGTAGAGCTACTTTTACTGTGCCTTTGCTAGGACCTGGATGTATTTATATTGCTATAATAAATAGGTCATATTCAGCTCCATGGTTTTTCAGTTATATATTAATATTGCAAGACATTAAGCAATTTCTTTTTGGGGAAACAAGTTATGGCAGAAGGAGCATACTTGGAAGTTAAATAGATTAAGTGAAATCCCTCAATTACAGGAGTGAGGTTCAGAAGACAAGTCAGGCAGTTTAGGGAAGGAGTTTCAAGTTTAAATTTTAACCTTTTCCAGTCTTCTGTGAGCAGTGGTGCAGCAAGACCTGCCTGGAGCCAGCCCAGTGTGGGAGCCTGGGGTGAGGGCCCTGACGTGGCCGCCTGCAGGGTGGATGGATTTGGAGCTGGTGGTTGTGCCTTTGGTTGAGAGTCTCAACCGGCTGAGAATGAAGAGAATTTCACTTTTTATTGGAAAAGGAAAGAATTGCTCAAGGATTGCAAAACACTTTGTTTTGGAAAAAATGTCATTGTTTGAAAATAGTACAAGAACAGGAGGGGAGCTGTCCCTAAGCCTGTGGCAGTCTTGGAAATCTTCTTACCTGGGGGCTCAGGTGAAGCTTCAAGGCTTAAGTGTTAGCTTGGACTTTTGTCCGAGGGTGTCCAGGCTGGAGGGCTACACTTCTCCCATTCCTGCCTCTTCCTTTGGTGGTGTAAGGATGGGGAACTTTATTCTTTTTTAATTTTCTATTTTAAGAAGGAGGGGTAGAGTTTAGAAAGGAAAGTAAATCTTCTCTTTTGGACAGAAAAACTGATGGGGTGGTAGCCAGCACTTGGTCTCTCATGGGATAGTTGCTAGCTCCTGGTTTTCTGCCCTCTGTGTCCTTTCTGCTCCCTGCGTTTATCTCCTTGGCTGAGCCTCAGGCACGTGGATTTGAACCAGCATGGCCCATCACCACTTTGCTGCAGGTCCTTGTTTGGGTGCTGCTTGGCCTGTTTTGTCTGGGTGCATCCTCAAGACAGGTCCGTCCCCACAGCGGGAAGCTGCTCTGGTCACAGCACAGTCATCCACTGGAGACATCCGGCCCACGTGGATTTGCCACAGAGGGTAGCCCTCCTGCCAAAGCCTTGTCTCAGCCCTGCCAGGATCTCCCCATATAGCTGGCAGGTTGCTCAGTGCCTCCCCATTGCAGGGGCTGCCCATCGTTCCTCCAGGCTTTTTTTCAGCTGCAAACTTCATTTCATAGAGTGTTTTTGCTGATGGAAGGTGCTAGGACACAGCAGTGGCTGTGGGGAGGAAGGGAGCTCCTCTTCCTGCTTCAGAAAGACTTAACATTACTGGTAAATCCATCCTATCCTTCTAATCACCCCTCCCTTCCCCAGGGCTCACAGAGCCAGGGCTGTTTACCTTCCTGCTCGTGGATGTCAGATGGTACCGCCTGGGAGGTGGATGGCAAAGGTCCTGTTTGCACTCCCTCCTCCCCCCAGGTTGCTCAGGGCTGTGCTTAAGAAGAGAAAATAAACCCCTTCGGTGCCTGCCAGCAAAACCTCAATGGAATTGTCCCCTGGTGCAATGGGGTGCTTTCAGCCCAGTGTGTTGTTTTCCCATCCCACCAAAGCTGTTTGCACAAGCCCAGCTGCTGTTCAAGGAAGGGGATCAAAAGTGGTCTGCAGGTGATCAGTCTGTGCAACACCAGTGCTGAGGTCTCTCCCAAACTTGCTTTTTCCAAAATACCTAAGAAAATGTGACCCTGTGCCATGTTCCCACGTGGACCAGCAACAAGAAGGCATGTGCTTGCACTGTGAAACATGTTTGGAAGGAGGGCAGGGATTTCAGAAAGCTTTAATTGTTAAAGGTTGAAGTGGATTCCTGCACTCTCTGGTTGTCATCTGGGATGCTGCTGTGCCTCTTGGAAGGGATTTGCTCAAATAAAGGTGGCAGCACAGAAATTGACTTGGGAATTGTTGCGGAGATGTTGGGATTTATCTGTGCTGTGGTGAGGAGGAGTGCCTGTCTGAAGCTGGCGGCAGATACGGCTGGTGTTCACAGCTGTGCCAAGGAGAGCAGGAGAGATAGGGCACTCGGAGAGGGGGAGAAGGAGAAATTTTTAATTTTGTGATATCCTTATCTTAATCCTTTCTCCCCTCTCTTCCACCCCCCTTCTCACCCCTTTCAGGGTAGGTTAAACTATTCGGCCTCACCTTTTCCACAAACACTGGCAGGCTGGTGGTGCCAGATCTGGGAATACATTGGGAGTCTGTTTCAGCAGCGGGATGGGTTTTTGGACGTAGGTAGTGTTGTGCTCGTGGAGCACAGTGTAGTGCTTGTGTGAGCTGGGTGGCTTCTGCAACGGATACCTGGCTGTTGGAAAAGTAACACTTGCTGGGGATAGCAGTCAAGGGCTTAAAAGCACGTTTTTCAGGTCCAAAAATCCTATTTACAAACTCAGCTGTGGTCTTATCTCTGAGGTGTTTTGTCCAATGGGAGATAAAGCAGAAGGGTGGGAGATGTAGGGGATGTTTCTGAATGTCACCAGCGCACAGGCTGTGCTCCTGTCCCGGTGCTGCTGCTCCCTGGGTGAGGAGGCAGCGACCCCACCATTAGGATCTCTGGGCAAATGTCCTGCCCTGTGCCTGGGGTTGGTGCCTCTTGCCTCTGTAGGCACCATCCCTTTGGTTTTTTTCAGGGGGATTGAACCTGGAGCTGTCCCTCTAGCTGGAGGGAGGATTTCCATTGACACCTTCCCTGTGTATGGTAGCTCAGTTTCAGGGAGTTTCAAGGGTCCTGGGCAAGTTGCACTTTGAGTTTTTGGCACTGGACATCCCCTGTCTCCTGTTGTGCTGCTTATTTGCCTTTCTCCATGTGTTTCTTCAGCCTTGGCCATGTGTGTTTCTGGAGGTTTGTCTTATTTACATGCACAGTTCTCAGAAAGTTCAGCTGAAAAGCAGCTATTTTCCCTGGAAACAGCCAGGAACCACTAGTGTGGGATCTTTGTGTATAAAGTTGCCTTTCTCCCATTATAAACAGTTGCCCTAGGATGGATGTGCAGTGGACCTGTTTAGATTTCAGCCTGACCCACCTCTTTGTTTTCAGTGCTGGCATCCCCTTTGAGCAATGTGCTCTTTCCTGCCTTTTGCAGTAACGCTTTTTTACTGGTGTGAGTTTTTTAACCTTTTAAATTGGAAAGTCCTATCAAATTGGGGTGTCCTGGTGTAGGCAGCAGTGTATGGGGTTTTTAAATTTTTTTTTTTTCCCAATGCAATATCAGATACACAAATTGCTCATTAATTTCCCATGTAGCCTTTCTTCTGATGGCCTGGCAAGCCAGGATAGCCTGATAGCCCCAGAGAGCCTACTGCATGTCCCAGTTAGCCCTGGGAGCTCTGACTGAGGGCACTCATCTGTGCCTTGGTCCTGCATCTGCAGTGGAAGAGCTGCTGCAAGATCAGGCTCTACTGGCTATCCCTCCCAGAGCCCTGCATCTGGGCTTGTTTCTCCAACCCTGCTTTGCATCAGATTGATGCAAGCTAATTATTTCTGAAACCTCTTTAATTGGTGGCTCTTTCTGGTCCAGCTGTTTGTACAGTCATGAGCAAAGTGAAGACTTGTGGCAGAGCAGCGTCACCTTTCTTCCCACGAAGGCAGGCTGGAGAAAGGGGTTGACAGCATCCCTGGGGTCATTGATGAAGCAAGAAAGGTCTTTGTGTGGTTTTGTGGGCAATGCTGAAAAATGCAGCATTCCATAAGCTTGCTGTTTCACTGGGTGCTCATAGAATGCAGCTGTGTACTGAGATACAGCATGGGCTCCTCAAAATTGAGTTGTATCTGTGATGCTCTGGAGAAACATTTCTGGGGCAATGGCAGTGGTTCTTCCAGACTCCTGGAAAGCTGCTCTGCAGTGGAGCTGATTAGCTGGAATATTTGGCTGCAAACTGGCTCATTGTGGAGGGGCATTGCCTGTGTCTGGGCTGAGAAGGTCATCCTGTGCTGAGCTAAACTGGGGGGACAACCAAGGAGCTTTAATTGTGGAGCAGCCCAAGTGCTCTGCCTTCCCTCTGGTGCCAAAACAGTCTCCATGTTGCTATGAAAGTGTCTTGTGGAAAACTTTCCACTTAGAACTGAAGTCTCATTTATGTCTGCACAGGACCTGCTCTTGGACTGAATTTTATTTTCTAAGCAAATGAGACTTTCTGGTCCTTGATGGGGTGGAAATAACTGCTCCACCAACTTGCAGCCCACCTGCCTTCAGGGGGCTTGGAGCCAGTGGGGGGTTTTGGCACAGGAGATGGTTTGTTCAGCAGGAGCACTGTAGGGGTTGAGTGGGGCAGTGGGCAGCACAGCTCTCTCAAACTTAGTTTGTCAGCCCTCTAAAAGAATTAGTTTTCAGGGGACCACAGCTCCCCATATTGCAACCTTCAGACTACTGCTCTGCTCCCACAGACCCCTCCAGTCACCCCCGAGACTGCAGGCTGCCAAATGAATATGAAATGCTTAATAGGAGCCAAACTGCCTTGAAAAATGTGTGGATGCAAAATTAATTCAAAAAATCTGGGATTTGTGTATTTTTTTTCTGGAGCCTTTTAACCTGCTCTAAGTTCTTATGTTATCTGCACTGTTACTCTGCTTGGCGTGCTCTGCAGGCAGGAGAAGGGCTTATTAATGTGGGTTTTTACATAGATAAGTGTGGTTGTGAATTACTATCGACACATGGAAATGTTGGTGGATGCTTAGAGGAGGATCAGCTGCTTTGTGATAGCTCTGTGCCAGTTCCCTCATTTAAATATAGTTATGAAACCCAGTTGTAGCAAAGCATGTTGTAAAAAAAAAAAAAAAAAAAAAGGCACATTTCTGTGGCTTAAAAAGAAGAAAAATCAAACCCAAAACTGCACACAGCCCTCCTTAGTAAAAGTTTTGCGCACATAGGAAACAAAGGCATCAGCATTTGCTTGTCAGAGCTAATAAAGTTTGCTTGGATCTTAATTTTTCTGCTTGATGTCACAAAGTAATTGAGACTTCCTTTTTGCTGCAAGCCCTTTTTCCCCTCTTTTAAAAAATATACTTAAAAGAACATCTTTTGGTCAGTGAGTTGATGGAATTTTGCTTAGGAGGCAGGCGCAATTTGAGTATACTTTGCAACTGGTCAGTCAAAACTTATAGGACAAATTACTTGTGCCTGAAGGTCATTCCTCCAAGTTGAAAACCACCTAGACCAAATAAACCTTGAACTACAGGTTTCATAGGAGCTTTTGAGCATGTAAAGTGAGGCTTTTGTAATCGCAGTGATCTGATAAAACCTTAAAAACTCGGGTTCTCTTAAAGAAAATAGTTCCACTTGAGGTGATAAAAGCCACATCTGCTAAACTTTGCTTGCTACCTCCTGATCACCTGTGAAACACCAAATAGTCCCTGCTCCAGAGGAGCAGATGCCAAACTACTGGTGCCATACCCTTGTCGGGGAGGGGATGCACCCAAAAAAAGTTGATTTGAGAGCAAGACCATCATCCTTAGAAGAAGGAGCCTCTTCTGGCTCATCCTCTAGCTCACATTTGATATTCCATGACTACAGTGTCTTGCTGCTTGCCTCCCGGCTGGCACGACACAGGAAGATTTAAGAGGTTAGGATCAGGCGGGGCCTGCGTAATTGAAAGCAAACAAACAGCTAAGACAAAGAAAGAAACATAAAACAGCAAACCCAAAGCCACAAATAGAAAACAGACTTTCCAGATTGATTAGTTCAAATTTGTTTATTTGAAGTCCCAAAAGTTCACGTTTTTACTCTTTTGGGGTGTCTCTCCAGTTTTGGCAGTATGTTGACCATGTGTCTGCAGATCAGTTTTTCACAAGGAAGAACCCTGTTTTTCGGTGTGTTGGTGTTGCCTTAAACTTTGAATTGAAAGGAGGGTGGCAAGCTCCAAAGACTGATTTGTAATCGTTACATTCAGGTGCTGCTTTTGAGGGAATTAGGTTCTGTTAAGCTTTTGGTTTTGGAGAATTTTCCTTGAGCACATACTGAGTGCCAAGATGTGTTACTGATCACTTTTTTCCCAGGTTTAGGAAACAGGTTTAGGAAGACTGATGCGCTTACTGGCTTTGGAAATCAGTGGAGACCTGAAAAAGTCTGGGTTTACTTTTGTTTTTCAGAGTGTTTTGGATGGAGAGGTGCTTCCTATCTTCGGTAACAGATCAACAGTGCAGCTCTAATACATATTTTTAAATGGATTTGGCTTAAACACCCTCCAGTCACCAGACAGAGGAATTACAGCTCCAGCCTATTAACTGGTTGCCATTAATGAGTCAGGTCTAAATGCCTTGTTTGTGCCTGAGATTTCTAAGCTGAATCTTTGCATAACATTAGCTTGGCAGGAATGCCTCCCAAGGACAAACAAGAACTTCCCAGGCCTTCCTATGCCTCTCCAGGAAGGAGTAAGTACGTTTTGGGTTATGCTGATAGCATCTCGTGTCTTGGTGCTATCAAAGCAGGTGGAAGCTTCCCGCTGTTCTGGTAGCCTGGCTCTAATGTTCTTTCACATCCAGGCACATTGTTTATCTTTAACCAAGGCTTGGATAAGCTTCCAAAATAGATGACTGTAGTAGTCCAACGTGGTCTGCTTTGGCGTAGGTTTTCTGGAGTGACTCAAATGTTATAAGTATTAAAGTAGCTAGACTTCAAATGCTGCTTTTGGACCAGGTTTTCAGAGCTGCCTCCTAAAGCAGCAAGGAACCTTTTCTTGAAGAAAGTCTTTGGTTTTTCTCCTATTTAACACTCCCCCCCCGCCCCCCATTTCTCTTTTCATCTGCACCCTTTGTTCACGTCTGCCTTCCTGATTAAGAACTAATCAGTGAAGATAGATTAGTCCAGGAGCATTGCAGCCCTTGGGACCTGTGCAGCTCTGGTGGGTCAGGAGCCGGGAGGCACCGCAGGGTCACCGTCACCACTGAGGAGGAGGCTGGAGGAGACCAGCTGAGCCTTGCTCCAGTGCACGGAGGAATGCAGTAACAGGATTTAAAGGAAACGTACAGAACTAACGAGGATTAAGGCTAATTGTCCTACAAGGGGCAGCAGGATGTGGCCATGCAGGGAGCAACTCTGTTCTGCAAGGGGGAAAGTCTCATAGTTAGGGCCTGTTCGTGGAGGGCTCAGGTAGATTTTGGTTGGTTTCGTTGCTGTGTGGAGAAATGGAAAATAGTGGATGGAAACTAAAATATAAAAGCTGAATTCTCCCTTAAAGACTTCAAGGCGGTTAGAGCAAATATTTCTGCAGTTGGTGGGAAGCATCCTCCAAATGGCTGTTTCTCACCGTGCCTGGGCTCTGTTTTGCTGGCTTTGCACAACTGTTGATCTGTGCAGGGAGCTGACATCCCCTGACTGCTCATCCTGGGGCTGGCAGGAGGCTCTTGCTGAAGGACTTTGAATGCCAATGAGTTTGTTTTGAGCAACGGTGTGAATGCTGTTGGAGGTGTTTAGAGGACCCTGCCTCCCCTCGTAGGTCAGGCTGGTTATCAGGTGTTGCAGAAAGGCCACGGATATCTCTGAGCTTGAATAAGGGAGATTTAAGAAGCAAAAGCCCTCAGGCTTGGTCCTCAGCGAGCCAGAGTGTGTGAAATGCTGTCTGGAGCCAACCATCCATCATCAAGTGGTACTAGAGGGCAGCCAGAACAAAAAGAGTTATTCATGTTGTATTTCCGAGCTTTGGGGAATATCTGTCCCTGCCTGGAAGAAAGTGAAATTTGCATGCCTCTCAGCCAGAGGATGGAGAGATTATGCCCTTCAAGGCTGTGGGACCCTCCCGGCAAACCCCTGTTTATTTGCCTTGCTGTCAAGGGAGGGGAGCAGAGTGGGGTCTGCTGGGCGGGGTCTGGGGGCACCAGAGGCCTGTGATTCTCGTCAGGTGTGGATGGACAAGTTGCCCAAGTGAACTTTTTCTTCCTTGGCCCTCGGGTTTTAGCTGTTCCTGATAGAAGCAGTCCAAAGTTCAGTTTTCTGTCCTGTACAGAGGTGCCTTTGGGGACATTGGGGGTATGCAGAGACAGGGGAGGTGCCTGATTTCCCAGCTGTTAGATTACAGCTGGACTTTGCCACACCTGAACCCTTAAAGCTAATCATCTTTTTGTTTCTACTTCCAGTTACCAAAAGTCCTAAGTCCTGACCCCAAAAACCCCAAGCAAGCAAATGGAGAAGATGTTTTTTTCCTTGGTGCAGAGCTTGGGATCACTTTTGCTCCCTCTCTGAGTGGGATTCCTGGGATCAGTGGGTGCTGTGGTGTGGGTGGCTGGTGGCATGCAGAGCACCAAGAGGCAGGAGATAAGGAGTCGGTGCTCTGGTCCAGAATCCAAGCTGCCTGTGCTGTTGGGAAGAGAGCCCTGCCATTGGCAGCTGCATGGGATGAGGGACTCACAGGGCTTTTGCTGTGAAAGCAAGGGGAGTAAAAGCAGACCTCCTTGTCTGTGTCACTTAGGACTTTTGAGTGCCCTGGCTGGTCCTGGCTATTTGCTGAGCCCCTGCATCCAGCTTACTCTTCTCTCTGTCCAAAACCAGCCAAGGCAGGGTGAAGGAGCATGTCTTTATGAGTGGAAAACATCGTGTATTTATTAATGCATTGCCCTTTAATATAGTTGTTTGCAGTTGGTCCTGTGTTTTTGTTTGGATTTGTTTGTTTGTTTGTTTCTTGGGGTTTTTTCCCCCTTCTCTTCTGTGTAAAGTTGATCTTAGAATTACAGCAGGTTCCACAGTGCCTATTTTGGATCCTGCAATAGGGAATTAATCTCTCTGGAAGTTAATTAGCATCTCTCTTGTGTTCCAATTTATAGATTAGATTATTGTTTGTATAAAGCAAGGTATATTTTTTAAATTTTATTTTAAGTCAAAACCAGGAAGTTATGGCTGAATTCCATGAGCTTTGCTTCTTATTTGAGGAATTAAAAACATCTTTAGGTTTTGGGGGTTTTTTTTAAAAATTTTTGCTTGGGTCACAGCTGCCAGTTTGCATGCCCTTAATGCTCTACCTGCTGTGGAACTCATGCAAATGGTAGCTCTGCTTTGTGTCGTGGTGCACGTGTGGTTTTGCTTGTGCAAGCAGGAAGGCTTCACTTCTGTTGATCCCTTGCACAGCTGGTAACATAGGTAAGGGGGGGACGTTCAGGGGGTTTGGCCACACAGCCACAGTTCCAGTGCCTTGCGACAGTGGTGCTTGCCTTGAAATGTGCCAGTGCCACTAGTTGGGAGAACAGTGGCTTCCTACTGTAGTGCAGCTCTTGGCTGAGGAGATCTGTGCCTCCACAAAACCATGAATGTCTTACATCCTTCTGAGTTTCTTTTGTAATTTTTGGGGGTATTTTTCCACATAAAGCATGATCCTCAGAATCACACGGGTCATCTTCTGCTGGATCTGGGACTTGCCAGTGGATAACCAGTCTTCTGGCACAAATAGGTGAGCCTGGGTGCATCTCACAAGAACCTACTGTGTGGCTCTGAAATGTGTTTTTGTGCATTGACACTGGAATCAGCTGTGTTTGAAAAGGAAAAAAATTACTGGAAAAGTGGTTGCCAGTGGCATATTCCTGCTTTTTCCTGCCTGCCCATTTATGATGCCACCCAGCACCAGTGTGAGCATCCCTGGAGGTGCTTGGTGGAGGGTCTGGTGCATGCAGAGGGAGAGGGGCCAAAAGTGGAGGGCGAAAATGTTAAGAAGGAAAAATACTCCAATTTAAATGACATTGGTTGTGATGGGATGAGTTTTGGTCAAAGGCTGCTTTTTTTGGCAAATAGCCGAAAGCTTTAGGGGGGAAAAAATATACAAACAGGCAGTTTTCTTGGCTTTGTTTTGCCTTCTTAATGGGGAATTTGAGGGGAAAAAAAAGAGAGTAGTCTAAACGAAAGTTACTGTCTTCCAGCTAGATCTCTTTGTGCCTGAGGCTTCAGTAATTCTGTATATTTGCTGTTCCAAATGGATTCTCTTCCCTACCACCCCTTTTGCCCCCTTTAATTGCATGAAATTATACTTGGTGAGTTTTTCGGATTACCCTGGTAAAACCTGCTGGCCAATCTGTTGAATTTTGAAGTCTGATGGCTGGCTGTGTGTAACTTCTTTTTCCTGTGACTTTTACCCTGTCATAAAGATAAGAATTACTGACTGCAAGTATTGGGCTTTTTACATGTTCTTTGGTAGCTGATAGAGGGGCTCAGTCATCCCAGAGATGGGTTAGTCTATTGTATGCCTGGTGTATCCAACCTCCTCACTAGAGAAATGGGAAAAAAACAACAATAATTTTCACCATACCTTGTCCCTTGTATAACACCACTCACTTAGTGCATGTAGGCAGAGGCATGTTATGAAAACTATTTCATGCCTAAAGAATTTGGTGATAATGAAGAGAATTTGCATTTCCTAAGTTCTCACTCAGCAATATCAAGGAGGGTTTTTTGGTTTTCTTTTTTTAATTAAGAAACAGCTCTTGGTTTTCACTGAAGGTTTCTGTCTTAGCTACAGCCAGGGAGAATCCTCTAGTTAACCAGAGTTACTTCCTTTTCAGATTTGCTTAAATAATAAGTTTAATTATGTAATATTTTAAAATTCCTTTTTCCCCTCTTGCCTTATTTGTATATTCAGGTCTTTGTGTGGTTTCTCTCTCTTCTGAAGTTTGCAGAAATGTATTATCTTCATCTGTCTGGTTTGTGTTTGGTGTGCCACTAATTGACTCAATATCCTGTTTGTTGGAATGAAAGCGGGCTCTATCCTCGCATATTTTTCCAGGGTGTAAAACCTTGCAGTATTCGGGCCACCCTGTCAGGTAGGAAATTGTTGGCTGTGCTGTGGAAATGAAGCAGTGACGTTATTTCACCTCAGGTGAGTTGGGTTTTAGCTTTTAATGAACTCTTTAAACCTCACTGAAGGCAAGACCCTGCATCCTCCTTGCTTAGACAACACCTGCAAAGGACAGAGTCCCCAGCCCAGATGTGCTGTAGAGAGTTTTTGCGTTTGGTCCTTGGGGTCCTCCACCTGAACCTCTCTGTTGCTTCATCCTCAGTCTGAGAGCAGGGCAGGAGGGAATCTCAGTTGATCAGTGATGATTCTCTGGGCTGGTATGGAGAGCAGAGACAGATCTTTGTCTTTTGTTTGGGGCTGAAGAGCTGGGTTAGGAGTGTGGGAAGGGCTCTCCTGGTCTATCCCTGCCCAGGAGGGATATCTCAGAATCACTCCGGGTGACCTCAGCAGACAGCGTTTACCCAGACTCTATCCTTCAGGGACTGACTCTGTCATCAGGTCCAGGATGAGCTTTGCAGTGGTTATTTGGACATGGGTGGGTGGATGCCAGAGCCCTCTTTGTGTCCTAAGTTGCTCTTTCTAGTAGAAATTAAGTTTCTTAATGTGCATTTGGCTTAATATACACACATGGATATAAATCTCTCTTGTTCTCTGCACTCCCTGACCCTCTTGGCAGTAAATTTGGGAACCCAAAGCTGTCAACAAAGCAAAATGGAAAAATAGAAGCCAGACAGACCGTGGTTGTGTACGTTATTTTCAGTAACTGTAGGTATGCACTATGGAAATAATTAGGATTATTTGTTGTGTTGAAGGGAGGTATGTCACTGAGGTATTGTGTGCACTGCCGTTCCCATGCCTGTGAGATGGATTAGCAGCTGAGTTAACAGATGCAGTAAAGCTCAACTGAAAATAGTTCGCTGTTGTTGAGTGTAGGTGAAAGGGATTTGGTGTGGGTATCAAAGAGTGTATTTTGACTGCTTGACAACTTTGCAAAGAAAAAAAAATCACTATTATAAGCTTTCCCTGTGAGTCTGGGAATTTTTTTTTTGTGCCATTAGAGTAATCAGCAAAAAACTGAAATGCACATTGATTAATAACCAAAGTGGAAATGCAGGGAAAGCAAGTGGCTTTAACATTAATACAGCAAATAAACCATTTGTATAAAACGGTTGCTAATTGAATGGGATGTTAAATATGCTGCACGCTGGCACATGGTGCCAAACTGTGGTCCTTCCATAATCCTACCAGTCAGCTTTGGGAGCTGACTACATGGTGAGGATGTCTTCTGGCTTAAAAAATCCTGGGTGGTTGGGGGGAAAATAAGGTTCAGGTGGGGATGAGAATCCTTGATGGTTAAATCCAGAACCAAGATCTTCTGTGACTGTGAAAGGGCTGGAGCCCCATGCCTGGATGGGGAGTGGTGCTGGCTGGTGACCTTCGTGGTGAGGACCTGAGTTAGGGAACATGGGGTGTGCTCTCTCTTCTGGTGCTTTTTATGTGTGAGATCCCAATAGGAATTACTAATGTTTTGAGGAGGGAAGAAAGGAAAGCTGACTCTGATTGCATGGGCCTTTAGAATGGGAATAGGAAATTATTCACGTTGGAAAATGGGGTATGTTGTGTCTGGTGATAGGTGCAGGGAGGCTGCTGCACGAAATACTTCTCTTGGAAGTGTGCAGTTGCAATAAGGGTTTGGGATGCTTGTAACACCATGCACTCAGAAGCATCAAGGGAAATACAGCCCTAGATGTGCCAGCCTGGTTTGCCCTGCTCTGATCAGCAGCTCTGCATCATTTGCAGGATGTGAGCATAGGAGTCTTAACTCTGCTGCCCTTGATGGATGTGTCATCACTGTTAGCAGGACTTCAATGCTGTTCTACATCCCTTCCTTCCTGGCACATGACCATCTCCACAGGAGTATTCTCCCCAGTAAAATAAACACAAGGCTGACAGCAGCACAGCTTTAAAGCAAGTGGAGAACACTGACCACCCAGTGAAAAGAGAGCTCTGATAAGAGGCATCAACTAAAAATTCAAGTTTCCCGCTTCTGCCAGGCAGAAAGCATGTCTTGAAGCAGTGTGTGTGTGACAGCCAAGGTGGAGGTGATGGAGCTGCTTTGGGGATGCAGTGGTACCACAGAGACAGATATTTTTTCCTCCCTTTGATGTTCACAGCTTAGTTCCTTTAATTTCATCTGGAAATAGTTAAGTGCCAAGACTCTGTGCATTTTGATAGTGCTATTTGTTAGCAGGTCTCTAACAACAGTGTAAGCAGTGATTATGCTGTGGCTGTGCTGACATCCCATAGGGATTATGGCAGTGCTGTTGAAGACGGACAAGAGCTCATGGTCCATTCCCAGAGGTGCTGAGCATCCCCAGATCATTTTGTAGCCAGGAAAACTGGACATTTTTGGTATTTTGGGTAAATCGAAGGTGATTGGATTGAGTGGACAGTTCGGTAGCTGTGTCTGTCTCGATGACTCTGCCAGAGTAAATCACAACCTCATGCTTTTCTTTCTTCTTCTTGCCCTTGCTAATGTGGGGCTGAAGCAGCAGAGCTGTGCTCAGGTGTGATGCTAGTGTTTCTTGTCATCTTTGTTGGAGGTTTTGTGAAGCTTTGGTAGCATGTCAATTATATATGATGGGTGGAAGCCTAATATTCTGTGATAATTAGAAGGCAAGTCTAGTGTGAAATTGGATTAGGGCCCGGCATTACAGTCCAGGATTCCTTTGGTAGTTGGTTCAGAGGAAGTCATAAAACTCCTTTAAAGATGACACAGGCCCATGTGTGCTAGAGGGGAGAGGCAGAGCACAAGGCTGAAATTCTGGCCCCGCTCTCAGGTCCTCAGCAGTGTTTGCCTACTGCTCTTCCACCGCCCATCCTTACCCCAGCCTGATTTCTCACATGGGAGCAAAGTCTAGCAGTAACATCTCAGACCATAAACCACTTCTGGCTTGTTTACTGAGCTCCAGTAAAGGGCTGGGCTATGGGGGGAGCCTTTTAAAGAAATACCCACTGCCTGCCTCACAGTGAACTGCTCCTGAAGCTTAGGTAGTTTTGCAGTTAGGTGTCCATAAAGTATGAACTTGGGAAAGGTGAGGAGAAGCAGACTCGGAAGGCATGCTGGACATTTAGAAAAAACATTTTCAAAAGGTCTTGGAACATTGTTCGGTAAAGAGAACCTGCTTTTCAGTATCATGTAGCCCCTGAGTTTGCACTGCTCACTTACTCATTTGATGAAACCTTGTTTTTCAACACATTGCAGAATAGTTACTTGATTTGGGAGAAACTCTGTGTGCCTCGAGTCTGCTAAATGTGGTGTTTCTGTAATGGCTTAAATCATAAGTTTGCAGGATTACCTTTCTGAGCACATTTCCTTGGATGTACAGATGGTAACATCATGTACCATCACATTTCTATCTTCAAACAGCCACCTCCATTCCCCAGAGGTGTGCTGTTAACCAGCCAAAGGAGCAAGTTTCTTTCATGATTTTTGGTCCCTCTTTTCTCTCTCTGTACTCATACATATCATAAAATAAGGAAAAGTCTTGCTGCAGGAGGCCATGGGAAAGATCTACTGCAAATCCATTGACAAGCCATGGTGATGGTGTGCATATGCAGTAGGTATTTGGAGTCAATCTCTGCTACTTGAGCTCTTTTGGCCATGCAGCCTGCAATGTGATGATTGCACACCCTGCCAAACAATTCAATAAAAAGCCTAACTTGAAAGGAGGCTGTGGCAGAGTTATATTTTTGCTGTGCTCACATGATGATAAATTACAAAGGTGCTGAAGTTTTCACACTCAACAGTAGATGAAGAGTTGCCTTGTATGGGCATTGTTTGACGAGTTTTAATTTGGGAAATAATTATTGCCGAATGTGTCCTTGACAGTGAGTGCACACCATGAACGTTCTTTACAAAGTATACATAAACATTAGATCTCTGCTGAGTACGCCTAAATATACATATTTTTCACTCATTTTCCTTAGGGGAGTTCACTGCCAATTTGACAAAAAGTGTTGGCTTTGATCTTGGCTCCAGGTTGGTGTTTGTGTGTGCATAACTGGTCCATGTTCACATGGAGCTCTCCAACCTTCATCGCTTCCGTTCCCCTGGTTGTAGCACTGTTGTGTTTGAAAGCTGTTTGGTGATGTCTTGTATTAGGGTCTGTCCCTGTGGGTTGAGTCCCGTGGATAGATCCTGAATGGATCAGCACTGATAGCAGATTTAAAAGGCCAGACGTGAGATTTCTCGCACAGTGTTCCAGTGCCTGTTGGTTGTTGGTGAGGATGTATTCTTAGGGATGCGGTTGTGCTAAGGACAAACATCCCTGTGGGAAAACTGGGGCCCCCAGTGTCTTCCAGTGACTTTCCACTGGCATCTCCCACTGGGGCGTAAGAAAACTGCAAGAAAAGCAGCCCACGAACCTAAACTTTCTGGTTTTTAAATGCTGGGTAGCAGAGTGCATCCTCCTAAGATTAGCACTGAGTAGCCAGAGCTCCTCAGCTCCAGACAGAGCTAATTCTTGATCATGAGCCAAGACCACATAGTGCTGACATGACTGAGAAATATCTTCCATAATTAGATTGCTTGGTCATTCATTTTTGAATGTCTGAGTTACATTTTGGAGTGTTATTTCTTAATGATCAACCAAATGGGATCTGTGCAAGATTGATTTACTGTCAGTAGTGCTCTTGCTTGGCTTTGTGCGTGTGGCCTGGGGAGGTACTGTCAAATCTGTGGCAAGATTATTTACAATAATGTAAATAGATGTGAAACTGATACCTGTATTTGTGAAATACATTGGGCTTTTTTTTGTAGTAAATAAATTGGAGAAGTATTTTAAACCACTGTATTAGGGATCCTAGGGCATCTGTGGACAACTTCAGAAGTGTCTGTGAAGTGTAACTAGAAAAAGAAATCCTGCTATCAGTAGGTTTGAATTTGCTTTGACACTATTCATGGTTTGCATTGTGGCAGAGTCCTTAGTCCTGTATTGGAATTGGAGCAGAGATTCAAGGTGAAATAAAGCACTGATACTTGGGTACTTTCTTATTTTAATGCTTGCTGGTAAGGTGGGCTCAGAGAGGAGTGCCCAGGTGTGCTCCAGGATGGATTTAGTGGGCAGGATCTGAAAATCCGGGTGCACCCCTTCCTCTTTTTTAAAGGACTTACGAAGCTACCTGGAGCTGCCTCCCTTAGAGCTGTGTATTTGCTGCTGGAGGTGCTCTTCTGAGACAGAAAGAAGTAGTCCATGAAAAAAAAGATACATCTGTAAGGAGTCAGTGAGATTTTTCTGTGTTTTCCAAAAGCTGTGCTTAAGCAGTGCTGCTTCCCATAGCAGACTTTGAGCTTTCTGTAATTGAAGAGCAGTGGATGGTCTTGTGCAATAAATTAGCCATGTCAGAATTATCTGCTGGTCAAGGTCTCTGTGTAGATACCACAGAAAACAAACAAACCCTATAGCACAACAAGGAAATACATTTTAGGAGGAGAGGTACTTAGGAACTATATATAGAGAGAGAGGTAAAAATGTTTGTGTTGTATTTAAGATGGTCCTGAAGTGTCTGTAAGAAGAGACACTAACCTTTCTGGGCTAGGAAGTCATGCAAAGTGATACAAAGATTCACTATCAGAGCAAAAGACATAGTTGAGAAATCTTTAACAAGGCAGGCAGAGCTCAACCTGTTGTGTTAACCATGGGAAGGCTTTGAACTGTCCAAAACCTGCTTTTGTTTCCCTAAACCCAGTTTTGATGCTCTAGCAGGTAGGATAGATGGCTCTTCCTTTAGTGTGTGGTGCACTGCCTCTCAGGAAGATGTTATTTTCTGCATGGGGGCTGCTGAGTCCTTTGAAGCTCTGACAGTGAGTCTCTGAACCTCCATGGTGGTTGGAGGTCCTTGGCAACTTCCAGGGTGGGAGCAGGCAGGGAAGAGCCTTCCTTTCTCCATCTGTTTCCTCAGAATGAAGGATAAGGTCTGGCATCAGGGTGTGAAATGGAAGGGAAGGCAGCAGCTTACATGTTGGCTGTGTCTTTTAAAATACCATCTGACTTGGAAACATGAGTTTCTCAACCTGGCTGCTTGTTTTGATTGTACCTTCTGTGTTGTCAAAGCTTTGTACAATTTGCCCAAATTTGAACCACTTCAGCATCAGCCCACCTACTTTGTGGTGCTGCTGCCTTGTGGAGCCTGTCAGAGAGCTGGAGCTGAAGACTGCTCTAGGCAAGGGTTTATCTTGGCCCACAAAACTGGACAATGGCGTTTTACGGGTGGTGCTGGAAGGGGGCAGCTTCATTCCACACTGCTGCAAGGCATCTAAAAGCAGATTATATGGATCCAGATCCTATGTCCAGATTGTCTCAGAGATTTTGAAATGGAGCTGTTGCAAATACTGAAACACTTAGTGATGATCTCTTTGACCAAGCCATCTTGAGCCAGATAACTCTTAGGAGAGAATTATCTTAAGGAAAAAATATCTGAAGTCTCCAAAAACAAACCCCCTGTTTCCTCCAGGACAATGACACAAAACCGCAAAATTGGGAGCAGGGAAATATAAAGCGTTTTCATGAACCATTGCATAAAACAAGTACAATTTAGTGTTGGTGACAACTGTGCTTCTGAGAGAGACTACTTCTCCTCTGATAATTGGACAGGGGAGGGGTGAAGTAAAAGGCACTTATCTGGACAAAAAGGGCCATTGCCACTGATATTGTATACTAGCTGAATGAACTGGAAGTATTTTAAAATACTCAGGAAAAACTTAATGCAAGTTACCATATACAATATATGTATATACAGGTCAATTTTCTGGTTCTTCAAATTATACTGAACAGGATGAGTATCTGTTTATTCTGTTTATTAACTGAATAAGTAAGAGGACACTTTTTAATGTTCTTGTAGAAAGACAAGGTTTTTACATGTGTTGCTATAAAGTTTTCTCTAAAGAGTCAGGTTTTGACGTACTTGGTCCAGCGCTCACAGAGGGGGGGGATCTCCTTGCAAGGAAATGGTGCTGCAGATCCTCACGCACCCTGCCTCATGAGACCTCTTTTCTCTGGCATAAAGAGTCCTTTTAACTTGGGATATTTTCTTCTCTGCTTTTCAGGTGACCACTTGAAAGTCTGCTCACAAGGCTACACATGCTGCTCTCAAGAAATGGAGGAGAAGTATAGTCAGCAGAGTAAACAGGACTTCAGAAATGCCGTCGTAGAGCTTAGCAATCACCTACAAACCGTGTTTAGTTCCCGATACAAGAAGTTTGATGGTAAGTGCAGAGACCTTGAACTTGATCTTCTTGGGATAAAAATGTAAAAAAATCCCCATCGTGTTGTTTTCTATGCAGTCATTCTGCTCTGTCTCCCCCTTTGCTGGGAAAGTTCATGACTCGGCTCAGAGGGCAGAGCATGCCTTGTTTTGCAATCCTGTGAGAGAGAAGTATTTGCTGATTATGGCTGCTTGTATCCCAAAGAGAGAGATCTTTCTTTCTGATTAGTCTTTTGAAAAGCCATTTTGCTCTAATGTAAGATTGCAGTTGGTTTTGTTGGTACATCCCCGCAGCATGTGTAATTGTAACGTGCACATCTTTCAGCCCCGATCCACAACAGTGCTGATCTCTCCCAGCATGTTGTGAACCCACAGGATTTGTATCCATCTCACTTTTAGCCTTTGGGGCTAAGCAGAGCAGCAGATAAACACAGAGTGGTTTTGTGTGGAGGCTGAGGGTTCAAGTGTGATGCAGGGTCAGAACCATAATGAACAAGTCTTGGCTGAGTTCCTGTTGCTGGAGTGATGCTAACTGCTGGCAGATAAGCAAATGACTGGTCTCGGTATTGCCCTTGGGTCCACAGTGTGTCCTGTCAGACTGGCTCTCCATAGGGCATGCCTAGCTCATGGGAGCTGCAGGAAGAAGCTCCCTTTGGAGGTAGCTGGCACACAGCCAGCACTGCCCACTTTGCAGCCAGGTGCTTTTTCTTTGAGAGCACCTCTGCAAACAGCTGAAGTCGATGCCTAGACATTGGGCACAGCACCCAGCTGAGGTCCCAGGGCATCTCTTGGTTTGCTGCTGAGCTCTTGCTTGGTTCCTGTGGCACTTTGCAGGTGCCTCAGTGCTCCCAGACACTGCAGCCCACTGTGCCTGGGCATCTGGGGAGGAGGAGCAGGATGTCAGGCTGCTGCTTGGGTTGTCCTTGTTGGCTGGGGAAGGGAGGTGACAGACAGTTGCACATGGAAGTATCTGATGACTCAAGTGGACTGAGTTGCTCACACAGTTCTGCTTATACATCACCATCACACTATGTAGTAAAGGACAGTTCCACTGTACAGCTCCTCTGGACCTTTTTTCCCCTTGTTTGGTCATTGGTTCAACCTGAGTTTTTTGTGAATATCCCAAAGTCTGTGCCTTGAACCTCCCAGTGACCTCCTCTGCACTACTACAGTGGGTAGCAGCTTCTTCCTTTCAAAAGGGATTGGCACTAGGGTGAGAGAAAAAATCCCTGGGTACAGAATTGCTGTGAGTCAAAGTAGAATTATGCAATCTTCTTGATAGCATCTAAATCTGCTGGCTAAGTATTTCCCTCTTAACCTCTGTTGTCTCTACCTGCTGGTACCACCAAAGGGTTGATAGAGGGAGAACCATAGTGTCTAGACTTGCAAATTTATTGAATGCAGAACAAGATACTTAATGAAATCCAGCCCATAGATAAGCCCTTTCAAAGAGACCAGGGGAGCAGCATCTGCTTCACCTTAAATGAACAACGAGGCTTTTTGAAATGCTGTGTTGAAAACAAAGAGCACGCACAGGTCGCTGACGTGGAGCAGACATCCTGTGAGGTGCATCTGCCCCTTTGGGGGGGGAGGGATGGCTGTAGGGCTGTGTGGGGGCAGGGGGACATTAAGCCAAGCTGAGATGGATGCCTGTCAAAGCACAAGGCTTCAAAATAGGTGAGCTTTGGAAGGGAGCCTGCACAAGCTGTTCTGTCTGCTCTGTGGTTCTCCTGTCAGCCCCTCAGACCATCCCCTGTGCTGGTCTCACTCTCACTTTAGCATGGGAAGTCCTTGACTGGCAAGTCTGGAAGGGGATGGTGTTGTTCAGCTGTTCCTGAAAGCTGGATTTACTGTGCCTGGCCTGTCCCTGAAGGGTGTGTCTCTGCCTCATACAAAACTAATGAAGGAGAATTGGCAACCTCCTCAGCCTGTTCCAAAGCTTAATGACTCTGAGTGCTAATATCAGAACTAAATCTTCATTTGCTGCAGACAAAACTGATTTAGGGAATTTTTTTAATCTTACCTGGGGTGGAAGTAGAGATGAACTGATTACCACCCTCCGTCATTTACTTCTTGGGAGTCTTTTAATCATGACTGCCTCTCTCCCTCCAGCCCAGTCACCTGGAGGCTGAAGGCACACCTTCCTGCTGGTCGCTGGGGCAGGTTGAGGAGTCTCCCATCTGAGGTCCTCAGACTCTTCTACAAAAATGCCCATGACTGCTGTGTTTTGTTTGTTTAAGAGCCTGCTGTTGAGTGTTTGGCTGCTTGTGGGATGGCATTTCCTTCTTTGGTCTTGGTGCTTGGTCATCAGATCAGCTGTGGTCAGTTGTGTCTTGCACATTTGAGTTCTTCTTGCCCAGCATAATTCATCCCACACTTTTTGATCTAATGTACCCAAACTACAGGAAGAAGAGGCAATCAAGATCCATATGTTTGTCCCGATCCCTAGGGATGAGACTGGAAAAGGACACAATCCCTTCCAGAGCTGCTCTTCTGCATGGATGCAAACTCTGATTTTACTGTTTGCAGCTCTTCAGGGCTTCTTTATCACTTGTAGCTAAATCCATTCAAATGGAAATAAAACTGACAAAAATGAGCTGTACACCTGCCTTGGTTTAACATGCAATCCTCTGTGCTACAGCTGTGCAGAGTGTCTGAGTAGGCAGGATGAGTTATTACAGAGATCAAATTCACTTCAGCAAGTGGAATGGACACTTCTCTTGTGGGGTGACGCATCCGCGGGCTGTGATCGGCCACTCCAGGATGCAGCCCAAGCAGCAAACACTGTCGTCCAGCCCTTTGGAAATGTGGGTTCTCTGGCTGCTAATCTCCCAGCCTTGACATTCAGGTCCGGGAGGAGAGGCAGACCTGTCCTGCCTCCGCTATGTGCTTGACCTTTGCAGCAGTTGCTGCTGCAGAAGGACAGTCCAAGTGGCGGCATGTCCTTTAGATGAAGGCTGGGATGCCCTGCGGCTTCTGGAGCGTTTTCATCAGCTGTTGCTGGTTGGAACTGTGTGCTGTTGGAACTGTTGCCAGAATTGCTCTGATCTGACACCAAAGCCGTACAGAAATGGATTATCTCCTCTTAGTTGGGAGCATGGAACAAGTTGCTGATTATCCGTCCCCGAAGGGCTGACCAGGAGTCATTTCGGCTCCCAGTGCATAGTGTAACAGCATCAGATCCTCTTGTGCATATTTGGTTTGCAGGCACTGGGAGAACTTGTGAACTCAGGAGTCCCATATCTTAATATATCCTGTCTAAATATTTGCTTACAGCACACATATGTGTGCTCCTGGAGGTCTCCCCTGTTGTAATGTAAACCATTAGGCTGATGCCAGTGTAGCAGTAGGGGATGTGTTTTCAGCACAAGGGAAATGCTTTTTTGTTAAAATGAAAAATACTTTGTGAGTTGTTGGATTCACTGTTGCTAAATGATTTTAGAGGTGAAGATTTGCTGGTTTATCTTAGATATGTTTATGGGCTTCATTGAGAAATTAGTGGGTAAAATTTTGTGGCCATGTAAGCATCTCTCTCCATGACAATGACATTCATGGGAAAGCTGTAACCGACTGTGGTGACATCTCATGCCACAGAAGCAGCTATAGCAGTCAGGGATTTAAACACCCCCTCCCTTTTTTTTAAATAAAATCCCTTGTGCCTTGTCTTATCTTCACAACTTAGTGCCTTCCCCTTCCCTCTCTTGGGGATTAATAACACTAATAGAATTAATGGTGACATTAAGACTGCATAAATGCTCAGTTCCATGTATTAAATTTGAACTTTCACCTCTTTTGTCCTTTGAGGCTGAAGCTTTCCGCGCCAGGGTCTGTGCTACCCAACAGTGCTTTGGGGAGACTGCTCAGCTGTTTTGAGGCATTGGAGCCAGGATAGGACATAGCCCATAACTCTTCTGCAGTGTTTCCGTTGTTCTTTTGCTTCCTAGATAAGATGCTCATATTTTTACCTTTTAAAGGCACATCCTGAATCTCTTGGAAGACGTAACTTTCAAGCACTTGTGCCAAGCCCTTTTCTGGGGGGAAAAATAGAGGGGCTGCTGAGTCCCACAAGCTCCTTGTTTCTCCTGCCCCTGTATTTCACAAGCACTTTTGCTGTTGCACTTAAAGCAAATTGTGTCCCTTTCTTTTGTGCACTCCAGACTTAAGTAAGGCAGCAAACTTCTGCAACCCTCATTGTACAGGAGTGAAGAGGGAAGTGTATGAGATGGTCTGTCTCTGGGCTGGGCTGGCAATAGGTTTGGTGTTGCCAATGCCCAGATGAGAGAAGGATTTGTATAAAATGGTACAGCGCGAGCCTGCATCTGGGAAACTATTAAATGCTGAGAATTCAGTTTCTGATCCAATCTCCCTGAATTTTCTGTTAGCATGTAAGATAAAACAAATACAGAAGTGTAAAAGGAAACCCTTTGGGGACAATAAGCAGAAAGAAACCAAACCCAAGAAGAAAGAGCTGGCCAGGGATCCCCAAGTCCATGGTGCACACAACCCCTCTGCTGTACAGGGAGTGGGCAAAAGGGCTGGAGAGGGATTCCTGTTTGTGGGCTCCATGTTTGTATTGGGCAGGGTAGCTTCAGACACAGAGAGTGATCAGGATGAGCATCTTTGAAGCATCCCAGGGTGCCCTTGACCTTCTAGTGTGAGCCCTGTGTTACTCCTGCGTGCAATGAATTTCTCCAATAACTGGTGTGTGGCTGAGTCCAAGAGACTGGTCAGGAGAACATTGGCGAAATACCTTCCAAACTCTGCTGAAACTGGAGGAAAAAGCCTGGAATACATTTCTGAATTTAGTTTTTGTTGTTCGAATAACCCTTTGGTTCCAACTGCTGTCTCCAGGTACGAGTTATCAGGGAGGTGTGCTGGTGCAGTGGGATGCACAGGCAGGATGTATTAATAACTGGGAAGGAGACAGAAAGGACAAGGGAAAGCTTTTGGTGTTCTCCTTTCTGCTGCTTCAGGCAGTGTGGAGGCAAACAGTGAAAGACGAGCTCCACAGGTGCCCGGCCTGCTGCTCCTATAGTTAGAATTTGGCAGCCCATCAGGGTGCTCTGCCCTACCAAAATAACTGCCCTTTGGGGACCTTAATCTCACGTTAACTGTTTTACTGGAAACTGCCTGCAAGAGCAGAGACCTGGGCCCTTGTCCTGCTCCTTTGGCAGGGTCTCCCCATGCCTGTGGCACCCAGGACTATGGGGTCAGTACTGGCTGCCAGCACATTCATCTCTGCAGGAGGCAGCTCCAGGTGTGGCACAACTGGAGCACTAAGTGGACCTCTGCTGTGCCAGAGCTGCATGGAATTTGAGCTTCTGAATAAACCTGTGTGGTGGGAAGAGCTCTCCCCTTGCCACCCACCTTCAGGCAAGTGTGCTGATGACCACGGCATCGTTAAACTACAAATAATAGAGTGGTTTGGTCTATGTTGCCGCTCACATCAAGGTTGAAGGCACAGCCTTGTTCTGCCCTCTCCAGAAATGGATGGCATCAAACCTCATACCAACCAGGGCAGAAAATGTTGGGAAGATACACTTCAAAGACACCATTGTGGAAGAGGCAATCCTTCGGACTTGGTTTCGGATTGATGCTACCCGGGATAGGGAGGTAGTGACTGAGGAGAAGCTGGACGGAGCAACCACCAGCACACTTCCTTTAGAAAATCCCACTTGTGGGCTTTTCTTTGTGATTTCCCACTCACTGCAACAGCACTGAAATAAATTGTCTGTGCCTTGGAAGTTTGTTTATTCTTTGTTGTTGTTCAATTGGCTCATCTCCATCTGGAGGTTTTTAAGGAGATACATACACCACCACGATTTTTAGTCATGTCCATTGATGCTTGTCTGACAGCAGTGGGAACCAGACTTCTCGTTTGGGGATGCTTGGAAAGATCCTAAGGTCAAGTTTAAGTTACCACAGAAGCAGGAAATCTCATGGGGGGAGGTGAAGGGGGTTCCTGCCGTGTTGGTTAGGAAGAGAAAAAAAAAAGATACTAGGTCTTGTAATTCAGCAAAGACTTCAGCAAGGGGCAAAAGCAGTTTCTGTATGGGCTTGGACAGATCTTATGTTTTCTCGGGTGAAAGCAGTTCTGCTCTTAAGGTCACAGGTAAACTGCTCTTATCCTTTTGGCTTTTTTTCCTAAAAGCAAAGATGCAGGCAACAGGCTTAGTACTTGGCCACAGGAAACTGTGCCTGGTGCTCTCTGGTTACTAATTGCTGTCAACCAGTCAATGAGCTATTGTTTGTCTGTTTAAAATTAACTCTCTCTTCCTCCTTCACACACAAAGGAGCCACCAAGCCTATGTCCGTAGTCCTGGTAGCTGCTCCCCTGGATGCCCGTTTTGGTGGTGGTGGTTTGGCTTGGGGGTGTGATAACCCACTGGTGCAGGGCTGGAGCTACTTTATTAGTGTTTAATGTACTGTAATGTCTTAGTGTCCAGCCACTCACATGCTGGCTGAACAAATAAAGAGACAGCCCCAGCTGGAAGAGCTCTCCCTGCAAGTGTAATGAGGTGAGGGTAACTGAGGTAATGGGAACAAGAAAGACATCCCCACTTGTCAGTAGTGCAGGCCCTCCTCACACTCTGACAGCAGTGGGAAGCGAGGCTTGGGAAAACACAGTACGTGTGAAATACCTTAGTGAATGTCCCAGAAAGCTCCTTTGAGTTGGGAGGAGGTGGGAGGCAGCCTGAAGGAGCTCACTTCCAGGTGAAGTTTGGGCTGGGAACTTGGTGTATTGGTACCAAATAGATGTGGGGCAGAGGCCGAAGCACCTGAGAAATCACAGGTGTGTCTGAAGAGATTGAGGAATGGGTGCAGTGAAAATTAGACATGGGGGGGAGTAGAGGGAAGAGCAATCAACGGAGGAAGAACAAAAACAGCTGCAGAGAGGTGCACTGAGGAAGAGTACTATTGAGTCGTTGCAAGGAGGGGGATGGAAGTGCTGGGAATGATGGACCTGCTGCTTGGGGAGGAGGTAGCAACATGGAAGCAATGGGAGAAAACTTAGTATAGCTGACCCAAAATGGGAGATGTGAGCAGTGGCAGTCCCTGAAACCAGGGATGAGGAGGCTATGAAGTCTGGGTTTATCCTGCTGCATGGGATGTGGCAGAGCAGGATGGACTAAGAGGGACCAAGGGCATTTCTCACTGTTTTACCTAATTCGTGGGATGACTAGTACATAGAGCAGCATGCAATGTGCTGCTCTTTGTTTCTTGAATCACAGACAGCAATCTCCACATTGTTTGTCCTCCTCTATTGCTCCTTATTCTCTAAAAAGCTCAGTCTCAGTGTGATGGTGGTACGCAGTGCTGTGTGTTATCTTCTGCCCTGCTCTTCTGGACTTCTACGAGTCCCACAGTGCTCCAGAAACCAGAACTTCTTGAAATCTTGTGTTTTGGTGGTTTTGGTTTTTTTAACCTATGAGTCTGTGGCCCAGTTGTTTTTGTTGTCTTGACTTTCACTAATCAAGCAAAGTTTGGGGAGATGTTGTTCCTCCCAGCTCTGCAGCGTTCACATACTGGGGCTGTTGGCTGTGACACTGGCAAGATTTAAGCCTGTACTTCTTCAAGCCCTGTGAAAGAGCTCTTCCCATGTCAATAAGTGCTAACACGTTGTTTGAAAACAGGACAGATAAACAACTTGTGGATCTGGCCTGCCCTTCCTGAGTTCATATTCAATAAATGTGTTAACACTACGTGTTCATCGGTTTCTCAACACTTCCAGAAGAAGATTGTTAAATTAGGGTTTGTTTTTCCCTGGTGGAAATTACAAATGCTGCATATGCAATAAAGGAAGTGAAGGCATATTAAAAATAATGGAGCACATTTAGAAAAAAATAATTGCTCTTCTCCCTTTGGACTAGGTGGCATGCCTTTGTATGGCTTCAGCCTCCAGGTGAAGAGAGCTGTGAAACATTTGTCTCTTTTCTCCCAAATTTCTTTTACCTGTCTGGATTGAGTTTTGCTTCACATGGTAGGAGCAGCTGCAGGGTGGAGTTTGCATCTGCAGATGCACCTCTGGAAAATGCTGGGACGGAGCTGGCACCAGCCCTTCCATGGCACAGCCTGCAAGGCCGTGGCTCGGGCAGGAGCATTCGTCTGGGAATCCATCTTGCTGTTGTGGACGTTTTATGAGTAGACCTTTTAAGGAGAAAATACAATTAATCTCTTTGTGGCAGTGTTCTCCTGTACACACTAAAAAGCATAATTGTCTATACAGACAAGCAAATGAAAGGTTTTGGTAAGACAGACGGCCCTTGATTAATCATAATCTGGATAACATATTAAGAGTATGCTCAAAAAGCTGGGTGGTAAATTATCTGAAACTAATTAATGGTGCCTGTAAGAATTCAGCATATTCAATATGCATACTTGAACCTGGTTTTATTTGGTTTTTAAGGTGTTTGAGTAATTGCACGTCTACCTGGAATCTCTTTGTGTAGTTCATTTGCAAACCTCAAACAGAATAAGGCAAATTGAAAACTCAGCTCTAAACTAAGGAAATCTGGTGCGTGGGAAATGCAGCATGTCTGGTAGCTTTTGGGAGCAGAAAGGTGTGTGGCAGCACTGGTGTCCTTTTTGGAAGGGCACCAGCACACCTGAACATGGCCAACAGACGGGTGCCTGTAGCAAGCACATTGGCTCAACAGCCTTGCTGAGCAAGATTGGATAAGACTTGACCTTTTTTTGCGCCGCAGTTAAGGTTTCCTTTGTTCTATAAAACGTGGGGGTTTTAGGTGCTCAGCCCTGGGTCACTGATTATTTGACTCTTTGCAGTGGCTACAAGAGGAGTAGGTGTGGTGCTGTGAAGCACTGTGCCTCTCTGTGTGAAAGTATTCCCTGAAATAAATGTGTTTTGCTCCTGGAGATAAATTGAAAGTACAACTTTACACTCCTGTGGTGGTCAGCTATGGATTCAGCCCTGAGGACTCTGCCTCTGGGGCAAGGCTGAGGAGGCTGAGGACAACAGTGCTCCTGACACAGGGCAGGTGGTAGCAGGAGGCAGCTGACCAAGCAGTTTTGCGGCTTTTTTCTTTGTTGCCAGTGCACGTACAGAAACATCAAACCTGTCTGTGGGTGAAGGGGAGTGTGACCCTTTGGTGTGTTCATCTCATTTCCAGGACCTGCCTTTGATTTAGGTAGGACTGTGCCCTACAGCACTGGGCTCTCGTCAGCAAAAGCCCCTTTGTATGAAAATCCCACTCTTGAAATATCTGAAAATGTTAGCACAAGGAATAGGAAATCACTGCATCCCTTCTTACTTAAAAAAAAAGTGAATATTTTCAGATGATGCCTATGAATCCAAGATCAAAAATATATTGGATTTGAAAGTCGAAAGAAGTAGATGTATTGTCTGGAGGTGGGATTTACTCTGTCTCGCAGTGGGTGGAGTGACTGTGTTTCTTCAATTAGCTCATGTATCTGTAATTTGGAAGAAATATTATTCTGAATTATTCTGGCAGTGGAATCTGATGTCACGTGGAAGCACCGTGCACTGCTCTCTTGCAGTGGGTTACTGGCAGGGCTGGTCTGCCCTCAAGCTGCAAAGAGGTAATACATCTTATTACCTGAAAAAAAGGAAAATGCCAAGTAACTATGGTTATGTTTCCCAATGTGCTCTTTTGAAGAAGGATTTGTTCAAAAGCAGAGACTTTTTTCCCAGGATTTTTATTGCAGAGATGGCATATATGTCATATCCAGTCTTTCATACCATTTCATGACATCTCTAGACTTTCACTGAGTGGTGGGCATTTAAATTCTACCCTGAAATTCAAAAATGTTAAAAGAATAAAAAGAACCCAGAGCTGTAGATTGTCTGACTGCTGATTACTCCCTTTTCTGCCTCTACAAGTTAATTGCACTGGAAATGTCATCTTCCTTTGAGTATCAAAGCCCATAGCATGCGCAGGATTAATTTTGCAATACAGACAAATTTTAAAATTGTTTCTTGACATTAAGAAAAGTTTAGGGGCTCTGGTCCCACCGGACATCTCGACAGTGCTGGTTCCCTCAGTCCGGAGCTCGTCCTCCTGGGCATCGCCTTGAGTGAGAAGGTGACTTTGCATCAGCAGGACTTGGCTGAGGTGTGTTGAAGCAGTACAGCATGGCTTTGCTCCTCGGTCAGGTTGGACCAGAGCTGGCTATCCATGTTACCCAAAGTGTTGTCTGTGGTTCATCCTCTCTGTGTAACCCAGCCGTCTTTGCACACTCTGCTCTTAGGACAACCAGGGAGGCCTTCGAGCCATGTGCTGCTCTCACAGGTCAGTCTGTGAAGCCCTTCCCAACCATGTGTGTGCTTGTGCCTGTTTGTCGACAGAGGGGCCAACCATTGTGGAGGGAGTTTAAACAAGATAACTGGAGGGAAGACAGAGCCTGCCATCCCTCCAGATAGCAGTGTCTGAGAGAGCACCGGCAAAGTATGATTTGTCATCTGTGAAAAATGTTTGCGTTTGACAGCTTTTCACAGGAAGCCTGTCAGAGTGATAATTTAATGAGTACAGATTGCTTGCAACACAGCTGTAAAATGTGCTTTTACAGTGCTGTAAAATAAGCAACTGTGGCCTTTGTGTGTTTGCTTTGTTTGAGAACAAGTCAACTTCTAATACAAATGAAAGGTGGTCATTTATTTTACCCAGCAAACAGTCAAGACGTAAGAGAGGAACCTGCCATTTTTCTTCTTGTGGTGGCAAGGTTAATGTTGGGTTATGTTGGTGTTTGCTAATCAGCTTATTTCTGTGAAGGGTAGAATTAGTATCTAATTAGATATAGGGAGTTACTAGTCAGATTAGCATTTAACTCATAAAAAGGTGTTTCAGGCTTTTTTCTTCTTGTTGCAGACATCTGTGCCCGTAGTTTGCATAGAGAAAAGATTAATGTTCCTCCTGGCGCCCAAGCTGATTTTTTGATGTGGAGATAGAAACTGAGGATGCAGACTTATACTATGCCAGTAGCTACACTAAAATATATCTATATATATTATTTAATTACTGCTGCTGACCAGGTTAAGAGTGCTGTGCATTGCATGGAGGAAGGTGCCATGCACATCCCACTGCTGGATCCATCCCTGCTTGCTGGTGTCGAATGGCCCTTCATCCCCAATGTCATGCTTGACATCACCCCTCCCCACCATCCCAAACCCATCTCTACCCCAGGAGCCTCGAGGTGCCAGCAGTGATACCCAGGGGCCAAGCCACAGGTGCTGGTCACTGGGGCATCTTGTCTGGCACATTCAGGAATACAGGCATGTGCTGGGAGGGGTGGATGCTGACTCCATGCTGCAGACACACAGCCTCCTCTGCCCTCCTCCCCTTCTTCTTTGGGAACTGGCACTTGAGAACGGGTGTTTTCTGTCCATGAAAATGATGGTTGAAGCTTGAGCCAGAGGGAACAGCTTTGCGCGTGCATGCTGTCTCCTTCAGCAGTGCTGCGTTGGGCTTTTGGAAGTGCCTGGGTTTGGTGGGAAGTTTTAATTTCTTTTATTTACCTTCCTTTTGGGCAAGGAAAAGCTGCTGGCTGGAAGGCTGCAGGTACACAGGTATTTTCTGCCAATCAGATTTCAGGGTTTTTCTCAGGATAATTAATGAACATACCTGGTTCTAGCCCCCTTGAAAAATTGCTAAGAGATAAGAGCTCTAAAGCGTGGATACAGTTTATTCAACTTCCACTTTGGAGTGTAACCAATAAAATGAGTTTGGGCAGGAGAATAAATTGGTTGTAGTAATATGGATGTATTACTTAAGATAACTTTCTTGTCTTAAAACATTGCTTTGGGTTCTTTAGACTGATGGTTGGAGCTATCTGATAGATTTGCCATCAATACAATTTCAAAAATCTAATTCTTTTTAAGAGTTTGCTGAAACATCTGGCAGGTTTTGTGCCTGGTACAAAAGTATTTAAATAAACAACTTATTTGGTGATACTAAAAGGTCTGAGCAAAGAAAGGAAGTGAGCGTTCAAAATGATTAAGTGAATTAGAAATTAATATACACCAAGCTAATCTCTATAGTATAAACTCAACAGAAAAAAATCTTCCTGGAGAGGAAATGCCAGTCATGGGAACGAAAGTGGAGGTTCCTGCTGATATTGGACAGAGGACATGTTGGGTGTTTGAAATCAATCTCATCTTCCCTGGATCATTTCGCTTGTGCTCCTAAGAGGCTGCATTATATACAGACATGTCAGGCACTGAACCCTATGACTTTGTTCATCAGGAACTCATGGAATGTTTCAGTTTTTCCAGAAAATGTTTTCTGTGTTAGGCTTTGTTTGTACTGGAGCACTTTGAAGACGAAAATCTGAACTTCAGCATACTTTTAATGTCTTTTAACAAGGTTTAAATTCACACTGGGCCAAAATGTCCCCCCCACCTTCCCCCTTCTAACAGCTTCTGGCTCTAAGCATTGCTCCTTTGAGGATTTAGAAAACCACAGAGGCATGTTTTATTAAAAAATATTTATTGAATATGAGTCACAGAAAAGCAGAGGTCAGAATCCTCAATTGCTGGTGGCATGCATTAAATAATCTGCTTCCCTACCCGGCTGTGCCCACTCCCCAGGGTGCCAGTGCTCCCTGTGGGGCTGGAGCAAACAGGCGGCATGGGAGGCTTTGTCCCACTGGCATCTACCTTTGCTCTCCTTAGCTGCTCCCCAGGGCCATAGAGCAGGGAGTTTTCTTCCAAAATGGCCCAAATGCTTTTGGCCTAGTGGACCCCTCCCCTATTTTTTATTTTATCTCATCTATGCCAAATCTCCAAGGCAAACCTTTGTGGCAGGGTAGTTTGTGCTTAGACCCATGTGCCAAGGCTGTGGTGACGTGGTCTTGGCAGGACGTTTGCTTTAAACTGCTTCTGAAGTGATATCATCATCAGGTCTATTTGTTATCAGTGTTGGTGACACATTTGGCACTGCCAAGTCATTGCAGCAGCCGCTTTCTGGGCTGTCCAGTGTTCCTGGAGAGTGAACCAAAGTGGGGATCTGCTTTTAGAAAGTGATAAAAATCTCAAGCCCTATCTGTCCTTTGTCGTTTGAAAAATCTCTTGTTATTGTGCCAAGTGTTTAGCCCTTAGATTTTGAGAAAACTCTGGTGTAATTGTGGGGGTTTTTGCACTGCCACAAACATCTGAGGCCTCTTCTGCAATCAGGACCAATTGAGTAAGTGGTCAGGTCCTGCCTTGAGAGATGACAAACTTGAAAAATGGGAGAAAGAACCTGCAGGTAGATTCTTTAATTTGTTTTTTAAATATATTAAAATTTGTTCATTTTTGAGGGTGGTTTATGATAATCTTGGAAAATGAATTGTCAAGAACTGCAAAGAAGGACTCATTTGCGCAAAACATCTATTTAACAAAACCACCTTTTTTCTTTCCAATATGCTGTTCTTTGAAATTACATCTTTTAAGATGCCTAAATGGAAACATCAGAAACTGTTGCACTTTTTCTTGTCTTTTTGCTGACTCTTAATTATGATATTCATATTTGTATAGGAGAGATTTCACTCATGCCTATAGGGAGTTTCAGGGATGAGTTTATGAAGAGTAATCAAAAATTTTGAGATACAGGCATTGTTTGAAAATTTTTGGGGAAGTCCTTTAATTTTCCATTTCACTTTGATGATGGTCTCGTTGTGCTGAATTCTCCAGTTAAGCAGTGGTTGTAGTATGTGTGCAAACAGACAACCTGGTGCCCGTGTTTACCATATCTTCTCTCCCTCTTTCCTAGAGTTCTTCAAAGAACTGCTGGAGAATGCTGAGAAGTCTCTGAATGACATGTTTGTGCGGACGTACGGCCGACTTTACATGCAGAACTCGGAGCTGTTCAAGGACCTCTTTGTGGAGCTGAAGCGCTACTACGTGGGCGGCAACGTCAACCTGGAGGAGATGCTCAACGAGTTTTGGGCGCGCTTGCTGGAGCGCATGTTCCGGCTGGTCAACCCCCAGTACCACTTCACAGACGAGTACCTGGAGTGTGTCAGCAAGTACACGGAGCAGCTGAAGCCCTTTGGGGATGTGCCGCGGAAGCTCAAGCTGCAAGTGACGCGAGCCTTCGTGGCTGCCCGCACCTTCGCGCAGGGCCTGGCTGTCGCCAGGGACGTCATTAGCAAAGTGTCTGTGGTGAGCTCTGTCCCCTCACTGTTTGTCCCTGTGTCCCTTGGACCCATGATGGGCAGCATCTTTTCCTGTTGTCCTGTACCTAAAGGCGTTGGTGGTAGTTGAGTGCGGGTGGGACCCAGCTCCATCTATGTAGGCTGTGCTGTTGCGTGGTAGAGTCACATTCTGAGGACACCACTGTCCAGTACTGCAGCCCAATTCCCCAGGTGGATGCTTTCCTCCTGTTTAGAGAACAACAACAGCAGGAAATTAAATGCCTTCTGCAGTGGAAATAACCATGTTGGCTGTGTAATGGCCATATCTTCTTAATATTGCCTTTAAATTACAGTGAGTCATGGATGCTACAGGCATCTGTTACAGAGCAGCTGATGATTTGCTCCTTGCTCCAGGGCATGGAGGAGAGGCAGTTCACATGAGCAAACAGCACTTCTGTGATAACAGTAAGCTAGAGCCATCTACACTGGGCAGAAGCCAATTGTACTTGGTGACACACACAGAGCACAAGTTAGATCTCAGACTTTTATAGTAAAGTTACTTTTTGGGGGGATAAACCAGCTGTGATGTGTTGGTCACTTAAATGTTTACCTCCCTCATATAAATCACCTCAGAGTTGTTTAAGTGGGGTGACTTCTTTTTTGACATGAGATTTGTCTTTAGTTTGAGTTGTATGGTATAGGGAACAGTCAATAATCCTGTTGAAGTGATTATGTAAGATAACAAATATTAATGATTTCCTTTTAACAAACTCAGCTTATTTCCTGTGGGCTGTAGAAGATTTATTGTAATCATTAATTGGGGAGAGAGATGTTTACTTTCTCTTTACATGGTTGTGTAGTAATAAAATGTGAGGCTGAAAGAGTAGGCAGGAGTTTGAATCACCCCAAGTGCCAGGAAAAAAAAAAAAAAGAATAGCTGTTCAGGTACTATTAGAAGGAGAATGCAGTTCTGTAGGCAGCACAAACAGCATTGTTAAATGAGATAATCATTTAACTTTCTTTGATTTATGGGGATAATATTAAAATACTGTCTCTGAGGATAGGGGAAAAAAGAAGTCTGCTTCCATGTTAATTTTTCTTGAAGAGAAATGAGGCAAACAGCTGGCAATAGGCCTGAACATGTGTGGCAGGGCAGAGAATATTAACAAGGAAGGAGTTGCTTGACTAAAGTACCCAGACTCCAGGAGTGAGTTTTAAGTTAGCAGGGGCAGGTTTAAGTCCTTGGACACCTTGACTCCCCACCTAATGGAGATGACTCTCAAGTTAGAATAATGTGCCGCTGGTTGAGGATGGGTGTGTAGAGCTCTATGTGTGACATGTGGGGTCACTCAATGAGACCACAAAACCTTTCAGCCTCAGGGATGCTGTCCTGGTGGGAGGGAGGAGTGGTACCAGATGAAGTGTGGTATCTCTGTGCCAGGCCACTGGCAAGCCTGCTGACTCTGGCTTGGGGTTTCAGATTTGGTGGCACTTGTTTGTGGCTGTGTGGCAGCTCTTGTGGTCAGGGGATGGGGTTTTCACTGCTGTAGAGTGTGGATGAAATTTTTGGGTGGGAGGTCTGGCCATTAAGCCCCAGTACAGTTTCAAGAATGTGCAATTACTCGATAGGCAGTAAATGTGCCTGGGTGAGGGATTGTGTTTATGCTCCATCTGCTCAGAATTCATCAAAACGTCTCCAGACTTAACACGGAACCACAAGGGCTATGGTCCCCGCATCTGTTACGAATCAGTCGTGAACCCGAGGTGGCGTCATGATTTCTCTTTCCCTTTTGAAGATCCTTGAGTGTAGAGTTGCCTTCAACCCTAGAATTAATTGCTCAAGTGTGGAAAGCTACCCAGAGTCCCATGCAGCTGCAAAAATAGCTCACGTGCCGTGGACAATCACAGTTGCTCTACTTTCCACTTTAATTCCACAAGTTGCGCTGGAAATCCTACAACAGATTGACTTTTTCAAGCAGTAACAAAAGTCCCTGCTGTTGAATACCTAAGCTTTAGTTGCAGCAGTAGAAGGAATAATAAACTTTTCTGTAGTGTTTTAATCTCATTCAGTGGGAATCTAACATCACGTTTCTGCAAGACACAATGGGAAATCCTAGACGTGAGTTTAAAAGCTGATGTTTTTATGCCTGCTCCTCTGCGGTTGTGTTTTGGGGCTTCCCACATTACATATAGATTAGCCTGGCTTTGCTGAGCTCTATATAATGACTCCATTGACTTTTCTTCCTTATTATTTTTACTCAGGAGTTGTAGTGGAATGACTGCTTATACCAGGGATTAACTTGGGCGATAAGTCTTCATTCTTCTTTATGAAAAAATGCCCAAAGGAATGCAAATTAGTTTTACTTTTAGTGTGTTTTGTGACTAGTAAGTTAAAAACGTTTAATTGAAAATCTTCAGGAGGAGAAATACAAACTACTGCAAGACCCAGCTGTGTACTTTCCCGGGATACTATCAGGAGAGCGAAGAGCACTCTACAGTACAATGGCCTTGATGGCTTTTTAATGATCCTAGATATTTTTACTTCTTCAGTAGGGAGTTACATTTCGAGGAGTATTGTTCTTGCGTGAGTTTGGGAATAAAGGGGTAAAAGAAGAGAGATCACTGAAAAGCTGCAAGTACGCTTGATTTCTGAGCCAGAATGCTAGAAAATAACTTTAAATTCAGCCTTGAGTGGATCAAAAGCTGTACCACTCTGCCAGAATACACAACAGAGAGAAAGCTGTATGGTTTTGAGAGAAAGCAGAGACATTTTTCAAACTGTCTAAACCCCACAGTTTCAATGCTCAAGTCTTCACCCCTCAAATTCCCTTCTTTGGACCCAATATTTTCTAGATCTGTTCTGAACAGCAGATCTGCTGTTTCTGCCTGTTAGAGACGTGCCCTGCCTCTGTGGTGGGCTGTGAGGGGCTGGGGGCCTCCAGTGCTTCCCTCTGTCCTGTGCTGGCACTGGGTGCTTTCTCCCTGACCTTCCTGCCCCTGCTTTCAGGAGACGGAAATCTGCCCATCCCCTAAATCACTCTCCTGCTACTTAGCCCTGGACAAGTGCTGAAGTCAGCCAGCTTAAATTGCTGCCAGCAGTGACATTTCCTGCCCTGGCCAGGGCTGGAAAAAAGGAGCAAATACAAGCCAGAGCCATGAGTGACTAAAAAAGGATGAGAACCTGCAACTGGGCAGTTCTCAAGCTGCTGAGATGTTCCCATAATTAGTTGCATGCCATTAAACCCACAGCCTGGTCGAGGGTCGTGACACCTTTGAGGGCAAAGTGCACTGTAGGATGCAGGTCAGCTGCAGGTATGGAGTGGAGGTCTTTGTTTGTGGGGGAAGAAGTGAAATCAAGGTCTAGGCTCCCTGACAACATTTTGTAGGGTCAGGAGGAGCTGGGAGGGGAGGTCTGGCTGGAGGTCAGTAGCAGAGGCACATGAAGGCTGAAGCATACAGCCACCCAGCATTGAATCCCTGTGTCCCCGTGTCTCTGCAGACCAGGATGTGTGGTTGTGACCTTCTGCACTTGGCAGTGGTGGTGAGAGTTTTCTGCCCCCTCCCCCCAGGAAATTTATACTGATAAACTGTTGTTTTGGGATTCTTTTATCATTTTACCCTCATGCCCTTGTGTTGTATAATTTGAGGCAGAACTGCTGGGAGCTCAGGTGGCTCTCAAATCACCTCCTCAACAAGCATTAGTGTGCTGAAAGCCACATGAGATGTAACTGCCACCAAAGCATCTGGGCTGCTGGAAAGGGTGTTTTAGCCTATCCTTGGGAACCCTGAGAAAGGCAGCAGCTTGAAAGCTGTATTCAAGAAATGGTGTTTAGTTCGGAAGCAGAGTTATGAGCTGTATGAAATAATGCAGTTTCATATGAGGATTACACCTGCTTCCTCATCTGCCGTCCTCTGGAGACATTAGCAACCAAGAGGAGGCTGCTGGAGATGTTCCCAGTGGGTGAAGGAGGTCAGATTTCTTTGTATTGGCATTTCTGCCTTAGTGAAGTGTAATGGTAGCAGCCAAGGAAGGAATTTTCTTCAAACTGTTCATGAAGAGAATTGCAGAGGGGGCAGGTGATTGCCTTCCCACAGGTGCTCCAAAGCTGGAGCAGGAGCCCAGTGGCTTTTTACCCCCATTTTGCTCTGAGCTGCCTCATCTTGGATGAGGCACCTGTGGAGCACAACTTGAGCTGTTGGTTGACCTGTTCGTCTGCATGAACAACCTGAACTGTGGCTCCTGTCATTTTTGGCATGGGTTACTGAATGTGGACCAGCCTGTGGCTTAGGAGAAGCAGTGATGAAAAAAATAAAAAAAAAATGAATGAATAAGAATTAAGGCCTGTGTCATCACAAATAGTAGGTCACCAAGATATGGTTTTGGTAAAAGTTGTGCCCCTTGTAATTACCATTTGAGGATCTAAAGGTTTAGTCAGAGAGCCAGGGTCCAGCCTCCCTCTGTGCAGTTTTTGCCCTTGGTTTGACTTAAGGGGAATGTGACTGTAATCCTTTTTCAGGAGGAATTTCATGTTCCTATACCCAAAGGCTGCAATATCTTGCTTGGACAAGAGCAAACCTTGCCAGGGAAGTGACAGAAATGGAATATGTTGCTTGCATGCATTGGGAAGGGACAGGGTGGGCAACACTTCTGCTATGTGGGCAACTAAGAAACAGCTGGGGGAGCCAAGGAGCCCTTTTAGTGTGTAGCAGAGGGACCTCCAAAGAGGCAGTGCTGTCCAGGCAGCAGGTTGCAAGCCATGGGGCCAGACCGAGGGGCTGCCGTGCATAAGGACATTTCCTTCCACACACCAAGGGCAAACATCAATGCAGAAAACAATACCAAGCACTTCTCCACATCAAAGATGACCCTGAGAAGACCTGCCAAGAATGTGACTGCATCTGCCTCAGCGCCAGCCATCTGAGGGCCTGTGCTAGGCCTTCAAAGCAGGCTGGAGCAGCAGTCAGCTCAGGTTTAGGGCTGGAGTGCGTGGATGTGACTGTGGATTTGGAGCCTATGGCATCATGCAGGAGCACTTCAGTCCATTGGCATGGTTTTGGTTTTTTTCTTTCTCTGCCCTGCACTGTGATTCTGCTGCTAATTTTGAAAACAATGTGAGGGGATAATTAAGGATGGTTTTGGTTGTAGATGCCCAGATAAATGTCCCTGCTGTTTTGCTCATTAAAGCAAACGAAATTCTCATCATGGTCCATGGTGTCTGAGACAGGAAGAGGCTTGTTCCTACAGAGAAAAAGCTTGGTGTGAAAGGTACTTTGGTCCCGAGGGCACTGTGAGCAGGAGATGCTGACCCTGGCATCACTGTGTAAATGTTCAGAGGGAGAGGCATCTGCTTGGCTGGCACCCTGAGGTCCCCTGTGCCCCTTGTGGGCTGGGGTTGCTGTTGGGGAAGATAAGCATGGGAATGTTAAGATTGAGCAGCTCGAATGCCTGGTGGTGTGATTCTCGGGAGCTCTGCTTTTTCTCTTGGCAGTGTCCCATCTGGAGCAGGCGGAGCAAGCTGTAAGTACGGAACTGAGCATAAATGTACTCTTGAACTTTTCCTTGCACAAGATAACGCTGCAGCAGACATCACCATGGGTAGCAAGTGTTGATGAGACACAGAGTCATGCAGTTCCCAAATATCACTCTTAAATGTGTTCCTTTATGCAAGATCTCAGAGGCCCAAATCTGTGGTTGAACCAGATGCTGTCTAAATTATAACGTTCTAGCACCAGGCCAGCAAAATTGGTTAAATATGTAATTAATTCCAAAACACTTTCATTGGAATATTTGGGGTGGAAAAGCAAACTAAGAGCCTCTGAAGTGATGTTCTGCCTCACAGTGAGCTGAATGTCTGGACCAGCGTGTGCCAAGATGATGCTCTTGCACAACACTGAGAGAAGGAAAAAATTATGCAGGTAGGGTTGTGTTGGTCCCAAAAATCGATGACAACTCACTTGTCTAAGCTAACTGCTGGCCTAGAGCATCTCACAGCTTCAGAGTGTGTTTTTGAAATCATCTTTCCATGTCACTGAGAAGTTACTCCTTCAGTTTTTTAGCCAGTATTGCTGTCATTCATTTTTTTTGCAAAGAAAACAGAGTATAAAACAAAAGTAATTTCACTATTTTTATTTTCAAGTTGTTGGATTTTTATGTTTTGTAGCAGCTGTGCTGCTGGCATGGCAACACTGTTGTTGTGCAAGCTTGGAAAATAAGAAAGCCTGAGTTATCAGTGTCATTATAAATAGTTATTAAAGTTGACAGGATTTTAAATGTTGTTATTAACGTTCTTAATGTTAACTTGAGGGTAGAGTGAGAGAATGTAATGTAGCTCTGGCTGTCTGACAGCTGGTGGGAGCTCCCTGCAGGACTGTCCATGGTTGGAGGTCTCATCCTTCCTCAGCTATTCCTTGTCTTGGGAAGGAGTTGAAAAAGAATCTGGTTGCTTCTCTGAAGTTCATCTGCTTGCACAGATCAGTTTATCTTGAGTTTTGGTGGTTTTGTGGTAGGCTGTGAACAAGGCATTGCACTTGATAGGTGTGTACTTTAGTGGTGATGTTTCTATCAGAAGAACGCATCCAGCTGCAATTGCCAGCAAGTTGGAAAAGGCTAAGAGTGTAACAATTCCCCTCACGTGAAACTCTGAAATGGGGTGGGTATGACAAGGTACAAACATAAAACCAGATTTTATTATGCCAAGAGCATGTCATTTTTACAAGAACATGATTTTACCTTCACCAGTCAATAGAAGTCAATAGATGTTACCCCAACAAATGTGATACGAAATGTTTGCATTAAGCCCTGCGTTGTTTGGTTTTCACTTAATTTTTGTGAATTGTGTGCAAATCTGTATTTTTAAGGAGCAAGTTCGATATGAATGTGAAGATTGGTGCCAAAACACATCTGTTAGCAGCTTTTAATGTTCACGTTTGACAAAGCGTATAGATATGGACAAATTGTAATTTACATGATGAAACCGCAGGGTGATAGATTGCTGCAGTGGCGTGGAATGCCATGGAAAGGAAATAAATTTCACAAGATGAAAGGAAGGGACTGGAGTGCATTTACTTCTATCAGAAGCTTTTACAGGGTATGTGCACTGCAGCTACTACTACCTGGATTCAAATCTACCAGAGTAAATCCCCTCCAGCAAATAAAGCTTTCTTTGGTACTCTGCTTTATTAGAAAGGAGATTACTTGGTTTTGAGGGTCATTCTAGGGTACAGTTTGAATGAACTTGAGTTGCTTTCCAAGATAAACACAATGCCAGAACAAAGCATATCTGGGTTTACTGTTACATACAATGGCGTTTTAAGAGCTTGCACCTGGCATGGCAGGGCCAACATTAAAAGCTTGTGAAGAATTGCCAATGGAACGCATGGCACATCCCACTGACAGACCTGGTCTGGACTGGGTACAGGCCCTGTGCCAGGGGTTAAGGTTCTCCTTGCAGTGATACTCAGCAGCTAAGCATTTATCACTGTTGTAAAGAGGTGTAATTGCTCATAGTCTTCCCCAAAACTCTCTCTTAGAGGTGATCTCTGATTGTGCCTTCCTGTCACTTTTTGACACCATAAAATGCCAATTTTATGAATTTGCCCATTGTCTTCCTCTTCACGTGCAACTGTATTGCACACTAACAGCTTCCCTGTGGTTTACATCCACTAGCAGGGCTTGGTTTGTCATTTTCATCACCCGTTTGTGATCACCCTCTGCTCAGCTCGGTGCAGGACTCAAACCTATGTGGGGAAGGAAGCAAAACCTCATTTGCTTTTAAAATTGTTCCATGTCTTTGCTCAAACGACCTAATCCAATTGACCATCACATATTGCCTGCTGTGGAATGCAGGAAAGCAGCTTCAGCTTCCCCTGCATCTGCTGGGATTCGTAAAGATAACCCCTATGGAATATCAAAGCGGGGGATTGTGCAGGGCCACAGCCACTCGGTGCTCGTGGGGCGAGGTGGGAACCTAAGATGGGAAGGGGCCTCCTAGGTCACGGCTCTGCGGGTGGCTTTTTGCAGCATGCTGCCATGCAATCCCTTTCATAAAGCTGCAGCGCTCTGCAATAGGGCTGGGGAATCCTCCTGCTTCTCATTCCACTTCAAACTGCTCTAACACCTGGCTCATGCTATCAACATTTTCCTTATTTTTCTTCCCGAGGAGGATGCAGAGCACTCCTTTGAGGGCTAACAGTGCTAAGATGGCCAGGATCAACTGATAAGCCTCTGGACTTAGCATGGAAGATCACCTACTGCTGAGTGACACAGGAAGGGATTTTTATCAGAGAAACAACTAAGCTACTAAATTTGAGCATCCTTCAGAACTCTTGTCTCTGGGTGTGAGATGTTATTTAGTTCCCCCCACCACTTTTTTGTTGTGCAAGGACTGCACCATCTGGATAGCAGATGATACCTTTACATTTGTCTGTTTCCAGTTTTCCAACTATAAATCATCTGGTTTAGCTGGTTTCTGTTGCTTGAGCTCTTAGTATTTGAACCAGCTCTCTTTTAAAGCCATGTTGTCCCAATAGGGAGCTTTCTGCTGGGGCTCTTGCTCCCACTGTGCCTTCCAAATATATATATATATAAAATATAAAATGTGTGTATGCTCCGAAGCATCTGAATCAGATTCCACAGCCACCACAAACAGCTTTCTACATGGATTCTCCTTTTCCTCAGCCAAACAGGCTCTTTGTGGACAAAAAAGAAGGGTAAAGTGCCATCTGATGAACATTGCTGGCCAGCAAAAATCCAGCTCTGAGCTACATCAGCTGCAGAAAATTGTCCTTCTGTCTCTCTAACCAGTTCACTTGCTTACTGAAGAGAAACCATGGTTTTTCTGGAGTTGTCAGAAACACAGCAGATCTTTATCTGTCATCTCCTTCCGTAAGAAAAGAGGGTTTAAAAATTTGCTGATGTTATTAACAAAGCCAGCCTGATTATGTAATGTTTTTTCTTTTCTGGTTTGTTAAAATCTGTTGCCTTCTAGTTTCATGGGCTGCCAACAAGTTTTTGCATGAGAAAATTAGGCTTAGTTTCTCCATAGTCCTTGCACTGAGATGGGCAATAGTAAGGTACTCAGCAAAAGTGTAGTACTGGATCTTCCTTATGTACATTCATCTCCACTTAGTCCTGTTGTCCTCTCTGCCATGAAGTCAGTTCCCAGACCTCCAGCAGATGACATATGAAGGCCATCCACATCTCCAGCTGTTTGTGTTGAGGGACTTCACTCTTTCTCAGGGATGTTGTGTGTCTCCTCCAGCACAGTCTTGGATCACAGCCTCTTTAGAGCAGTTCCCTAAGTGCTTTACAAGGAGTCTCAGGTGCATTGTTTGAAACATCAGAGACCACTTCTGTTTTGTCAGTGTATCTCTGATTGCATCTCAATTTTCTATTTTCATGTGTGGCTAGTTAACACTTAAACTTGCTCTTGAGGGAGCTCCTCTGTTCAACACTTCAGATGGACCCACCATGTGGTAGGGATGGAGCTAATGCTCCTTGGACTGACTGGATGGAAATGGTTTCAATGGATATTTTGAAGCTGGGCCAGAGAGTGAATCAAACATGAATGACCATGAGTCACTTTGGAAAACAGCCCTGTTGAGGGTTGGAAGCACCCCTGTCAGGGGTGACGTGCCTGCTGTAGACAGCTCCACTCACACGCCCAGCAGCTTCGAGGGTCCTCCCGGCTTGTCCTCAGCTGCAGGGTTGTAGCTGCCACCTCCTTTGGCTGTGGGGAATGGCATTACTGAATGTGATGAGTACTGAGTATAAATGGACCTGGGTATCTGTCATGTAAATGCCGTGTTGAGGGACTTGAATGTGAGATAAAGAAGCTGATCTCTGTGCTGGGAGCCCTGCTGGGCAATTGTCTGGGAAGAGCTGCAGCCCCACCGAGGAGGAGAGTACGCTCCCAGTGGGTTTGGTACAGGGATCCTGTCAGACATACTGCATTGACATCCCACTTTTTCCCGATAAATCCCAGCATCATCATCTTCAGCATGTGTTTGCAGCAGGGCTCAGAGCCTTGTGTGACATCTTTTGACTTTGCTGCATTTTACTGCCTTCCCTGAACTTGAGTGCTGCCTGTCCCCTTGAGGTGCCTGTCCTTTCCTTGGGAGGAAGTCCACAACATACAGGGTGTACTGCATGGTGCAAATAATGTTTTGCAGAGATGGGGGCTGTCTGTGTCCCCTGGAGTGGCAGATACACCCAAGGAGGTGAGCCAGACCCCTTCATCTGTTCCTCAGATCTCTGGACCACGTAAGCAGGGACCAGATGGGGATGCCTGACCCCACTGCATCTCTTCTGCACAGCTCTGTCCCCTACATTTTGGGGTAAATGTGTGGGTTTTTTTGCTTTAGTGACCGAGGGCTGATTTTCTTGTCCTTTTCTCTTTTTCTCTCATAAAGGTGAACCCCACACCACAGGGTACACGAGCGCTGCTAAAAATGATGTACTGCCCACACTGCCAAGGTCTGGTATCAGTGAAGCCCTGCTACAACTACTGCTTTAATGTCATGAGAGGCTGCTTGGCCAACCAAGGGGACTTGGATGCCGAGTGGAATATCTTTATGGGTAAGGCAATGGGTTAAAACTGCGTGTAAGTCTACACTGGTACTATGTCCATCACCTGAATAGCTTTGTGAGTGGCTATGCTGAGCTATAGCAGCTTTTTCAGGGTATCTGTGATGGTTATCTTTTCCTTCCACACCTGTATACAGCACACCTTTTGCCATTCACATTAACCTCTAAATAAATGAGACTGTTGTGCCAGTGACCTTTGTTGCAGCAAGGTTTGGGAGGATGGAGGTGCCATGGGCTTGTGGACTTGAAATGTTTCTTCTTGCTGGATCAAGCATGTGTGCAGGCTGTTTCTTCCATCGTCCTTATACCTTGTTGTCGCCATACAGCTGTCCTTCCTGAAGCCAGTTTTCTTCTTCAGCAGCCTGGGAGTCTCCTTGCCAGCCATGAAGAGCTTTGGGAAAAGCTGTAGGCCTGGATTTTACATTCAAAAATTGAATAGGACATGTCTGAATCTGTTTTTAAACAGCTCATTTGGCACTCAGCCACCATCCTTTTACAATGTCAGCAGGTCTTGTGTGACACTGTGTGAGTACTTTTGCCATCCTCTTCCTCCTGTCTGTTATTTCTGTTCTGTGCTTATACATGGTATCATTCAATACATGAAATTTAGACTGAAATGTTGAATTCTACCTTGGGTCAAGGCTCATCAGAATTGGCAGTGCATCAGATTTTGGGGCACAGGCAATAGATAATATTAAATGTTTTCATTTGTGCTCCTTTTCCAGGAGGTTTGATTTATCTGTGATCAAGCATCCTTTGGGAGCAGTCACTTCACTTCACTCCAGTTACGTGTGATGAAGTGCACATGTAAAGTATCTGCTGCTACTGAAAAGGCTGTGGTACTCTTCCCATCCCACTCATGGAAAAAAAAGATTGTTAGAAAGAAAAGATTTCCCTTTCACTCAGTTGCAAGATTTCAAAAAAAGGGAAATTGCTGCTAGTTGACATTTCAGGCTACATTTATATCTTAGAACTTGTTTTCCTCTGTTCTGTGCACTGGATTTTCACTTTGCTGCCCGTGCCAACTGGATGTGTGTAGGGTGTTATTTTCAGAAGGCATTTTTTTTGTGTGTGTTTATTCCATATTGGGAGCTAAATATGACACTAAATTGGGTTTCCAAGTCATTCTCTGGGACGCTGACACCCCACCCCCCCAGTCCTCCCAGCCATCTTTCTCATGAGAATCTTAAGTATTTCAACTGCAATTGTTGCTGAAATAGCTCAAAGCCAGGAGACTTGCAAACATCTAGTCCAAGTAGAAAAGAGGAATGCCATAAAAGGGAAGGGCATAGTGCCAGAAAACAGACAAAAGCACAAGCAGCTAATTGCTGTAGGTGGTATGCGGCTAAAAATGAACCTCAGGGGAAGCTGGCGAGCCCTGTCACACAAGACTGCTCAGGGACTGCATACAATAATTGAGATTATTAAACAGATCTAAATAAATACATGTGATTCCAGGTTGGAAGCAAAGCTTTCCTCTTGGAGTGCTTCCTCCCAAAAGGGCTTCTTGCCCACTTATTACTTAAGTATGGTATTAAGCTTTGTTACATTTATTGGTCGTATTTGCTTGGTTCTTGCACTCTGGGTTGATGGTTGCAGCAGAGTACAGATACAGCAAACTTAAGCTGTGCTTTCTCAGACAATTTAATAAGTGAACAGGTGCTGGTTATGTTCCAGGCTTTGGTTTCTCTCTCAATTTGCCACTCAAGACAAATTAAATTAAATATATCTGGTGTTTAGGGCAGAGCGTATGCCACAGATACCTTGTGTGTGTGTTTAAATAATTAAAGAAATAACAGCCAAAAAAATTCCCCCCAAACCATCCCACAAAATCCCCAAAACCCACCTCCGTGGGCTCAATATGATTTTACATTGTGGGTTTAAATGCCGAGTTATGGCAATGATTTATTAGGAGTCGAAAGCAGATTTTGAACCTATCAAGTCATTTTAAGAATAGTTAAATCAGAGAACTCGTAGCAAGTGCTGCAAGTCTATATAAATGTGGGTGTATGTGAAATACGCATTTGTGTGTGCTAGTGGGTCTATAAGTAAGTCAATTATGTAAAGCTGGGATGTAAAGTTCGTAGGTTTTCTGAGACAAGGCGACTTTGCAATTCCTTATTTCTCCAAAGTACCATTTAAAGCTGAGGAGTATGAAATAATGACCGAATTGTACTCTTTTCTTCCCTTTAACTTTAATTATTTCTCCCTCTATTCCTGACACAATTGTACACCAATTAGACAGGGGTATACTTTGTTTCAAACTGGCTATTGGAGGGGTTGGAGCGTTCCTGAATGAACAGCGTTAATCTCCAGTGCCTTTTCATGATTTTTTTTTCTCCACAAAGGTTTGCTCTGCTCAAAGATGTTGAATTCAGGCTCCATATACATATCTGGAGTACTACTTTGTGTGCAAAGAATTTTTCCCCCCCCTAAAAAAAAAAAAAAAAATTGTTGTTAATGAATGGTCAAGGTCTTCCCCCTCCCTTTCTCCTTTTAAATCAGATCTTGGGGGTAAGACTGAAAACTGCCTTTTGTTCTTCAAGTCAGACAGTGAGGCTGAAGATCTGGGTTTCTGATTATTGGTGGCACAATGAGAAAGAATTGCTTTCCTTCATGAGAGCAAGGGAGCAAGGTGCTTTGTTGCAGAGGATTGTCTCAATGCCAGTAGCAAGGACAAATGTATGCAAGAGGAAAAGGGTCTTTAAGGGATGGTGGTAGATGGTGTGGATTGGTTGGGGTTTTTTTCACCTAAATCCACTTCTATCTCCTCATCACAGGGAAAAGAGACAGTCTTTGTCATGCTGTGTGTTTGTGATACATGGCCAGGGTACATGTTTCACTCTGCCAGAGTTGGGGTTTTTTGTGAAGCAAAGCTGAGCCATTTTTAAGCCATGGCTTATAAATATCAATTACTTTGCACGAGAGCTGGGGCAAATAATTGTTATTTATAATCAACTCCTCTCTCCTCCCCATAATGGAAAATCGTTTTCTGGGAGTTGCTCAGAAGGTTCATTCCTGGAACTGGAGCCTCCCCTCCTGTGGGCAGGAGTGCTGGCGGCACTCTGAACCCCAGCTAGCCTCAGTAACGTCAGGGCTGCCAGAGGGGACCACTGCTTGCCACGACTGCTGTGGGGACACCAGCCAGCTCCTGGTGTGAGGTAAAAGTTCGCAGGATGCCTCCAAAATCAAAGCTGTGCATGAGGCAGTGTCCCTCCACTCTCTGCCCCTGCTCCTCCCCACCCCTTTCTAATGAAAGTTTATTTCGTTTAGTGTTCCTTGCCAGTATCAATCCGAACTCCAATTATTACTTTCGTTATCTTTTCTCTGCCAGCTTTGGCAGCTGTGCTGGAGGCTGAATGCATTTTCTCTATCGGCGGTCAAAGCAAAGGCTGCATTCCTGGGCTGTGATACATGGAACGCCATGGCACCCCTGCTAACAAAGGACCCAATTCGCTCTACATTCCCATGGTCTTGTGGATGTCCTGCCCGGCTCAAAGTTTACAAAGATGCCAAACAGCCAGAAGAATTGGGGTTTATGTTTCCTTTCAATCTTTCACAAACACTTTATTGATCTGTGGCCTTTCCTGGCCACTGAGAGAATTGAGTAGTTACAAAATGGAATGATTTTTCTTTTTTCTAAAAAAACCCCAAACAAACAAAAAACCAAGCAAAAACAAAAAAACAACAACAAAAAACCCAAAAAATGAAACAAAAAACCCCTGTTCATTTTGTGTGGTTTATTATCTGTGTATTCATAATATTTTTATTTTAAATGAGCTGCTTCCTGCACACTGCACCAGGATGTTCTTTATGCACGTGAAAAACCCCAAAAGCTTTGACAGTGATGAACACATTTAAGTTGTGCTCCACTTGTTTACAAAAGTCTCCATTTGGTAGCACATCAAAAGCATTTTTCTCTCCTCTGGCACAATGGTATATTCATGCTAGCAGTCATTACTCAGAGATTTGAAGCATCACTTTATTGGAGCCCACAACAATACAGTCTAAGACTCTTTGTTTCATTTGTTATTACCATCTCTTTTTTTTTCCTTTTTTTTTTTCCTTTTCTTTCCTTTTTTTTTCCCTTTTTTTCCCCCCTTTCTTTTTCCTTTCTTTTCCTTTTTTTTTTCCTTTTTTCCTTTTATGCATTTAGTTCAGACCTGTTTGTAGTCCCTGACTGCAAAATTCTGGCCATGTCCTGAAAGAGCTCTGTCATTGATGCTGGTGGTGTGTGCTTGCAGAGCGAGGGCCTTTCCTGGGGCCTCCAGCTCCACCCAGGGCTCAATCCCTAAATACCCACACCTTGGTGGAGCTGAATGAATGAGAGGGGGTTAACTAAGTGATAGTCCTTTAACTAGCAACCAGCACATCCTTAGAATATTAAGCTGTCTTTAAAAAGTGGATTTACAAGCTAGGAAGGCATCTGCAGTTCATGTTGGGGGTTATGGTGTTGGATTATTATTATAATTCTTGTGTTTTGTTGTATTTATTGATAATAATAACTTTACATACACAATTAGCTTAGTTGTATATTTTTCATCATCTGTAGTTTTTTAAAATGTAGTCTTATTTAACATGACTTGGGCTCTAAGGCAGAGCTATTACTAAATTGTTCAGTATGTGGAGTTTCTTTATAGGGCTTTAACAGATAGCCAGAGTCCACAGAAGTTTTCTGTTTGTGCAAAGTACCTTCTGCGCTTAGGAGGAGGATGAATGTCGTGAGAAAGATTAATAGACTGAGTGTGAAATGCCTATTTCTCTTTAATGGAAGGGACCAGACATATCTTAGGAGCAGGGAGGAGCTCCTTGGGGCCAGAGGGGCTGTTGTGTCCTTGTCACTCAGGCTAGGAAAATTTGAAGAATTACATGCAACTGGGAAAAGACAAATTTGTGGCGCAGAGCATCATGAGGTAATTCAGGAGAGGAGACCAGCAAGTGCTTTGGGGTTGAGGGACCACAGTGAAAGCTAACAGTAAATTAAGGTGGTGGGTGAAAGAGACCAGTGCCAGGTGTATTCCTGGAGGCACCTTGTGGGGGAGAACCAGAGAGGGCTTAGATGCAGTGTAGGGTAAAAGCCTTAATGCCAGTAATAATTTCCCAGAGGAAATAGTGGATGTCCAGTAGCTGCTGTGCTTAATGATGCATTTGATGAGGACATGCATGTCAGCACAGAAGGAGTGACCCAGTGTTGGCTGAGGGACTTTCCATCTCCCCTTGCACAGAGATGTGCCAAATACATCATGAGTGCACAGCATTCACCCTGCTCTCACACAGACTCCCTCCCTTGTGCAAATTGTCCATGTAATGCTAGGAGGTGCAATCCCTTGGCTTCCCCAGGCAGGAAAAAGCCTGTAGCTGCCCATAAAGAAAAGATGATATCAAGGATTTTCTTGGACCCTTGCATATTTGGTGCCTTATGCTCAAGACCAGCATGACGAGCCAATGGCTTTGAAAGCAGTCTTGAAAAACAAATGACACAAGGCAACCTTTAATAAATGAGCATGGAAAGGAGGGTGTTAGTAATGCTTGTTCTGATGGGAGGAGCTGATTACAGGCTGCTGTTGGCAGGCTGTGATGGCTTTTGATGTACATAAGCCTGTGGTTTGGTGCTGGCAGCCTGTAAGTGCCTGGTGAAGTTGTAGGCTTTGGGAACGGAGCAAAATGCTTCCTGGAGATGTGCACTGGTCAGAGGTGATACTGCAGTGGTTAATGTCCATGTGCTCAAACTGTTATCCTTGTTACCTCTTATTCCTAAAGCTCCTCCATTACAAACCTTTGTTTTTCTCTCTCTGTGTTAGATTCAATGCTGCTGGTAGCCGAGAGGCTGGAGGGACCTTTCAACATTGAGTCAGTCATGGACCCCATTGACGTAAAAATTTCAGATGCCATCATGAACATGCAGGAGAACAGCATGCAGGTGTCTCAGAAGGTAAATGGGCCAAGAGGACACTTGGGATTTATTTATTTAATGTGTTTTATTTCCCTATTCTTGTCAATATGTTTTTTCTTGAATGCCCTTTCAAGTATATATATAAAGCTGACGTATTATTTTGGGCAGGAGCTGGGTTGGAGCCTGGAAAAGGGAGGCTCTTGTGACCTTTAATTTCATAAACTCTTTTCCTTCTCTCCCTTAGGTTTTCCAGGGATGTGGCCAGCCAAAAACACTTGCCCAAGGCCGGACTGCTCGCTCTGTCTCTGAAAGTGGTTTTAGTGCTCGTTTCAGACCCTACAACCCAGAGGAGCGACCAACAACAGCTGCTGGCACAAGCTTGGACCGACTGGTGAGTGCCTGGTCCTGCTGGTGCCACACAGGTGCTTCATACCCAGGCACCACAGTGTATAATTTTCCATTTTTAATTGATATGGTTTCTTAGTATTCCTTGGCTGTCTTAAAACTCTCTTAAGGAGTGTAATCTGCCCATGTCTCTAGACGTTAATTACCTCAATGGTTCTATGTCAGAGAAGTGCCTATGTTAAAAGCTTGGCTTATGAATAATACGTGTTTGAGGAGCAGTGTTTAATTTTGTATTAAAAAAGCAAATCAACCATCAAAACTTACAGCTGAAGATCTGGCCTGTACACATCTGTTGCAATAAAAAATATCTTCCCAACTTTACTTTTACTGAGCATTTGGTATTCTGGATTATGTCTTGTGTTTCTTTTTTTCTTTTATTTAATAGGTTACTGATGTGAAAGAGAAGCTGAAACAAGCCAAAAAATTTTGGTCATCTCTCCCTGGCAATATTTGCAATGATGAAAAGATGTCTGTAGGCACTGTCAATGAGAATGAGTGCTGGAACGGGAGCGCCAAGAGCAGGTTTGGCGATGCTGCTGCCACTGGTTAACCCTCTCCCTTTCACCCCAAACTTACCCTGTGTCCTGGCCCCTCTCCATGAGCCCTTTTCTCATACAGGAGTGATCCTAGCTCACCCAAGACAGGCTTTCATTTTTGTAGATGGGAGAGCTGGAATGTTAACACCAAAGCGTTGTCCAAGCTCTACGTGGGGGTTCCTTTTACAGAAGGGAACAGAGTGTAGGTACCCAAACACGGCGTCTCTCCTTGGACTTAAGCCCCTTACTAATTGTTCATGGATTTGTACTAAATCCTGTATCACAGCCACAGAGCAGGGGTGCCTGTGTTGTCTGACAGCGCTGTTGCCCCAGTGGCCCCAGCTGGTGTTTCCACCAGGAACTGGTTTCTTTGTTGAGCAAGGGCAGGGGTGATGGAGGATGGAGACCTTCTCCACTGCTGAGGTCTGTGGCACAAGGGGGCCAGTGGTTTCATTCACACTTTTTATGGAAAAAGGAGTTACAAAACTCTTTTTTTTTTTTAATCTTGTAAGGAAGAAATTGCCAACACATGAGTAAGCCAAAGTTTTTCTGTCATATGGTTTATGTAGCTGGTCAACTTGTATTTTGGAAATAAAAGTTTCTCTTTTTTTTTTTTCCCTCTTTGCTTACTGAGGAAATAAGCACAATCCAAGATATTCTGTTAAAAAAAAAAAAAAAAAAAAGCAGTTGTCTGGGGTTTTCCAGCAGTTTTTCTAAGTAATAGCAGTTTTTGCCCTTGATAGTTTTGGGCTTCAGGACAAACCCATACCTCATAACTTTTGCACTGTTTTGTGTGTGCTCTGCCATGCTTGGCTAGGGCAGTGTTTTGGGTCTGTGTGACAAGAAAAGGTTCTGCCTCCTGAAGTGTTGTTTATCAGCAGCTTCTAGGGACTTTTCACAGCAGTTACCCCCAGTGTGTGCAAGGGCACCAGTATCGAGGGGAGATGGAGACTTGGCAGCACTGGGCGAGGTGACTGGGAAGGCTGGATTATCCTATGTGGGTTGGGCAAGATAATTTGCTTTACTATTTTCTACATGACTCCAATAAGCTAAAAGTTCGGCAGTTTTCCACACTTTTGTCTCAGACTTCTTTGAAACATATAATATTGATCACCAATAATAACAAAACTGTCACCACCAATAATCATCATCATTGTCACTCCCATATATAGGACAGGGTTTGAGCATGCTTTTCAGATGTATGCTTACATCTCACTGCCTGGTCTCCAGGATCAGTAGACTGTGCTAAAAGCTTTTCTCTCTTTTGTGATACTGATGCTGGCATCATAACTAAGAAAAGTAATGTTTTCTTCTGTTAAACTAGTGTTTCTAGCAAGTCAGGTAATTGGAGGAAAGAGAAATGTGTCCTATCCCTGCTGTATAAGATGATACTCCAAATACCTGTGTCAGGAAATGTATTCTGTTGGGTTTTGTTGCTCAGTCTCTCTTTTAAACCAGGAGGCTGCACACGTGCTCAGATCTGAGCATGTACACCTTGTGAAGCCAAGCATCTTGGCTCTCCCCTTCTCTGATGTGGGGGGCTACAGGATCTCATCTTCAGCATCACAGATGTTTCTCCTGCTGGGGTTATTTTCTTTTCAAGTTGGGGAGAAAATTGTCATTCCCCTGTCTTTGTGGCACAGAGTAAATGAAAACAGTGCTTCATTCCACCTGCTGCAGAAATTGCAGGGAAGGGAGATGGGGTAAGAAGTTGGTGAAGGGCTGTGTGAGGTTTAGCACATGGAAAGATGCTGTTGGTCTCAGAGTATCACCCAGACTGAAAGCAGGGGTGGCATTGCAGAGTTCCCATGCTGTCATCCTTGAGCAGGGTACCCTGGCAAGCTGCAGCTCTGGTACCAGCAGGAATGGTTTCTTTTCAGGTATGACTTTGCAGTGACTGGAAATGGCTTAGCAAGTCAAGTGAATAACCCAGAGGTTGAAGTCGATATTACCAAGCCAGACATGGTGATTCGCCAGCAAATCATGGCTCTGCGGGTAATGACCAACAAGCTGAAGAATGCCTACAGTGGGAACGATGTCGACTTCATTGACATAAGTATGTTTGCTGTTGTTTGCCTTTTGCTTTTTCTTTTTTCTCTTTTAATTGGATTTCATGCTAACACGGGTAGCTGGCTAAGCTTCAGCTGTGGGTAAGCGTGTTAGTAAAGAGGGTGGGAGCCGGCCTCTCTGATAGGCTGTGTGAGGAGGGGTGTTCCCATGAACCCATAGAATGGTTTGGGTTAGAAGGGACCTTTAAAGATCATCTAGTCCAGCACCCCTGCAATGAGCTGAGACATCATCTACTACATCAGGCTGCTCAGGGCCCCATCCAACCAGCCTGACCTTGAGTGTTTCCAGAGATGGGGAACCTACTGTCTCTCTGGGCAACCTATGCCGGCGTTTCACCACCCTTATCATAAAACCATTTCTTCTTTATATCAAATCTAAATCTGCCTTCTTTTAGTTTAAAACCATTACCCCATGTCTTATTGCAACAATCCCAGCTCTCTCAGTCTGTCCTCATAGGAAAGGTGTTCCAGCTGCTGAGCATTTCTGTGTTCTCCTCTGGACTCCCTCCAGCAGATCCTTCCTATGCTGGGGGCCCCAGAGCTGGATGCAGAACTCCATGTGGGGTCTCATGAGTGGAGTAGAGGGGGTGAATCGCCTCACTTGACCTGCTGGTCACAGTACTTTTGGTGCAGCCCAGGATGTCATTGGCTTTCTGGGCTGCGAGCACACATTGCCCAGGTGTGATGTCTGCACACAGAAGTCACATTAACATGGGGATCCATGCTTACTTCTCATGAACACCAAAACAGCCACACTCTTGCCTTTTCTCCCTGCTGTCTTGCGCAGTCAGCAGAGGAGGACAGCAGGTGTGTTTGTTTCCCCAGGTGAGGAAAGCAGCGGGGAGGAGAGCGGCAGCGGCTGTGAGCTCCAGCAGTGCTCCCCAGAATTCGAGTTCAACGCCACTGAGGTCACTGGGAACTCCAGCAAGAGCGATAAGACCGTGAACACTTCTGCTGCCACTAGAAGCGGTCTATCACAAGCAGCCTTGCTCCTTAACATTTTGTTCTTGGCCATGCAAAGACAATGGAGATAATTGTGCAGCATAGGGGGAGGGGAAAAGACTTTTATTATCAGAGGTAGAAGGCACCTGCTTTCACTTTTATACCATCTAGAGACTTTGCTTTTTAAGTTAATGGACAACAGTGTACAGTTTTTACTATGTTGCCACTGGTTTTAAGATACTGATTTTTTTTTTTTCCCCCTTGCTATCCTGGGAATAACAGGAACGGGAACTACAAGTCTCTCCCGTTCACGAAGAGTGGATGTTAGAGGTGGATAACAAAAATGTATATACAAGCCTGTAGTTAGCTCAACATTTGTGTCTTTATCACTTCATTTTTGTTTTTCTTTTACTGTACTTCTTATGAAAACAAAAACCCCAAGGTCTTCTCTTGGCCTGTAACAAGTATGTGTTTCTGAAATGAGAAATATCTGTACAGAAGCAGGTTTTATTTATCATGTTATCTTATGAGGAAAAAATAATTGCCCAAAAAGCAGAAAATGTTTCATGTAGTTAACTTCCCATTTATCCACATTATGTTAGTTGCCTTATCTGGAGAGAAGTGGAAGTAATTTGTCTTTATTATGCGCTAAAACAGAAGATGAAGGCAGAGCTGCTCATCATGCCAAGGGCCCCATTTGCATAGGGCATCCATGCCAGGAGCAGGTTGTGCTTGCTTTACAGGAGGTTTGGTTAAATTGGAAGGGACTACAGAGAATTCCCATTCTGCAGATGCTGAGAAGAGTTGTCATTTGTTCCCTGGGATCCTTGCAATTAGCTGTAACTCTTGTGGGTCAGTTCCCAACGTGCATCCCCCATGGGAATGAGGCATTAAACTTGTTCGGTTGGAAACAACTTGTCGTCTCACAGATCCAAATGCCAACATGTGTCTTGTCTGCACATTTGTTAGGTGAATGCTGGATTGATTTTTTAATGGTTTTGGTTCTGGTTTTAAGAAATCCTGTGTGGGAGGGCAGGTGGGGAGGGGTTGGGTTTGTTTTTATGAGTTTTGTTTCCTCTCTGATGGGGGCAAAAGAGAAGGAGCAGGCACTGTTGCACGTACATGGGAGCAGGAGCTGGCAGGGCTGAAGATGCCTCATTTTGGGTGTGTTTGGCTGGGAGCTGATGCCCAGCACCTGTAGCTTTTTGGCACTACCTGAGACACCTTCCTCTCTCTACCTGTGCTGTTGGAGTTGGAACAATGTTATGGTGAACAGCAACTCATTAATAAAAGAAATGTATATTTTTAAGAAAAGAGATTAAATAATTTTTAAAAGAGTTTAGCGAAAGCAAAGTCTTTGGAAAGACTCAAAATTATTCTGCATGTCTCTTCCTGCTTTGGGAAGCCTTTAGGTCTGGCTGGACACTGGGATCTGGCCAGGAGAGCAATCCAGAGAGAAAAGGTTTGCTCTATTCCACCCTTGTGTCATAAAGAATAATTTTCTATTTTTATATTGGAGCATTAATTACTTGTTAGCTCAGGGTCAGCTTTATACTCAACTTTATTTTCACACCAAATTTCTGCAAAGCTATAAAGACAGAGTATTCTTGGCTGGTAAAAATAATCTTGGAGGTTTAATTTTACTAGAAGTAGCCAGTTATTTATTAAAACATGATGATAGTAGAGTTAGGGATATTCTGGCTAGATTATTTTTCTTTAGAAAATAAATCATGGAACCATAAAATTGAAAAAATTACAAATTTATGTGTGGGAAAAAATGGATTGTAAATAGCTAAGTTGCCTTGCGAGGAATTGGAAAATGTGCTGATACTTAGAAACTACCTCAGTTCTGAGGAATTTCCTTTCTAGCTTTGAGTGCTATTGCATTTACGTGGTAGAAGTGAATCTGGTCTCCAATATGTAGCTGAAAGAGTTATCCCTATAGACCTTGTTAGATTGTTTTTAATTTAGAGGGTTGAACTACATCCAGCTGTTTTCTTTCAGCTAAGTTCCCTAACAAAGAGAATTTCTGAATTAAATATTGCTGATGGTTTCCATGACTTTTCCTGATTTGTTTGGTTTCATGGCATTTTCTGATTGCTCTTTAAATATTTAAATGGTTCTAGCCATTTGAATTTTAATCCCAAAATAAACAAACCTTAGATGCACTACTATTGTAAATATGTCGCAGTAAGGTCTGACTGGACAACCCTTCTGGCTCATACCCAGCTGGCAGGCCAGCAGAGTTAAATGGAAAAAACAAACAAACAAACAAAAAAACCCCAAACAAACAAACAAACCAAAACCCAAAACAAAAACAAAACAAGCAAAACCAAAAAAAAACCTTCTGAGAAGCTCTGAGATTGGTGGAACAAAAGCCCTTGTGTTTGGAGGGGCTGCCTGCTCCAACATCTCCCTTCTTGGCATAAGTGTTCATATGTAAGAAAGTTGCTTGTAAATTCTCCTGCTTTTGAGTGTTTCTGCTCAGAAAAGTAAACCACTTCTGAATTTATAATTATCGTTTTACAACTAACTGCTCACTAATTTATTATTCCTTAGTTTGGTACAAGCCACCAATGCAAAGATCTCCCATCAGTTTTAAGCATGTCCAGTTGACTTCGTTAGTAGCACAAGAGTCTTCCAGTATATAAGGGACAGATTTGTCACCTGAGGCTGCAAGAAACAAGAGTAAACAATGTAGGACAATCAAAAGTTGTGTTCCTGCTTCTATTTTGTGTTTGTGTGTGAAGTTGGCTCTCTGACATGAGCCTGCGAACTAAACCATACAGGTGGGGAAGAGACATGCTGCTCACTTTGGGGAAGGCATGTGCTCCCCTTTTTCAGATTTTTTTTTTCCCCACATAACCAGTGCCATTATGAGCATGATTTAAAGAAAAATTCCAATATATAGAATTAATTATTAAAGTTAATGGAGCTGGTAAGTGTGCTTCAAATGCAAAACGAAGCAGAAAGGTGATGTCCTTGGCATCATGGAAGATGCTGTCTCCCAAAGCGCTGGAATGAAAAGATCCAGCTCTTAATAGGACCTGTTTTAACAGCTCAGTGCCTGTCCTGAAATGGCTTCACAGGTGACACGTGGAGAGAGAAAAGGAGAGCATGTAACTGGACTGTAAGAGTCTCTTGTTTTGTGTTGTGTTGTGTTGGTGCCCCCCCCAAGTCAGGACAAATGGCCAGAGCAACAAGAGGTGTCTTTCCATGCTCCAGGGCAGGGTCCTGCTGTTCCCCTCCTGGCTGAGCCCGCCTGGGTTTGTCCTCACAGGCAAGGTGGTGTATTAATTCTGGAGGGTGCAAACTCAGAACAGTGTTCATTTCTTAGACAGATGGTGCTGATGTTTCCATCACCATCCCCTAATTGCTTTGCTGGATGCCTGGCTGGACTAGGCAAGCCCTCTGGTCCTGGCTCCTACCTCATCGTAGCATCCGGTGTTGGGCGTCTCATAGCATGGCACATAAAAATGCCTTCCACCTGTTTGGATGCTTTTACTTATCATGTGTCCCACAGTAGTTGCCAGCCCTGTCTGTCACCTTTCTCACAAAGTCAACCTGTTCCCTCCTACCTGCAGGTCCACTGTGAATGTGGCAGTGTCCCCCATTGGTGACAGCAGTAACCAGATCAGTGACAGCTGCTGCTTGTGCCTTCCCCTTGCTGATGGCAAGTCCTGCTGTGGTGTTGCCTTCCTCTGGTTACTATCCCTGTGCTGTTGAGTGGGTAACTGCTGGGGATGTTTTTCCTCCCTGGATCTGCTCTGCCTTGATCAAAAGGAGACCCTTTTGCCTTTTAGCCTGCTCACTATGATTTGGCCCTGTGCGTCCTTCCTGCCCTGGCTCCTTTTTCCCGAACCTTTGCTCTGTGGTGGTTCCTCTTAGGCAGTCCCTGTGTCCCAGCAGGAGCAGAGTGGCAATGTATCTCACCCTTGGACCTTGGTGGTCTCCCCTGCAAGCCATCACCACTCAACACCAGCCAGAGATTGCTGCAACTGCTAAACCTGAAGTTTTGATTTTAAAAGCAGCTCTTACTTGGATCAACAAATCTGCTCCAGTTGTTAGTCATTGACATGGTTTAGTGCTGGACCTGGCATTCCTAGGTTAAGGGTTGGACTTGATATTCTTAGAGGTCTTTCCCAGCCTTAATGATTCTATGATTCATTTCAACAGCCGGGTAATGTCTGTCCCCCTGCTGGTTTCATAGGAGCTGAATAGGAGCAGCTTCATCCCTATCACAAAATCTGGGGTGCCCGTGCTCCTCCTTCATGTTTTGCAGCAATACAATTCCCCTACATAGCTGCTCATCTCCCCAGCATGTCCTGCCACACTGTCTCCCTCTACGTGTGTCATTAATTCATGTAATCCCATGCAAATCAATATGCTAAACCCCTCATTAATTGGGTTACTGATTTATACTAGTAAGACTTAAAATCTTGGAGAAGGTTGAGGGTATTTGTTTCTCCTCTGACAAGCTATTGTCAGCCCCACAATGGCTGGTCCTTGGCTGAGCTGGTAATTGCCTCCTGACTGTATTTGCATCGACATAATGGCAAGGATGTTAGCAGGAGCTACGACATCTCATCTTTTCCTCTGAACAGGAAAATTCAGGATTAGCGAGGTGGAATGCATTTGCCAGCAGTTGCTGGCTGCCCTGTTGTGTAGGGTGGCTTCTCTTCACCTATAACTCGGCTCTGTTGGTTGTTTCCATTATTAACCTGCTTTTCTTCAGAGCTTAGTAAACTCAGCCATAAAAATCAGGCCTGCCTGTAAACTTGGCATGGTAGGAATTGGCCAGACTTTTATTTTTTCTGGTGGGAAGAACTGATCATTATTTTTAGAAGAAATTGTTTCATCTGTGAAGTTTAATGGGTTGAAATGCTGTTTTGGCATTCACGATCCTTCAGACCAGCTTTGTTGAAAACCCCGTTTAGCATCACCAATAATACAGTAATGCTGAGGATCCCCAGGGACAGGCAACTGAAACAATAGCCGGAATCTTACATTTTTAAAGCTAATTGTTGTACATGTTCAGCTGTTTCCCCCATGCCACTACCACACACGTCTTGTGCAAGATGCAGATCCAAGGACAGTTAAGTGCACAGGAGGTATTTCGCTGATGTTGACAGGAGGTGCATCTGCATTTCCAGGAACTCTTTAGTGGAAGCAAGGTCACAGGTACATATCCACTGGATTCCTGCAGCAGAAAGACAATTCGGATTTAACCAAGAGTTTTCTTTTTTCTTTTTTTTTACTTTTTTTTTTTTTTTTAATGGCTGCCTTCATTTGCATCCTCATAACAGAGTGTGTTTGTATGGGAGCTGGTGCAATCCTAAATATATAAGTTCCTGTGTGGCAGGGCTCTGGAGGCAGCTCTCCATGAATGTGACTTCACACCACCCCTCTGATTTTGGGTGAGCAGCCACCCTGCCTTATTTGCAGGTGAGGAGCTGGGCACCCTTATGAATAGGCAGTGGAGTAAGAGAGTTAAGTGGTTCTTGCTTGAACAGCCCTAAGTGACTTTGTTGTTTGCTCTGAATTTCCTGTGTACTAACATAGGCCATGCTGTGTTCCAGGAGGGTGCTTCAGGTAAAATGCCTCACAGAATGAGACAAGGTGATGACTTCTGAGTGGCTTCAGGGCCTTTCATGTTTTGGGGCAAGTGGAGACTTTGGCTGGTGTGTCACAGCCTTCTTCCTTTGTTTTTCTCATAGAAAAAACAATCTAAATTTGGGGAAAAAAAACCAAAAAACATGATCACTCTTTTTTCATTGTTAAATTCTTTGGATGATTGTGCATTCAAAACTACTTGAGTCTTGAACAGGAATTTGTGCTACAAAATAGCGGTGAGATTTTCAGTTTTGAGCAGGAAGAGTTGTGGGTCAGTGTTTATGTGGGTGAGTGAGGGCTCTCAGCAAGCCGGGGGCCAAGAGAGTCAGTGTTACAAAAGAAGCTGTTGTCTTTGACAGAGGTCTTCTGGAGCCTAGCTGTCAGAAAATAATTAGCCAAATAAATTAGGTGTGCTCCATGCTAAGTAATTCCAACATTTGGCTTCCTAGGGAAAGGGATAATGTACTTAACAGAGATACTTCAGCTTGTCCTTTGTCACTGGGAGGGGGCACACATGAAGAAGATGGGGGCTGTTTTTTGCACAGATAGTAACAGGCAGGAGAAGCTGTTGGGAGCCTTGTGCTGACCAGAGGGATGGGGGTGAGTCCCCCAGTGGGATGGCAGGTGGGCAGAGCTGCCCTCCTGCTTCCTGATGAAAGAATATCCTGCCACTGAGGGCATGTTTGACTGCAAACTAGTGATTAAAACTGGTAAAAATTCCATTCCATGAAGGTGTGCTTCATCACATTGGTGCAGGAATGGTATGGGGCTCATCCAGGAGCTCCCAGAGTTCTGGGACTGGACTGAGAGGTGATGGTTAGAATTGAGAGGGAGACAGGAGAGGAGTGCCTTGGGTAGCACTTGAGCTGTATCACTGCCAATTCCTTGTTTCCTGTCGTTTCTTTCACTCTGTTGTTATTTAAAGTGCATTAGATGCACCTCCTTGTGTTTTATTAGCTGCTCCTTTCATGAGAGGAGCTGGCAGTGGCATCTTCTGGCCCACATTCCTGTGCTGGTTTTCTCTATCAAAAGGCAGTGGGAGTTGCCGCTTTTTGACCACCTTTATAATCCAGCATTGCAGAGGTGCTTGCTGGTTGCCTTCCCAATGGAGCCATGCTCACCCCATAGGGCTTTTTGCAGTGTTTTAATCCTGCTGCAGGGTGAGAGCAGAGCAGATTTTTTTGAGCCTGGATGGGAGAGAAATGCAGGTGGCAGCCAGCTGGAGGAGCCAGGTTTGTATGTGGGTTTTGCACTGCACCCTCCGGGCGTTCGCAGGAAACAGAAATGAATTTGAAGCCTTTGGAAGGGAAAAACCTCTCCCATTACAATTTTGGCCCCATTGCATTGCATAGGGTGGTTAGCTCCCTTCCTCGGTGTCCTGCCCTTGCTGCTCACACGGAGCATTAAAGAAGCAGGAATGCCAGCTGTGAGGAGTTGCTTAACCCATACAATTGTGAGGTGCATGGAAAACATGAGTAAAACCATGGCCAAACCAATGTATTTGTCCTATCTCAATGAATGGAGGAAGCAATGGATTCCACCCTTGGTTTTCAAAAGCATTAAAGGGAGAAAAAAGCCCACCAACACCCAAAACCCCTCCAGCCCCACCACTGATGAAGGTTGTGTTGAGGCTGCACATCCCCAGGAGCAGACAGGACCATGGCTTGGAGCCAAGCACAGGAATAGTCCTGGCTGTGATGAACCCAGACTCCTGTGAAAGTGAGCAGTGAAATGATGTCTCCACCATAAGAGTGAGAATCCAAGTGCTGTGCAAAGTCCCTTTCCTCCAGGAAGACAGGGACTTCCTGTGTAAGCAGCCCTGGGGCTTAAGCTGGGTCAAGTGGGCCTGTGGTGCTACAGCTGCCTGCAGCACTGGCAGTGCCTCAGCTAATCTGTGCATAGTGTATTCATGGCTCTCCTCTTTTGGGCCCTGCACTGAGACAGCAGAGTGGTTTTAATGAGAACACAGAAGTTAAAATGGGCTTTTTACTTTTAAAAATTAGTGGCAGACTATGGCTGTTCAGGTTGCTATTTTAACTGCTCCAGATGTCAAGCATGGCTCAGCCAAGATCAATGTGTAATCCAATGGAAATACTATTAATTTCAGAGGAATGTGGTCAATATTTAAATATTTTGGATCTTTTAAATATGTAGCCAGTGGTAGTGGTCTAACTGGGCTTATTAACTCTGCATTTGGAGCAGTGATTCTATTAGCATGAATTAATGTATATTAACATTATTGAATTTCATTTATTTTAGCATGAGGGTTAATGATACTGGTTATTTTAGATACTCTCTGAGGCTGTACTGAGTTGGGAGCTGTTGGTTTAAGGCCTCATCCCACAAGCTTTTGTCCTTCCAGTTCCTCTTTAAGCTCTGACTTAGCTCCAAGCCTGCAGAGTGGCTCCCACTGACTCCAGCAGCAGTCAGATTGAGCCTGTTCCGGTCCTGCTTCATCCAGCCCCAGCGGCTTCAGCTTCAACTACAGAGAGGCTTTGCATGTCCCTCCATGGCCAGGGTGGATTTAACCCCTGGAGCACACTAGTCGCCACTGAAATATCCCCTCTGCTCTACCGTCACATCACAGTGGGAGTCAATCTTGGCTCTTACACCCAGCTGCAGTGAGTGGGTTGGACCTGGTCTATATATTAAATTCTGTTTCTAAATTAAGCTCAGGTAGACCCATTTCCCCCCGTCCTCTCTGACTTTTATGCCTATTAAATATATAAGGCACTTAGAAGGCAAAGGGTTTGTAATGAGGAACAGTCTTTTTGAATGTTTTGTTAAAGGTATGGAAAATATGGAAAGCTTTGAGAGAAAATTTCTTTCCTTTAAATCAGATTGAAGAACAACCTAAAATAACAGTTGGAGAATGAGCTGCATCTTACAGAGCTAGAAATGGACCCATTTTTCAGCAAAACACAAAGTTCGTAACTCTTCATTTTCTTAACAAAATATCTGTTTTCAATAGCTGTTGAAATATTATGCTTGTAGAGGTCACACATTCTTAGTGAAAGACGTATCTTTTTTTGGTTAAAAATATTTTTAAAAGCCTAGTGATTCCCCTTTAAAAAAATTGTTTTAAATCACTGGTGAAATTACAGAAAAGTTGCACAAGAAGAAAATTACGATCAGCCCAGATATAATTTTTTTAAAAGTAGGCACTCAGAAAAAAAAAACCAAAAACAAAAAAAAACCCCGGAATGCCACAGATTTCAGTCTGCATCAGAGAATGCTCTCATTAAAAGGAAACCTTCAGTTCCTTTGTCTGAAGAAACCTCTCGCTTTGTTCATGTTTAAGAGAAATGGTTCTAGTTACTGAGAGAGTGTTTGCCTTGCTCAAAAAAAATGTTTGTGTGGGAGATGTTTTACATTTGAGTGACGCCAGAGAGCCAAAATGTGAAGCTATATTGGCAGCAGTGACCACAGGCTGATGTAGCTGGAAAAATTCAGCTGAAAGCCTTTGGGGAAAGGGGAGGATTCCCCCTCCCTGTCCAGGCAAATGGGTTGTCTGGATAAGGCCAAGCTCTTTCTGGGTGGGAAAAATCCGGGTCAGGCAATGTCCAGGGCTGGAGTACCCTCTTGCCATCGCCCTGGCTGAGGGCACATCTGGGCTGCACATCTGGGGCTGTGCACACCTGCCCACCTGCAGCTCTGTGCTATTTCTGCCTGCATGCACTAGATGGCATTGCCAACTTGGCTACAGGGACTGTGGGCTCCCAGTGGGCTTCCACGGGGAGTATGAGCAGTGCTGTTGATGATAATTTGTGATTTTTTTAAAGTTCTCTGTATTAGGGAGAGCATGATACAGCTGCCATATCTGGCATGGACAGCTCAGGGTGCTGGTGCCTGGGCATCACAGAGCTGGTGCCACAGCAGGTGTGACTGAAGCCCACGTTGTACTTGTGCTGAGCAGCTGAGGTCCAGCCTGGGGCCCTTCTTTTGGGCACTGGCTGAGCACACAGAAAGAAATGGTCTTTGTTGTTGCCAACAACCCCTACAAGTGAGGTGGACAAATATGAGAAAGGCTAGGTCAGTGGGATCTGAATGAGAAACCTGAATACCAGAGACATCAGGAGTTCAGCTGAATCAAGCACCTCTTGATTCCCCATTCAGGTGGTTTATTCCCTTTTGTTGTCTTCAGTCAGAGCCTTGCCCCTGTCCCAGTTTCTCCCCTGGTTGTGCATGCTGGGCTGGGATCACTAACACTGAAGCTGAACAGAAAGCTGTGGGGAGAGGGTGCATCTGAGGGGTTGTGACCTGGCTCCTTGTCTATAGCAGCTGGGACTGAATGCCTGAAAAACATGAAAGCATACCAAAAATGGGGGAATTATAATCTGGAGAGCCTTCCTAAACTGTCACTTGCTCCTTGAACTCTGAGCTGCTTTGTAAAGGCCAAAGGTACATTGCTGGGTTTTTTTGTATCCCTACATCCATTTGCAGAGAGTAAACCAAGTCAATAAAATCAAGAAGGAGTGCCTGTGTTGAATCTGCAACAGAGTCATATCCCTGAAAGCAGGAAACCCACCCCAGGGTAGGTTCTGCAGGGCACTGTTCAGCTCTGGAATGCTGAACAGTGTGGGAACAAGCAGCCAGGGTTGCTTGGTGCTCCTCTTGGGTGTTTGTGCTCCAAGACTGTGAGCACCTCCTGTCCTGCCAGTGTCAGCCCCAAGGCTTCACTGGGACAAATGTGCCATTGTTTGTTATCCTGCCCTGCAGTTTCTCTTGAAAACTAAATCCTGAGTAGCATTCAAGTAAAACAGAGTTCCTGATTTCCCAGATGGCAGCCAGTGAGGAACACGCTCCCCTAGAAATGTCTGCCGTCTCTATCTTGTGTCCTCAGGTGGGTTGATGGCTTGTTTTTCATTGAGAGTTCCCCTCGGTTGCCTGGGGTGTCCTTCAGGGCACTGGGGTGTGGCTGCCAACAGATCTAATGATCAGCAAAAGCATTATTTGTGTTGTGTTAACATCTCAAAGTATGTGACCTTCCATGCTGCTTGGCTACATGATCAGTGTTGGCACTGCAGAAATGCTCATGAAAAATGTTCAGGATAAATCTCCCCCTGGTTCCTACTGGTTCCTCTAAAAACTGGTGATGTGGGAGACTTCATGATGCAACACTTCTCTGACAGAATACTTCTCTCTGCATGTAATTAAGAGTTTGTTTGTGGGGAGAGCTGCTCACACACCACTTTGGGCATTCAAGTTTCCATGGAGAGGGACCTGGCTGCCTTTCCTGCCTGGTAGATGCAAGGCTTGGAGTAGAGCTGCTCTTAGAAAATGAAGCATTTGTGCTCAGTTGAGCTTCCTGGAAGGAAGACTTGGCCCAAGTGTGTTGTTTGGGCCATCACAGGACTGTCAGTCAGCAATTCTTGGTTTCATGCCTCGTTTTGTAAGAGATATTTTGTAGGATCTTTGGCAAGTCTCTTCTCTATCTTTTACCCCCTCGGAGATACAGACATAAAACATAGAGAACTAAGATAGCTGTGAGCTGGAAGAGCTGCTGCTGGACTCTCTACTCCCATTAACCCCCAATTTACTGCCCTGCACCAATGGCCCCATCAGTGCCATACGTTGACATTTCTGATGGATTATGGCCATTCTCCTGTCAATGTGAGCAACCCTTGTGTGCACGGTCTCCTGCGTGGGATGCTGAGCAAAAATTTGGTGGCTCATACTTTAACAGTGAGCTGAATTTAAGTTTTGTTTCTCTTTTAGGCAAACATTGTTTTAGAAGCCAGAAATTCTGCCATCATAATGTACATAAATTTACTGTCACCAACCCTTTTGACTAACCTGAAATGCAACTCACTTTTTGGTATTCCTGCAGACCTGTGTGATGGGACACATTGAGAGAACAATCTGTATCAGTGACTGTGAGGTGGACAGGAAACACGTGTTTTTACTGCTCACATAGGAAAGAAATCTCATTCGATTTATGTGATCTCAAGCCAATTATGTCCCCTGTGCAAAACCCAGGCCTCCAGCAGCGCAGTCTGTATCTTTAAGACAACAAAAATAAACCAGCAGCATCTGTAATGTCCTTCTTAATGGGATGAATTAGGAAGAATGTGTATGGACACAATCCTAGAGACTACTCTAAGTGATTGGAGAAGGAGGGTAGGAGAGCATGTCGTTCTTCAGCTTTATCAAAGGAGCTGCTTATGCACATGCATTACTTGGAATGCCAGTCTCCAAACATTCTGATTACTCCGAGTGGTGTTCATCTGCCAGGTAAATAACAAGTGAGATACTCATATTTACAATTGAAATTGCCTGAGTGTTCAGCTGGCCCTCACCTTTCCAGGCTGGACTTTCATTGCATGTTACTCATCGTCAGTGGCTTGAGAAAATCTCTTGACAAGACTCGCCTTGGAGCTGGCAGGACCGTATGTGACTTCATTTGGAAAAGCAGGTTAGAAACTTCTCCCAAAGGTCTGACCCTAAGCTTCCTCTTTAATTCAGACAATTCCCAGCAAGGTCTTTCCCAGTCAGAACCACTGTTTAGGAATAGTAGCACAGGCTTATTTATACTGATTTTTAGTGATCCATTACATTTCTGATGTTCTGAAAGGGTATAAAACTGCATCATTCTTAGAAGATAAAAAAAACTTCAGTGCTTTGCTATGGAGATGATTTTGTGTTGAGGGGTAGTGTCCATTTGCTGCTAAACAACATCCCCCTCCATCACTCCCACCCTTATAGGCAGGGTGTCTGAATGGAGGAGCTAGAGCAGATCTGTGCCCTTCTGGTACTAAAATTAAAGAGAAAAGAAGTCTGATCACAAACTATTCATTTCTAAAAGCAATCTCCAAAAATGAAGTAATAACCCCTAAATTATCGCAGTGATGAGCAAACCTGCAAGTTCAGCTTGCAAACTGGCAGTCAGAGGTTCCTGATGCCATATGCCTGGAGAAGGTATTTCTTTTTTGTGTTTTTTCACATGTATCAGTGTGAGTAACTCTGTTTTAAGTGAGAGCCACTCCATCTAAAGTTGGGGATTGATATTAGTACTTTCATAACAGAAATAATACCTAAAAGTATGTTTCAGAATATGCTCAAGACATGATCTGTCTTTCAGTGTGTGAGCTCTATCTTAGAATTACATTTAAACCTCTCCAGTTTAGAATCTAGGTGAATGTTTGATTATCTAGGAAGAAAGAAAAAAACCGTAAAAACTTAAGCATATGATACTGAACAGAGTTTTCTCTCGATGGATTTTGTTCATAACCTCCTTGTGGAACTTAACAGAAAATTAAATCTCTGCCACTGAGTTCTTAAAGGCATTGGAAAACACTATGGTGTAGATCTTACCTTCCATCAAATTCCACTCCAGTGACTTTTAAAAAATGCAGCTGTTTCACTCATTTTGAATTCTTGCAGACTTTTCCATAGGGGATATTTCTAGTTCTGTAAACAGTTTCCCATCAACTCAGTGAGGAGGGGAAAAAAAAAAAAGAAGAAAGGCACTTTGTCTTGAGGAAAATCTTGTGTGCTCAGCTGGAGCCTTTCCTGTGAAGCCGCTCTCCCAAGGCCCAAGGAGATGCTGGAAGTTCCCGTGGCTGCTCCTGTGCTCTGTGCGCTCCAGGCTCAGAGATGCTCTCCTGGCTGCAGATAACGTGGTTGTGTTGTGCCACATGTGCAGGAGTAATGCGGGTGGATTCCCAAGGACGTTGACCAGCAAACCTTCCCCATGCCCCAAAATCACCATGTTTAAAAAAGATAGAAGAAGAATTTAAGAAGTATTGCAAGGAATACATTGAGTACTTATTTTTGCTGGTGGTATCTTTCCAGCCAAGGAAACCCTCTTTGGCTAGATTTTGATGTCGTCGCTGTGGGTGATGAATAAATGTCCCTTCTCCCTCTGACCACTGGGCATGTGTGCTTTGCTTTGAGAAGCTGGCCCTTGGGGCTGAAATTTTGTCATATTTAGTTCTAACCCAAAATATTACAGACCAAATCCAGCCAAAAGTATTGGGTGAGGGAGAAAGACTAATGCATTGGAAGGTTTGCAGCTGGAACCATCATGGAGCTGGCTGAGCTTGGGCACAAGTCCCTGCCCCGAAAGCCCAGTCAGACTGGGACTATGCCCATGATGTTTTGCCTTTCCTCCACTTCTACCCAGGTTCCCTTTTGTCTCCACCGAAGGATTATGGCACATTGTGTGACTCTGGCAGCTCATGGTGTTCAGCTGGGGCGAGGTGAAAGTGGGGTCCAGTGGCAACAGTATGAGGAGCAGGGTATTTCCTTGTGCTTTTCCAAAATAGCTGTGTGTGATGCTGACTGTGAAGTTAAAATGAAAGATATCTTGTGCTATGGGCTTTTCCCCCCTTCTTTAAATAAATCTATAGATATGGAGGTAGGAGTGAGAGAGAAGGAGAAGCTTTTGGCCAGTGGCTTTGGGCAAACAGAAGATTGACCCCGCAGTGTTGCTTGCCGGGCAGGGAAGTTAAATGGAAACAAAATCAAATTATTAAAACAAAAATTATAGTGAAGGAGAATCATGTTTCCTGAAGGGTTTTGCTTCTCCTGGGTGTGGTGGTCTCTCTTGGCAGGACGTCAGGCTGAGCTCAGTGCCGGGTGGTCACCATGCAGCACCCTGGGACTGCATATCCCGCTTTGTTCTTGGCACGTGGGGTGGGGCTGTTTATTTAACCAGCTAACTTAGAGCCCCCAAGGACTCCAGGCTCCTGTTTATCTTTCAGAGTGTCAGCATTAGTACAGTGCTTCTTTCTTTGGGGTATTTTTATTTAGTAACTGCTAACCAGAAATACACGATTTCAAGCTTCCCTCTTGTAGATAACCACAGAGACTTGGGCTTGCAGGCAAGATAACGGGCGAAGTGAAGCTTGGGGGAATGCTGAGCTCTCACCTGCAATGCCCTAGTGCAGGCACAGTTGGGTTTAACCCTCTGGGCTGGGGACGAGATTCTTGGAACATGGGGATGTTGGAAAAGACAGCTCTGAGTATTGCCAAGCTCCTTGAGGAGATGTTGTAGTTGTGTATTTTCTTCTCAGCGATTCTCATGCTGCCCCAGCTGTGCTCTGGGTTTATTTCCAGCAGGAGTGCTCAGAGGTTAGGCCTGAAAAAATGGGCATTAAATGCAATGCTGCATTTTATAAACATTAAATACAACCAGGCCTTGATGTGAGCAGTGACTCACAGGTCTAAAAAGCTGTGGGTGTCTCCTGCCTCCCAAAGCACTCATTTCCCAATGAGAGCCAAACCCCTACATGGTGCCCAGCTCTTGGTGCTCTTCACTGCAGCAATGACAGACTTCTACGCTCTACCTATGGTAGGTATAGCAGCTCTGCATGCACATAGGATCCAGAAACCAGCCATAACTCCATGAAGATAACAGTGTGATGCTTCTTCATGTGTCTAAGGAACGGACTTGGAGTTTTCATTTATTTTCATAAGAAAACAGTGCTTAGATAAAAAGGGAAAACTTTTAGCCCAAATGCCTGATTCCAGCCCTGTTTGACATGTGGGTTGCTATCCCAAAGAGATCAAGCTCTTCTAAATTTCATAAAAATTAGTAGCAGAATGGTGGAGAAGGGTTCAAGCTGGACCCTTGGTGGAGAAGGTTGTAGCGTAAGTCTACAGCTGTCTTCAGAAAACCCACAGGTGAAAGCTGCAGAAAACTGGGTTTCCTAAGTTTATCTGTTCACAGATCTCCTTGCTTTTCTTGTACATGTGCCTGCAAAAAGACCTACATCTATCTCTCTTTCCATTTCACACATTTTCACCTTGTCTTGAAAATGGGATGTGTTGCAGGCAGGACCCCTGCCTCTCAAAGGGACTGACTTGAGGGTGAATAAATAACAGCAGGAGAAGCTGGGGATAGCTGGAAGAAAACCTTAGGTCAAGTCTAAATATCATCGTGGATGTGCTGTACATTCCCAGACAGGGAGCAGGGTGGTGTGGAGGCATATTTGGGATTCATTTGTCTCTGAGCTGTTTAGTACCTTGTGAGATGGCACAGAAAGACTGTTAACAAAGAATCTGCTGCTATTCAGGGCAGCCTTGAGTCATTGTGGTTTAAAAAATAAATTATCATATAAATAGCTGCTTAGGAATCTCAGCCTGAAGACCACAAAATCTCACCAGTGCATAGCTTTTTTGGCTTATGTAGCACCATGTCTACTTGCGGAATATTTTGGCCGTGTGTTGTACAACCACTTCCTATTTTAAAAAGAGTATTATAGGAAAAGAATAAAGTCTATTGTCAGTGACAATTGCTGGTGGTTTCCTAGTGCCTCTCATTCCAGGAGGCTGAGCATATCATAACTGGATTTTTCCTGTCTTCGCTGAACCCGCTCCAAGATGCCACTACCTTGTGGAGACTGGTATCCCCTGCCCTGGATACCCAGAGGTGAGCAGGATCATTCCAGGTTGGTTTAAGACACTTTCTGGGTAGTTTTTGTGAAAGATTGGTGGGTTTTGAAAAGCCAGAGGAGAGTGTGGTGGTGAACAAGCTAAGAGTTATGCTCCTGCAGTTGGAAATACCACTGGGATTTTGGATATTTGGATATTGGAAATACCACCTCCACCACCTCCTCCTGCTGACTGGCATCCTGTTCTGCTGTCCCAAAGCAAGGCTGAGTATGACCCATTTGAATTTTGTGACTTTATAATGTGAAAAAGTGCCAAGGTCTTTGATATAGGCATCTCACCCTCTTGCAGTGCTGTGGATTGTTAATAACTACATCTCCATTGACTTTAATTGGAGCAGGATCAGATAGCAAGAGCGAAAATCCTCCGAAGAAAATTGTTCTGAGTGAACTCCAGCCAGTCAGCTCAGACAGAATCCATCCTTGGGTTTTCCCACTACTCTGGTTCTGGCTAATAAATTGCCTATTCATTTTAGCTCTATTTGGTTTTGTTTGCTTTGTTTGCTTATTTGTGACTTCCCTTTGGGGAAAAGAACAGGCTGGGAAGTACAGCAGTGCCGCCGGAGGTTGTGGGACAGTACACGTTGTAATGGTCCTTTCAACAGGTTTTTTTCTCAGACATTCGGCAAAAGTTTGCAGTCCCAGCACAAAATGTGAGAATGATGACTGTATCACAAAGACATTTTCCCAGCGTGGCTGAGCTGTGATACGAAACAAGCTGATTTTCTCATGAGAGGGGAGTAAATCCTTGGAAGTGTTATTTTTCTAAAGTTTTATTTGAAAAGTACTAGCATGACCTTTTCTTGATGTTGCTTTTTCTTTCTCTTTTTTCTTTGTAAAAATCCTTGTAGGATTGTGATTAGCAAGATAATGAATACCATCTGCTTTTAATCAATTCCTTCCTTTTCTTCCAAACCCTCCTAGCTTCTCATATTAATGGAAACAAATTTGAATACTGGAATAGACTGTTCTGGAGAGTGCTTGGGTATTTACTAGGTGAAAAGTGAAACTGCACAGGTTTATTTCATGGGGCAGGGCATTTGACAGGTGCAATTTTTCTTCCAGATGTGTTGCATGCCTGTTTTATAAACCAAAATTTGTACTGACAGGAGATATAATTCTGTATTGGAGGGAAATTTTAAGAAGAGGAGGATTTGAGCCCGAACTGGAGCTGCTGCCCGAGCTCTTCCAAAGAACTGGTGCTTATTTACTGCCACAGTGACACACTGAGGGATAAATGTGGTTGACTGGTAAAGCTGGGAAGCAAAGGATGCTTCCTAGGAGGAAAGCAATTCCTATGGCATTTTGACTGTAACCCCTCTGTTAGTTTTGCAAAATACCTAAATGGGACTTGCTAACGCAGCTTTCCTCAGTGCCATGCATTCAGATCTCCACTGTATTATTTTATCTTGGAAACCAAAAAAACTTGAATCCATTTGCTGTCAAGCCTTACCTCAGATAAAACTGGCTTTTTCCCTCTGGATAGGACTCAGTTTTACTTGTGCTTTTCTCTTAGGTTGGAATCAATCATCCTGCCCTGATTTGAATGACCACTTTACCCCTCCAAAGGTTCACATTAACAGGTACTCCCGGGATGTTTTCTTGATTGGGTTCAAGGCATTGTGTATTCGCATCTGTCCTGCCTGATTATCAACCAGTTCTGCCAGCTAATGTTGGCTGGGAAACCTTTCCTTTCATGCATTGCTCCAAACTGGGTCCTGAGAAGAGAAATTGCTGTTTCTACCACAGACATTTGTGACAAGGTGGTCCTGGCTGGAAGTGCTGGCATTCTGCTGTGCCCTCTCATGGCACTGGATGCACAGCACAGCCAGGCAGATAGAGTGCCAGTGCTTGGGATGCCATGATCCCAGAGACCTCTTAAGAGACAGGGCAAGAGATGCCGAGAAAGACCTGAATGAGGATCCTCAGGTGCTTGGGATCTGCAACTATGAGCAATGCTGAGTGAAGACTTTGGGCCAGCACAGGTGCTGGGGTACTTGGGTTATCTGCCCATACAGTTCCTACAGGGAAGTTGGATCACCATGATATGAGTGGCTTTTGTGGATGTTTTCTTCCCTTTTTTGAAAATGTTGTTCACCTTTTCACTGAAACCCTGGATATTCATTCTGCTTCATGCAATACTTTGATTTTGGGCTGGGCATGGGTGAGTGCATGCCTTCGAGCCTGGACAGCAATAGTCCCTCCAATGCCCCTCATCAGGACCATGGCCCCTGGATATTTCAAGGGGAATGGGCTTGTTTCTGTCACACAAGGTGTTCTGAGTGAGTGATGTTGCTGCTGCTAAGGGAGTCTGTGCAGGAGTCTGAATTAAAGCAGGACTTCTACCATGAGGGAACATAATGTGTACAGATGCTTTGTTCTCAATCTGGCATGGGTTCAACCTGGGGTGCCACATTTCTGCCAGTTGCTTTTATCCTTGCAGGGCTGTTTGGTGAGAGCAGGGTAGCAGCATGTCCTGAGCACCCACAGTCCTTGGGGCTCAGGAGGTAAAGCACAGACAAAGCAACCTCTTTTCAGAAGCAGGCTGTAAACATCTTGAAACAAATTTCCAGTGAAGAGTTTTTGACTTCCCCAGCCTCTCCCCTAATCCCTTGTTACTGGAGCTTTTGGGGTGAGACATCTGAAGTTGCAAAACACCACACGTGTAATGCCTCTGATTAACTCACACAATTGTGGGAGCTAAAGCCTGCTGCTACTAAACAACGCACCCTTGTTTCCTTTCTCTCTTTACAGGGCCATGCTGGTGTAACATCTTACATTTCCCCAGGATGTGGAGCCTGAAGTAAGTGAGCGTGGGCTGGGCTGGAGCCAGGAAACCGTCTGAGGCAGGGATGCAGATATTGCCGGAGTGTTCCTACAGGTGCCTGATTGTTCTTCTCCAAAGAGGGGATGCTTTGCTGCATGCTTTGCCATGTCTTGGAGAGCCTTCCTGAACAGGGGGACTGAATGAGCTAAACCTTCCTCCTGGAGCCATCCCTGGGAATCCAAGGTGGATGGAATAGCAGGGACAATAAGAGTTGATCCTGTTTGCCCCCAAGAGTGTGCAGCATGTGCTTTGCCTGCATGTTGGGACTTCAGAGAGGCTCTGGTTATGGTTTGGAGAGGACACTTTTGGGATGCCTCAGGAAAATGCCACCTTCTGGCTTGGTGCTGAAAACATGAATATGAAAGCACTGCACGGTAAAGGGAAGATCATGAGTGTCAAAAGCTCCACATCTGATTCCTGCATGGAAGATCCTCCCTGCACTTCCCATTGGCACCCACCTACTGCCAGCCAGCCTGCAGCCATGTGAAGGTCAGGTAAAAATAACAGCTTTTTTTGCAAGGCTGACTAAATGAAGGAAAGGGGTAGGGGAAGAAGGGAGATAAATGGCTGTGGTTTGCCAAAACCCCTACATCTGGCACATACAGATTGCTAACAGGGGCAAGCAGAGGCAGCAGTGGCTAAGAAAAAGAGTCCTTACTCTTAGCAGCCATTTCACATGCACAGACTTAAAAAAGCCTTCCTTGCTGCCCGACTCTGCTGCAGCAGGGTGGGTGTGGAGCTTGGAGATTGTTCAAATTCTGCATTTCTGGCCCCGCAGAGGCTGCTCTGGCTCACAGCGATGTCACCGTGAGGGAATGCGCTTCCCCTGCGCTGGGACATCTCTGGCCAACACCAGATACCCTTCCTTCCTGCCTGCTCCCATGGTGGGGATTATTGCTTTTGGCTTCTCCTGGCTTTGAAAGGCATCCAAAGAGCTCAGCTTTTGCAAGCTGAGAGCAGAGACAGAAAGCCTCTCCCTGCCTCACCTGTTTGTGGTTATTCAGCTCCCTCCCTTCACGCTTTGGCACAATAATGGCCTGAAAGTAAAACAAGAGGCAAGTTCTCCTCCCGGCTCAGAGCACTGAATGAAACCCAGCCAGCGGGGCCTATTGAGACAGCATCAAGACAAATGTCAACTTTAACACAAAGAGGCTTAAATGACACAGAAAGGAATAATCTCAGATCTGTTTTCCAGGCTGCTCCCCAGCATAGTTGTGCTGCAGACGGAGACAATTTTCAGTTCCCCAGGGAGATTGTATAGCCAAAAAAAGATACTTGGTGGTGATACGCTATAAGACTAGGTCATGAGAATGGATGTTTGGAATAATGACAGAATTCATTATAGACAAACTAAATTAACAGAGTGTGTTGAGAAACATATGGGGAGGAAATTGCCACTGAAGCCCTGCAAAGTGTAGCTTTACTTCTCATTGTGCTGGGTTCTCCCAAGGCCTCCATGAAACAGGACAGGGGGTTATAGAAGTCATTTTGTGGCAACTCTCTGAATCTGTTGCCTTTTTTGCAGGATGGCTATTTGCCTTTGAATCTTCTGAAAAAGTAAAAGTAATTAAGGCTCAGGAAGAATGGGATTCAAATGAAAATATTCTCCCCAGAAGCAAGAAGAAAATAATGTTGTAGTTGGTGTCTTCTTGACCTTGCTCAGAACTTAGCAGTGAAGTGGCTGCAGTGTGGGGGCTGCACTCACCCATGCCAGGCACCAAGAGCACCCTTCCTTGCCCCTGCACTGCATTTGCCTTATCAGGCACTGAGAGCATCCTCATCGCCCCAGTGGCACCTCCCTAAGCAGCCACTAGTCCAGCTGCCTCTGGCTTCGAAGAGCTTTGATCCCATTGTAGACCCTTTGGGGAATGTGCTCAGCCTCTTGCCAGAGGCTTCACATCCTGGGCTGCCAGAAGGAGCTGAGGAGCTCCCCAGGAGACCCTGAGGTAATTGTGCAGGATTAAAGAACCATTGGTCCTTTCATTGGGATTAATGGATCCTCAGTCAGTGTCCTCCCCAGGACCTCCATTGCCTGCAGAATTTACCAAAAAGTGTAGTTGCCTTTCACAATTATCAATTCAAAGCTATCTGGTAAGAGCTGGAAGCTTCAGGAAAAGTCGCTGTATCTGAGCAGGCAGTGGCCCCGTGGTGCTTTTGGGTGGCAAATTGCTGAGCAGAGACTTGGAGCCATGGCCATGGGCTTCCAGCAGGGAAACAGATCTTGGCTTGGTGCCAGATATCCATGCCCCATGGAAATCTGTGTTTCTTGTTTTCTGAAATACGAAAACTTGTGTTTCTGAAATATGTTACTCTGTAGAAGAGACTGCAGGACTGTAGCAAAGAACTTTTAAAGTCAATGAAACAATTAACAGCTGGAGTATAACAGGATAGTGTTTAGTAGAAAAAAATCACCCTGGAGAAACTCAAGATGAATGACTGAATAAGAAGAAATTTAGGGAGTTTTGCTTTTTATATTTATATTTATATTTATTCACACATGTGTATGTAACACCTATATACATGCCTATACATGCCTGAGAAGTAATGAGAGAATGTCACAAATCCAGAGCAGTGTGGCACAAGGAAAGGCAGGAGGATGCTCTGCAAGCTAGTGCTAGTTAGCCTGGCATATGACCCATGCTAAGCAATGGCAAATGTGGCCCCAAATTCAATTAGTAAAGAATTAAAGGATTGAATTTAATTAATGTGGAGCACTATGGAAATAGTCCTTTTATTCAAAAGAAACCTACTTTTATTCTTTCTCTCCCCAGGATCTGTAAGTCAAGCTGACAGTGAGGCATGACGTTTTGAAAGATGTTTAGCTTAATATTTCAGGAGGTCCCAGTGGTAGGACACAGCAAAGAGCTTAAGAACAAGGTAAATGAGTAACCTCAAACAGGAGCTTAAGAAGCATCTACTGCAATAGCCTCCCTGGGTCTGGAAGAGAAGAACTGCAGTTCAAAAAAACGTACTGTTAGGTTTACGTTTGGGGCCCTCCCTCCGCCATGTGGTCCTGGGGGAGGGGCCCTGGGGGGGAGACACAGGGTTTCCCTAGCCCCTGGTCAGCCTCCTTTGCCATTGGTTGGTTTGTGTTTCCTGGTGCAGGCAGGGACCCTCGGTCCTGTGGTTGAGAGTTCCTCGGCAGAGCCCGGCCATGTAGCTGGAGAAATAAACATCTCTCTGAAACATCTACCAAGAATCTGTCCATATATATTTCTTTTCCACGGGACTCCTTGTTTGGTACATCGTGTTACAGTATCCCCACTGCAACATAAATGGTAGAGATGCTGGCATTGGATTCCTCTCCTTGTTTTTGTTTTGCTATTCCATATCTAAACTATGGAGGAACCATGGGAAGACTCTTGGCTCTCAGAGCCACATATGGACATTTATCTTAAACTTGAAAAGATTCTTGAAAAATGATTTGTAAATTTTAGCTTAATTCAAGCTCAAAGAGAACTGAAACACTTCCTGGCATGGTTGTTTAAGAACTTTTTCTATGTTTCTTGGGATTTAATTCTTGCCAAAGACTTTTGGAACACCATTTGGACACAGTTAATTTTTGAGTCAAAATATATGCCGATGGAAGAATATTTTCATGAATATTATTTAATTACTGAGACTGTTGAGCAATGTCAGCTGTGTCCTGGCGAAGGGAAGCCTGCCTCAGGGACCATGCGACCCAGGCCACGTGCACTGAGCGCTCTGTGAGCAGCAGCGAGGCAGTTCCTGCGCATGGGCGGGGCCATGCGAGCTGCAGCATCGGCAGCAGAGTGAGGCGCGACCCAGCGGTGCCCGCCCGGCCCCATGCAGCGCATGGTGGAGCGAGCCCTGTGAACGCCCGACCAAGAGGGGCGGCGCACGGGCGGCAGCTGGTGGCGGTGGCGGTGGCAGTGGCGGTGGAGCGGAGCCGCACCCAGCCAAAATGCGCGCTGGAGCAGGGCGTGGGGGGCGCCACTTGGGGCCCAGCCGAGACAGGGAGGCAGCGCCTGGCAGCAGCAGCGAAGCTGAGACCAGAGGAGGCGACGGACGGACAACTGAGTGATGCGGCCCGGCCCAGCCCACGTGGCCCAGAATGCGACCCCGGGAAGAGCACGCAGGCACGAGCAGCTCCAGCGGCCCTGGCAGCACTAGCAGCCCTGGCAATTCCAACGTGGGAGCAAGTGAAAGAGAAAGCAAGAACGCAGCGAGACAGAAAACAGCAGCAACTCGGAAAAAAGGAAAAAAATCACTGCAGCTAAGGTTTAGGATAGTAAAATGGTATAATGTTAAGCAAAATTATGGTTTTATAACAAGGTGACAACCAGCAAGACATATTCGTGCATAGAACTGCTATTAAAAAGAATAACCCTGAAAAATGCATCCCAAGCTTGGGAGATGGAGAGGTGGTAGAATTCAAAATTATACAAGGTAGAAAAGGGTTACAAGCATCGCAGGACACTGGGCCTGATGGTGATCCTGTAAAAGGCAGTATATATGCTAAAAATTGTAGTCATGTTAGACAATATCTCCATTGTAGGCCCCCCCTACAGTCTCCCTTTCCTAATCCCACCTTTCCCTTTTACCCTATGTCCTATTACCCCCAGTGTATTCCCAATCCGTTTATTCATCCATGGTTTCCCTCACAAAACCATGCCTTTGCCAATTGTTTCCCCAAAAATCCCTTTCCAATGCCGAGGGGGGGGATGAAAAGGGGGAGGGAAGAAATTAAACTCTCTCCTGCCTCAGTTTCCCCACAAAGCATGCTTGGAGAGTTCTGTCTCCCTTCTGTCAGCCTTAAGATGTTCCACAGAATCTGTTTGGACATTCGAAGACTCAAGAGGGTGGCTTGTTTTGTTTTGAAACTGTCCTTGTTGTTTTCAATGTTAAGTTTTACATCTCTTTTGTTAAAAATAAAGGGGAAATGTTGGGGTCCCTCCCCTGCCATGTAGCCCTGGGAGAGGGGCCCTGAGGGCACAGAGACGGGGTTTCCCTGCCCCTGCTCAGCCTCGTTCCCATTGGTTGTTTGTGTTCCCTGCGCGGGCAAGGACCCTCGGTCCCGTGACTGCAGAGTTCCTCGGCAGAGCCCGGCCATGCGGCTGGAGAAATAAACATCTCTGAAACATCTATCAAGAATCTGTCCATATATATTTCTTTTCCACGGGACTCCTTGTTTGGTACATCATGTTACAGTATCCGCACTGCAACAGTTTACTGTTGTTGGTTTTGGTTGATTGGTTGGTTTGGTTTTTTTTTTTTGGAGGGGGTGTTGTTAGTTTTTGGGTTTGTTTGGTTTTAATCTCTCCTTGAAAGCCCTTGAAGGGTTTGGGGCTTGGTCCACTGGGAATTAAAAGATAAAGACATATATAGATAGATAGATATAAATATATGTATGTGTGTGGGTTTTTTAAATTTATTTTGGTAAATTGTTGGGACTTCAACTGCCCCTGAGCCCCAGACCTTTGGGGAAAGCTTTGCCTTCTCCTGGGTGGTTTGAGGAGTGGGGCTGGGGGGAGACAATGCACTAACCCCAGGTTTTCTGCCTGCACTTAAAACAATTTGCCCTCGTGGCTCGCTCTGATACGGTGTGGAAAAGGAAAGGGACAGGAAAGCTCAGAGGAACTGATGGGCAGAAAAAGGGTGTGAAATTCATACTATCTGGTGTGTCTCCTTTGATGTGTCACACAGAGATGGTGCAGGCACTCAGACGGGAAGGGGTTAATGCGTTTCTCAGTAACCATTGAAATGGGGGCTGTTATGGTCTATTTAGGCAATGATCTGTTACAATATCAATGGCATTTTCGATGGCAGTGTCTCCTATTCTTCTATTGAAATCACAATAGCTTTGGAAGTTCACTGCCATGGCAGTCTCAGGGACAGATTTCTGTTCATTTTTCTTTGTTGTGAAGATTTTTCTTTTTTTTTTTTTTTAAGTAAATTAGCTCACACAAATGAGAAAGAAGCTTTAAGTATGTGACCTTTAGACAAAAGCTTCAGATTTGTCATTCTCTCTCCTTAACTTACGCTGTGCTCTCAGCAATGCCTCGATACAATATCTAGCCCAGCTTGGGCTACCTGGCCACAAATAGCTGGGCGAGGCTGGAGTGACAACGTGAAATCTCCATTTCTATGCTGTTGTCAGCTTCTAACACTTAGGGAAAAAAGTCAAAGTTGGGGAGAGGTTTTAGCTGCCTGCCTCCCATGCATTTAGATATAAAGGCAGCTTCCTGTCTTGGCCCCTCTCCACTTCTTTAGAAACCAGAGGCTAATGCAGTCCCCAGCACTGTCTGAAGAGGTTACTCACCCAGCCTTCACTTTGATGATTGATGACAGTGGAGAAACTAATGATATTTTATTCACGTGTCAAAAAAATTCCTTGCCCTGGGCAAAGCAAGGCTAGCACGGCAGAATTTTAACGCTGCTCTTTTGACAAAAAAGCAGTTATCCCATTTTCCCTAATATATTATCTCAAAGGAAAAAGTGCTGTCCTGCTGAGCCTTTTGCTGTGGGAGGCTAGCCAGGGGAATCTCTTCTACCTACAAAGTGCCTTGAATTTTGAACATGCATTGGGAGCATGAAATGGGCATTGCAAGTGCATTTCCAGGGTGTCCCAATTATTCTGCCCCTCAGTGTCCAGGCAAGAAAAAATCCCCAGGGTCAGGGGATGTTTTGAAGTATCTTCCCAAAGAAGGCAAAGTATCGTTAGATCAAGAGCCCCCTTCCTCCCCAATAACCAGTTCTGTCTTAAATGTAGTGAGCTCCACCAGAAAATTTTCTGGTGTTTTGCCCCACTTCGTTGGTTTGGTTTTACTCTGTGTTTATATTTCTTGATTCCATGTTATTACTCTTATAAATGAAATTGGTAATTCATGCTTGTGTACATAAATGTATATATTAATCGTACAAATAAAAACGCCTAAGCCCAAACACCAGGCCGGGGATGGAGAAAATTTCGCAGGCCTTGGCAGCAGCAGAGAAGACAATACGGCCAGGAACTAATCAGCATACGAAAAAGTCTATCTCCGGGTGGAGGTAGACCTTATCTGGAGCCATTAACACCACACCTGGGCAATGACCTGGACGATGATGAAACTGATTAACATCTCGGAGTCGTTAAAGGAGTATCCCATTCTGGGAACTAAGAATAACTGTTCCAGGAATCGGAGACAGACCATTCATCATCCAAGATGGACAATTCATCAGACCCAGGAAATGCTTTGTGCAGTCTAACTTCGGGACAAGAAAAATCATGAATATGCTAAAGTGCGAGAAGAATAGAATTAATTCTGACTCTGCCCAAGAACTGTATAAGAAGGAACCAGCCGAAGCGACATTTGTGAACTTGGTGATCTGACATGATAGAGGTCAGATCTGTGTTCACCCAGCACTGATCCTGGGCTCAGGGCTGACCTTTTTCCGGTAGTGGCTTTCTGTGTGACCGATCTTTCGGCCGCGGAATAAAATCTATTTCTTTATTAAATTTAATTTGGCTGAATTTCTTTACTTCATTACTCTCTTCCTTGCTAAGCAGCAAACCAAATGTTCCCTGTTCCTTCAGCTGCCTGTCAAATGGCTCTTTCTAGGCCAAGTAAACTACACGTAATTGTTAGTAAAACTGCTAGTTTCCCTGCTTTCTCTTACATATAGCTGGCTGTGAAGCTGTGTCCAGCTGCACCAGGCAAGACACCCCATCTGATTCTTTCTCATGGTTCAAAGTGAGTAAAATATGTTGGAAATTAATCCAGCAAAGTCATGGAAGCTGTGAAGAGGTAGGGTTTTTTGTGCTTCATTTATCAGCAGATTGCCCTGCTAGATGTTCATCTGTGCTATATCACAAGGCAGAGTGGAAATGGCCTCCAGAGTCAAACTTTTGCTCTAGTTCCCTGGACTGCAGACAGGCTGGGGGGTGGAATGGTTGGGAGCTGACCACCAGTGAGTGCTAGATGAAATGGGGCTTTTCAAGGTGCACTGAGCAAAATGCTGCCTCCTGGGGAGGGACAAAGGGAGCCAACCATGGCAGCAGCAGGACAACTGCTCCCGTGACAGTGAGGATCTCCCTGCACCTTCAGTCCCATTTCCCCCCAGACAGAAATGGCAACAGCCTGGAGGCAGTCTGCTCAGGGTCCCATTTTATTTGCCCAGGATGGTCCCATGGCAGTGCAATCCTGGCTGTCTCTTGGCACCTACTCCTGAGCCTTTAATCATCCACAACTTTGGCAAAATATTTCCTCAAGGGGACAATTGATAAAGCAGATGAAAAGGGATCTAAATGCCTCGGCAGGCTCAGACTGTGAAAAGCTGGATTCCTGCAGCACAGCTTAAAGTGCAGAGGTATGAAAAGTAAACATTTCATCTCAATGCCAGTGCAGGTAGAGCTGTTCAAATGGGTTGCCAGCTGCTCTCAACAGCTGAACTAATCTGAAGTACCATTAAAACTTTTAACAAAGAAATCCACGGCACAAAAAAAATCTTCTTCCAGCCTATTTCTGACTTTGCTATGGGGTGCTGCCATGGTCCCGTGGGCAAGATGAGGGGCCCCCACACATGCAAGAGAGCAAGACCTAAAGATCCAGAGTACCTCTGTGCATGGGCAGGGGGGGCTTCTTCTCCTTTCCCCAGGATGACATTTTAAGCTATGAAGGGCAAAGCAGAGCTGCAATCTGGTCCTGGTGTGACAAGGGATAAAAATGAGTTCAGGTACTGCAAGGAAATGGCACTGAGGTGTCCTTCATCTGCTTGATCTGAGAGGGAAAGGCAGTAGCAAATGCCACCCTATCCTGCCAGAATGCTGCTGCCACGGCTGTGGTGTGTGCTGGGTTAGTGCACAAGAGATGCTTCCAGGTGCAGGAGAGTCCTTTAGGTAGGCAGATGTACCTCTGCAGCAGTTGTGATTAAAGTGAGAGGTGAAATTGAGGGCTTAGGTGAGGTTTGAATATTAGCTTCTTTTTTTTTTTTTTTTAACTTGGTTAGGGTTTTTTGGTTTTGTTTTTACTTTTTTAATTAGAAAATGTCAGTGTCACTTTGAGTTCAGGGTCTGGTTACAAGGACTTACCTCTATTTCACAGCAAGAAATTTGTCTTGACAGTAATCAATGCAGGTTATAAAAGAAAAGAAAAAAAGGGAAACTTCAAGCATTTGCAATGTGAAGGCTCCAATATGCTGTAATTTCAGCTTCTTCTCTTTCACCTCCATAGAGGATACAAAAAAATCATTCTTTTTGACATCTCCAGTGCAATTATGGTGAGAGAAATGAAACTTATGGAAATGAAAGTTGGCGTATCTTAGGGATGCTAGACTTTGAGCACAGAGTCTCTGCAGAAAACATGCAAGTTCCCTGTCTTGAAAGTCTCACTTGGCTTTTTAAGATTCTGCCCTGGGGTGATAATTACCTGTTGCTGTTATTGCCCCCTGTAAAGTCACAATGCCATGATTTATTTTCACTGTTTCCATAGAAAATGTTGACATTTCAGCAGAAAATGGAAAACGCTACTCTTTTGCTTCAGAGGAGCAGCCACAACACTGTAGGCAAGGAGGAGCTTGGACATGTCCCTACCTCTTGCTGGGGATCCCCATGAGAAACAGTGCTGGGGTTTCTGAAACAGCTCACTTTGCTTTGCACAAGTTTAGTTTTTCAGCAAGGAACTCCTCTTTATTTCCCCCCAGAAGACAGCCCCTTCTCATGGGGTACCACAGCAGCAGACCAACCTTCGATACTGCGTCTGCCTTACTAGGGGCTGAGGGCAATGTGAGCAACTCCAACCTGACCTCTGGAAGTCCCCTGCAGATCGTGCTGGACACCACCAACCTTCTTTTATGAATGCAAAGCACTGCGAGGTGAATGCTGCCTTCATAATGGCTGTGATATTTTTAATGCTTTTTCCAGTGAGATGGGGGTTTGTAACATTGCTCATAACCTGTGGAAAGGGTGTTGGGTGAAAAGTGAATTATTGAGCAAGTAATTCCTACAGCCCTGGGAAGAGTCACTGGAATACCAGATGGATTTGCAGGCTGTGGGTTTACCCGAGCTATGACTTTGCATTGCCACTAAGTGGCAGCCGAGTAAAAAAAAAGGTAAAATGAAAATTCCCTGAATAAATGTCAATGTAAGGTGCAGAAGCAGAAAGGAGTATTTCTAAGCTGGCATTCCTCAGCTAAGCAGTGCCCTGCTGTTTATCCTAGGAGATTAAACCTTGGGAGGAGAGAGTGATACAGATATTGTAAGAATACGCACAGGGAAGCTGAGTGTGCGGAAGAACCTGACTGTGCAGATGGATGCATCAGGGACCAAGTGAACAGTTCTGCCAACTTCTACCACCTGATTTGGCCAGCGTGATATTGAACATTTAAAGAAATCATCCAAGAAAGGTTTTGGGACATCATTAAGTGGCATAAAGTTGTGCATGGTGGGAGTAAAGGCAGGGAATCAGGCTGGTAGTGCTCCCTACCCCCAGTAACTACAAACAATGCCATCCACAGGCAAAACTGAGCTTCCCACGTAGCCAGCCCCTGGGTAATGTTCGGCTCTGATGCATTATTAACCATTTTAATTTTTAAGTGGTTTGAAAGATACTCAGGTAAAGCTTCCTGAAAGCAAGGCAGAACTAGGTCAGACACAGAGTGCATTGCCTTTAATTAGCACCTGTGCAGATTTTTTAACCTTTTGTGAAATTCGGGGACCTCCGGTACCTCTGCTGCTCTGCTCTGGAGCTGAAGCAGAGATGACCTCTTCAGGGAGAAACAGTAAGTGGAAGTGTCAGTTATCTCAAACCTTCATACGAAAAGACAGGATCCTGGGCACTGTGCCAAGGTTCTTACATTTCGAATATTTTAAAATATTTGAAGAAAGTAGCATGCATGGCATAAATTCTAATGTTCAAAAGACTCCTGAGATAATTTTTTTTTCCAAGCGTAAAGCAAATAGTATAAAGGGAAGATAACTATCACAAAGTCATCTAAAAATGCCAGGGGGCTTCTGTCTCAGACGCCAACAAAATCTGATGCTGTCGATCTGCTGAATTTCAACCAAGGCCAGCCCAAATCCAGGGCTGCAAATGCTGGTTCTGCATATGTTTTTTCTGCTACACACTTAATTTGTGCTTAAGTAATGCAACATCAATCTTGAAGTCAGGGAGACAGCTCCCAGTCTTCCCCAATGCGAGGATGCTGGAGATGCTGCAGTGCAGCTGACAGCAGTGTGGATGGAAGATGTCTGGGATACAGCAATGCTGTCCCTGATAGACCCATGGCGAGGCAGAGCAGTGAACTTAAATAGGTGTGGGGTGGGTCAGGGTCTCCCCTTGCACAGGATTTCCTGTAGTAGTTCTGAGCTTTCCCTCACCTGATGAGCTTTCCTCCCTTCCCAGAGCATATTTGTGTTGGAAGTCCCCTGGGAAGGTGGTAGAACCAACCCTGTCTCATTTTGCCCTGGGACCTGTGCCAACCTAGAGCCTTTCTGAGGCTCGCTTTTCCTCTTTTTTTCCCTGCACAGGGCTGAGCTTACTCCCTTGGATGTCTCACCACCTCCAGATGCTGGTACACAGGATACACTTCTAGCAGGAGATAACGCCATGCTCTGTGCTTGCTGGTGGATCTTAAACACCCTTTGTGGGGTCAGTACCCATCCAGTGGCCTCTGTAACGCCTTCCTCCCCTTCTCACCACCACTTCACGTTGTTTACCTGGGGTAAGTTCCACATGGGGTGACATTCTGGCAGGGCACTGCCCCATATGACCTAATTACTACAAGCAGCCCCAAAGGGGCCAGGATTTTCAAATTCTACCCAGGCTGCTATTTTTTTTTCAAAGGTCACACCAAGTGACTATGCTTTCACCTTTGAGTCCACCCATTTCCAATGCCACCATTATTTACCCTTTGGAGGGGAAGGGGAAAAAAAAAATTAACCTTGATCCAAATGTGATGGTTTTGGAAAAAATAAGTAATGCAAGACAAAGCTTGGCTGAATGTGCAAGATGTGCCCAGGCATGTGAGCCAGGCTTCCCCATAGGGGATCAGGAAGCTCTGAGATTTGGAGTGCTGTTTTCTCCAGAAGCTGAATGTATCCAGCACAAACTTGTGCTGCTTCCAGCCTACCCTCGAGAAGCAGCAGTGCCTGTGGGATAGCCTTGGCAGGGGACTGGGATGGGTTGCAGCACATCTAGGTGCAGTGGGAGGTACCTGCTCCTCAGCAGGATGATGCTGGCACCCTGGGACTGGCTCCATGGAGATCCTTGTGTGTGAGGTGATTTGTACAGCCATAAGCCTCGGGTTCAAAGTGCTGGGCAGGCACCTCTGGGAGCATTATCTGTGCTGTGCACAAGCTGCAGTGTGGTCAAAGCAAAGCACAGGATGAGTGCTTGGTGCTGGCAGGGGACTCCTCGCAGTGTGCTGCTGGACAGCCCATCCTGCCAAAATACTTTCCGCTAGAGCTGCTTTTCCTCAAAACCTGGCATTATTTATTTATGGAGCAGAAGGGCCCATTCCAGTTGGTGATCTTGAGCCCCTCTGCTTTCCTAAGGGCTTTTCCTCTCACCTGCAGTCTAAGTTTGCAGCAGCTTTTCCTCTTTTTGACAGAAACGCTGTAGACCAGACTAATCTATTTATTTCTGCTTATTTCTTTTCATGTGATGATTCAGACATCAGGTTTCCTCTGCAGTTTATCTCAGGCTCCAATTTGGATTCAATCAGATGCTGGGTACTGCTCCCCGTCAGTGAAACAGGCAGTGGTAGCTCTGCTGAAACAACCTGAAGGCCTCCAGGTAAGCACAGAGCTAGAGTCGTTTGAGATGTGCTTTTGGAGTGGATGTCACCCCATTTCTGACCAGTTGTGCACCCAGGATTTAGAGAGGAGAGTGGAGCTGTCTCAGTGTAGATTGTCTCCAGCCTGTGACATCTTCTTAATCACCATTTCTCTCATGAACACACCCCAGAAGCGATGTGCTGTCCTCAGGCTCTTCTCTTGCACTCTCAGGTTCTCCTTTATTTGCTGAATGTGTTCATTTCCTTGGAAATCAAATGCTTGGCAAATAACAATTTAGCCCACGTTTGAATTTCTTATTTTCCGCTTCTGGTGTCTCTGTCACTGGATGCAAAATCAGATTATCAAATGCTTTCTCCTTAACCAACATCTCAGTAGAAATTAGTTACATATGAGAAAAAAAAGTCTCTTCCAAGGGTCACTGTCTTGGTTTGAAAGACAGGTGTCTGCTAAGGAAGGCAGGAGCCTCCCTTGGAATGGAAGATGCAACCCCCTTTCCCTCCGAGTTATTATAATTTTGAAATCAAGGGGCTTTCAGGCAAAGATATGGGAAATAGGAATAACAGTTCTTTACTAATATATATATAAAACAAGGCAGGGAAAAAACTGATTTAAACTGACAGTCAGATACGACCTGACCCTGTTAGTCAGGGTAGCAGTCCGATAAGGTGGTGGTTGCAGTCCTCCTGAAGTGAATGGATGTGGTTCTGTTGAAGTGGTGATCCTGTGTAGAAAGACCTGGTCTTCCTCAGAAGGTCCAGTGGTAGGTATGCAGCTCTTGTCCTCTGGAAATCCAGTGGGAAAGGCTGCCTGTGGTCTTCAAAAATCGCAGTTTATATCCAGGATGGGATGCTTGGTTTCTCCCTCTGGGTGGAGCTCTCACAATGGAATGATGAGTCATGAGACAAGGCACTGCTGGGCCATTAACAGGACATAGTCTTGAGGGAGGAGGCAGGGAGCACTGCCCCACCTGGTTTTAACAGCTCATGAAGATGGTGATAGAATACATGCTTGTGGGCACATCTTGTATTGTAACCTAGGACAGTCACACAATAAAGTTTTTACTGTTTTAACCTTGTCAGTGAAGTACCAAATGGATTGGCTGTTGGAAAGCCTACAGCACTATTCTCTGTTGCTAAGCACAGAAGGGGAAATTGCCTTCCACTCTTAAATCTGCAACTTCTGCTTTTTGTGTGATGGTGAATAGAAATATTGCCAGATCATCTTTAAACACAGAGGTATTAAGGACTGTTTTTCCCAAGAGAGGAAGAAACATCTAACTTTAGATGTGTGATTGCCCCATTGTCTTCAAAGGCAAGGAGCTGTAGCTGGAAGTTAGGCATATCCTGAGGTCCCTTGCTGAAACAGAGCCTGACAACAGAAGGAATACGAGGAGCTCAAATTTGCTGTTACCAATGCTGAGACTTTCCTGTAAGCAGCTGGAGAAGTGGGTGCACACAGGGGCTGGTGCTGCAGTCCCTTTCCAGACAAGCTCAGGGACACTTGCCATGAACAGAGGGTGAATACCCAGACTCAGATCCCCCACTAGAAAATTCTGATGTGTTCTGCTAACCCCACTGGATTTACATTTATGTATATCCAAGAAAGTCTGACCTTGAAAGCTTCCAGGGAAGAACAATCTACTGATTTTATTTATTTTTTTAAAATATTGAAGTATCAGCTTGGTTTTGCACCTTCATATTTATTTTCAGTGCATGTCTCCCAGCTAAATGGCACTAAATGTTGCACTGTTACTTCATGCAGTTGGATTGATTTATATGGGCTTGCAGTGGTCTCATTAATAGCAAGGATTTTCTCCTCTGTTAATACTCAGGGTTAATTTTTGTGCCCATGCGTGTGTAGGAGATAATAATGGGGAAATGTTGTTAGGGAAGAATGACTTCTATAAACAAAAACATGTCGGAGAACTCTCAGAGATCACGTCAGCAGGCAGCAATAGGTGATCAGTCACATCAGGCAGAGCATTCCCTTGCTGAGGAAGGTCCATGTTGCCCCAGAGACACAACTCCTTTTGCCATACACATGCTCAGAGTTTGCTGGTGCCCTGAGACATGAGAAGGATAAAGAATGGTGAATATTCACCTGCATCTAATGGTGCCAACAGCACAAGGCCAAGCAGCTGCTGCCCAGCAAGAGACATCTAAACATATATGCACCATAATGGATGCCTGATCTTCAGCTGATCTGCTCCCTCAAGGGTACATAAATATGAGTGGTTTGGGTACCACCTGGGTCCCAAGGCCACCTCTAATCCTCCTGACCTCTCACCTTGCTCATGTATCCCCATGTTGCAGGATAGGCAGTAGGGAGAGGAATGCACTATGGTATGTGCCATTTTGCGGAACTATGGCTAAGATTTAGTGCAGAGAGGTACTTTGTAATTTACAGCTTTAGAACCAGTTCAATTAACAGAAGTTTACTTCCAGATGCTTTTAAAGTGAAGGATGCAGTTGTACTGCTCGTGCTGCTCCCACATGGCTTTATTTTTGCTTTTGCAAGTTGAATTTACAGATTTCCTTTCTCATTAAAATTGGTGATGATATTAAGCCTGGGAATCCTTGATGGATTTCAGATTGAATATTGTGAGTCTTGTATTAATGCAGGCTAGCTGCAAATAAATGAGAAAATCCATTAAGCATGTGGTGTGCCTCATAAATATTCCATAACACAGAAGTGTTAGTGTAATGATGAGAAAGGAAAAACAAAAGTGTAGGAGTCAGGAAATGCCAAGCACTGAAAGACCACTCTGATCATCTCTAAGTTCTGCATTAACAGCCCTTTAGATAATGAGGGCCATGTTGACCCCTCATGGAGCACTGTGAGCACTGCACATTTATTTTTTTTTTCTGATGAAATTTTGGAATCCCATGCAATTTTTTTTTTTGGTAACAGGCCAAGTTTCAGCAAGATAGTAAATCAAATGTAACACTGAAAAACAAGTATTGCGATGTAAACAGTGATGGGTTTAGTGAAGCTGTGCTCACTTTCTGACCATGTGCTTGTCCTTTGATGCACAACTGGGTAATTGAAGCTCAAATATCAGCCAGAATGAGGCATCGTGCTCTGTAACCACAAAAATTACATGGCAGCTACCGTGTAATGCAACGAAGTCTGTGCCTTGTGTTTACGTAGAGACCACTCCAAAGTGTAGGTGATTATGAGAGTTATATTAGAAATCAATCCAGTGCATCTGTCTCGGAGTCTAAAAACACTGAACCGAGCATGTGGAGGATTCAGAACAAACACAGAAAAATGCAGTGTATCACTGAGGTGTGGATCCTCTCTGCCAGCTACAGAGACAAATGTTCTGGCTGGATTTAATAGGCACATCCATTACTTGTGCAGTGATGCACGCCAAGCAAGGACAACCCAGCAAACCTGCACCCCCGGAGAGCCATGCAGTGCCCAGGCACACCTGCAAACCTCCCCATTGCCAATATTCCCCACTCCCTCCATTGCCTGGCAGGAGCAATGCTGTGCTCTCCACCCTGTGCACCAGAGGTTTTTCTTCTGGATAATGTATAGTGAACTCCTTTCCAGGTGCTCTCCTATAGTGGACTGCTCTAGTGAAGAGCTTGGCTCCTGGTGCTCACCCCCTCCTTTCTGTATAGTTTTGCAATCTGCATTGTCACCTGGCTGCTCCTGGCAGCCCCCCTGGTACAGCATTCACTGTTAGCAAGGCAAGGAGGCATTTGTGGTTATTTCCAAAATCTGTAATGATGGAGGTGGGTGAGAAGGTGCAACCAGACCTTTGGCAAGCAGCTCCTGGCTGTTGAGATGTTTCTCAAGCTGGCAAGCACCACACACAGGAGAATTTGGCCAGTCGGGGGGCTGGTGGAACAGATTGAGTGTCTGGCTGTGAGACTCACAGTTTTTATCAGCTTTCTTCAACTCCTGGGTCTGAGTAGCACAAGAGATAGACTCTTGGCCAGGGTATGTGGGTGTCACTCGAAGCTTCCCCAAGTGCCCCAGCAGCAATGCTGCTTGGTCCCAAGTAGAGATCATAGAATTCTAGAATCATAGAACAGGTTCGGGTTGGAAAGATCAGCTTCTTCCAACCCCCACAGCCACAGGCAAGGGACACCTCTCTGAACACCTAGGCAGGGTGCTGTGGATATTTGCAGGCAGTGATTGGACTTCTGGACAGGAGCAGGGCTCTCTGCTGCTTGCTCCAGGGAATATTTTCAGTTTGGTTTCAGATCCAAGCTGGTGGCTAGGTGTCTCTTTAGAGCCAGGGGTTTGGAATGCTGCCTTACTTGGCTGAATGAACTTCTGACACTGGGTTGGTTGGAGGAGGCCATGAAAGATCATGTCATGTTATGCTATAGATGATCTGAGACCCAAAGTCATCTAAAAGATCCGGCAGCAAGCCTGTGACAACTTAAGGCATTGCGTCAGCCCAGTTTTGAGTACAATGGTGTGGTTTTCTGCCAAAACTCCGGTGGAATGGGGTCTTCTTGTTCTGAAGCTTTTGTCAGGGACAGTGCTGTAAGTGGAAAAGTCCTCTGGCATGGGGGCAGGTGGAGATGCCTGTGCCTTAAAGGATCTCATCAGAGACAACACAGTGGAAGAGGAAAGCCCGTCCTCAGTGCTCCCTCCCACTGCATGGAATGGAGCATGGTTTTATCTGTGTATCAGGCTTGCAGAGGGAGCCAAAATATTCTGGAGTTTGCAAACCTCATCATGTTTAGTAAAATTGAGTTGTCAGATGAGGAAAGTTCTGTCTCTCTGAGTCAACAAGGCACAGTTTTTAATATCCAGGAAAAATCCCAAGGAAGGAAGGTATTTACCCCTCTATACGTGAAAGGTGCCTCATGGCTCTCTAGGTGCCTGTGGTGAGATGTGCTGGTTGTCTTGGCCTGTCTCAGCACTTCTGGGCACCCTGATGGAGTTTTGGGGACATTTGCTGAGAGTCTGGAGTGCTTAGCATCAGGATCTGTTGAAACATAAATCTGAGTAAAGGGGGAGCAAGAGGCTATAAGTGGTATGTCTGGTTGTGGTCTGATTCCACCTGGACAGGCTGCCCACGTGCAGCAACAGGTAGTGTTTGATGGATGTTGGCTCATGTGTACATGGCAGGCATGTGAAATTTACCCTGACCTTGAAGGGCAGAGACCCTTTGCAGAAGATGTCATTGAATTAGGGCAGAAGCAGGTGGCCTTTCAGTCATTTGCACAGCAGAGATGCCACCTCTCTCTTGTAGCTTTTTTCTCCAATAAATACTTATTTCTGTCCACAAAGCAAGCAAAACCTCATTTTCCCTGCTTTTCCCTTTGTTGCCATCACTCTGTGGCTTTTGAAAGTGCTCTTGCTTGCTGATTTTGGGACATTCTAGTTTTCAAATATCTTGAGGTTATTGAGCATCAAGGGATAAAAGATGACCTTTCCCTTGGGAATGGTCATCCCAGAGCACCATGTCCTTTGCTGTGGCATACAAGGCTCCAAGTGCTGTCTCTCTTTTGTACCTGGTATTGTGTGAGGGGCAGGAGGGCAGGTGCTAACCTGGCCATGGCAGTGGCAGAGCAGCAGGAGGGGTGAGTTGGTGTATGAGACTCTTTGACCCCTGCCTGTGGCACCAGCTAGTTTCTGCTCATTTCTAAGATGTCTTCATAGAATGTAAAAGAATTCTGTACAGAGAGATAAAATGGTCAGATGTCCTGCACTCTCGAGTGAAACATAGCTTCAGTACAGAGTTAAAAAGATGCTGTGAAGGGTGATGGATAGCTATGATACATGAAATGTGACATGTTTCTTTGGCAATAACATTAGAAATCCTTGGCTTATTGGTATGAAACAAAAGAAAAGAATAGAAATCCTTCTATTGCAGAGTTTTCCAACAAAAAAGTAAGTAGAGCTTTTGCCACATATGCTATTCCTACATAACTGACACTCCTTTCCCAGAAGCTTTCATGTCTTGGTCTTCATTCTGTGCCCAAAATCTGTGTGAAGATCTCATCAGATATTGCATCGAAGTAACTGAGTAGTAGAGGAAGAGAGAGGTTAAAACACGGAAAACTAACAATGGTTTCTTAACTTTGCAGAGTGGAAGCTGCTAATTTGTAATAGATCAATTATCAAAGCATCAGGAATGGGGATGCTCCAGTCCAGTTTGCTAAAAGCCAGCCAGTGTCCAGGCTCATCATACTTGTCTCTTTCTGACCCATTTAGATTCCTTCCTCTTAAAGGACGTTTTTCCAACTGACAGTGTTTAAGTAATGCAGAATTCCTTTGTCTGAAGGACAGTCTGTGATCCAGTCCATTGACTCCTGATTTCATTTAAACTGCAATTCATTATTTTGTTCCTGTGCTCAATGAAGAACCCATTGTTCATTACTCTTTCATCACTCTATGATTGGAACAATTTGTATCTGTCGTTCTTACATTGAGCAGATAATGAAATAATCATTTGTGCATCTACACTGTGTTGTACATTTATTTTTCACAGTGTAATTCACTTTGTAGGGTCACTTTATCATTCTGGAACAAACTGTGGTTTTGTTTAAGCGTTTGCTAGTTGGTAACAGTCTGCAACTGCCAACATCAGGAAGTATGTTGGGATACTGCTGTCCACAGACAACGGTGGTAAAATTATTGCTGATCCTCCAGCTAACAAAACCAGCCCGCCTTCTAGGAGGAAGGATTCTGCTGGCCAAAGTACACTGGTTTTACTGAGCCAAGTCCTGCACTCTTTCCCAAGGTTTGGGTCAACCTATCAGAGAGAGAGATAATAATAAGGGGTAAGATTACCTTAATAAAATTACAACTAGAGGATAATGCACCCAGAGCACAATTATGGTGCTATTCAAATGAGCTCCCATTCTCAAGGAGGTCATCAAGGTTATGATTTCTAGAGGGGTCAAGAGATTACGAGAATAAACTAATTATTCTGACATCAAATAGATATAAAGGTGATTGCTGATTGGTTAATTCATTTTTCTTCTGTGAATCTATTTCTGTTCAATTAATTAAAATGACACATATGTTATACTCTCCAAATATCACCCATGTTATTATGCAAAGGTTGAGTTAGTCATTACATTGGAAAAGGTCAGGGCTTGAATTTAATGCTGGAGGGAGAAACTTTCTTCCATTTACTCGTCATCATTACCATCCAGTTCTTGCTCGGCTGTGGTTTTCAGTGGACTTCCTTATCCTAGGAATGACTCCCATTTCAAGTTCCTGTGAATGCGATGGTCTTGGTGCTTCTGCTTAATGGGTATGTGGGGTTGGGTTTTCAAGGTCATCACTCCAGGACTCTTCTCTATTAATGGGCTCTTCCTGCAGGAAAAACCAAGTCTTCTACAAGTGAAAAAGGTCAGATGGTTATTTACCAGCCTTGTAAAACAGCCACAGAATATTCCAGGTTACTATCACATAAATAGTTTAAACATTTGTTTATGCTGTTTGCAACAGGAGTGACTGAGGAGATATGCGGCCATGGGATTTGACAGAGTCTGTAAACATAAATCTGTGGTCACATTTATAATTTTAATGCCTTATGTGAGACATTTGACTCTAATTTTAATGGTATAGAAATACTTTTTTATGGTAAATATATTAATTCTTCTTAGTTACACTCCATTAACTGGTGTTTAGTTAAGGTGCATGTAGACTGTATCAGCCCTTTTAATAGAACAAGATGAGGAAGAAATGCTTTAAGACACAAGATGGCATCAGATTTATCTGGAGAGAGAAAATATCAGCAGAAACAAACTGTGGCAGGAGGTTAAAAAATCACCTGTTTCTTAGGGGAGATACAACTGGGTAACTATCCATGGAAACATGAACATTTTGGATTGCGTATCTTCCATTCAAATTTATGAGCAGCTGTCGGGGTGCTGGTGCCGCTCCACCAGAAGGATTGCTCTTTGCCAAACCATAATGAGCAGATTATGGGTGGCGCTAGAAAAAGTATGGGACTCTTCAAGAAATTGCAGTGCATCATATTAACTTCTCTCTGATGTTAGCAATTCCCCATCATATTGTATTACCAATCGCTGTCACTAATATACCATGAAATTCAGATGTATAATGTAGTGTACAACTCAACCTCTCATTTCAAAGGTTTGTTACCCATAATCCTGCATGAGTCATTAGCAATGTCACTGAACAGAGTAAAACACATTCATTTCTTAGAGTGTTTCCTCTGCTGTCAAATAGCTGACATATTACACATGGACACAATGCTTGATTCTCCAGAGAGCTTTGATTGTGGCTTCGTGGAATGTGGGCCTCTTTAATGGGCAATCAGGCCTCCACTACCCCCAGTCTACAGGCCTTGCTGGATGGCTGAGCAGCTGGGTACTCTCATAAAGCACCTATTTGCTTTTCTTTAAATTATTTATCTATTGAAATGTTGTTTATGGTATTTTAAAGGCAATATCATGGGAAAAGGTAAAAAAATACAGTCACCAAAAATGAAAGAACTGAAGGATAGGGTAAAAACTTGGGAAAAAACTTTGATTTTTATAAGACTTGGTCTCACTTGAAAAAGGTTTGTGGCCCAAGTTTGGGGATAAGGGTAAGCACCCAGGACCCTCAGGAACCAGCAGCACAGGGCCAGGAACAAGGCACAGCACCATCCATCCAGAAATGAGGCACAGATGGACCCAAACTGTCACTGGAAAAGCTCTCTTAGTTTTAATTGCAGGGACAATCTCTCAAGGCAGGCTCCGCAGAAGGTCTCACAAGGAAAGGAACTGCCTCATCTTCCAAGTAGAAAAGGGATGACTTTAAGGAGCCTCAACCTACTTGTTGGGTTGTGATGTTCCATAGGTAGATTTATTGACCTACACCATAGGGATGTTGGGTGAGTTCTTCTATCTGGGGAGGTTATCTTGAGCTGTGATGCTGTTACCCTCAGTGAGGTGCCCCTTTCAGCCATGTATTTGCAGTTTTGTAGGTGAATTATCCACCCTGACAGCAGAATGATGGGCTACAGGACAGGGCTGTGGTTGACACTGAGCTGCCAATAATAATTTTGAGAGTGTAGTTTTGTGGTAAATTTTCATTTAGCTTCCATTTCCTCATTTTGCTCATGTGAAAGTTAAATGGGACAGTGTCACAAGCCTTCCTGAGCCAAGATGTATCACATCTACCGCTCCCCCTTGTCTCCATGCTAATTATCTTGACAAATTGGTTTGCCATGATTTACTTGGAAATTCTGCTGGTTGCTTCCCACCTTCTTATTGCCAGACTGCACACGTAATTCTTGGTTGTTTTACCTGGTCTTTTTGCAGGCAATGGTTTGTCCAGAGGGTGTGTGCCTCCTGCAGTCATGGGTCATCATCCTCCAAGGAAACCCAGAGAATGGTGCTCCTGGGTGAACTTCAGAGCCTGCTCCCCTCACAGCAGAGAAGGTGGCCTGGCAGGTTAGAGCTGATGGTGGAGGAGACTATGCTCTGGATCTGCAGTCTGTGTCTGCTGAATGCCAAGGTCGTGCTTCCTTCTGGTTCACCTTGTGTCGCAGCCGAGATAAAATGTCTGGAAATGTCACTCCCATCCTCACCTCAAGATTACAAACACATTAATAGGTTGCCTATTTGTTCAGTTTCTTGTTTAAATTAAGTAATTCTTTTTACACATTTTTTTTTTAGTAACATGTAACATTTTTCTTGTATGCTATTTTTACACCATTCTTGCATCAAGACCAAGGTCAGATGAAGAGCTTTTTGGCTGGGAGGTCATTCTGTTCAAGAAGGCACTCTGACACATTGGTGCTGCAGCATTTGAGGCTTTTACAAAGAAAACACACATTCAAATGGCAGGTGAAGTACACTGAAGACTGAGCAGCAGTGGGGCCGTACGATCACCCATCAAGGCATGGCTGAAGTTTCTTAATTTTGCCTGAGCTGGGCTGTGTGGAGGTGAGGCTGCAGCTCTAATTCCAGCACTCACAGCCGATGAGGTGCTTTGTCGATTCTCTCAGCAATGGTGTGACAGGCCCAGTGGTTCCTGTATTGTCAATTCAAGTACTTATCCTGCCATTCCCAATTTATTTCACGTAGTCTCTCCAATCTCCACATTTTCTAATGTCACGATGGTGATTAATCTATTCTTGCTCCTGAAAGGATGCAAAAGAGGGACATTAGAGACAACGCAGCTCTGTTAAATACCTTGTTGTCAGGTCATATCAGAACTCCAACCTGGTTTTTAAACAAAACTTCCTAAAAATATATATTTAAGGGAGTACACAATTATTAGGAGTGATGCTTGTGACAGTAACATACATGACATTTTAGCTGTTCCTCTAAATGACCTGGCTGAGTGGTGGTTTATGACCTGATTTGCACACCAGTAGTTTTGCCTATACAATAACCAGGCAGCCAGACTCAAAGTGCAATTACAAATGAGATCCAAGCCTGTTACCAATTTAAATCAGAGTAAAGACATACCAACCTGGGAATGATAAACCATCAGTGACACTATCAGTAACTTAAAGTAAAATAACATTTGCAGCTTGGCCTGGGCTGAATGTCACAAAGCAGGAATGTTTTATCTGGCAAGGGCTGTGATTGCACGTCTGGATGCTGTGTGATATGGAGGGATAGCCACAAACTTTCAGCAAAACAATTTCTCATCAGAAAATATTAGTTTATCTAGCCCACAACTTTTGGAAGGGAATTTGAGCTCTGGCAAAGGTTAAGGCATTCACCAGCCATGTTTGTTATCTAAACTTGAATTTCTGAAGCTCTGTGTGAGTGCTCAAATTTCTGAGACCCAGGCTGCATTGGCTGACTGTCTCTCAATCCCCTATTCTTCAGAATTCAATTTTGACACTCTTGAAGTTTTGGATTTATTTCTGGCCCCCTCTACCAGTGTATTCCTTCTTGGTGTTTAAATGGCAGCAGGAATAGCAAGGAAGCCTTCCCTTCAAATCCCAGATCAGCACTTCTGTAAATTTGAGAATTTGCATAAAAACATCAAGTCTCTGCCACAGTTCCTAAATTGGGCTTTAGGATAAAATGATTTTAAAGAACCTGAGAGTGGAATGGAGGGATGTCTACAAGCCTACATACATCTCACATGTACATGCCTGCTTTTTTTGCTAAAATTTTTCAACCCAAAACCCCAAAGTTATTCAGAGGTGTTCAGATAAGCCAGATGTTATATCCACATGCAGTGGCTATGGGATCCAGGAGAAAGTAGGATGTGAACCATGCCTAATTTTTAGTCATTAATATTAATATGAGTCAGGTTGGTCTGTCTAACAGATCTTTCTGCCCCAAAATTGTGCTGGGGCTGGTAGATATATGTGAGGCCACAAGGCTGGGCTTACTTTGGAACTTGGAGACCAGCAAGGCAAGGGATGCCTTGGCTGAGTGCACTGGGGTTATGCAGAAGAGAGTGAATTAAGCTGCAGCTGGGGACCTCCCCAGCACAAACCAGTGAGCTGCTCCCTCTTACATCATGTTGTTCTACTGTGGCACTCATTACTATGGGAGGCTGAGGTGGCCAAATGGTGCTTGAATGGTGCAAAAAACAATTAGATGTATTCATTGCACAGAGATGCAGCAAGGGCTGTTACATACCAGGAGACTGCAGAAAATCTCTAAACCCAGATTACTGGGGCCCATCAAAGCACCCCAGGCAATTACTGTGTGTTTGTCCTGTTCCTAAGCTTTTCTGCAGACATACACAACTATTTGGTCTTAGAGACAGGGTGTCGGGCTAGAGGGACTGGTAATCAGAGCCAGCTTGACCATTCTCATACAGCAGAAGGAGATGGCTTTAGACAACTCTCAAAGATGTGATCTCTGCAGGATCTCTTGGGTAAGTGATGTGAACTCTCAGTGTGTCTCAGAGCTGTTTCTGCTATAAAGAACCTCAGCTCTACATTAGGAGACAGTTCTGAGGAGGCTGTCAGTCATTCCGGTGTCCTGCTGGAGAGTATTGTGTCTGTGCTGGGCTCTGCATTGGCTCACATTAATAAGGAGAATAGTGTAGAAAGATACAAAAAACAGCAGAGGATTATTTGGCAATTCCAGTGTCACCAGGAGCTGATCCCAGCAGTCCAACATAATCACTGAAAGAGGAGAAAATCCAGGAGATTTCACTGGAACTGAGCAAGAGCTTGACAGCAGGCAAATGCTAATGTAAGTAGGCAACTGGGAGCGAGGGGTGGAGGGAGGGTGGTGTTGTTTAGCACTGCTTACAGAAGTGCCATTTAAGTCTGAAGAGAGCCTGTAGAAAACATGTCCCTTCCTGCTCAGCTCCCCTGCCCTGTCACACATATCTGCCTGCACAGTCCTGCTGTGCCAGTGGGTGTTTTCGTGCTTGTGGAGTTCATCTCGTGCAAAGCATCTCCAAAGCAGCCTCAGTTCACCCAGGCCAAGGATACCTGCCTCCTCCATGGCTAGCTGGAGTGTCAGCACAGAGAGGCTTAAGCTGAGCGGCAGCATCGTCTTGCTTTTGCTGATCCACTGGTTTCTGCCCCAAGGATGGGGATGTGGAGGAAAACCAGTGGCTGATACAGGCTGGCACAGAGCAGAGTTGGGTGTGCAGCCTTAACACACCAGCATGTTTTTCTCCTGCGAATTGCTGCTCAAATAGCCAATTTCTTTCAGGGGAGTAAAGGCTGGCAACATCTGTGTGTGGCTGTTGTGCTTTTTCTGCTGGCAAAGTTTCCTGGTTCTAACCAGTCATTGGTTTTTCTGGACACCATCCAATTTCACTTCAGTCTACTGCCCCTCTGGGCTTCTGGCAGGACATCATCACCAAATGAAGCCAAATCTTTTTTTGGATAGTAGCAAATGTGGCCATTTTTATTGTGTTAGAAGTCTAATTCTCACATGAACATCAAACCCAAACCAATGTTCTTGTAGCAGCAAGTCACAAATCCATGCTGGTCTGTAGACAAGGTCTTCCCAACTCAGTCCATGAGTGCATCAGGGGGGTGTGCACATCCAGCAATATCCTCTTCTGCACCTAGGAGCATTTTTCCCACTATTCTTCTTCTTCTTCCTTCCTGACAGCTCAGAAAAGCTTGATTGTACTCCAGTAATGGTCTACGAGCACCTTCCACAACTTAATGTTCCAAAAATCGCTTCCTGGCCTCCATTTCCAGCAGTATTCTCCAGAAACAGTTGGGCCATGTTTCATTGTAATGTCAAAATTGAACTTTTCTGCATCTAAATAATAATTTTGTTGTCTAAGGATAAGATTTTTTTGTTTTAGAGCCGCTGCTTTGATATTTTCTCTCACAAATACCTGATCATGTTAAATATCCATGCTGGACACTGTGCTTTCCTAGAGGAAAAGAAAAAATAGTGAAGGTTGCAACTGCAAACCACATTCCTTTCTCATTTCCTGAACGGCATTGTGCTATTCACAGTTTCAGAGGTATCATTTCCTATCACAGACCATATGTACCATGGGATACACTCCAGTAATTCTCCATAGAGGCTTAATACTGAACAGATAAAAGTAATGTTAAAGAATCATATTTACAGGAAACTGTTTTGCTTTGTTGACCATGTTAATAATAAAGTTCTGCAGGAAGAGAATATCTGGGTTTCTGTAATCCAGCCTGCATTTGTGCAGGTTACTTTTGGTTTCCTGGAAAATATTTAGTCTTAAAGATCTTGATGATTATTTGTATTTGGATGTTTCTGCAGTTGTCCCTGAAGCAATAGGCTTCAGGAGATCATGGGTGCATTAATTTGAATTAATTATAGCAGCTTTGACTTGCCTTTGCTATAAAATTGACTTGCTTAGTTCACCCGCTAGACATTGTCACTATTAAATCCAGAAGGTTTATGAGGATAAAGTCTTGGGATTCTGGTGACTCTCCTAAACACTTAATCAGAGTAGAGCTGAAATCAGTCAAACATGAAGTCCCATGCCTGTATTTAGGGTTGATGGTCATCCATAAATCCAGGTGCATGCACATCCCGAACATGTTACTATTTGATACTATTCTAATTTGGAAGGTATGGGGGTCTCTGCCCTTCTGGAAAACTGCATTAACTATGGATTTTCACTCTCTGTGTTTCCAAAACCAGCAATAAGTGGTCCTGGCAGGGAGAAGAGAGATGCATGTGATAGTTGTCACTTCACTAAGTGAAAATCCAGAGGGGATGGCAGTCAGTGTTCATGTGAGGAACACATCAAGTGGGTAATGGCAAGAGGAAAAAAAAGCAATTAAAATATTACCATAAGGAAATATATTTTTAAAAGGTGAGAGAGAAAACCATGGACCCTGGTGGTTAGAGATTTACCTGGGTGGTCAAGAGAGGTTAGACCAGGAGTCCTGTGTGCTTTCCCTGGGCTATGCTGGCAGGAGTGTGCCGTTGCAGACCCACCACCCTTTGTGCTGGAATAGTCACCCAGCTCTCGCGCATCACTGGGAAAGGTTTCCATTCAACCCTTCCACCCATTTTTTTTCCTACCTGAAGAATAAGTAGAACAGGAAAGAGAGATGAAATTCTGTCAGCAATTCCTGGATGAGCTGTAATGTGAGGCTTTTTACATTTCAGTGAGAATGGGAGAATTATACACTGCCCTGTCAAGCCAGGCTCCAATATCCTGCCCACACATGTGTATGGCTAATTTTTCTTTTTCTATTCTTAACATTAAGACACTTCACCCCAAGATTAAGATTGCTAGTAAGTCAACTTCATTGGTGCCTGGAACACTGCACTATGTAAGCTGAATTTTTATACCTAATATGTACAAGAAATTTTTTGTCTTCTCACACGTGCTTCTCTAGGGCTTTGTCTTCATTATCGTCTGAGCATGTCTGGGATGGTAAAAAGATCCACTCCTCTTTCATGAGCACAGCCAGGAGAGTTTCACATAAGCCATGCTGCAATTTTGCAAAGAGCTGATTTCTTCTTCAGAATTAAATGTTTGATTAACAAAACATGTTAATTTAAATCGAGTTGAAAATTAAATAACTACTCTAATGGGAGGCACAAAGTGCCATTTCAAAATACGTAAGAGCAGGTTTGCGGACTCTCTACTGTAGAGAAGACACAGGGGTTTGCACATGTGATGTGTTGCTCCACAAGCCCTCACAGATCACTGGTGCAACCATCTCATCCTCAAAATGGTCAAATGATCTATGTGGCAGGGACTGTGCATAGAAGAGATGGGCACAATCTGAACTGAACAGAAACTGGAAACAGCTTATTAAATCCTCAGGCTCTTTTGCATGTAATAAGGAAACTAAGGTAAGAACAAGATTAACCTGTAAATGGGTTAATTAGAATAACTTAAGCATTGTTTAATCTATGTTTTCCATAATAATATGTGGTGTTCAGTCAATGTAGAGTTGAAGAGTTTGGCTGCACCCTGTTTTAAACAATGATCATGGATCAGCCTGGAATTTAAAGACAAATAAACTATGGGGAAATAGAATCAAGAAAAAATTTTCAATTAAGTTCACTGAAATTGAATTGACTGGGAATAGCATGGCATGATGGAATTCAGGATGGATGAGATGTGATAAATAGGAAGAGCAGCCCAAGAGAACTCACTGAGCTCCTGCTTCTCTGTGGCAGGGAGGATGCAGACCTGAAAGTATATCCAGGGATAACTTTGCAGGAAGCTATTCCAAGTGATAGTTTTCCCTCGAATCTTGCTGTACCAATTAGTAATGATTTGTGGTTAGAGTAATTCTGTATTTCATTTGTTGCATTTATTGCAGAGGGCATTAACATACCGAGTAATGAACCTAGAGCAGCTGAGTGATTTGGCTGAGGGTTTGCTCACGTGATGATGCTAGTTGGTGATCAATGATGCTTTTGTCGTTCAGGAAAATGCTAGTTTCTAGGAGCATTCTTTTCTCTGTGTGTAGTTACAGTGGAAAGCAATATGCTTTAAATTTATTGTATTCTAAGTAGTTCTAGAAGTCCCAGTATTGAAAAAATGAAGCCTAAAAGTTATGTTTCCTATGGGTTTTAAAGTCATTTTAATCATATTATTCTTCCTTTTAAGGAGCATCTCTGTGGTCCTCGAAAAAAACAGAAATTGATATCATCTCCTTTGACTGCAAGTTTACATGGTAAGTCATTAGATACAGAATTTGCCTGTTTCTTTATGAAATTTAACACCTGACTTTGTCTTGGCCTTAAGAACATTTTCTACAACTCTGCACATAGGCACAATCCATTCCCTGCTCTAGGCATCCTTCAAACCTGTCAGAAATGCACATAAAAATCAGGCATCAGATATCTCAAGATCAAGTCAAATAACTCCACGACCATGTGAATGCAATTAAGATAAATGTGCTCATAAACTCCCAACAGATTCCAGTCAGCCCAGCCAATCTCCTGGATAATAATTAGTATGAGAGGTGGGTATTTGGCTGTAGTCTGTGTGTTTTATAAAATTACTGAGGTTTTTAGTTTCTGGGTTTTTTCCTTCCACCATTCTTTTAGGTGTTTGGTGTGCATCAACTGTTATTTTTCTTGCCTTAGGAGTTTTATAATTTTGCATGTGGTTTTGGCTATCTGTTCACGAGCTTCCAAGCAGGCACACATCCATTCCTGATGAAGATCCTGTTTTCTTTAGGCTCCCCCATCAGCTCTACCTTTGGCTTATGGGGCACCTGTTAACTAACCACCCCACTAGTTGTAAGAGAAATACCCCTGCAAATCCAGGCTGATAATCCACATGAAGAAACACAGTGCAAAGAAAAGCTTATGGTTACGATGAAGGAGACTGCAACTGAAATTTGGTTCACAGGAATGAAGCAGTGGTTTAGTTAATGACTAATTGCCAAAGGATCTACACATATGCGCATAAATGAGAAAAATCAATATAGTTGATGAATCCCCTTCTATTTTACAGTCAGGGATAAATCATTTCTAATGACCCTCAGTATTTATGTGTGAGCATCAAATAAGAGAAAGGACATTAACTGTCCCAAAAATTTGGCTTACTCAGGAGATCAGATCACCCATTTCTTATTGTTGGGGCTTTCTGAACTCTCGGAAGTGTAAGACAATTTAATAGAAAAATTGAATTGAATACACAGTTGAATTGTAAAAAGAAAGACTATTTTATGTATTAAAAAGTGCTTCTAATGACATCTACTTTCATAATAGTGTTTTGTGCAATGAATGGATTGGACAAAAGCACTGGTAAATCGCCCAAAACAAGACTGCCTGACACTCAAATACCTGCTAATGGTAGGTAGCTCCTTGACTTCTTGTTATATTTCTTTCTTGCATTTAATCCTTCTCAGACCATTATGCAGAAAGACACTGCTTTGCTTAAAGGATTATCAACGTCACCAGGCACTGAAAAGATCTGGAGACATTTTAGCCACCTTTTTGCAGATGGGATTCACATATCTTTTGAGAGTAAACAGTCTCATTGAGGTTGGAAAACTTCAGAGAGGATCCCTGGAAAGGCTTTTCTACTACTTCATGGTGGTGAATCTCCCTGGGGGAGTGGAGTTATCACCAGTCACCCCATCATTAACCATGCAGGACATTTTTCCATTTTAACTTCTATTTTTGCAAATTTTCCAGGGAAGTGATATTTACAGAGTGGGAGTTAAAATCTCCCTTAATCTTAATGGTATCTTTGGGCTCTGCTGCCCCAATCTCGCCTTGTCTCCACTGGGTGTTTCTATAGCAACTCCCCAGGGAGTTTTCCTGTTATCTGGGTGAAGTTAACTGGAAACAAGTAAATGTACTTGAGATGAAGTGGTGTTGGGGAAGACTGATGAGGACTTCAGAGCATGGCCTGAAAAAAAGCTGAATTATTTGCAGAACCTTCCTTACTTGAAGCTCCTGCAGTCAAAGATTTTGCCTAAAGTACATTTGCCCTCTGTTGTGCCAGTGCAGTCCCAGGTACAGGAAAATTTTGCTGCATTAATAATAAAGCATATGGAGCTCAAACCGGCCAAGCCTAGGGGTGCCTTGAGGGGAATGGGATTTTCACAGGCAGTTTGAGAAGATTGATTGTCCCCGTTCCAACCAAATTATAATAAACCTGGTGTCATGTCTCATTAGCAGGCATTTCTGTGTGGTTTCATACTCTGTGGATGAGATCCATCTCCCATCCAGGGACTGCCAGGATGAAGCAACACCTTTACCACCATTCATCAGCAGTATGGGGTGGCCAGACCCAGCACCACTCATCAGAGGAGGTGGAGGGTGGACCTGGCTAAAGGGATGCTCTCAAGGGAGGATCCTTTCTGCAGCTTTCTCTAAGGAGCTTGGTAGCTGTTGTGGCAGCTTTTCTCTGAAATAAATAACCCAGATTATACTGAATCAGAAGATTTGTATCCCAGTTGAAAGCCCACTTGCTTCACTCTACCTCCTGTTTCCAGACTGTGGACCAGACTTTTCCAGGCCAGTGTTGTAGATGACATTAATCAGCTTTTCCTTTGCGTTTTAGACAACCATAGACCAAGCTGTTGGCAGGCCAGCAGCTATTTGAGAGCTGCCAGACCTTTGTTAGATGGTAAGCATCTCTCTTTGAGCTTGAGCAGTGTCTCCTGTTGGGAGTTGTGACCTCCTGCTGCTGTCACCTCAGGGAATGGAAAAGCTGCCTCCTGTGCAGCCTGAGCTACAGATACCAGCCGACTCCTTCCCCCACTTTAATATTTTGGATACCAGCCGTGTGTTGTTTATCATTGGTTCTGATCCCTAAAGCTGAGGTGCTGATTCTTATCTGAAGCTTCAGCTGGGCTTAAATCTTTATCTTCACTCAGTGAGTCTGAGCGCTGAGTGTGCAGAGACATTATTAGATTATTAAATCAATGACACTCAGGTTATTAGTCACACTCATCCGCATTACCTGACACTGTAATGACATTCTATTTTTACTTCCAGCCTGCTAATGCCCCAGAGGTACTGAAATTGTGACCAGAAAATTAATTTCTATACATTTGAACAAGAAATAGAAGTATAAGAAATAATCCCACATCAACAGTATAAATCCTAATGGAGTTGTTTAGAAAAGCAACAGGGAAAGGGAGAGGGTGGAGAATGGTGTCTCACATGCAGCCTTCCCTCTGTGCTGCCATGCCAAACTCTTATGGGTATGATGGTTGATAGGAACTGGGCCAGACTATTTTATCTTAAAATTCATTTGGGGCAATTAAGAGTTATGAGCTGGCATTAGTGATTTTCCTCACTCAGCCAAGACTTTCTTGCAGAACCCCTCCACCAGGATGATGAAATGGGCTTGTTTTTTAAGCTATGTTTAATTAGCTATGTTTAAAATGAAATCAAACCCTGTAAACAGAAAAAGGCCAGCACAAGGCAAGATGTTGTTTATGTTTTAAAAAATGACTCCTTAATCTCAGGCAAATTATCATCCCAGTCCCCAGGCTGAGTTAAGAAGTGAGGTCCAATCTGATGATGCCTGAAGATTGAATTCGATGTTATTTCTGCTTTGCATGATGAACCATCTGCAAGCTGGGAGGAATCTGTTACTGTGGCAAAATACCAGAGGAAATGCTCAAAGTCCAGCCACGCCCTTGTCTAGCAGAGCAGTACTGGCCTCTTTGCCCCTGCAGTCAGATAGATGCAGAAATGTGGCTCTGAGGGCTCTGCTCCCCACTTTGAACCCCTGAGTGGGAGTTGCAGGTGTGGGATGTTGCCAGGGTGAGCTGGGCAGGGCACTGGCATGGGAACAGACGCCCGAAGGCAGGGGGGTGGCTGGAAGAGGCAAGCTCTGCGGGGGTACCACAGCACCCAGCCAGCTTTCAGCTGTCAGGGACCGCTTCTACAGGGAAAACAGTGGGGAGCAGATGGTGAAACACCCCACAAGGGAGAGCCATTCACACCCTTTCCCCATGCCACCCACAGCCCCAGATACTTCCAAGTTCCCTGAGTTTATTGATTACCAGGGACAAATCTCCATATTGCTTAATTATAACTTGGTTAATGCACGTCTTCACATTGTATTTATTTCATGCTGGCAATTTCCAAAGTGCTCACTGTGCCAGAAATGGAGCAGGGTGACTTTCTAAGATCTTCCGCTGAGGAATTGCCACTTAAAAATGGAGAAATACATACAAGTAGGGGTGTGGGAGTAAGCATTGGTGGTACCTGCTAAACACATATTGCAGGATGCTCTTGAGAGCAATGTTTGTAGTAGAATTATAATGAGCTGAGTTGTTTAGGTGTAATTAAAAGATGGGAGTGAGAACTTGCGTGCAAATCCTTTTTTCTAAGCTTTGGGAAGCCTGCTAATAAGACATAAACATTTAGCAGCTCAGCTGGAGTATGGTGTGCTCTTTGGTTAAACATTAAAGGGGCATTGTCGAGCAGTTTTAATTAATTAGCTATGTTTAAAATGAAATCAAATCAATTTGGAGGAGTTAGGCTCAAAATTAATGTTGTTTTCACCTGGTGGGAAATGTGCTTTAAATTATGAACATCTTAAAGACAATGAAAATTAAAAATGCCTCTAAGAAATTGCATCCACATGGTTCCCTTTTCTCAGAGAATGGCCAGTATTCTGATGATCTGGCATTACCGTCATTGCTAGAATAACAGTAAAATTAGAGCCTTTTAGGCTCTGTCTGCTACAACCAGCATTTACACAACATCTTCTAGACATGCAGTGCCCATGTCGAACCTGGCATGTAGAATCTTGAATATATTGTTTTCCTTTTTTATTACGACTTTTCATGGCGCAACATAGGACTTGCACTACCAGGTAAGGAAGGTGGGCAAGAAAGGGGGTTTAATGCATTTGCTGAACACAAGTGGGATGTGGGTATTGTACACTCAGCCACGAGTATCTGTGAGATTCCTGCCCAGTTTTAGCCACTTTGGGTAGTGGGACAAAGATCTCAAGGTTTGTAAAATTCCTACAGGTGTGAAAATTCACAGCTAGGACAGGGAGGGAGTCCAAAAGAGTACCCGCACTGAAGGGAGATGTAGTACAGTGAGATCCAAAGGGGAGGTGATGGATGCAATCAGTTCTCTGGTTTGTGGAGGAAAGGCATTTCTATTCTTCTTCTTCTTGCTGCTTAGATGCCTTGTGTTAGATTTAGTGGGGGGGAATCAACAAAAACTCCTTGTGACACAATAGGCTTTAACTGATGGAAGTTGTTATGTGCTATTATGCGAAGCCTTTACAGTCTATTGAGTAAATAATCTACAGATTAAAGCTTTCTAAGTACACAGTGACTTGATAGGTAACCAAAGAAGCCATTACGATATCAGTAAGAGGAGGATTAAGGTCCCTCACACTTGGTGCAGTGACAGTCTATCTACTGCCAACCTCTGTGAAACAAAAGCCATTTCAAACACCCTACAGCACAGTTGTGTTCTGAGGCTGGGGACCAGTGATTTGGACAGGGGCAGCTGCTCCTGCCCTCCTTCATTGCAACCCAGGGATGCCTGTGCAAATCAGTGATGGTGTACTGTCTCCAGCCTCCCAGGCTCACCTGCTTCTGTGCCACGGGTGGCTGGAGCCAGTGCCACGGAGAAAGGAGCAAACCAGTGGGCTGGGAGTAGATCCCAGTTCTCTTTATGTAAATAAAGCAGAGTGTTTTCTTTCTGAAATCCGGGAGCAATATGTGTGTAGAGAGCCGGGCTGTGAGGCAGCAGGACAGGAGGATGTAAAGCCCTGTCAGCCCCTGCAGGGGGAGGAATCAGGGTGCTGGCTGGGAAGCCAGGGATTTTTCCTAAGGCTAGAGAGATTTCTGCCTTTCTCCCATGGACATTCATCCACCCACTCACCACCCTGACCACCCAAAGCTCCTCTCTCCTTCACTGCTCCCAGCTCAGAGCTTCCTTAGTCCCCAGGGCACCCCGGTTCGTTGGAGACCCTTCCTGAACCTCCTCCTTTTGCAGGGGCCTCCTGGCCAAGGCACGTCCAGCATCCTGCCTCCCCCCGCAGCATTTAATTACTCCAGGTTTCCAGTCACTCTGGTGAGTTTAATATGAGCTATGTAAATTCCTCCCAAGAATGATAGGATTTTGACAGCCTGATTTGCCTCGCAGGCATCCTCAAACCAGCTCATTTTCTCTTCTCCGGAATTTTTGAGCTGTCGGGTGGCATTTGATTATCATTGGCTGGCATATCTGAGCTCTGGGGTTGAGCATAAAGGTATTTTAAATTTAATAGGTTTAAGATGTAATTATTTTCATGCTGATGAATTTATACTTGTAACCAGAGAAACTTAGAGCATTTAATGAACTTATTTAGGTATCATGGTGCAAGCTTTAAACCCAATCCCCAGTATAAAATTAAATCATGTTGGATAAAAACTAACACCCAGAAGCAAAAACTGAACTGGGTAAATGGACGAATTTTAAAAGACAGAATAAATACAGATATAAGGCACCTAGGGGACAGATTTACTAAGAGTTTTTGCACTATTTTAAATGGAGCTTGTAACAGCATAAAAGTATTAAATCTGATTTACTAGAAGGGATTTGTATAGTGTTTCACTGCCTGTTTCCCAGTACCATAGCCCCTTCCCATCTCTCCCAGGACTCTAACAGGAGCTCTAGACACAGCTGAGCACTCAGTGGAGTAAGATCCAGCTTTGCCAAGGAGTTTGCAAGCAGCCAGAGAAGAAAATAATGCAACAATTCAGTGATCCAAGAGGATTAACAATGTGATTCTATGAAAATCAATTCTCATTCCAAACAGGTCAATATGGAGCAGCCCTGCCAGGCCGGTTGGGAGATGAATGGTGAATACTCACCCGTTGGAGAGTCCTGCCCACCTGCCCCATGCTGTGGGGGCTTGGCTTTGCCAAGGCAAGTTTGAGAACTCCTTTCCAGCTCCCTCATACCAAGGCTTTTATGAGGATCTTTTAAATCCTACAGACTTCCAGAATTTGTGCAAAGGAAGTGTCCCACCCTTAAAGAGAGACTTCAGTTTTCACCATGGCTGGTCATGTCATGTGGGGTGATTACTCACAGACCAGGTTTGGAAGTACCAGAAGTGTACCTTTTTTTTCTGGTGGGGGGGAGGGAGGACCAATTAGAGAGCCCAGGTGAAGAAAATCAGCTCTTGATTTATTCCTGAGGACCTCATTTGAGACGTAAGTACTGATGAGCTGCTCTAGTACTGTCTGTTGTTATCAAATTCAGCATCCCTATGGAAAAACCATCCTACCACAACTATATTTCATTTTAACCGAAGAAGCTGGAGGAGAATGAGGAAACAGATTAAGATGAAATGGGAAGGGATTAAATTTTAAAGTTTAAAATAAACCAAGACAAGTGACCTTTACTATACTACCTACGAGCAGAGATTACTTATTTAATGCTTCCAAAAGCAGGCAAATGCACCAGGAAGCAGCCAGCAGGGCTAAAGCACAGAAGAGAATCACTGAAAGGGCTTAATGGGACTAGATTTTCACAAGATTAATCATCTATGGACTGATTACACATAGGAAACAAGGGCTAGTAAAAATGTGTGTCTCGGTTTTGAAAGACAGGTGTCTGCTAAGGAAGGCAGAAGCCCCCCTTGAAGTGGCAGATATAACCCCTTTTCCCTCTAAGTTATTATATTTTGAAATCAAGGGCCTTTAGGCAAAGATGTGGGAAATAGGAATAACAGTTCTTTACTACATATATATATATATATATATATATATATATATATATATATGTATATATATATAACCAGTCAAACAAAACAACAACAACTATGGCAGTAACAGCAATCACAAACCCAGTCCCAGCCTTCTCGGCTGTCAGACCCTTTCCCCTCGGGTGCAGTTCCGCTCGCAGCCGGCAGGGGCGCTGGCGGCTCCCGGTGAGCAGGGCAGGTGCGATGGTTCCCCCGCGGCTGCAGGGGGCGCTCCGGAGCGAGCTCGGGGAGCACGCGGCACTGGTGCCCTGGGATCCCGGGAAGGGATGGGACAAAGGCTTCACAAACCCCTGGGCAGCCGATCCCGGACTCTCAGGAACAGCAGGCTGGAACGGCAGGCTAGAGCGGCAGGCTGGAGCGGCAGGCACAAACACAAATCCCTGGTGGCAGACGAGATGTATCCAGATGGGGAACCCCCCGGAGGTCCACGCAGGCAGGGCGAGCAGGGTTACAGCGCAGCAAAAGCTCGAAGCAGCAGCAGCGGGGCAGGGCGGCCACAGCCTGGCCTCCAGCAGGGCAGGGAAAGCGGCTTTTGGGATCCCGGCATTGTTTCCAGCAGAAAAAGAAAAAAAAACGGCCAAGACGAGGAACCCGCAGCTCCTTTCTGTGCAGCTCCTCTCTCCTGACGCTGAGAGCGAACTGACCCCACACCCAGGTGTAGACAAAGGAGTAGCCAGGCCCGCCCCACCCCCCCTTTTTGTCTTTCTTAAGTACAGCTATTTGTCCCCTAGCAACATGCCTATGGGAGAAAATTCCTTTAACAGGAAAAAACCTAAAACTAAACTAAAACCCCAACAATGTGCTATATCAATTTTAACAGTATCTGGAAATTAGAGTAGTAATCCTGCAGGTGCCTGTGCTAGACACTGTCAGCATATTCCAAAATGACCTGGAACAAGGAGACAAGTAGTGAGATGGTGGAGTTTGCATGTGACACAGATTTGTCCAGAGTAGCCAGACCTATAACAAAGGTTTGCAGAATGATCTTACAGAAATAAGTATCTGGGCGATGTGAACTGGCAGGTGAAATTCAGTACTGATAAGTGCAAATTAATGCCCTTGTTAAAACAGATCTGCCTACATACACAAAATGATGGGCTTTGAATTAGCACTTGCCCTGAAGCAGGAAAATGTGCTGGAGCCTTTGCACCTGCTCCTCTCCAGAGGCTGGCACCATCCTCATGGCCATGGAGAGGATGGAGGAAGGGTCCAAGAATGAGGAGCACCACTATGCCAGTGCTAAATCCCTGCACACCCACACCTCTGATCCTGCCTGCAGAAATTGCCCATTGCAGAAAGGCTGTAGAGTACAAGAAAAGGAAAAGGGAAGGCAAAAAATCAGGAACCAGCCTGTGTGACAGAAAAAGCTCCATATGTTCAGGGCTCTTGCTTGGAAAGGCCATGACTGAAGGGGAAAGGGTAAAGGCCTGCACCATCCTGATTGATATGAAGGTGGATAGGAGTGAACATTGCTTGTAATGCAAGAGGGAGAAAGACAAAGTCCTTTTTGGGGAGGAGAGGGCTTGTTTATTTATTTATTATTTTATTTGAAAGTACAGCACTCAGCTTAGAGCGTGTCCAGAGGACGGAAACCAAGATGGGGAAAGGCTTTGAGGGCAAGACTTGGAGGAGCATCTGAGGTCACTTGTTTTTTTCAGCCTGGAGAAGGGAAGGCTGAGGGGGACCTCACCACAGTCTACAGCTTCCTCAGTGGAGGGAGAGCTGCTGACCAGTGATAGGACAAGAGGAAACAAGATGAAGCTGTGTCAGGGGAAGTTCAGGCTGGACATTAGGAAAGGTTTCTTCACTAAGAGGGCAGCCAGCCCCCGGAACAGGCTCTCACAGCACCAGGCCTGTCAGAGTTCAAGGAGCATTTGGAGGATGCTCTTAGTCGTATGATTCAGTGTTATGTAGTCCTGCAAGGAGCAGGGGTTGGAGTCAATGACCCTTATGGGTCCCTTCCAATATTATTCTATGGAATTATTCTACAATTCTATGATCAGGAGGCAGTAAAGCGGGTCAACAAATTTCCATCAGAGTAGTTTTCCGAGCTACTTTCTGTTGGAAAATGCTGATTCAATGGTATCAAAATGCTCTGTGGGAACACATCAATGCCACCAAAGCCAACAGCAGAAGCCAGACATCTGCCTGGCCTACTTGCCTGCTGCCCAGCTGGCTGCCTCCCTGGGACAGCTGGGCCCCTGCACTGCAGCCAGCAGACCATTTGATTTTTCTTTACTCCATCGTTGTTCTATTTATATTGCTTTTTTCCCCCTACATTTTCATCTTTAAATTTTATATCCAATGTAGTTACAGCATTAAAAAAGTCCCCTGTTGCCTATCAGAACATCAGGTGTCAAAATCAAAGTGCAAGTCACTCAATGTGAATAATTCATATTATAATTTAAATGAGTTTTAAGGATGCATTTTAAGGTATAAAAATATACAATAATAAAGAACACATACAGTAAAAAGTTGGGCTTGGGTTTATTTGTATATCATACCATATGATGTATTAACATAAAGTCATATTTTCTGGTGTACAAAGGTTGAGCCCATGAAGCCAAAATGATAGTTTATATTTAAATCTCTTTCTAACTCACTGGGCTAAATGGAAATGGCATTTTTGTAGTATGCAGAATTTCAGAATTTCACTCCCTGGGCAATTTCAACATTTTGCAGTTGCTTTGTTTCACAGATGTTTCCATAAAGAACAGGAAAGACAGAATGGATGTTCTCCATGTTTAAATGAAAATACCTGTTCTCAGCCTGAATCAAGGGTAATGAATTGCACAAAATGATGAGCCAGGTTTTAAAGTGAGGTGGAAAATCCCATAGCTGGGGTAAAATGAGAAAGGAAAATCCTTTTCCAAATCATCACATGACAGGAGGGGGAGAAACTATGTAAAATACTTGTAAAATATTTGTAACCCAAGATGGGAAGAAATCAGAAGAAATAGGTCACTTTGTGACCTGGAATGATTTCCAAAATTTTTGTTTTACCTGTGTTTTGGGGTTTTAGGAGTTCTCCTTTTGTTTTTTTTTTCTCTTACGGAATTTTCCCCATACGTGTTGCGAGGAGACAATAAGGACTGGATACTTAAGAGAGACAAAAGACCTGGCCATAGCTCGGGAGAGGGGTCCAGCTGGCTACTCTCTCTTACCTGGGGTTTTCTCGTGTAGGGCAGAGGTGCCATGAGATTCTGGGGAAAGGGGGTTGGGTGGAGTCCCTAGCTCTCTGGTGCTCTCGGCATTCAGAAGTGAGAGAAGCTGTGGTGGCTGTGGGGAGAATTCATCGCCACTGCGAGGTTCTGCCTTCTGCTGCCTTCCTTCTACCGTGAGTGGAACTCTGCTTGCTGGAGTGGCCGTTTCATGCCCTACCTCACTAAAAGAGGGACTTTTCACCATCTGCTCAGGTGCCTGAGGGGAAAAACCCCGGGATCCTGAGCCCACCTTTCCCTACCATGCTGGGAGCCTGGCCGCCACTGCCCTGCCCCTGCCGTTCCTTTGCCACTGCTCTGAGCCTTCGCTACACTGCAGCTCCGCACCCCCTGCCTGCCCAGAGGTCCTGGAGTTCCCACCTACAGCTCCGGAGTTTGATACACCTCGTCTACCACCCGGGATTTTGTGCTCATTCCTGCCACTCCAGTTTGCTGCTCCCGAGTGTCCTGCTGGGGCACGGGGATCAGCTGCCCAGGGGGTTTGTGAAGCTTCTCTTCCATCCCTTCCCAGCTCGGCCAAGCCGCCATTACAGCATGCTCCCTGAGCTCGCACCACAGCGCCCCCTGCAGCCGCGGGGGAACCATCGCACCCACCCTGCCCGGCCGGGAGCCGCCAGCGCCCCTGCCGGCTGCGAGCGGAACTGCACCCAAGGGGAAGGTGCCAGCAGCCGAGAGAGGCTGGCACTGGGTTCTGGCTCTGTTTGTTGTTGCTGCCGGTGTTGTTGTTTGTTTGCCTGGTTATACATGTACATACTAGTAAAGAACTGTTACTCCTTTTCCCATATCTTTTCCTGAAAGCCCCTTAATTTCAAAATTATAATAATTCAGAGGAAGGGGGTTACATTTTCCATTCCAAGGGAGGTTCCTGCCTTCCTTAGCAGACACCTGTCTTTCAAACCAAGACACTGTGACAACTAACACATACAGCAGAAACCTTCCCCTAGATGAATCTTTTCCATGCTATGTATTGTCTCTGGCTGCTGGTGGTACAAGCTTCCCCATGAAACCAGCCTTTGCTCATAACTAGATAAGCTGCTCCTTTTTGAAAGACTCAGCATGCTCATTTTGATTGGGAAGGCCTAAATATGGCCCATACAATTGCATTAATGATTTGAGAGGTTGATTTAGAGGTTGTTTTACTGGAGAGCTGGTGATGCTGGAGCAAGCTAGTGCAGTTCCTGTGTACAGTGAGCTGCAGGATGGCCTCTACCGGCTGTCCTCCATAAGCTTATGAGACTCCTCTGCCCTTAGTTGTTGATAGAGATGGTGTTTCGGGTCATATATGGTATACCACCACACCATTGTGCCCAGAGCTGGTGGTCACCACCATAATTTTTCTCTTTCTGGGGCAATTATTTTCAATAAACTTGAACAATAGACTGAGATAACTTCAGCACAGGGAGCTACTGCTCCATGGGCCACCATTAGCAATTAAAATTAGATGAGCAATTAGCCTGTGAACTTGGCACTTGGACACTGCTGCCTCAACAGCCACAGGTACAGCCCAATGTTCTTGGGGTCAGAGCAGCACTGGCAGGATGGGATGCAGTGGGATGCCTAGAGGAGGTGGCAGCATTAGTGACGGGACTCCAGGATATATAGTGTTATTTGTTATGCCTTCAGTTGATTTTCCTTCTCCACTTCTTCATCAGGGCACCGGAAGGAACAGGAACATGACATCTAATTTCCTAATTTTCCTGTCAGCTTTCTGGTTTTCAAAATGATTGCAGCAGAAATCTATAAAATGAAGATGAGGGAAGCAACCTTAATACCATTATAAATCTCCAAAATGGATGCAGAAACACACTACTCAAACAGAAGTAAATAAAAGCAAGGAGAGATTCATTCCAGTTTTCTCCTCTGTAAACTACTGGCAGCTTGGAATTATTCAGAAAACAACATTTAACTGAGGAAAAAAGGAACCCTGTAAAATAGTAAAGATTGTACTGTAAAGCTAAGCACCCTCCATAAATCATGGCTGGGAACATTGCTAAGTCATAGGAACCTGCAGATGGCTGTCATTAAAGGGAAAGAGCCTTTCCCAGCTTGGCGTGCCGTGCTGCGTCCTGGTGTACAACTACAAATCGAGCTGCCTTCATGGGGGAGTTGCAAAAGTGGTTTTAAAGTAGGAATTTCAAGCAGAAGCTGGATGAGCTGTTCAGCAGGACTCAGGTTTATTTCAAAACCACAGTGGTAATTTCAGGCCTGATTTACAGAAGATTCTAATAAACCTCCCCTATTTAAAATGATATGGCAACAGTTTATCACTAACAGTTTATCTTGCCTGTCCGAGGCAGGAAGAGAGGGTGTGGGTCACGGTGCCTCCAGTTCCAAGCCTGGCATTATCTCCGTCATAAACAGGGACAACCCCTGCCTGTCCAAGAACAGGAGGGTGTGGATACAAATATTGCTGCTAGCAAGAACTTTTCTTGCTTCTTTCCAGTGCCGTGAGATACTTTTCTCTCTCTCACGGAAGATATTTGTAGAGTTCTATAAACTATGAACACCTGCGACCTTGCAAAGCCTTGTTTATAGTACAGTAGAAAAATATTTTGACAATGGATGTTCTAGGATTTTAGCCAATCACCCCAAGGGGTGGCTGATCCTTTCACCAATTAGACTGTGAAGAAAAAAGCCTATAAAAGAGTTGTAAAACAATTAAATAAATCAATCTTGCTGCACTATTCCTGCCCGTTGGATCTCTCTTCTCCTCCCTATCACTGCGGGACACCGTGATAGGAGGGCTGCTGGACCAGGTAAGCTGCAGGGGGTCCTGTCTCCTAGCTGGTGTTTGGGAATGAGTCAGGACGGACCAGCGGGCTCCTTCCCTGCTCTGAACACATTCCTGTGTGCTCACCTGAGGCAGTGCTGTTTTTCTCTTTGGGATGAACTCATCTGGGGCTTCAACTCAAGAAACAGCAGGAGAGATGCTCAAAACAAGCCTGCAAGGCTGAAAATAGCATACACCAGCTGCTGCTTCTTTCACGATAAAGATGTCACCAGGTGAGCTCTTTTAGGATTATATATTAAGCCACACCATGACGTAGCATGAAGACACTCTACAGCCCCAAGCTGAGCATTGCAGGTGTGTGGGGATGTCTGTGCCAGTGCTCAGCCACGGGGAGCTGGGGCTGTGCTGGGTCCCCAGGAAAGGCTTTGTCATGCTTTCCAGAGGCAGATCACACTATCTGTTCTCTTGCCAGGGCCTCTATGGAGACTTAATCCTAAACACTACCCTGAGGCACAAACACTCCCTGCCGTGGTCCTGCACCGGGAGGTTCAGATGTAGGTCTGGCAATTAAAATATCCAGCATGTAACAAGCCCTCCAGGAACCTACCCTTCTTTAGAGGTTGGAAATGTTTTGCCCCAATCAGCCACACTTACCAGGGTTCATGGTTTTTCAAGACCACCAACTCTACCAAGGTCAGGAACCTTTCCTGATACAAAATGGTGCAGCAGCTGATGGCATTGATTTTAAATATCCCCCACCTCCAACCTTCCCATTTCTGTTGCATCATTCTGATTTTCTCAGCATTTCTGCAGGAGCATCATATGCCTGCAGGTGCTGGCTCAGGCTTGCTGGGCTCACTGCTCACCAGGCATGGGGCTTTCCCAGGTGCTAAAGAGACTCCCTGCAAAAGCTGTAGTCAATGTTTTCCAGAAATGTGGCCAGGAGGAACTGGATCCCAGTATTATTTTTCTTCTCTGTCTCTGGGTGAAGAACTGCTCACTGCATCTTTAACAACTGTGTTTAGCTCCTTGTCACGACCCCCTTTGTACATCAGTAGAAAAGGCATCACCAGCAGATGCAATTTCTTTCAGTGCTGGAATTGTATTTATTTTACTGGAATTGTACTCCATTTGTCTGGTGGCAAAGGGACTAAGCAATTTATATTGGCAGCACTGAATGTACTGAGGTTGGCAGTGCTCTGGCACTCACGGCTTGTTACCCAAGGAAAGTTCAGAGCATACTAATTTACCCCACCGTGGAGCAGCAATAGAAGAACTGTACAGATGGTATCAATCAGTCGTACATTAGTAACACTGTAAACATTTTTTAAGGTGGTAAAAGATCCAATAAATCTGCTTTATTCTGTTTCATCATGAGGTCCAGTTCTTCCTTTCCATCATACAAACAACTTTCAGGTAATGGAAGGGATATTGCATTCGCTATTCACAAATCACAGTTTGACCTGTTATTTGTGATTTTCAGTGTCTGCCTTCTTATGCAGTGTTCATAAAATGAGATTAGAGTGATTTACAGTAGTGAGAAATGGAACAAGACTAAGAAGAGATGTGACTCATTAGACATAATCCTGAGGCTGTTGGAAGGAGCCCACTTCGCTCAGGAAGATGTGCTGCGATTTTCCAAAGCAGTCTAGGGGATTTAGATGTACCTTTGAGAGCTTTCAGCACTGAAAACATGACGCAACAAAACCCGCCAACCCTGATTTCATCTTTTATAGAATCAACCAAGAAATTCAGATTGAAAGCTCCCAAAACTCCCTTCTGACACCCTGGTCTTCTTCATGATATTGCTGTAAAATAGTCTCCTTTAAATACTGTGTCACTAAGCTTTTCAAAATGAAAAAGATATTTTTATGTGCATTCAACATAGGAAAACTATATTTTGGGTGTAATTTACAGTTCTTCAAAATTATCAATATTAGTTATGGCTTGAGTGCTTAGCTGCTGTATCTGGACTTAAGAAAGAGCTTACTTTCCTAATCCAAACCAAAAATCATCTGTCCCGTTAAGAGGTACGAATTGGGCTTCACCAAGCAAATTAACAAGAAATAGGGAGAACACCCCAGGGTTTATTTTAATGAGCAAGGAAATTAATTCCAGCAGAAGCCAGTCCATCTCCTAGAGTCATGGATAGCATTGGGAACAGGTGGCTGGGCTCCTGTTGGGCCATTTGGAGAGTGCTAATAGGCCCTCTGGTTTAGTTTCTCTTGCTGCTTGGCTTTCTCTTCTTGAGCACCCACGTATTTCTGCCGAATGGTTTAGTGCATCTCCCTAAAAAAAAAAATTGCTTGTCAAGAAGCAGTGCTTGCTTCTGCTCCCTTGGAGCAGACAGAATCTGTAACAAATGACTCACATGCAGTAATTACAGTCTATTTCTTCCTATCTTGCATTGATTATTCAGATGTGCAAAGAATAGTTCTCTCTTGAATAAAAAAAAGCTCTGAAGACCCAAACATTGGATCGCTGATTTTATACTTTTTCTGGGTTTTCCCCATTTCTTTGTTTTTCAAGTAATGTTTACAGACATGGAATACTGAAGAGATGCAACATTTATTAAAAAAGCCTCCTGTCAGAGTACTTGTAGTTTATGTTTGCTTAAAGGAAAATTTTGTGTCACCTCTTTGTATTTTAATAGTCAAAATAAATTTTGAATAATAATTTGATTCCTCTCTGCTGCCTGTAATGACTATCTGCATTTTTCTGATGGATGTTTGTATTTGTTTCCTATGATTTACATGACCTGACATCTCATATAATGAGCTTCCCAGTGCAAATGCCACTTGTGATACTCCGTGCAGCACTAATCTATCATTTGATGACCTTGCAAGTGCTGGGGTCATGGATTCAATCAGTAAAATGTTTCAGGGTGTAATTAATTAATTTCCCCCTCCTCACTCTACAACTGTTCACTTAGAATTTGATGAAAGTGATGTTTTTCTGTAACACTTCTCCAATACATAGTTTGTTTGTGTAATCAATCATGCTAAGTTGGGAAGTTCTTAGTATTCATGGCTTTGTCTTGCTCAAAACTTCCAAAGGTTTATTTTCCAGCATAATTTAATAGTTTAATTAACCAGACAACTAGCTACTGTACTTTTTAAACTACACTCAGGTTGTGATTTAATGACATGGTTTTGTGTTTTCTAAAGCTGGGCTGGATTGCTCTGCACAGGCTGTGGAGTTGGTCGGACTGCTGAGCTGGCTGCATCGCATGTCAGCCTTGCAGGACACTGAGCTGTGTTGTGGCCTGTGACAAACCCTGATGCAGCTGCTGGCTCTCTGTTTTAAGCTTCCCGTCAAACAAAAAGGGGAGTTTGTGGTCTTGGTGTTCAGCATCCTTTGCCTGTACCTGTGTTGCTTAAGAGCTCATGCAGACACCAGGAGGGAGGGCTGTGGGTGATGGGATTTTTCAGGCCACTCCCTGGAGGTGTATGGCTCTTTTCCAGGACTCCGTGTGAAACAGCTAGCAAAAGATTAGCTTAAATTCCCTAGCCTGGAGTTATCATCTTAGAATGATAGAAACATTAAGGTTGGAAAAGACCTCTAAGATCATCGAGTCCAATCATTAACCTAATGCTGTGAGGTCCACCACTAAACCACATCCCTGAGCAGCACATCTGCAGGTTCTTTGAACACTTCCAGGGACAGTGGGCAGCCTGTTCCAATGCCTGATGGCCCTTTCAGTGAAGAACTTTTCTGAATATCCAATCTATACTGCCTCTGGTGTAACTTGAGGCCATTTCCTCTTGTCCTATCACTTGTTACCTGGGAGAAGAGACTGACTCCAACCCATCTACAACCTCCTTGTATGCTGTGTTTTGAAGATTTTTTTCTAATAACAGGAGCAGGTGTATTTTTGTGCATATGCAGTCATCTTTTCACCTAATAATGTGAATTTCTAATGTACAAGTGGCTCTGGAACAAAGTCCTCCAGGACCCTGTTGGGAGAATGAGATGCGATCTTTGCCAGCAGCACTCAAGGCTAAGCCTCTGAGGCAGCTTGGAAGGAGCAGAAAGCCCTTGGTGGCTTTGAAATGAAATCCCCGAGATGTTCTTACTATGTTAACAAGTTTTCTTTTATCCTATCTGTAGTGGTTTTGGTTCAAAATATTCATTACTTACTTATTTTCCTTCTGTGAGATAAGAATTTGGAGAAAAGCAAAGCAGGCACAAACCTTAAACAGTTGCAGTACAATGGAAGAGTTTTATTACTAATAGAATTAAAACTAAAGAGAAAATAACAACAAAAAAAAAAATTAAAGCAAATCCCCCCCGCTCCCCCCCTCTTTCCAGCACTTCTCTCCTTTTACCCAGCTCCCACAAGGATAACAGAACATGGGATGTTAGTCAGTGTTCCAGTTCTTGAAAAGTCTCTCTCTTATGCTTAAGGAAAAAAGGGTTTTCCTTCAGTTGCACGTGGTTCCCAAACTGCTACTAACAGCAGACCCGCCCGGAAACAAACAATCTGCTGTGTGTAGAACATCTCTCCCATGAAAAATCTCACAGTTCCTTCACACTGCAAAACATGGGCCATCATATGGGGTTATTAATCTTTTTAAGGATAAGTTATTTTGGCCTGCACACAAAGGCTTTTCTTCGCCACAAGTCTCTAACAGCCTCTTACTACTTCTATATAGCCTGGCATAGGCACTCTTCACAATCTTCACAGGCCACACGAGGATTCTCTATCCCCCCATGTTCTTCAAATGGATTAAAGAGACAAACAGTTTGTGGTATTACAGTTTCTTACCACGGCATGCAAGAAGGTTTCTTTTAAGCTACGCGCGAGAATCGCGGCACCGCCCTCTTTTCTCCCGTCGCCATGCTCAGCTCCGTCTCACGTGACTCACTTCTCTTTCTCTCTGACTCCGAAGCCTCCATGTTGAAGAGTGTTCTTGTTCAGGCTTTACGGTGGGGAAAGCCTCGCTCCCTCTGTGCTGCTGGCTGCATGGTGTCCTCTTCAGTTCAGCACGAAGTGTGCTGGCTGCAGACAGGAGGCTACGCCGGCTCCCGTTGACTCCGCCGGCTCCACATGGAGAGAAGGACCCGCCTGTCCCCAGAAGCCGCGCTGGATGGGTTTAGATGTGAGCAGTCCATGGCTGGTTTTAGCTGTGAGCAGTGGCTGGTTTTAGCTGCCTGCGGCTCTGGGACAGTCCCCCTGCAGCGACCCAGGGTCCGTGCTGCAGTGTTGGGAAAGGGGGGAAGGGGCAGTGGCCCCGGCCCGGCCCAGCGGGGCTGGGAGGCTCGGAGCCCCCCCCACCTTCCAGCAGGCGACCTCCGACAAAAAAGGGGAAGTCCCGCCTTTCCGTGTGGTTTAAATATGTAAATTGTGAGAAGCGTCATTGGTCTCAAAGACTGTCCATTAACTCAGGGTCAACCCAATACACTATCAAGGTCTTAGGGAGCCTTTCTATTGACCATTAAGGCAAAGCAAGACAAAACATGCTGAAATTGAGAACTGAATGCTTACAGATGGAAATCCTATAATGTTATGATTCAATTTCTTTTCAGATAAATATGATTGTTTCTGCAATCCTGCTGCTTGGCTTACTGAAGCCCAGGAAAAAACTCAGAGGTAGAGAAGACGCAGACGTGAAGGAAAAAATAAAAATTGTGACAATATTACAAATCCACCTGATAAATTGGGTTTGGAAGAGGCACAGGTATTTCTTTAAGGAACAGCAGCCCTTTAGTGCAAAGCAGTAGAGTTTGGAAATAATGCTGGTGGCATCTCCCTGAGTTTGATGGCTTGTGTAAAGGGCTACACACACGTGTTGGATGAGATTAGGCTTTAACCTAGTTCCCTCTGCTGCCTGTTTGCTGAAGCAGGGTTATCCCATGTGGAGCTGCCCCCCTAGAAGCCTGGCCTGTGTATGGAGGAGGCTTTGGGAAGAAGAGATCATGGGGACAGCCTGGGGGGCGATTCCCTGATACTGCTTCAGTCACTGCTTTCACAACTTGCTAGAATGATCTTTATCACAAATGATGTTTTCTTTCCATTGTTTTGAATACAGTGTGGGTAGTAAATCACAGCAATGCTTGGTTGGAATAATGGACTGAAGTAGTGTGGCAATGTGTTTTGCTCATAGTCTGTAGCCATTCCTTTGATGGAAAATGGGCGGGGAACACAATGTTCCAACTCTGGCGTAGCACATTAGACCCATCCAACTCCCCGGTGTGGCTCAAGTCTATAAACACCTATGCTGGTGTTTGCAGAATTAAGGCTTAATGTGTTGTTTCACTGGGAATTGGCTGCCTCCAGCATGAGACATGGTCAATGTTGAGAATAATACATGCATACAGGTCTGCTGTATAGGCTATAGCCATTGCTACAGTGGAAGAATTGTTGCTGCTGCTGCACAGACTTCTTGCAGCAGTGTTTGGGATATGTTAGCTATGGAATGTTAGAGGTCAGGAATGACCAGTCCCAGCAAAGAACTGATTGCCTGGAGCAAAATTTCTTTAAAGTGCGAGAGTATAGAAGTAGTATCTGAAACTACAAAAAAGTTACTTTTTGCTGTATCAGCAGACTTTAACAAAATTTTAACAGGAAAAAAAATTGCTTCTTGGCTTAAAGCATGAGCTATGTTACTAGTCTCTGGAAAGGAGTTTTATAATTGAAATGCTGATGACCTAACAATGCAATGACCTAACAATGTCTAACATAAGCATATATGAAGCTGCATAATGCTGTCAGGATCATAAGTGTTCTTGATAATGCAGGCAGGTTGAAAACTGGGGCTTATATTCTTGCCTAAATTTAGTTTCTTTAAAATTGTCTTTCACGATCATTATGTCATCTGCATGACACCCTAAGGACTTGGACTGTCTCGTGAGGACACTTGCTGCAGGCTTGTCTTTGGGAGGCACTTGGCATGGCTTATACTGCTTATTGGGAACAGCATTATCCAGTGCTGTCATTTTTATCAGGACTTTAAAAAAAAAAAGTGATTTTAGTACTTATATGGACAATGTCTGTGGTCTCAGGTGAGTAGCTGGCCTTTAGGAAAGACAAGAGGGCTCTTCATACTGCTCTGCTCAACCTCTCAGCCAAACTGTGTGTTTGAAAGACAGTTTCTCAGTCAAGTTAGCTTGAGGGCCTCTGAGCCAAGACAGGAGCTCGGCTTTTCGCAGCTTATCCTGGTCTCCATATCTTATTTGGGGGTTTTGCTCCAGTTTGCACAGCCCTAAGGAAACCAGGATCTTGCAGAGCTGGCACACTTGGGGAGACCTGCTCAGATCTGCTTTCTGAAATGCAGACATCTAACACTAGTTTTATTTCTGATTTCTCTGCATTTTTCTCTTCCAGATGTTTAAAAAAAAGAAGCAACTACGAAGAAAGAAACATATAAATTACCTGTCTGTTGGGGTTTTAGTTTAGTCTTAGTTTTTTTCCTGTTAAAGGAATTTTCTCCCATATGCATGTTGCTAGGGGACAAATGGCTGTACTTAAGAAAGACAAAAAGGGGAGTGGGGCGGGCCTGGCTACTCCTTTGTCTACACCTGGGTGTGGGGTCAGTTCGCTCTGAGCATCCGGAGAGAGAAGCTGCAGAGAAAGGAGCTGCTGCTTCTTTCTTTTTGGCCGTTCTTTCTTCCTGCTGGAAACAACGCCGGGACCCCAAAAGCCGCTTTCCCTGCCCTGCTGGAGACCGAGCTGTGGCTGCCCTGCCCCGCTGCTGCTTCGAGCTTTCGCTACGCTGTAGCCCTGCTCGCCCTGCCTGCCTGGGCCTCCGTGGGTTTTTCCCATCTGGATACATCTCGTCTGCCACCCGGGATTTGCGTTCGTCCCTGCCGCTCCAGCCTGCCGTTCCAGCCTGCCGTTCCAGCCTGCCGTTCCAGCCTGCTGTTCCCGAGAGTCCGGGATCGGCTGCCCAGGGGTTTGTGAAGCCTTTGTTCCATCCCTTCCCGGGATCCCAGGGCACTGGTGCTGCGTGTTTCCCGAGCTCGCTCCGGAGCGCCCCCTGCAGCCGCGGGGGAACCATCGCACCTGCCCTGCTCACCGGGAGCCGCCAGCGCCCCTGCCGGCTGCGAGCGGAACTGCACCCGAGGGGAAAGGGCCCAACAGCTGAGAAGGCTGGGACTGGGTTTGTGTTTGCTGTTACTGCCATAGTTGTTGTTGTTTTGTTTGACTGGTTATATACATATATATAGAGAGAGAGTAAAGAACTGTTATTCCTATTTCCCACATCTTTGCCTAAAGGCCCTTGATTTCAAAATATAATAACTTGGAGGGAAAAGGGGTTATATCTGCCACTTCAAGGGGGGCCTCTGCCTTCCTTAGCAGACACCTGTCTTTCAAAACCGAGACACTGTCTCAACCTGTGCCTTTCCGTGTGTGTTTCTGATGAATACACACCAACATGCCTTCATTATCTCCCTGTTTTGTACCTACCCGTCAGATATGTAAAGTAACACCAGTATCAGAAAATCTCACCATCTTTTTCCCTTTGTTTGAAAGTAGGTGAATGTATAAGTGAGGCATATATATAGAAGCACTACAAGAAATAGCTTTGGGTTTTTAAATGACAATTTCCTTCTCCAAAATGGGAATGCCAGTGTTTAAGCAGACAAGAAATGCATTGTGCACTCTTGCTGCCTCATGTTTTTCATCCAGGCACTGTGGAAACTTTAGGAAGGTGAAGAGGTAAAGAGTATATGGGGCAGTGTTGGGGTTTTAGTTTAGTCTTTTTTTTTTTCCTGTTAAAGGAATTTTTTTCCATATGCATGTTGCTAGGGGACAAATGGCCATACTTAAGAGAAGACAAAAGACCTGGCTACTCTTTTGTTTTCACCTAGGTGTGGGGGCAGTTCACTCTCAGCGTCAGGAGAGAGAAGCTGCAGAGAAAGGAGCTGCTGGTTCCTCTTTTCGGCCATTTTTCTTTTCTGCTGGAAACAACGCCGGGATCCCAAAGCCGCTTTCCCTGCCCTCCTGGAGGCCAGGCTGTGGCCGCCCTGCCCCGCTGCTGCTGCTTCGAGCTTTCGCTACGCTGTAGCCGTGCTTGACCTGCCTGCCCAGACCTCTGGGGGGTTCCCCATCTGGATACATCTCGTCTGCCACCCCGGATTTGTGCTCGTGCCTGCCGCTCCAGCCTGCTGCTCCAGCCTGCCACTCCAGCCTGCCGTTCCAGCCTGCTGTTCCCGAGAGTCCGGGATCGGCTGCCCAGGGGTTTGTGAAGCCTTTGTTCCATCCCTTCCCGGGATCCCAGGGCACCAGTGCCGCGTGTTTCCCGAGCTCGCTCCGGAGCGCCCCCTGCAGCCGCGGGGGAACCATCGCACCTGCCCTGCTCACCGGGAGCCGCCAGCGCCCCTGCCGGCTGCGAGCGGAACTGCACCCGAGGGGAAAGGGCCTGACAGCTGAGAAGGCTGGGACTGGGTTTGTGATTGTTTGCTGTTACTGCCATAGTTATTGCTGTTTTGTTTGACTGGTTATATATATAATAGTAAAGAACTGTTATTCCTATTTCCCACATCTTTGCCTAAAGGCCCTTGATTTTCAAATTTATAATAACTCGGAGGGAAAGGGGTTACATCTGCCATTTCAAGGGAGGCTTCTGCCTACCTTAGCAGACACCTGTCTTTCAAAACCAAGACAGGCAGAAACCCATCTTGGAAGGGAGAGTTGGGAGCCCCCAGGGAGAACCTGGCTGGTGGGAAAGGCAGGAGAGGGCACTGCACAGGCAGGCAGGAGCTGCCATGTTCCTGCAAGCTTTGAAATAATGCCAATCGTTGCTGGCATTGCCAGATTTCCACCTGGGCTGTTTAGACTTAGCACTTCTCCCTAAACAAAGCTCAAGTTTCATTTTCCTAGCAGATGTAAAGGACAGTGCAGGGCAACCAGACCTTCTGTGGTGCTACAGAGCAGCCTTGCTGTCACTGCCATTGTGAGAGATGCTCTGATTTGGACTCCTTATGGGTGCTCAAAACTCTTCTTTGGAGATATTGAGGAGCTATCAGTGTCACAGAGAGACACATTTTGCTGCTATCTTGGGATCCTGAGAGCTTATGAAAAATGATGTCTTGGTTGTATCAACTGCTTTAATATTTTCACTTTATATTTATAATACACACAGTTCTTTCTGTGCCTTTTAAATGTTACATTAAAATACACATTGCCACTAGCTTTAAGGAGTTGAAGCACAAAAGCACTTTTCCTGCTCTTGTCTCCTATTGTGAGGAATTTGCAAAGCTCTCGGGAAGGCTCTTGAATTATGTGTCTTCCTCTTCCTCATGATGCACGGAGAAATTAAATGTATTATTAATCTGCCCACTGTCAGAGATCTCTGCTCTCTCTCTCTCTCTCTCTGTCAGTACACAAGAAGACAGATTGACAGGAACAGCAGACATACGCAGAATTGCCTTGTGTGCGCTCAGGCTGGTGAATCACCACATGCTTGGGGTGATGAGATGCTCAGTTTGAAGGGGGTTGTAGAGCCCTGTAGAGGTTTGGTATAGGAAGGAAACCACGATAAGGGTTTTGGTCCTGGATAACACAGTATCCTTCAGATGTTTTCAAAAAGGTCTTTACTTAATTTTTAAAAAATTTTTTTATTATTAATTTTTTTTAATGCTTATTGGTTTGAGGACAGATGGCTGCACCACATTTTCAGAGGACTTTGGAGAACAGCCTGTTTGAAGTGTGTGGATGCACTGCCTGCAGGGAGGAGAGTGGGAGTGGGTTAGGTGCAAGCCCCAGCACTTGGTGGTGATGCCTGGAGCAATGTGGCCTGTAAAAGTTCAGGAAAAGGGAACATCCCATCCCTCCCTGAGCTGCTTGGTGTGTGCAGAGCAGCATGGTGCCCCTGCACACCCACCAGCTATATTCCTGCCAGGACTTTGCCCTCTTTTTGCTCCAGACCAAACAGTGTGGCTCCATGCTACTGCCTACACCTAGAAGCAGGGGGTTGAGTGTGACTAAGATCTCAGAAGGGCTTTGGAGAGCAAGAGCCAAGGCAGGAATCAGCAGACGGGAATGTGTCTCCAGTGTGACTCAGCCCCTGTGGGATGGATTCATCTCTTCCCCGGGGAAGCCCGGCAGCACAGAGCACAGCAGCACATGCCTGTGTCTTGCCAAGGCTCCTGCTGAGCTCTGCCTTGTCTCCCAAGTGAAGAGGGATTTAGTGAGGATGTGTAAGCATGAGCTTTCCCACGGGGGCTGTGAGGTGCCTCACCTAAGAGGAGGAGTTTTGCTCACAAAGGAAAGAACCTTGGATAAGCAGGGAGCGACTTTCTAAGGTGAAAACTGATGGTTGGAAGGTGCCACCCAAACTGCCATAGCTATTGGTTGATCTCAACACCTGCTGGGTGCCCACACAGAGAAGAGAGCCCTTGGCCATGCTCTGCTCAGACTGTCCATAACTCCTTCCAGCTCGGGGTGCTGGGGTGGGGTGCTGACACTGCCCAGTGACATCTATGGGTGTCATAGCATGGGGGTATTGTTTGCTTGCTCTGCTGCCCTTCTCCCTCCCTGCAGGGTCCTCCATCTATGCCTAGCTCCAGTGAGAATGTTCTCACTCTTAAGTGATACTCAGAAGGAACTGGTTTTGTATTATATCACTCAGCTCTTTGGTGGTTCGCTTTTTGCAGCTCCCTGAGCTTAGCTGCAGGGATTTACAACTTCTAGAAAAACTAGATCTATCTTCAAGCAGTATATCTTGCCCCCCTACTCCCACAGATTGGAATATTTTCTATCAAAAAGCCTCTTGGAGTGTCTGCGTGCAAAGCACCACCATGCCATGGCAGCAGAGGTGACCACATGTGTCCTACCTACAATGTGCAGCATGATGGCAAGGGACATCCAGGGAGCTTTAGCATCTCCCAGTGCCTGTGTAGCAGAGATCCTACCACCTTCTCAGCCCTCCCCTTCGTCATACAAGAGTTTTAGCTCATGATTCTGGGTTCCAGGTGACAAGAAATTTTGCCTTTCCTGGGCCTGAGGCTCAGCACAGGACAGTGGTTACAGTGAGTATGGTTGCAGTGGGGTTAGAAGAGCCAGGTGTGGTGTTGTGTCTTGCCCACTGTGTGCAACCCTGACCAAGCAGAAGGGAGGGAGAAAAGCTGTGCTTGCCACATGAATCACTAATGCCATTTTAATGGCTCTGTTTTAGCATTTTCGCACTATTGCTATTCTGCTGGTGCTTTGTTAGCTCTGTTTAGTGCTTAGTGAGGCCACCACACTCCTCAGTATGTGCAAAGAAATTGCTATTATCTTTGAGAAGTTCCCATCTGTGTTTTCTCCTGATTTTCGAACCCCTTTGGAGGACAGTCAGGGTCTGTTCCCCTCCTGAGCACTACAGGGTGTCGAGAGGGAAGGTCATTTGTATTTGTGTGAGTTAACAGTCTGGAGACATACATCGATGCTAATTGATTTCCTGTCTATTTTCCATGTCCAAATGATCTGCTATATCAGTGCTATAAATATCAGTAACCTCCTGGATGAAAAACATGGCACAAAGTTGTAGCCTTGTTGCTGCACGTGCAAAGGGCAAGAGAAACACCAGGTGCTGATCATCTCGTAGGTCACGTACACTCAGGTGCCATAAGAGGCAAACAAGACCACTGACCCAGTGCAAACTGAAGTTTAGAAGGAATGCAACATATGAGGAATACAAGAACATAGCGTGACTTGATGTGAGCTGTCAATAGGCAGGTAAGGGTGAGGAATGCCTGGGCTTTTGATGAGACCCTTCTTGATAGTTTGGTCTGCTCTGGAAAGCCCATGGAGAGGAAGGGTCCTTCCACTGAGTCTTGCATTAAACCAGATTTCTAGTGCTTGGCCAAGAAATTACTTGACATCTCTTGAAGTAGAAGCTCTAAGTGTTAGGGACTCACCACAGCCTTTGAGCTGGCTGGTAATGACCTTCCCTATTAAAAATTAGGCTCTTGTGGTTTAACCCCAGCTAAGCAGCTAAGCACCATGCAGCTTGCTCAGCTCAGATGGTGGGGAGAGAATTGGAAGGAGCTGACATGAGAACAGTTTAATAATTTAAATAAAATAATAATAACAATTATTATGGTGATGATTATAGTAGTCAAAATTGTAGTCAAAAGGAAGATAACAAAGAGAGAGAAATAAACACCAAGAAAGACAAGTAACCCAAATGAAAACAATTGCTCATCAACTGGTTGGCAACCCCTCTGGTGACCTTGCCCTAGTTTTATTGCTAAGTATGCCATCTCATGGTATGGAATATCCCTTGGGTGAACTGTCCTGACTGTGTCTCCTCCCAGTTTCTTGCGCATTCCCACAGTTCAGCAATAACTAAGGCATGCCTGTATTATCAACAGTGCTTCCAGGACAAATCCAAAACACAGAGCCCCATACCAGCTACTAGGAAGAAAACTAACTAGCCCAGCCAAATGCAGCATGAGGACTTGTTGGAGAATGGTTAGAGGATCAGGGACATGGATTATTGATAAAACCAGATCAATAGAAGAGCTGTGCATGCAAAGGCCTGCAAGCAAAAGCCTGCACAAGAAAATGCCTCCATGAGAAAATGCCTGTGTGAGAAACAGGCCTGAGAACCAAAAGGGAGTTTTTAGGAGGTACAGTGCTGTTCTGATAAAGGTGTGCTGACCATGAGAAGGGAGGAAAATCTTTGATCTCTCAAGACAAAACATAAATAATAGAAGCTTGCCAAATGTAGTCTTTTATCTAACCCAATTATGTAGAAGTAAGAATGCGCTTTCGTAAGTTTAAACTAATTAAAGAACTGATAAGCATGTATACTCAATACTATATAAGTGCCTCTGTATTGCTAATAAACGAAGCCTGCATTACCAATCACATTGATTGTCTGCATGTCTTCCCCCGCCGGAAAGTCAGCAAGGACTTACCTTCATAAAAAAGGGAGAGTTTGGGAAGCTCTGATAAAAACCTGTGCTCTTTCATTTTGTTAGCTTCTTTTGGATCACACAGTAGAAGTAAAGATAAAACTTTGTCCTAAATTCTCTGTCAATTAGCAGAACCATTTTGTAATAACAAAATAACAATCCTACATCTGATACTCATCCAATTAATGTTGAACAGATTTCCTGGCAAATAACCATCACTGATGAAATATTAAGGGAATTCTCTTCTAGGAAGTGGTCAAAGGCTGTTCTATTGGAAACAGGCAGGCAGTGAGATGGTGCAGGGTCTCCACCAGGGCAACTTTCATGAGACAATTGCATGACTGGCTGTTTAATTTTGCAGTGTAGGAAGGGCCACCAGAGGCTGTTGTGGTGTTACTGTGCTGATCCAAACTTGGGAGAGATATTTTCGTGCAGATAACTTCAATATGGCACTCCTGATTGCCACAGAGTAAGATGATACTGGAGGAGCTGGGATGTGTGGAAGTTACATCTCACTCTGATGGAGGGTCCTAAAAGGAGCTGTACTTTGCAATTGTCTCAAAAATGTCCTGATTCATTAGGCTGAACAAAAATGACTAATCTTAAAATCAGGGACAATTTGAAGAGCCTGGAGAAAAGCCTTCATCTGTCCAGTGTCCAGGGGAGGTGAGTGACACGGACTGGGGCTGACATTTGTAGTCAGAAAGCAATGGAAGGGCAGATTGTGGTGAATAAAGTCCTGAAGGAAAGCGAGATAATCTGTATCAGTCAATGCAGGGCTATGAGAACATTAACGTGATTTTGTTTCCTCATTAGATTATTCCTGGGATCAATAAAAGCAATAGTATTGACCTAGTATACGTAGAGGTCTGTAAGCATTTATGATTTTGCAAATTCTAAGCATTGATCAAGAATTATGTTTAATCATTAGGGCACACATTAAATGGTTTAAAGAGTGACCAGCCAACATCAAAAGTGAAAGTTTTTTATCTAATTTCTTATTGCTAAAGATCAGCTCCTGTTCTTACGCTTTTTTGTAATGTTTTATCTATAGTATGGAGAAAAAATATTCTGAAAGTACTGATAAGGTTCCCAAGTTATTTGAAGATTGGTAATGTGGTAAACAAGGAGGGACTCACCAATAGACAACCTGGGCAGCTCACTAGGCCAAGGACAAGGAGGCAAATATGCATTTGAAGACATGCAAATACAAGGTCAAGCACAAGGAATGTAGGTCAGGCTTGTGGAGGAGGGGGTTGTCTCAGGAAGGAGAAACTCAGGAAAGGAATTGTGGAAAACTAAATGCATATGAGTTCCTGCTTGCGGCTGCAGCTGAAAGACCAGTAAGATTCCCTGGATATACGGCTAAATATAGTGAGCAGTAGGAGTAGGGAAGTTGTGTTACCTCCGCATTTGGCACTGATGCACAGCTGCTGGGTGCTGTGTGCATTTCGAGTGTCCACATTTCAGAAAGTATGAAGAAAACTTGCAAAATGTTGCAGGAGAGACACAAGGATCATCAGAGTGTTGAGAAACTGCCCTGTGGAGTTTGTGAGCGTTGTCTCATTTCATTTATGAACTGAAGGTTAAGGAGTAGTTTCAATTACCATGAGTAAATGTGTTGGAGGAAGGCAGCTAGGTGGTGTAGGCAGAGGTACACAGGCAGATTATCTGGGAAGTGGGATGGTGTGGCTGGGATCAGTCCTTGGTGTGTGCTTCCTTAAATGTACATCAGCCTCCCCCACCCTGGCCCCTTCACTGGCTGATTTGACTCTTAGGTATTTTTAGCTGTTAAAATATCTGTTTGCATGCAATTTGTTTTCTCTTATCAATTCATTCCAGGCCCACCTTACACTTTTGAATGAGTTAATTATATAAAACAATTTTTTTCCCCATAGGTCTCTCTGCTTAAAGCAATATTGTAACCTAATTCCCTCTGGTAAGCAGTCTTATCCAGATTTTCCATATTCATCTAAAATCCAGTAGTATAGTTTTTGGAGATCTGAAGCACCAAGATACCATGCTGGAGCAGTACAAGAGATTAAATATTAAAACAATTGGTCAGGGTACTCTGTGTTGTGCCATGAGGGCTTCTGAAGCTCTCTGCAGTGCAGCTGACTTGTACAAGAGACCACACTATCAGATCCCATTTTGCTGCGTGTTTGTAATTATTGCTGCATATGGTCATTATTAAGCCTTGGGTTTTTGGTTTGCCTTTCCCTTACAGTGCTTCTGCACTAACATCGTGTAAAGAGCATTGCCAATAATAAACAATTCCTGGTTTTGACACACTGCTGTTTCAAAGGTTATGTTATCTGCATGGCAGCTTGACATTCAAGGATCACAAAGCTTCCCCATAACAACAATGCATGGAATGATCTAATTGTGCTTTGACAGGTCATCTCACAAAACAATTAGGAGGGACTGGAGATATTTTATCATGTTGCTGTGTGCTCTACACATCAAAGACACAATGGTAAGAAAACTTTTAAATAATGCTTTCAGGGCTAGAAGTTGCTCCTGGGGTAACCTGTCTGATCCCTTCCTATCCTTCTCCCCACCCCTGGATGTAGACTGACTTGTATGAGCCTAGGTTGTGCCTCTTATAAATTCTGTCCATCTGCTTTTAGCTACAGCAAATTATTTAGGAAAACCCTTTTAGTGACAGCAGAATTTGGACTAAATGCACCTAGGGCTGCAAAACGCAGCAAGTAAGTTTCCTGAAATCTTAGATGGAATTTGCCTTGGTGTATCCCTTTGCTACACTCCAGCCTTACTTCAGTGGGTCTGGCTCTCTCCTTGGTGGCGGTCTTGGTTTGAAAGACAGGTGTCTGCTAAGGAAGGCGGGAACCTCCCCTGGAATGGAAAAAAAAAAAAAATCACCCCCTTCCCTCCATATTATTATAACTTTGAAATTAAGGAGCTTTCAGGAAAAGATATGGGAAAATAACAAGGCAAACAAACAACAACACCGGCAGTAACAACAAACAGAGCCAGAACCCAGCGCCAGCCTCTCTCGGCTGTCGGGCCCTTTCCCCTCGGGTGCAGTTCCGCTCGCAGCCGGCAGGGGCGCTGGCGGCTCCCGGCCGGGCAGGGCGGCTGCGATGGGGGGCTGCAGGGGGCGCTGTGCCGCGAGCTCGGCTGTCTCTGCACGTGGGTAATGGCGGCGGGCTGGCAGAAGGGATGGGAAAGGGGCTTCCTTTACAAACCCCCAGGGGCAGGCGGGCCCGGGGCCCCTCCGGATGGCGAAATGGGCTGCAGCACGAACCTCAGAGCGGCGGCTGGGATGGCAGAGGAGAGCAAAATCCCAGCGTAATAAATAAAATGTATCAGAAACTCCGCAGCTGCAGCTGGAACCGGGGGTGTCCCAGCAGGCAGGGGCTGCGGGGTTACGGTGTAGTGAAAACCCAGAGCAGCGGCAGAGAAGCGGCGGGGCTGGGCAGCAGCAGCCCAGCTCCTGAACGCGGCTGGGAGAGGCTCTCTCAGAGGGGCTCGGGGGTCGGGGTCCCGGGTTTTTCCTGAGGCACCGTACATGGTGAAGGTCCCTTCCAGTGAGATGGGGTGTAAATAAGGTCCCAGTGCAACATCTGCTCTAACGAGCAAAGGCTCACCCACAGTAGGAGAAGCAATGGGAGGACAAAAACTCCATAGTTTTTGTCTTCCGGGCAGCTACCACAGACCGGCTGTGCCTCCTCCGATGCCAAGAGCGAGATAGCCAGAGGAGCCGAGCCCAGCCCGTCACCACCCGGCCAAAATCTCGCAGTATCTTTTCCCTTCCCGAGAGAATGCCCCTAAGCTACAGTAGTGCAGCCAGCTGCAGGTCCTCCTCCTTCTCGGTGGCTACATCTCTTGTCTTTCTTAAGTACTGGTCGTTATTGTTTCTCAGCAACAAATGGGAGAAAATTCCCTGAGAGAAACAAAACAAAAGGAAAAATCCTAACCCCCAACACTGGCACACCCTGTACTCCTTTGCAGTGAAAGTCTAATGTATTTCCACCCTTATAGCAATATCTTGTTCGATTGTTTTCATTTCAGTGGTGCTGCTGGGCAGGGCAGATGGAGCAGGTCAGGTGAGTCCAGGAGCTTCACAATATATGGTGTCCAGGCCAGGTACTTCCCTGGAGCGATGGCATGAGAACCACTCCCCATCACCTGGAGCTCCCAGGATTGGGACACTCAACTCCGGACCCAAGCCAATTCAGGTAGAGACAGAAAAAAGCTGGACTTTCCCCTACTCCATCTCCCTGTATTTCATCCTTGGAAGCAGCACTGACACACGTCACACTGCTGAGCACGTGCTGAGCCAGTGCAGTCCAGAGTGACTCAGTGTGAGGCCACCCCACGTTACCTTTCCAGGGCATCTTCCTCTGGCCATGCAATGTGAGTATATAAATGCAGAGAGGTTTTCATCCCAGGGCCCTCAGGACCCAGCTCCAAGCTGGACAAGTACCCACGTATTTGGCTGCCTTGCCAGGGCAGCCTTGCTCTGTCTCACCTGTATCAAGTTTCCTTCTGGCATGAGTCCATTTACACTTGTAGGAATAAAGAAAAAGTGTGAAGTCCCTGGCTAAGATCCTTTCTGATGGATGGTTCTGGGGAGAGCTTCCCTGCAGCAGCTTAATTGCTACCTACATAGTGTTGAACCCAGAGGACTCCTCCTCGGTGCTCTTGTGGGGATGGCTTCTTTGATTTTGGAGTTAGTCACATATGTATGCTAAATCCTGACTAAATGCTTCATAAGAAAAGCACCAGCAAGACCAAGCTGATAGTTTTTCCACAAACTGTACCTTTCAGCTTGTTGCTGCCTCCTCCATTTTAGCTTAGAATGAGATATTCTCATGTTCTTGGCAATGATTACACATGTATTACTATAAAGGTTCTGTTGATTAAAAATCTAGAATGCATTATTTAAAGTAGTCCAAAAATTGTTTTCATTCAGATAAAGAGATTATTTACTATAATAGAACACTGCTGAGCATTTATACACATCTTTCTTTAGCAAGAAAGAAGGTGGCATTCTTTCTCTTCAAAGCACTTTACCAATGTTACTCTAAGGAAAAGGTCTTCTATAAAAACTGGAAGAGAGCACTGGGGTCAGGGGAACAGCTCTCAGAATTTAACATTTTATCACCATCTTCTGAAAGACTGAAACACTTCAAAAAGGCTTTCCAACTAATATTTTAGAAGAACTTTCCTAGTTTTACATGCCTGCTATGCAAGAACATGGTCCAACATTCTGATCAAACCTTCAGGATAAATTGTTACCTATTTTAGAGGGTCTGTACACTAAAGTTTGGTTCCAAAGTCTGGGCTCCGCGCATTTGGAAATGTGCCATGGAAGGAGAAGCACTGACTCATCCTGAGCAAGAGGGGCCATAGGCTCTGCAGCACCTTTAAAAGGCACTGAAAAGCTTAAAAAAAGGTACCTTTAATTGCTTTTCAAATTATTATCCCATTGCCCTTGGTAAATGCCAGATTAGAAGATGCTTCACAAAACAAGTTATCTTCCTTTTTAAAATAAAGGTTAGTTTAAGCTTATCAAGAAAATTAATTGCCATTGCAATGTACCTTGGAGAAAATGCTTTCACTCTGTCCTGAAGACAGCTGTGAGACTGTAATTCTCCTGGATACAAGAATAAGTTCTCTGCCAGGGTAGTAATTATCTCAGCATCTGTCTCTTTCTTACTCTGCTCTGAGAGAATAGAAAGCCTCTGACAAGGTTCACAGATCAGCAAACACGGGGGAATTCTCAGCCTCTCTCCCCAAGGACTGACATTTATGTGCTCACACTCCTGTATGCTCTCTCCCTTTCCTTTGCTCCAGAAAAAGGACCATGGCTGAGGCGTGTTCCCCTCTCTGTCAGCCCCAGCAATGGCAGGGTGTTTGTGAGACCCCCTGTTCCATCACTGCAGGGCTCGGATGGCTCTGAGGTGGGTTTCAGCCCTGCAGGGCTCATGCACAAGTGCAGGCAGGAGAGATGTGCATATGGCTCTTCCAGAGTCGGAAAAGATGGGCTGTCCCCTCCAAGGGGGTAAGGAGGAACAGAAAAAAAAAAGGAGAAAACTTGTTTTATCCAAAGTCTTTTGAGGAATTGGCCTAACCAGCAACACCACTTCTCTGTAGGGCTCTCGTGCAGCTCCTGTGGTGTAGCTAGAGACAGCCCTGATGCTGGTGCTTTCACCTGATACTGTGTCATGCTCACCTGAAGGCTGATATTGGATGTTCTTGGACACAAAGGAGGAGCACGAAGCCCAGTTCTCCCTTCTCCTCCACCAGCACCGTGCCATGTCCATCCCATCTCTTGGGAATCCCTATCCTCACAGGGCAGTCTCCCATCTGCTGTGCCAGATCATAGGGCAGCTAATCCTCACTGCTCAGCCTCTGCTCCATGCAAACATGTCTAAATGTTTGATGTGTCATTTGTACTCTTCCCTATATGAAAAAATTGAAGTCTGCAGAGCTGCAGGATTTGTCCATTTCCCTGCTGACACCAGCCCATCTTTCCCCCTTTGTCTGAGGTCCATTTGGCACACCCTTGCAACGTGCCTTTCATGCACCCTTGCATCCAAGTGCTGTGCTTGAGGGCTGAGTTTGCTCATTATTCATCTCTATTTTGTTGTGTGAGATCACTGAGACAGAGCCCAGCTGGTTGCTGTCCCTACCAGTATTTCATGTGCTCTTTGCATGCACCTTGTCGCAGTCTGAGCGGAGAGCATCATCCCACCTTTTGATGGCTCCTTTGTGATTGTTTTGTATCAAGAACAAATTGCATTGCTGGTCTGCACCTTCACCCTTCCCGGTTATTGATCATATAAATTAATTAAACTGATTCCAGTGCTGATCTTAGTGGCAGTCTATGTTTTGCAACCCAAACTGCTCTCATTTAACCGCTCATTCTCATCAATATCACAGCCAGTTCTTTCTCCACTCCAGCAGCTCCATCTGTACTACAGCCAATACCCACATAATGACCTTCCAGAACACCCTTTTCCAATTCTTCCTCTTGTCCAACCCCTTTTCTACAGCTTTCTAGGTTATGGTCACTTTTTCTTGTGCTCAGAGCAGAAAAAGAGGGGCTCTACAAAGCTTTAGGTATGGAAGTGATTGTTGCTGGAAAGAGGGAAATCATTATCTGTATCACAGCAGCTTTCACTTAAAAAGGCAGCACTTCCATATACTGATTATGGTGCAGCTTCCTAGGGCTTCCCTGTTCCAGGGAAGCAACAGGCAGGATCTCTAGAGATGTCATGCTTCTTATTCTCAAAGGATAAGGCAATATTTGTCCTCTCCAATTGGACTGACCTTTTATTGGCAATCACCACGCTTGTGCTCGGCAGAGGTATCAGTCTGAATTCGTGTAACTCCCAGGAGTTTGATACATCTCTCTTCTCTCGCTTCATAACTTAAAAAGAGTCTCTCTGCCTGTTTCCAGTTTATCATGATCCTCTGCCTTGGGACTGATATGGCGATCTATTAATTTCTCATTGCTCTGAGTTTAAAGTGAAGACCCTCTTCTAACCCACTCATAACCTTCATGGGAGAGTGGAGTATCCTTGCCAATTATCTCAAAGATAGTTTTATAAACTCATTCCCTCCAAATATATTTTACAGTGGGAATAAGTCATGTGAAAAAAGATTCACCTTCCTTTCAGCAATGTCACTGGAGTCACAGAGATTCAGAAAAAGTTGAAACACTAACAGGAGTCATATGAAATCACACACGCTTCTTCCTTGCTTCTTCTTTTCCTTCTGCTATCCCTCCTGGCTGTTAAAGCTCCAGTGATATCTTGAGCAAAAGAATCTACATCTCTAAGTCCTCGTGCCCTTTGACACTGTCAGTTTGTCCTTACCTCCCTCTGGACCAAAAATAAATGTGAGAGTTCTTCATTATCTTCCAAATGAGATGTGAAACTTGTGATCATTAGAAAAATCCCATGGCACTTCTTGCAAGAACGAGACCATTAGCCCTGATGTCCTGGCAGAACTCCAGTCTGGGTGATTATAATTACATTTTGCCTGCTTTCGTAGCTTCAGAGATAATAGAACTTCCATCCCTTGCTTTCCCAGCCTGTCGTACAGGGCAGCAATGCCAGCAGCTGCACTGCTCCATCCATGTGTCCAGGGTTCCTCTGTGAGGGCCGGTTAAACAAGGGCTTGCTTGGTCCAGGCCAAGGGAGAGACAGGTCATGGCCTGCTCATTGTAACTACTTCCACTTAGTGCCATAGCTGTTGAGTGAAACCCTAAGCCTATGAACAGCTTAGCCAGAGCTTGAACCATACCAAGGGAGAGGGAAAAAATGGATGAATTATCCTTCAGAGATGCCTCAATGGGAATTAGGTGTCTCTGTTCCTTTGAGGATGTGTTTCAAAAGCATTCATGGGGTACTGTGAGAAAAACATCACAAAACTTAGTGATGCAGCTGACACCTTGTTTGTTGGCTGTGTCACAGTGTTAGGAGGGGAGCTTTAGGAAACCCAGGATATCCCAGCTAGGTATTTATTTAAGATTTTTCTACAGCAAACATCAACTACTCTGGGAAAAACCAACATGTTAAGCCCTGGAGAATGAGTGGTAGCTGGGACCCCAGTGCGTCCACAGCCCTTCACTCTTTGGAGGGGTTGGATGAGCAGCTGTGCTGCCCTGGAGATGCTGCACACCTATACTGGTGCTATGCCTGTGGGGCAGAGCTCGGAGCTGTGGATCTGCTGCCCTCTGGACATGCTGGGAAGCCACCCATCTCTTAAAGTCCTTTTCAATTTTCATTTTAAATTCAGAGTTGATCTGAGTTCATTTGGTCAGAGACTCTGGCTTTTTGTTCCTGTGTTTATTTGCCTGTTTGGCTGGCTCAGTATGTGTTTCATTTCTCTGGCTCCTTTGGCATTTCTTTGAAGTCTGATTAGAGTAAATATGCAAACCACCTTTTCTAGTGGGAAATTCCTTCTACAAACACAAGGGTGCCAGTCTGGCCCTGGAGCAGCAAGCCCAGCTTATCTGGGGGAGTGGGCTTGGAGGGTTTGTTGCTGCTTTGTTGCTACTCCAGAGCCATGCATGAGCCAGGACCCGAAGTGCCCATTCCCATCACGTGCAAACTCCCACGCAGAGCCAAGCCACTGACTGCACCACACAATTCTTCCCAACAGCATCACTTTGGCTACTGAGCAATGTGGGAAGGAGTAGCAGCTATGCTGGCAGCCAGGAGAGTGCAGGATTGGGACCCAGATCACAGCTGGCTCCCTGGCTCAGAGCTGGCACAGGCTGTGCTGTTCTGCATGGGCTGGTGAAGAGCAGCTTGAAGTGGCTGCATCCCTGCAGAAGATGAACAGGCATTTCAGTAGAGGCTGCCTCTCACTCCCCCAATCCCCCTCTGCTCACTGAGGAGGCTCCATGCACTCAGACCCTGCATCCCAGGCTGCCATGGAAAGGGTGAGTGTGCAGTCACAAGGAATCTTCCATCAGGCTTGGGAAGCCACTGCTCACATTGTGCATAGACACATTTTGGCATTATTTCTCCCTGCTGCATCCTGGAGCAGCCAAATACTGTGACAGAGAAGAACTTGTAGAATAAAAAGATATTTCTCCCTAAGCCAAGTGCCACTGGAAATGGTTCAGGCTGCAGCAAGCTTTTGTTCTCCTATCTCTATTTGTAATTAAGCTTTGCATTAATACCAGACGAAATTAATGCTCAAAGCTCGTTCCCTATTAATGGGGAGGGTGGTTGCTTTTGTGCATATGTATTTAAAGCAGAGTTGTACCTACTGATCTTGATGAATGGATCATTTGTGCTGTGAGTTTTCTCTGAAAATTAGGAGGAAAATACACAGCATCGGTGTTGATAAGGGATGCTGTTATTTTGTGTTCTGTAGCTATTTCTCCAGGAAGCTGTTGCTTCATTTGTATTGCTTTTTTAACCTTATATGCTCAGTGGGCCCAGGCGAGGCTTCTTTCTTCTTGAATTAAATGTAATCAGTCTGAGCAGCGAGGAAGAAATGATGAATGAGGACATCATTTTGGAAAACATGTATCTCCTGAGTGCTTATCTCAATGACATAAGAGGACTTGAATACAGTATGGAAAATAAATGCAGATGGGGGCTCAGCATATCATGCTGGAGCATAATAGCTCAGACCTGGCCAGAAACTATTTTTTAGAATATTGCTCTTGTAATTTATAAAGGTTAATAATTAAAACTTTATTTCTCCTATATGAAAATGGTTGAAGAGCTCTGACATTTATCATGCTTGCAGGAAGAAGGGACCACAGCAATAAAAGGAGCAACCTTGCATGGAGAGGCAGTGCCTGGGCTGACCCACCCAACAGGGTATCATTGTGTTTCCTACCTGCAAGAAGATCCAGTCCCAACCCACCATGGGAGTGGATGGAAGGGAGTGGGTGGAAGGAAGGTTGTGTGCAAGGAGGTGAGGTGCCAGTGATGCACAAAATGACTCGCAGAACTGTAGTTACAGCAAGGAGCCATTTTCCTTCAGGGAGGGCACCAAAAAAGTCCCCTTGCTTCATCTCCAAGCCACCCTCCCATACTGGCAGCAGAGAATCAGAAAGTGTCACAGAGACATGAGTCCCTAGATGGCAAGAGGAAAAAGGGACTCAAAATAAAACTTCATAAAGTGGAAGAGTGGTGAGGTTGTCTCATCTATTCTAAGGCTACATTTTTAGCCAGGGTGAATTTGTTAATAGCCCTATAAACCAGGTGAATAAGGAGGAGAAGTAAAGGGGAATAGTTGCCAAATAATTTGCTTTTCTCATACTGCAATCTACCACTGAAGTTATTTATTTGTGGTGTGACTTTCTTTAAATAGAATAAATCTGATAAAGTCTGGTCATGCTGAGATGAGCTGGCTTGTTCAACACAGGTCGGTGTGCAATTGTGGAAACATCCACAGTTTTGTCTGAAGCAGAACAGGCAACTTTGCTTTGAAAATGAAGGAGCTTCTTTTTCCAGTGGTAATCAGATTTCTATAAGAAACAAAGTGATTTCGCAAATTTGAGTCACCAAGTCACGGCTGTGTTCTCGCAGGGGAATGCTGCTTATTACAAGAAATAGGAGTTTGGCACATCCCAGAACAAGTCCAGGGAGAGTCTACGTTAAGGGAGTATTAAGTATAATAAAAAAAACCAGAAAAGCCAGTGTTAAGAAAATAATGGAGGTCTAGCCCAGCTCAACCATGCTCAACTTTAAACAACCCTCAGACTTTGAATATCTGAACTTTGAGACTGGAGACTGTCTTCAGTCCTAATTGAAAAAAGCTCCTGAATGCAGCACAGCACAGTTTACCTGACCTCCATATCAAGCGTATTTCACTGCAGAAAAGTCCTGGAATGTTGTGGGGATCCTGCAGCCACCAGCAGGGCTGGGCAGTCCAGCAGTTTACATTGCAGCTCATTGCCCCAGGAGCTGCCAGATTCCTCATGAAGCTGAGGGAAATGCCCAGCCTTGCTTGAAGTTTTGCAATAACTAGATGTGAGGGAAGAAGAGCTTTGGTTAGCAATGTGAGTCCTAAATAAATTTAATTGAATCGGTATTAATTAGCAAATCTGTTTATTGACATTGCCATAAGCTGTTCCTTTAATTCAGAGTGTCTGTTTTGCCTTGCTCATGAAATCCAGGTATCAGGGCTCTCCAAGTCCTGGGATTCAGCACCTTTCAAGAGCACCTCTCACACCACTGGCATGCAAAATGCACAAATGCAACTGCTGGCAACAAGGGATACAGCAAAGACGGTACTAAATCAATATATTTACTGATTTTGACCTCCCTCTCTCCTGGGAAGTGTAATTTAGAGCAACCCCAGCCTGGTGGTGTCTTGCACTAGCCTGTGGTGCTACGGGGCTGATGCAGCCCAAAATAATGAGGGTGTCCGGATGTAAACCACTGATTTGGCCAGCTTTGGTTCTTCCAGGGAACAGGGAGTGGGATGAGGTTGAGCTGGGGAAGGACTCAGGAACGCTTTTGTTCAAGGCAGCAGCAGCAACCATCCAGAGCATTTCACATCCTTCCTGATTGCAGCCCATGAGGGACAGCTGGAGGATTTCATTCAGAAAGCCTACAGTCCCTAACAAATGGATGCCTAGGCTCACTGCAAAATGATGGATCAAGGTTTAGCAGTGCAAACTGAGAACTGGAACTGGACCTGTTTTGGAAATCCTTCAGTGATGTCCATAGTGAAAATGACAATTATCCTGGTGGTATTTCTCCTCCTTTTTATTTTATTTTTAATTTTACTTTTAAAACATGTGATTTCCATTTTTTACTAGGTCTCCCCTTGTTTCTGATTTACTTCAGCAATTATCTCTAAGTAGGACTGCAGTGCCACACAACTGAGGTGCTCTTCTGCCTGCTGAAAAGCCGCTATATCTTGGAAACTGGCCATGAAATCTAAAAACAGAACAGAGATGATGGCTGGAGCAGCACTTTCTCAGAAAAAGGGTTGAGGAAACATCAAACATGATGTTTTGCCTCTCAGATGGTGTGTGACAAAGGAGATGGTACAACATGGTGATCCCAACCTGCCACCCCAGGCTCAGTGGTGGCCGCTGCCTGTCAGCATTACCAGCACTGACATTCAGTGAACAGAGATGCCCTGAGAAAGGTCATAGAACCATTAAGGTTGGAAAAGACCTCCAAGTTTGTCAAGTCCAGCTTTTGAGCAAATGCCACCATTCCCACTAAACCATATTGTGAAGTGCCGCATCTACTCATTTTTTGACCCCTTCCAGGGCTGATGACTCTACCACTTCCCCAAGGAGCCTTCTGTTGCCTTCTTCCTGCCTCTCTTTCCAGCTGTAAATTGGGAATAGATGTAGTGCCTGCAAATTGAAGTTGGGCAGGGCATGCTTTCGGCAGTATTTATTTTGAAGACCACTGTGTGATAATCTCACAGATCACACAATAAATGGCAAAACATTCTGTATGACGAAGGGAACCTCTGGCCTCTAAAACAATCCTTTTTGGAAGTGCCATAGAAACTTGTCAGTGCTCATCCTTCAAAGGCAGCTGCTGCATAGGCCAAGGGCTCCTCACTTACATGCAGAACAAAAACAATGTCTGTGAGGTAAGAAAGTGTGAAGGGGAAATAGTCTTCCCCTCCATATTTGCACACTGGTCTTTAAATTGCATCATATAAATCAGCCCCACCAACTAAATGCAGCATGTTCTGAAATACTGTATTTGCTTTGGATCAGTTCACAACAAGATTGCTTTTATTTTGTTTCATAAGAAGTTGAGATTGGAGACGTATGGACATGTTATTCTTTATGTTTGCATCTGCCACCCTGGCAGGAGAAAAATGGTTGCTTTGGTTTTGCAAACATTCTCCACTTATTTTCCTAAAATGGTTTGGACGAGATACTGTTGGTTCATATAATTAGCTGAAATAATAAACTGGAAAAGGGTTGGTTTTGTTTCCTTTTGGAAGGAAATCTACTGCAGTGAGCTCAACACCCTATAGTGCAGTCAGCAGAACCTGTAATGCCATGATGTGATCACTCTGAGGTGGATCACAGCCTGCTCCCAGCTCTAGTGATGGTCCTGCATGGAGGGACCTGAATTCCCACTGTTCTGTCTCTGCTATGGCCATGGATTTTCCTTTCAGCTCTTGCAAAGGCAATACTGCTGGGATGGATGGAATATCCCTGCAGAAAAGGGTGTTTCCAGGAAGGCAAAGAGAGCTGCAGAAGAGCACAGCATGTTCCTACATGCCAAACATGCCACCTTAGGTTCACTTTCTTCTTTTCTTACCAGCATCCTTACCCAGACAGACCAAAAACTGACTTCAGTGAGTGCCAAAGGACAAAATCCTGATGCACACAAACAGAAAGGATTCATGTTCCCGATGTGCAGCTATTCATGAGCAGGAGAGCCCTGCACCAGATCCAACAGAGTGGGCCAGAAATTCCTGGCATTTCAATGGGCAATTCGGTTCTCTCCTTAATCCTTCTTTCAGCCCTTGAAGGAGCTTGGTTATTTCATCACTCCCCTCAGGAGGAGGAATGGGTGCACTGGGCATATTTGGATGTGTTCCTTTGAGCATCTGCAGTCTTCACACTGCAGCATCTGCTGATCCTGGAGAATAAACAGAAGTTTCTCTGTGACACATACAAAACTCTTCTGCTTCCATTGCCCATGTGTATTAAAAGAAAGCAAGTAACCATCTAAGCAAAAAATGCTGCAAACTACTAAAAGTTAATTTTGAGTCAGCTTTGGAAAAGATGTGTGGGGTTTTTAAATGCCTTTGAACCTGATAGTACCAATTTTTATCCCTGGCCCCTATAGCAACCCTGTCTCCTATCCCACTTCTCAGCATGCCCTCCCTGTGCAATAACCTCTGTTCCTTCATCCTATATGAGTTGTGTACACTTGGATAGTGGATCAATCACTGTAACAGCTGTTGTCTTCAAGTTTTATTAATGCTTTCCAACTGAATTCCTGTTTTCCTGCTAATAACCCTACCAGTGGAACACTTTTCTGGACACACAATTATTCATGTGGCAAACTTGCCACCTGAATGCTGGTGGGAAATTAGTAAGCCTTGCATCCAACTGAAAGCAAGTCATTTTTAATTTCTGCAATGGGCTTAAAGCTGGGATTGTTTCACTGCAGGTCTGTCTTCACTCCAAGCAATGCTTAGGAAGGAAGAGCAACTGATATATGTGAAGGGATGAGAGTGGCACAAGTGCTACCCAGAGGGATTTGTTTGGCCCCACAATTCTCATTAGCTTGGATTTGTGGAGTGCAGCTGGAAGGAGAGGAGGTCTCAAGTGAAGGGGGCAAGCACAAAGTGAGGGTTTGGCCCAGCTGCTGCTGGTAGGAGTGAGGAACCGCTCTGTAGAAAGAGATATGTCATGATGCTGGAGCAATGAAACTCCTATATGGCTTGTGTAGGTCAGACTCTTTGGCAATAATGGGCTGGGCAAAGCCACAACATAAATGCCTCTGCAGCAAGAGTGAGGAGTTTGGCTATGGAGAATGCCAGACTGGGTTTATTTCTGCTCCTCTTGTTTAAGCAAAGCTGCAGGTATCATTTCAGTAGCTCAGCTAATAGCTGCTACCTGTCCCCAGCAGTCCTCTCTAGTTTTCAGTAGGTAGGCAATGCCCAGGACTAGATACCACTGCTGGGCACAGCTCCAGTTCCCTGTGGTAGACATAGAGATAGTATGTAGTCTTTTGGATTGTTCTGCTTTGTCATTTTAGTGTATATTATATTTGGCAGTCAGAATAGTTGGCCAAGCTGGGAGTCATCTCACTGCTTCAAAACAGTGCACCTTGGCAGTTCTGTTTATCTTTTACAGATTCATTTTAATGGAAGCTAGAATTTGAGACGTTTAAAAATTAAGAGTGTGATTGCTGTAAAGTATGGATTTAACTCATGGCTTTCTTTTTTTTCCTTACACTTTCTTTATTGGCCCTAGGCGCGATAACAGAGCTATCCATACAGGCAGTGTCAGTATTTTTATGCTGACTGTAAAAATACCCTGAACAATTTACACTGAAGAAGCCAGCACCTCTCTCAAACACACCATTGCTGGGGCCAACATACTCTCTTCCAAACAACTGAATATTGAGAAGAATGCAAAACACACTGAAAAAGCAGAACCTGTCAGTCATCCCTTGGCGGCTCTCAGCACTGGAAAGGATGGATGAAGAAGTCAGACATGGCCATCTACATCCAGTCACTTGCATGCCAAGCTTAGAGGTAACTCCTTGGGAGATGGGATACAAACTTTTCTCTGGGATGTGCTCTAAATGTCTGTGGCTCTGCAGCTGAATGGACATACTGCTCTGCTGTAGGACATACCAAGGCCATTGCCAGCATGTGCATGACAAAGTCCATGGCAGGATGCAAGGAGACAGGAGTCCTGCGAGCCCTGCCAGGGCCCCTCAACAGCAGTGGGATACCTACAGCTGATGCAGGAGCTGCATGCAAGGTTATCCTTGGGGAGCCAGGCATTCCTGGTGCTATAGTGCATCCCTAACTGTGGCTTCTGAGGAGCTGTGTGTGCTGGACCTGACCCCATCCTGCATGAGGGTTTAGGGGGTGGTGGCTTTGGCTCTTCACAAGCAGGGCTGACACTGAGCCAGGTATCTGTGGCAGCAAGGGGCTGCTGGCAGTGGTTTCTACCTTTCTGCCCCTCACACACATCATGCCAGAGAGTTCTTGCAGAGCTGCAATGACCCACCCTCTTCCTCATCCCTATCCTCCAGAGTGAGCAATGCATGACAAATGCAGAGCCATGCACCCATGGGTACAATCATGACTGTTCCACAGTCAGCAGCGTGTGCCCATCAATCCACTGGAGTCACTTTAAACTGCTTTTATTCTATTTGTTTCATTATGCTGTTATGGCTCTCCTCAGACACAGTGCTAATTAACTCAATCCCATCCCAGCAAGTCCTGGCTCCCACATCATCTCTAGGATTTCCAGTCCAGGGAATTGTAACAGATCATTTACCCCTGGGGCTTTAAATATGGATGCTTTTCCACGATGGAGCTGTAGACAGAGAGAGTCATAATTGCAGAGGTGCATTTAAGTCTCTAGCTCAGTATGCAGCATCAAAATTTGTATAGATTTTAAATAATTCATCACTGGGCTTTGATATATTTAGCCATTCAAATTAAGAATCTAGAATTTTGTTCTGCAGAGAGCTGGTGTGTGTCATTGTCAGAGGTTAGCTCTGCCGCCCGTGTCCATGCAGAGGAGTTCAGGCAAATTAAGTCAGAAGAAGTGACTGGCAGCAAAAGATACAGCAAAATCTGTGACACATAATAATGCCATGAGGGCCTGCAGGCAGCTGTGGGCTGGGTGATGCTGGCACATTGTCCAGCAGGATACACACTGACAAGGTGTTGGGAAACTTAATTAGCAAGGAGCACTGCCTGGGATTGCAGATTATAGCCATTTGGATGGTCTAGGTAAGGTCTTTAGACTTCAACCCATGAGCTACCAGCACTTGGGGACCATCTTTATCTCTTGCCTCCTGTTCTGTATGTAGATTTCAAAACACTGGAGGCAAGGAGATGGTCTTTGCTGTGTCCTGTGGCTGTAGCACAGGCAAGTGGGTGCTCGTACCTGTTAGCAGACATGGCAGCAGTGCTGGACTGAGAGTCACAGCTGGCAGAGACCTGAGGTTTGGCAGACTCCCAAATCCACTACGGCAGTGCTGAGTCTCCCTGCAAAGCGGTGGTTTAGAAACAGGGACCCATAGCTTCATTTTATATCTTCATGACCTCTGGCCTGTCCCTCTTTCTTGACTCACAGAAAGTCTTTGAAAAGGGGTTCCAGTAGAGATGACTCGGGAGGGGTCTGTGTGCGCAGCATCTCCCAGACAATGAGATCTTCTCAGGGTGTCCAAAGTTATTGCAGCCACAAAGCACAGTGGAGCCTTTTATCCACAGGACAGGCTGTTTCAGGGAAATGCTGCTGTTCAGGAGGGGGTTGATTCTGCAATGTCTCAACACCAATTCACCTTGACAGGAGAGAGCAGGAAGCACTCAGCACCTCTCCCTAGGATCTCAGAGCATGCACAGTGTTGAAGCCTTTTTTCTACCTCTTATTTTTATGCATTACAGTCACATTATAAAGAAGTCCTGCAGAATATTCAATTACTTACTTCACAATTATAATCATATTTGTATATCTATAAGTAGGTCACCAGTCTCTTAGGTTAATCAATTATAATGGCATTCACACCAGTTTCTTTCATAAATCACTGACTTTTAGTGTATCCACTGAGATAATGGAGGAAAACCACCTAATTTTGATCTAAGTACAATGAAATGTGAACGTGCATAATTTGCTCTTACAAAGTGTATCTAATGTTCTCTACATCTGTATTTATTTGTGCTGTTTCATGCTGCATATCATTTAAGTGGCAAAAAAATACAGAGGCTGCTGCACTTAAAATTAAATGACCCAGAGTAATACAATTTATCCACATTTATTTTACATTGTTCATCATGAAAGATATTTTAATAACCCAGTTCTGATGCCTGGTGCAGTCATTACCAATCACACTGAAATTTGAATCCTGACAGCAAGATTATTTGGTGTGCCACAGGAATATTTTGGGAAGCTGTTTTGCCATGTGAACTAGGAAGTTAAGTGGAAAGGGAGGGCTTTATTCAGGCTGGAGGCTGAGAAGGCTTTAGGACATAGCTGGAGGCTACCAAAAAGTGGGCATCTACTGAGCCACTGAGGCTGTAGCTGCTTTAATGCCTGCCCAAGCTGCAGTTTTCAGACAACTCAGTGAACGGGACAAATCATAACTGAATGGTTTCTCTTTTCTGCCTGCATGAGTGCCTCAGCATTGCTGTTGGAGAATATGTGTGGAGAGCTTTGTGCCCTGCTCAGTGGTGTCCTGAGCAGGTTTTGCTTTGCTGGGTCAAAGGGACTGGGATGTATGTTGTGAAGTACGGACCAAGACCTAGACCTGTGCTACCAGAACTGGCTGAACCCAGTTTGACTTGAGAAACTGGAGAGGAGGGAGATTTCTGGGGCTTGGGATGCCCTGCCAGATTCTGGCTGATGTGCCTTGGGCTGGTTTAGGTCAGTGAAGGAGTGAGCTAAGAGCAACCTACAGCTACCTGCAGAAATTACAGAGCCAAACCCTTCTTGGTAAAGGCAAATGATGTTACAAGGGGCAACAGCAGCTTGGGAGACTCAAACTGGAGACCAGGAAAACTTCTCTGTGAGACAGATGCATGATCATCTAGTGGGATTGTGTCATATACAGCCTGGAAGGTTTTCATGCTCTGGCTAGACAAAGCCATGGCCAAGCTTATTTAGTGCTAGTGATAACCCTGTTTTGAGGAGGACGCTGGATGAGAGGCTCTTCCTACCAACACTGCTGTGATCCCATGCTTCAGGATCCCTGAAAGGAAGTTCAAGATGGGTGACACAATGGGATGTGAACCCCTGTCTTCATAGCAAATACACCTTGAGTTTTGATATCACCTTAGTGAGAGACACAGCTCTACAGGCAGTGGGGGCACGGAGGTAGAGGGTCTGGTCAGCAGAAACCTCAAGCATGGTGGAACACTCATTGCAAGCAAACTCTGAGTGATGAGCTCAGATATCTTGCCTGGATGCAAACCATTGTTCTCCATCCTGCCCCTCTTGGAGCAAATGTAAAGCAAACCAGCTTTGGCTTTCTGTCTGCAGGAATATCTGCCTAAGCATCCCTTTGGCTGTCAGCCTGGAAAATGCCAGTGTTGGAGAGGTGGCGATGCAGGGACTGTAACCTGAACAAAACTAGTGTGCAAATTAAATGCAGAGAGGGCTGCTGGGCCTCACCTTGGGCAGAGTCACCGACTACTCTGGAAATGAGTATTGGTTAGGAAATGGATTCTGCTTAAGCGCTGTCTGTTTTGCCACTGTGGAGCAACTTTGTCTTGATTTCCAAACAGGACCTGAAAAGAGCAGGAATGCCTGAGCTCAGCTTTGTGAGACGGCAACTCGCCGGGTCTTCCCCATCTCACAGCAGTTTCCTAACTCAGCACTGGGAGCTGCAGGTTTGCTCTGGGCATGCTGTGCCCTATGGCTCACTGCCATGCTGAGGACTCCACATCCCCACAGATCCACATGATTCCCTGCTAGCTAACAGGGCTGCTGTCAACTCCTTAATCCCAAAGCAGCTCATGAAGGGGAGCTGACAATAGAGCCTAATGAAATTGCCTTTTTTTTTTTTAAACCTTGGATGCAATCTTCTACTAAAACTCTCCATCTTTTCAGAAGAAGCTGCCACCTGAGGAATAATCAGTGTTTTCTCATCCTCTTCTGAGGGTCATTGTGTGTGTTTTTGCAAAAAAAAACCCCAAAAAACCAAGAATTTTTATTCCTGAATTGTTTTCTGCTTTCCTTATGGAAAAACAGCAATTTTTATCCAAGGGATTTCTGCTGCATGGAGCTGTTTAGTTTTGACAGAAGGTTGCTTGTTTTTTTTTAATCTGAAATTGTTTAGCAAAAATGCCCTGGCTCTTGTGGCTTGGCCAGTTGGAAGGTCTGGCTCATTATTAATGTAATTATTTACTCATTTGTTGTGGTAGTAGCAGAGTCCTCAGCCCATCCACGTCAGCCTCAGGCATTGTGGAGGTTTCCATGCAGATTTGGTGACCGTGTCTGAGGTGAATGGAATGAGGATGGCTCCGGGAGAAGCATTTATGAGGATTTATGTGTGTCAGACTCCTATTTTAGAATGGAAATGTGTCAGTACATCATAAATATTCTGAGTGATTTACGTTCACCAGTTTGGGTGCCTTGACCCCAGGAGTAGATAAATTGTGGTTTAACGTGTTATTTACCCTTTCAGGAAATTTAGTGTCTTTGGAAAGCACTGGGTGGAAAGTCCTGGAGGGAAGTTGACTCCTGGTGGGATGGATAACCAGCGGGAACGGTTCTGCTAGATCCCAGGTCCTACTCTGCAGAGGGCCCTGTGGGAAAAGTTGAAAAGCAACTTCTTAAAATGTTTTATATCTCTGTAGATGAGTTTAATCCCTTTCTATTTCTATGGGAGTTTGGAAGTCCTACATGTCTGAAATGACAGCAGGTGACGCAATAGAGGGCTTAGCTGAGTTTTAAGTATGCAGATGACCTAAACTAATTAACAGTAATCTCTTTTAAATGTATGGCAGATTCTAGTCTATAGAAAGGTTCTTTGGGACTTAATAGTGAACTGGGAGTAATTAATTATGTAATAACCCATGGTTAAGCAGATGATATCAGGAAGTCAGTGGGTAGGGTTTGGATTTGCCATTTTCCAGCAAGGGTCCTTTGTGTTTGCTCTGTGAAGTCAGTCTACAATGGTGTCTATGAGGGTGCCTACAGTCCCTCAAATTCCCATGTGGATCATGGGTGTTAATAGCCCATCCTTCACTAAAGGAAAACTATTATAGCATAAAGCTTGCAGGCTCAGAGCAGGTATAGCTGAAAGGGAGAATTGAGTATTTTGTTAAGAACAGATAGCTGGCTTAGTACCTTATAAGCGCCTATCTAAGTCCTGTTCAATTAATGAACATAATTTAGAGCAAAAAGGATTGGTACTAACCAAACCACTGCAATATAAGATCTTCTAATTATGCAATAAGATAATGTCCACCAGATTAAAATTTTAATTAGCTTAATTTATAAATAGAAAAAGTGTTAGATTTCTAGTTCTGGAACACCTAAAGTGACTTCAAGGGGGGAAAGAAATTGAAAATCATTTGAGCATGGTGTGTGCACTCACATCTGTTGTTTTCTGAAATATGTCAGCAAATCCCAGTGGGCTTGGGCTCCTGGCTTTGTTCGCAAGAACCTGTTTGGGGAGCTTAGGAGAGCTTGGGGAGCTCTGGGAGCAGGGGCAGAGCACAGGGGTGCCCAGCACTCATTTTTAGCCCCAGCTGCCTGCAGTCCCTCTGGCTCTGCTTTCAGAAGGCAGAAACATGCTGGTTATAATAGGGACTTTTGTTAGTTTTCGTTTTCTTTTTCCTCTTTCCTTTTCCCTATTCATAGATTTAAAGGCCAAAACAGACCATTAAGTCCAACTAATCTCACATCCTGCATGACAAAGGCCATCCCACCCATCTCCTAATTCTTCAATACCATGGCTGACCATGACCATGTGATTATATACCCTCCCGTAAATGTACTGGGAGCCTCTGTGTGCTTCAGGCATGGAGCGGGACCCCTCTGAAAACACTCAGCCTGATTTAAAGACTTTAAGTGGCAGATGATTTATCACATTCCTCATGAAACCACTCCAATGTATAATTAACACTTACAGTAAAACAAGTCATTGGGGCTGAAAGCACGGGGACCTGTAACACACAGAGTGCACAGTGTACAACTGTGGTTATGAGGTAAGGAATTCAACAAATTGCTTTTATGTCTTTTAAGGGAAGAAACAAAGATGTCTGAACCATTTGCACAGCATAGAAGCTCTCCAGCCCACCTCTTGAAAGGGCAAGAGGTTTGTTAAGGAAGTTTTGAGGAGATGGAGTAATAAAGAAAAGAGTGTTTTATGATGCAAAGTCGAGTGGGAAACTTATTGGAAGGGTTTGGCCAGCTCCTTAGTCCCATGGTGAAAGGAGGAGAAATTTGACTGTAGTGTGTTTCCCTTTTGGAAGGTCAAAGCCATTCCATACAATTGCAAAGCAGCATAAGAGAGAAAAACTTATTCCTCTGTCATGGCTGTCAAAATGGAGGAGGGGAGGAAGTCCCAAACACTACATTTCATCAAAGCCCTGAAGGTAAAAATGATCTGCTGGCTTGAAATTTATCTTAATGAGTGAAATCCAGACAATGAAACAGGGTGCAGATGAAAGTGACAGATGGAATCATTTAAAGTTTGATTCTTTACGTGAAAGAAAGTAATATTTTTGATAAGTTATTTTTCTTCTGGTTGTTACCATGTTCTGCATAGTGTCATAACCAGATGAATTTATCCTGAGTCTCTCAAAAATTCAGAGTTAGAGGGAACTCCTGGAAAACTGTTATATCACTTGGGACCTAGGCAGGTCCATAAAAGCTCTGTGCAGTAGGGGGACACATATTCTTGTAGGGAATCTCCTAAATTTTGGTGTTGAGAGGTGCTGTTCTCCACCTCTTAGTGTGCAAGGCCAACATTATGTGTTGCTTATCTTTAGTAGGGAAAAGAGACCCATGCGTTATAATGACATCTCTTCATCATCTCTTTGGAGGCAATTCTTGCACGGTAACCTAGTGCACATCTGTGAGTAACAGTGTACACACAGAGCAGTGGACCCTGTCCCTGTGACAGGGCAGGAAACAAAGCATTGCCCCCTCTTCTCTGCCCACTTAATTTCTGATTATATCAATGAGCAGTTAACAAAGGTTCAAGACACAGAGGAGGTCATCTGGTGGCTTCTCTGATTTAAGTAGTGTTGGACTAGATGCTATAGTACACATAGCAAGTGTTTGACTATGCAGCAGCCCTCAGCCTGGGGGATGAAGAACTCACACTGGCATCAGACAGGCAAGGGGATGTTGAGGCTGTGGTGGGCTTGCTGCTGGTCCCCAGCCATCCTTTCCAGGGATTCGGCATTACCAAAGCGCTGAGCAGGAGGCTGAGACCATGATGAGCAGCCTGTGCTGCTCAGTCCACGCTGGGTGGAGTGGTGCTCACAGCATGGAGCAGGTACCCCACATCCATCTCCTGTCCAAGGCACGGAAGGAAGGCTCTGGCCAGGGTGAAGAAGGGGCAGTCAATAACTAACTCATGTAAGCACAAGTTAACTATTGGGAGACAGCAAATGTTCGTTCAGACAGAAGATGTTAATTACAAAACCTAAGAAGCCGAATTCACCCTAATCTTGTCAAGATAGAGGGGACAAGGATCATCTCAGAGACTGCTGAATCATTCCTCAAAGGACTACGCATGCCCAGGGAGAAAGGTGAAAAGTTCACTGGGAGGATGACTACTGGCCTTCATCAGAAAAGACCCCCGAGGAAGAGGAGAGGTCTTCCTCAGCGCGACCACCAGGACACACAGCGCATGCATAGCCCGTATGCTAATGATATTAATGACTTCCGAGAAAGAATTTGTATAACCACACCTGTTCCAAGGAATGTGATGAATATTCATAATTTAACCCTTAATACTGTGTTGTAGGGAACACCGGTGTGTGTGTTTGGAGGAGCGATCCCCACACACCCGGTGCGCCGAATAAAGCAAATACCCACTTCTCTGACTCTGTCTCTCAAGTGTCTCCTGGCCCGGTTGCAGCGTGATTCAAGGGGGCACAATTTGCACATGCACTCTCTGCCAGGTGGCTCTCTTGTCAGCTGGGAATAGAAGTAAGGGATTGCAAGGAATTTCTTCAGATGTATTCCAGCAGCAGATTAAAATAGCTGCTACTAATTTGATCCAGTGAAGTGGCAGCTCAGGCACATGCAGGACTGGCAGCATGTCTGCAAAGAGGGATTCCAAGGGCAGCCTGTGACTGTAGTAATGCAAACACAGGGCTGGCCCAGGGTGCCAGGGTGCTTTCACTGTGGAAAGCTGGCTCAGGCCAAGGTGGTAGAATTTAGGATCAGGGGGTATAAATTCACACTGCCCCAGTTTGCTGTGAGTTATTGCAAAGTGCTGTAATGCTATGAACCCTGAGCATTTTTGGGAAACCACAAGAAATTGCTGTACTCAATATCTGTTATTTACATCCAGTCCAGCTGGGGATTTTCTACTGAATTGTGTTGCGGTGAAATTTTAAATGTTTGATTATAATTTTGTTTTCTTTTCCAGAAGTTTCAGCGTAATATAACACAAATATTCTGTTTCCCTGTGGACTCATGGCAGCAGTGTGTGGGTGGGGTGGGCTAGGGAGGAAAGGGAGCTTTTTCTTTTTTAGGAGTCTTTTTACACATAACTGCAATGTGAAACTCCTGCTTTGTCCCTCATTTTCTATTTTGTAGGGGGATGTTTGCTGTAGGCCTTTAGCAGCTGGCAGAACTAGATTTGAAGTAAAAGAAAGAAAATTTATCTTTGCATCTTCAGAAACTGTGAATTATTTATTTGCTATTCCTGGTAAATCTGCCATTGCAAAACCTCACCGTGAAATGAGCAATTCTTTGTTTCACCGGACTATGGGATCAGTCCCTGAAGATTCATCAGCCCTACTGCTGGAAGAAGCTGTCCTCGAAGCTTCTTTTATTATTATTATTTGGTAATTATTTGAGATTCTTTTTATTTCACCTTCATTTTTTCTTCTGTTAATTTTAAAACTAGGTAATTGCATGAAGTCATCTGAAATGTAAAACCTCTTCCTGAGATTTTTTTTTTTGCTCCTGCATCTGATCCTCTAGCACATAGGTTAATTCCATAACACTGTGTTGCCCAAATTCAGCATCAATTTCAACAAGCAAATATTTATACATCATCCAAGATGCAGTCTGTGCACAAAATGACACCAAATTAAGTTAAATTGATACTAATTACTCTAGGATTGAAGAGTGTCTGGGCAAAAGGTGGTACTAGTTTAACTAAATCTATTTCAAAACCAGTGTTGTTAAACTGGAATCATTTCACTGTGGAGGGTGATGTCTTGAATGCCTTTGGACCAAATCCCACTGCTTTCACTCTACACAGGACTACTTATTGAGATAGCATGAGGTAATATTATGTCTTTTCTCACTGTTCTTTCAGGGCCGTGTGAAATGGTTTCCCCCTGGGTTTTAGGAAGATTCAACAAATATTTGTATGAGTCTTTTAACAGCCCTTTTCTTCAGTGTAAAACCACTTTGGAAGACCACTGTACATTATCTTAGTCTCTTACCTACCTTAATCAGGCAAATGTTGCAGGTTTGGTACTGAACTAGATCAGATACACCAGTTTTGCATTATATATCTTCAAAGTGGGCACAAAGTGTCCCTTGGACCATATGGTCTGCAGCCCTGGGCTTTGTTGGCTCACACCCTTTCTAATTCCTCCTAATCTGCTCATAAGCACCTCCAAGAGGGTTCTTCACACACCTCACCAGTAATCTCTTTCAATGCCTAGCTGCTCTTTGGATCTAATGCCAGATGGTATTAATATACCTACCCATCACTGTATTATCCAGACAAGCAAACAGGAGCAGGAGCGATCCCAACTTCTTCCTTTTCCCACTGATTCAGAGGCAGACTTGAAAGAGCCCTTTTATCCCCATGGATCCTGCTCCCTGGAGTTGTCCCAGGCTGTCCTCATCAAAAAGGAATTTGATGTTTCAGCAGTTTCTCAGCCAGTTTCATGCTGGGAAAGAATCAGTGGTGATGGGGCAGTATCATTTATTCACCCTCCAGCTGTTGCCCAGACACGTGGTACATGGCCAGGTGTCAGTCCCACATAACGTCCTCCTTTAAAACCTTTCACAGGACCAAGATCTATATGTGAATGGAAGTACCGCTGATACCTTCTAACTTGAAAGCTAGCCTGCCTTCTGTCTGGCTCCAAGTGATGGTGCAAATCCAAGATTTGCTGCAGTGAGCAGCCTGGACGGAAGGTTTCTGATGCCATGTGTTGGGAAGGAGGTACTCCTGAAAGCTTCCTGCACCCAGCAAGTTCTGTGCAAATACCTCCTGCCAAGTCCATCTTCCCATGTGGCATTTTGATAAGGTTTATTTAGCAATCAGTCTGAAGCAAAATGAAACTGTAAGGGAATATCTTGCAATTATCTTGCAAGGTGGGTCCCTTGAGTATCCAGGTCTTTGGCTCAAGCTTTTAAAGGCCTCCCAGTTTACCACATACCCAAAGAACTTTGGGCAATGTTTGTATTCAGGAAGGCAAGATCTATAAGTAGACATAAAGGCAAGATCAGTTCAATAGCTGGAAAAAACAGAGCTCTTTTGAACACCTCAGCCTCTCCAGGACCCATCTCCTAATACGGAGCAAGACTTTACACTTGCATCAAGTGTGCTTGATTTTAGGAATGAGCAGCAGTGATGCCATAGTGACAAGAAGCAAGGCTTTGATGTCCACATCACAAAGAATATGCAAACTTGTATTATTCCTTTGATTAGCTCCTCTCTGATATGTCAAGTCCATGAATAATCAAGCCTTATTTTCTAGTTAGTTTTACTCATCACCCCACTGCTCCTTGTCTTCGGTTATTTGCATACCTTTTTTCTAGATAAGGACCTTATTCTATGAGGTGCTAGCAGGGCTTCCATCTCTATCCCACCACAGCATTTCTTTGGTCCTTTCCCAGTTATTTCCTTGCTCTTGACCTTGCTCCTCCTCCCATGCAATGACCATGTCATTGCTCTGTGCTTTTCCACTCATTTCAAGACTTGTTTCCTCAGGGAGCAGAGTGGTGTCTTCAACGCTGTGTTTCCTGGTGATACCTTTTGACTCCATAATCCAGTTTTACCCAGTCTCAAAGGAGAAGTAAAATTATCAAAGTTGTTGGTTTGCACATCTTATGGAAGTGGTGGGAGAGAGGTCTTTTTGGGGCAGTTGAGGACAAGGCTGGAATATCCACTTCATCACTTTGAGAACAAATGATGGGAAAAGTGGTTTTGAATGCCCTGGCCACAAACCTGTTTAGCCATCAGCTATTGTAGACAAGATAGACAATTCCATAAAGGAAAGCTGCAGCAGCTGGGCTGGTGATGATTGTGTTTGTTATTTTAATAAATATGCTATTTTTATAATACAGGAGGCTTTTCTGTACTTATTTAATCTATCTTCTTCCCCTTCCTGCACAGGTACTATATCATGAATCACATTACAAGGAGATAAAGCAAACTTAATGGCTCATTTGCATTTCTTTTAATCAAGTTATTCTAATTGTGCTATTGTGGAAATAAGGTTTCCCCTCTCATCTGAAAAAGACTTTATTCTCCCAGCAGCTGTGGATGCCTCAGCAGCTGGGATTACCCCAGCCCTGGCCAGGGCTGCAACAGTCCTGTCCTGCTGCTCTGCCCAGGGGGTTCAAGCTGGCTGCACTCCTGCCCTTACCTGTGCCAAACAGAGGACACTGGGACCTACTCAGGCTGAACTGATATGAAACCTTGCTCCTTTCAATAAGCTGGAGGCCTTAATGCATAGTAAAGCTCTGTTTTACACACCAAGAGCCTGCTTATCTCAAACCTGATGTGTGGGGGTTTTTTTGTTGGAGCCAAGCAGTCACCATTTGCCAGCCAAAAGCAGAGGTTAAATTCAGATGCTATGGAAACAAAGGTTTTCAGGAAGTACACAGGGATGTGATAATCAGCCCCGACTGATGAGCTAACAACAGTTTTCTAAAGCAGTGAAGATCAATTTAGGGCTTGAGGCACAAGATGTTTTATTGATCTGTCTCTGGGCAAACACCCGGTGCCTTTGCATAACAAACCCCTGATTTTCTGAACATTCCCGTGGGTAATAAGACAGTATCAGCCCAAAATGAGATCCTTCACCAGCTCAGCTTGGCCGTGTTGTATTGGAAAGAGGCAGCTGCTGACAGGGTGGGTGCAGAAGAGACCAGCCAGTGGCAGAGGACACTTGTAGGTGGGAGAGAAGAGGAGCAGTGACCATACCCATGTGCTCATCTGGACATGACCATGCACTGAGACATGGGGTGAGGGGATCCCCTGTGCCAGCAGAAAAGGGTCGTGTGTGGGGAGTGGGAACAGGGATCGTGTGTTTGGGGTCTCTGGGGATGCTGTGTGTGGAGAAGGAGGTGGAGATTTTTTTCACTGATGTTACTAAGCGCTCAGCGTTTTTGCTTGACCTCTTTAACTTAAACCAGCTGCACCATCAGCCATCGAATCTTGTCCATGTTGTGAAACTTTAACAGCTCTGCTCTGTCCTACTTTTATCTAGTTCGGGGCAATTTTCATTTCTTTAGCGCCTAACCAAACGTTTTGGGTCCCTGGATCAAAGCTCAAGAGCATCATTTACATATCGTGAATGAGAAGGCAGCAGACTGGAGACCATCACTCATTACTGAAAGGATGATCATTGCTTGTTTAGCCCATTCCAAAATAATGGCTCTACTGGGAACACCAACCCAGTATGTATCATATCTTTTATAGTATATATTAAGTTAGTGTAGACATTAGGCCGTTGTTACTCTCACCGTTTAATTCCCAGGTATTAGCATTCAGGATCGGTTTTAACCCACCACACATCTTTGTTATTTCATAATGTAAAATAAATAAAACTGGGGGCAAACATTTTTTTTTATATGAATGACTGTGGCAGAGTGATGGATATAAAGCACAGAAACATTTTTATAATTTTAAGGCTTGAATTTCAGAACACAGAGTTTTCATTAAATGGTGCAATCCATTCATTTTGGAGATAAAAATGGAAGCAAATGAACTCAGTAGTTCTGATGCCTGGAATCTTTGCGATAAAATTGCCTATTTTGTGAGTGTAAATGTTTTCAAAGTATTACAGACAACTGGAAAAAATAGGAAAGACAGGAGAGGTTGCTCAAGGATTAAAACCATAAAGACATCACCTCCAAACACCACATATACTTGCTGAAATTATTTAGAGAGAATTGCTTGAGAGGAAGGAAAAAGGAGGCAAGCCTTTTTTTTTTTTTTAATGACAAATAAAGGTCTGGGAGAGTGTTTACAAATTATTTTCTTTGCTGCCTGCTGTGCATATTCTACATATTCTATTAACCCTGGAGTAGAAAATTCTACTCTAGGCTGATTGGCCAGGCAGAGAAACAGAGGTATCACAAGGGACAGGGAAGCAAAAGCTAAGGTGCTGCGGTGGGGAGGGGAAGGAGAAGCTCAGATATTTCCAGCCTTACCTGAGATTGGGAGTTTCTGAAATGCAGCACCTCTGTGGAACGTTAAATGTTGGAGCACATCTGCTGGGGGTGGCCAAACCCTTGGTCCTGCCCTGGCTGCTTTTCCATGACGGACAGGACCCTGAGGATGGGGTGAAAACCTCCTTTAGCCATAACCCCCTTTTTTTTTTTTTTTTAAATTGCTTTTTTCTTGCAAGGCTGCAGTTCTCCAAGGCATTAATTGCCACAACATCAGTTGCAACAAGAGGGAAAGGAAAGCCTCAGGCTCCCTGGCTGTGTTGTGCCAGGTCTCGGCACGTGGCGGGTGGGTGTCCCTGTGGAATGGCACCGGGTGAACATGGGGTGAGCACCCCTGTGCTCCCACCCACAGGCCTCATTGAACAGCCGCCAGCAGCTGGAGGGCTAAACATCATTTGCATATAAATATACACGGGCCTGTAATCAGACATAAATCCATGGAGTCCTTGTTGTTATTGTTTTATTTACAGAACACTCTCGTTGTGCAGAGAGGTTTTGAAATATGCTGACAGAGATAGCGCAGGTATTTGCTACCTGAATCAACAGAAACCACTTGGGGCATCAAGAAAAACAGTTAATGCACTACCTCCCCACCCAAAAAAAAACCCAAAACAAAACCAAAACACTGGGTGTTAGTGTAAGCTGAGGAGAGAAAGTGGACAGCTCGGTGCCCAGAGATGGGAGTGTGTGTGATGGACGGGCGGGATGGTGACACCGCAGACGTACCACTGCCATTAACTGGGATGTTCCCTGTGGAACAGCACCATCCGCCCTGCGCCACGTGCTGCCAGCGGGCACTGGGGCGGGCAGGACGGGCACAGGGCCACGCACGCACTGACGAGGATGCGACGCTCCTCGGGCCGTCGCCCGGTCCAGCACGGGGACGGGGGGACGGAGCATCCCGGTGCGCCCCGGGCCGGCCACGCTCAGAGTACACTCCGTGTGCGTGGCGGCCGTTGCCGGCGGAAGCGCCGGTCCCGGTGCGGTGCCAGTCCCGATCTCTGCGTGGAGCGCGGTGCCGGTCCCAGTCCCGCTGCTCGTGCGGTGCCGGTGCGGTGCCAGTCCCCGTACCGGTGTCGGTCCCATTCCGGTCCCATTCTCGGTGCCGGTGTGAAGCGGCCGCGCGGAGCGGGGCAGTGCCGGGGCGGTGCCGGTGCTGTGCCGGCGCGGTGCCGGTGCTGTGCCGGCGCGGTGCCGGTGCTGTGCCGGTGCTGTCCCAGTGCCAGTGCCGGTACGGAGCGGCCGCGCGGGGCGGTCCTGGCGGGGGGCGGTGCCGGGAGGGGGCGCGGCCGCGGCGGGGCGGGCAGAGGAGCACGGCGGGGCCGGGCGCGGGGGCTGCCGGGAAGGGCCGTGGGCAGCAGCGGGCGATGGCGGCGGCGCGGGCGCCCCCGCGGCGGCGGCGGCGGCGGCGGCGGCGGCGGCGGCTCTGAGCGGGGGGGTGGCGGCGACGGCGGCGGCGATGCGCGGCGCTCCCGGCGACGATGGAGGACCGGTCCCACAAGGTGCTGCTGGCGCTGGTGATGCTCTTCCTCTTTGCTGTGATCGTGCTGCAGTACGTCTGCCCGGGCACCGAGTGCCAGCTCCTGCGGCTCCGCGCCCTCAGCCCCGCTGCCGCCGCCGACCCGTACCGGGCGGAAGACGAGACGCCGGCGCGTTTCGTTCCCCGTTTCAATTTCTCCGCCAGCGACTTGCTGCGGCGGGTGGACTTCAACATCAAGGGGGACGACCTGATCGTGTTCCTGCACATCCAGAAGACGGGCGGCACCACCTTCGGGCGGCATCTGGTCCGCAATATTCAGCTGGAGCAGCCCTGCGAGTGCCGTGCCGGGCAGAAGAAGTGCACCTGCCACCGGCCCGGCAAGCGGGAGACCTGGCTCTTTTCCCGCTTCTCCACCGGCTGGAGCTGCGGGCTGCACGCTGACTGGACCGAGCTCACCAATTGCGTGCCCTCCGTGGTGGACAGCAAGAAGGAGGTGCGGCTGCGGCCCTCCAGGTGAGGCCGTGTCCCGGGGGGCTCCCCGTGGACCCCCGGTCTGCGGCGGTGGCGGGGCGGGCGATGGCCCGCGGGGCGCAGCGGTGGCGGGGATGCTGCGGCGGCGGGAGGAGGAGGGAGCGGGGAGCGCGGTGTGACCCGATCATCCCGGCACGGAGCGGGTGACGCCTCCGGAAGCCGCACCGGTCCGGGGCCACCGCGGTGGGTGCTGCGTGCCCCGAGGTCTGCAGAGCGAGCAAAACCTGCCCCGCTCCGCCGGCAGGAGGTGATGGAAGTGATGTCCCGCTGGCTGTCGCCATTGTGACCGCTGGTGGGGAGAGCCCGGGGGTGATGAGCCCGGTGACACAGGAACAGGCCTGGCAGCCTCGCAGCTCGGAGACCCCCGGAGCGGCTCTCGCAGGAGAGAGGGTGTTTCGGCTGCTTCCCCTAGAGCTTTTCTATCTTTGGCTGTACAGAACTCCTACAGCTCCTGTGTACGCCAAGAATGAGTGTTGATTTTGGGAGTGTTGGTGAGCCACCGTATCTTCTTGGTACCTGAAGTTTGGCTTATGCAGATGGCGGCCTTGCAAAGTAAAGGTTACCGTTATGGCTGAGTTACCTGTAAATATTTGCATTGTTCTTTAGCCCTAACCTTGATTATTTTGTGTTTGCATTTTAAATTTTAGTGGCACTGCTCTCTCTTCATCCCTGGACCTTCCTTTGAAGTTGCCAAAACCGCACTGACCATAGCGAGGGGATTGCCTAAAAGCTGCCCCTGCTTTTCAGAAGCCCAGATGGTTTTTCCCCCTGAGCAGTGACGACCTCCTTCCTCTGCGCCCAGAGCTCTTTGATCAGAGCCTACCTTCGGTTGTAACAGACTGAGGAGCTTGTCTGTGGCTGTGCATGCAGCTGTACTGTGTAGCAGAACTGCTCAGGGTTTCAGTGTCTTTTCCCCTTATTTTGTGGGAAATTAGAAATTAGAGTATCGCTCCTATTGCACTGTGAGACTAATGGCAGGTCCCTTTACAAAGAGGCTGCTGTTATATATGATGCTATCTGAAGTCAAGTCTAAGCACAGATTCACTTGAAATACAAAGCAATTTCTTTCTAGAATTCCTTTTATATAGTGTGACACTACACTGCCATCTAGTAGGAAAATGCTTAGCATCATTATAATCCTGTACCCAAGGAGCAGCTCCTCATCAGACTTGGCTACTGTGATTCCTGCTCTTTTGTCTTCCCTACTGCTTTAAATTTTAATTGTCTAATTTTTGTGACATCCCATTTGCTAACATCAGGACCAATTCCTTGCCCACTGGGTGTATTAGCTTCCCGGTTTCAGGTTGCTGAGCCTTGCAGGCTATGTAGTTTATTTTACCTGTCCTATAAATAATGTTGTTTGTCAGCAGAAATGGAAATGGCGTAACATGTGCTCTGTTTCTCTGTACAGCTTCCAGTGATACATGTTTCTCTTTCCCCAGAGATGGGCCTGGCCTGCAAAGCTGTAGCTGTGGGTCAGGGATTTCCTTCCTTTCCCAGAGACAGGTCTGTCTGTGCTTGGTCTTAGCTGTGCCCTCCAGAAAAATGTGAGGCTCCTTGTCCTGAACCCCGCACCTGAGGGGGAAGGGAACATCAGGCTTGGAGAACTGGGATTTTGCCTGCAGCTTTTGGCTTTGTATTTTTTTTTTCCTTTGTTGGATACTAGACATGCTTTCCTGAGTTGGAATGGAAGTGGTGCATGTACCTGCTGAGGAGTTGAGAGCAATGGTTCCTCATTCTGCAAACAATGTACATTGTCACAGCTGACTTCTGAGAGGTCGCTAGGACATATGACTTGGGATTGAAGCCCAGAGAGAGGGAGGAAAATGAAGCTGTGATGATTTTGTGTTAGGTAGAGGTCTACTCTCTCAAAGCCTTCAAAATGATATTATACTTTTAATAACCTAATTACACAGCTTGCTGAATAGCTACAGTTATTCTCCAAAAAAATGTTTTGACAAGCAATTATTTGGACTGCAGCTTCTAAATGTTTAAAAAATACAAGAAGAGAAGTTCTTAAATGAACAATAGTCCTTTCAAGTCTTTCTGCCCATTTTAATACCTTGTCTTTAATTTTAGTTTGCATTCTCAATTTAGCAGTGTTCAGCTGACAACTAGTTAATTAGCACATCTACTTACTGCCAGTAACAGACAGAAATTCTAAGCCCTTTCTGGGCAGATAAAAGCTGCTTTCAGAGCAGCAGTAGGTGTAGGTTAAGGGTGTCTAAGAAGGGAAGCTGTGCTAGTTCCAAGTGGAGTCAGCCTGGCCATTCCTGAACTGAGGTTTTTAGGGAAAGGCCTGACCATCCTGGGTCATGTGTGCTGGTGGGAAGGGAAGGAAGTCATGGCCCTGGTGTGCAAATCTTGAGAGAAGGGGAAGCAACTTGGAGGAGTGCACAGCCCGTTTGGGGAGCATTGTGAGGTCAGGGAGAAGGATTCAATCAGGAACAGAGAAGAATTTTCTCAAGCGAATCTTGGCTTGACAAGGGTGGGAATTCCTGCATTTATAGTTGAGATGATTGAAAAGTGAGACCTGTTGTAAGAGTGATTTGAACTCCTTGGCAGCTGCATAAAGCAGTCTATAGCTACTGTCCTGGGGCTGTGTAGCCTTGTCTGGAAATACCCAAATGTTCCATCAAACCTTTTAGCTTGCACCTGTGTGTGATTACTTTGCACAGATGTTTGCCTTTTCAGGCATGGCAAGTTTACTTGTCAGATTACTGGTTACCTGGGCTGGTTGCTGGGGGCCTTTTGTTTTGTTTAAAAGTTGAGTCTTTGTTAGTCTGGAGAAAACTCTGTCCTGGACCATGCAATGCTCAGCAGCAGGTACAGAGCATCTCTGTGGTAGGATCTGATGGGATCAGCCTGGAGGGTGTACACATGAAGAACCTTGCTGCCTGCAGCAGTCATCCTGCAGTATCTGCTCTTAATTCCATTAGTAGTCTGCCTCTGCTTTCTCTGGGAATTGCAGGTTTGGAGTGCAGATTCCTTCACTGGAGCAGTAGAAATGCTCAGGATGGCTGTTGTGCTTTACACAATCCTGAGATGGATTTAACACAGTGGTGCTTTCCTGTCTATGAGCATGTAGGTTCTCAAAACTTCCTTTCCTTTGTAATGGTGGCTCGTGCTCCTTAATAAGTACTAAGCAGGTAAACAGATCTTCTCCTTCTTTGGTTCTTTCTTCCTCTGGAGGAACATGGTTCTCTGGATGTGAGGGGAGGGATTTTTGGGTTTCCCTCCTTGGATCCCATTGGAGTGCATGTTCTGTATGCTCCTGTTCCTGTTTGTTTCCTGTTCCATCAGCCCTACTCAACGCTGCAGCATCCAGAAATCACAGGAGAGGGAAGGGGGAAGGTATAGGCAAAGTTGATGCTTTCAGTGCTCTGGATTTGACGCTTGGGAGGTCAGTGGAATGGGCCGATGGTGGTGGCAGAAAGGAGGGAATTGTCTCAGCTTCTTGGCACCAGTGGTGAGAAAGGAGAAATGTGCCTTTTCCTAGTAATGAGTGACTGACTTGGGTCACTTGATTGATTCTGGAAGCCTCAAAGCTTTTGGCACACTGAACGGAGGCAGCATCCAAAGTAACTGTGCATCACAGTACTGAGATTTCTCTCAACTCTAGCTAATTATTATGGGAAGTGTCTACCGAAGTTGTCTGTAGCAGTAAATCCAGTGGCACCATTGCAAGAAACAAAAGGCCTTGAGGTTAGACAGGAAAATGTAATGAGACATGGGAGCAAATACAGGTACCAGCGTTCTTAAGTGGTGTCATGGCTTTGTCCCCTCGTTGGGTGAGAGATGTGTTTGTGGTTAAAGGTTGGGCTGTATTTGATGTTCCTCCTGGGTAGCATTAAAGGAAGGAGATGTTCCCTGTTGAAAGATGAACAAGCTTGTAGTACTGCCTCTGGAGCCAGAAAGTCTGAGATTGGAAGAAACTTCATGCTGCTGGTACTCGCCTGTTGGACCAGGTTGGTGCCTGCTGGCTTTTGGGAGGCCTGATGTTGGCACCAGGTTGTTGTGATGTGGGGCAGAAGCTGCTGGCAATATGCATGGGTGTTCTTATCTTGTCCCTGTGTGTTAGTGAAACCCTTCCAAGTTGAGTCTTACAAAAAATCTGAAAAAAAAGTTGTGTTAAAAGATTTCCCAGCAAACTGGAAATGCTTACTGTGCGTGTCTCTGTTGGCTGAACAGATTAATCCGCATGCTCATGAAAGTGGAGTCATCTACTTTGAGGTCTGCAGTACCGGGTCTGACTGAGGTAGGGTTAGTTTAGTTTTCCTCACACTTAGTTTTCCTCATGGTGCTGTGTGTACGTAGCTACAAAGGTGTTGATAACAGTTTCCCAGTAAACTGCTTTGGTGTGGAGGGGGAAAACAGTCATGTAGCACTGCTAGGGAGAGAAAAGTAATTTATTTGAAGGATTTGCTTCTTAGCAGCTGTTTAGTGTGCCTCTCCCTATTGCAGAGGTGATAAATGGCTGCACAAGTGGATGATCTCTGTGTTTCACCTGTAGTGGTGGAATTTGGGCAATAGTTAAGCCCCATAAATCAGCACTAAACCCCTTGTAGGCAGAAAAGATGCTTCAGGGTCCCATGGTGTCCCAAGACTTTGGGTGGATAATGGAGGCTGTGGCAGGAGGTGAACAATTTAAAACCTCTGGAGCTGGTGGAGCAGACACCATTTCCGAGGATAGAGTCCCCTAGTGCTGCTGCTTTGGGGGTGAAGCCTGGGGGATTGCTCAGGGAGAGAGGGAACCAGCACGGCTGAGCTGGAGGCTGTGAGAGAGCAGATGGGGTGACCTGCTGTAACTTGGTTTCTGGCCAGAGCACCAAGAGGGTGCCTGCCTGCCCTTGAAATACACATCACTGAAACTCCCTGGGAAAAATTAGGCAACAATTATAAAGAAAAAAAACCCCAAAAAACAAAAACACCAAGAAAACCACCACCAAACCACAAAGAAAACCCAGCCAAAACCCAGAGCTTTTGCAGAGATGCCGCCAGGCCTGAGTGACTCTGAGTCACTTCATTTGTCAGCAAGATTTCCTAATGACTGTGCTTGTTTTGGCCTGGTGGCTGCAGGATGGGATTTGCACTGAATATTATCTTGCCACCTAGAAACGTGCAGCTGCAGCAGCTGAATTTTCCTGCATGGCACCTGGTGAGACCAAAGCAGTAGAAGTAGTGGACCAGCCTACAGAGTAAAAAAGGGGTTTTGAGGGGAAGGGCAGGGATTATTTTCATAAATACAAGTGTTTCCTTCACCTAATCCCATTACAAGGCCTAACCTTGAAAGGCTTGGTTATAAACTTAAGTTCATGGACTATAGGACTTGTAAAGCTCTCTAAATTGGTAATGCTCGTTTTGCAGATAAAGTGTTGGACTTCTTAAAGGGATTAAAAAATCATTTTCCGTATTAGGTCTCTTCAGTTCTCCTCTAAGTCTTTAACAAAGTGCAAATTGACTTCTTGTTATTTAGAAGTATATGTTTCCTACTGCCTTTTACTTTAAATTTGGAGAATTTTTTGTGGGTATAGAGAAGGCATTCATTGTTGCAGAAATAAACCCCACTGATTGCAGTAGAAAAAGAAATGAGGCACAGGTGTTATACCTTGAATTGTTTATTCCATATACTATCTGAGTTGGTTCTCCCTAAAGAAGAGAGTGGGAATTTGAACACTGTTTCATGGTGCTGTTGTACTAAGACATGATCACTTTTTATTAAAAAGGTACCTTTCTGCTAATTTTCCTTTTACAATTTATAAATATTTAAGTTAAACTATAAATAAATGGTCCAACCGTATAAAAACAGCTTGTACCTCATGATCCCTCTTGATAACTTTATAACCTTTAATAATGGTTATCGAAGGCACTTGGAAGTCAGGCATTACCAGTAAGTTATTTTTATTAAAAGACAGATTTTTAAGTTTAACAAGTCGAGCGTTGGTCCTGAGACATATTAACTGAGATTAATTTGTGCTTCATTTATTTAATCTGAATTTTCAGGAATCATGTTCTCTACTGATGTAAATGTCAGCAAAAAGGACTTATTAGTAGATTTGACTGCTTTTTAAATTTAACTAGCAGAGATGCATTGGCATGCCTAAGAGAATTGGTCTATTTCTGTGAACAGTTCAGTGCCTAATGAATCACTTCAATGTACTTTTCTGAAGGAAAGCAGAGCAATTTAAATGTGCGATGCATTGATTTACCTTAAATGGATTAGGCCTCTGTGTGGAATCCTTTGCATTAATTTACTTTCTCCACAACTGTAATAATAAAAGCAGCATTTCTGTATGGCATTGGCCCAAATTAGCTCACATAACTTGCTAGAAAGCAAAAATAATTAATATGTGGCTGAAAATGGGATGTTGGAATGGGTCTTTCTGAGAAGACAGTGGCTTTGGGAAGTGCAGCAGGGTCCAGGATGCCTCTGGGTGCCATGCCAAGGGCAGGACCACTGGACTGGATGGAACCCATATCAAATGAACCTTGTGTCAGAGGTTTTCTTGACATTATTATGGAAAAAAATAGTATGTATATAGGTTTCTGTGATTGGGTGCAATCTAAGAGATTTTGGTGATGTGGCCAGGTTTATTTTTTTTAAATTACTGAAGAAAGAATACAGAAACTTCTAACTCCAGCATATTCACCTTATTTTATTCCTGCAGTAACTTTTCAGTCATCTCTTCCCCTCCCATAAGGCTCAACCTGTTGAGCAGCCAAGCGGCCAAGTTGCAAAGCTCTGGGTAATTCCTTTTTTAACCACTTTGCTGCAGCAATTGTGCCCGGGCTTTGTTTCACTCTGCAGGGATTACTGTGGGCGAGCAGCCCTCATCCATTTTTGAAATTACCCTTGTAGGCTTATTATATACTTGTGAGGATTAATCTTGCTTTCCCTTCTCAATCAGTTAATTCCCATTGCTGGATAGCTGCCTGCCCAGATGTGAATATGCAGGGAAGCAAAGGGGTGGAGCATCCCCACCTGCTGCCTTTGTCCCTCGGGAGCCTGGTTCCTTGCTCCCGGTTTGGGGATGGAATGCTTGCCTGAACAGTGCCTGTCTGAGTCTGCAGCATCTTGGATGGAAGCAAAGCCAACCAGAACAGCAGATGTGGGACGCTCGTTTTCTATGGGATGATGGAGGCAGCATGGTGACTGGAGTGGGTGGAGGTGGGGTAGTGCCATTTCTGCCTTCCTCTTCCTCCTCTTCTTTTTCCTTGGCATCTGGCAAGCGTGGATTATTGTTTGTGATTGACTTGCTGATGCTGGCAATTGTACACTGTGTTCTCGGACTAATAGGGTAGCACCGAATTATTCAGGCGTTATTGAAACTAATCACATTTGTGGTGAGTAATAAGTAGGAGACTTTGGTATTTATGAATAATTAACACAGTAAAGTTTTTCTTAGACATGAAGAAATGATTTGATTTCTACTGTGAACACTGTAAAATTAATGAAAGATAATTGCATTTGCTAATGTGAGACTAAGAAGCCAAAGCAACCTATTCTTTTGCATTTAAGTTCATATTGCTGATGTAAACAGCCAATGTAGAATTCCTTTAATATGTTTTCATTGGGTGGGACCTGTGTTTAACATCGACTTTGGTGGGCTTTGTGGAAGTAGAAAGTCTAAACACTTAATTTTCTGTTGCCTTTTCCATCCACTCCTGTATATCTGGGTGGATAGTGAATATATGCATATAACAAGATAATGTTTCTGAGTAAGTGGCAATTAGGACCAGCTTTTTTTCTTCTTCCCCGACTTTAGTCTTCTTTCTCAGCTGTTCATGCTTTTAAAACCAGAATCCATTTAAACTATTATATACAGCTTTGAGTGAAATCTCCTCTTTTTTAGTCTTGAAAAAAATCATTAGTCTTTAGAGGCCTATAAATCATAAGATCCATTAGGAGTGAGGCTCAAATCATGTTACTTCTTGCTTCTCAGCTGCTTATCCAACTCTGAAGGAGCCAAACTTTTGATGTAATATAACTAAATATATGCAGCTACGAGGGAAATAATCTTGCAGCATAAATGATTTTGCACATCTCCATAAAGGCATGAAGAAGAGTATGCCTTTCATGAGATCCTTGTAGCAAATGCTCCTAATTTCCCGTAATCAAAAGGATTGTGAAGTTTTGATGCTCTTAGAGGTCCAAGTAGCTGGAAGATCAATTGTACCATAACTCCATTTTGTTGGCTAAGTTAAAACACTGCAAGGCTCCCAGCAATGGCAATCTGCTCATTCAGAGTGCTGTTTGAACTGTAAGATCCTTCGGCAGACGCCCAAATCAAGTGACTAAAACACTCTCTGCCACTGATTATTTTCTCCAGCCTTCTTTGGGTTCACAGAAAGCAACTATTTTAACCCCCCTGTTAAGCAAAACCATGTTTCCTTGGTCAGAGCCAGAGAAACTGCTTTTGAGAGTTCATTTTCAGGGTAGAGCATTTCAGGGGAGAGCATTTCCTTCTGCCTGTGGGAAAGTTAGTCCCTGGACCAATCCCAAGCCATTCTGAGGTTGCAAGTTTTTTTTGTTGTGGGTTCAGAGAAAGTTATTTGGAATAAGCTTATGTCCTGCTTAAGCAAAATCTCCCAGGTACTAACTTTATCATTTTTTGCCAGCAGTTAACTTATCTTGATGGTGAAGGTGCTGTGGGGGTTCTCCTCCCCTTGGAGGAATTAAATAGGGCCGGAGGTGGGAGGAGGCATCTGTGCCTGCAACACTTTCAGAAGAGCAGCAGTTTTTGTTTTTGTTTTTGTTCCTCCTGGAACTAATTCCACCAACTATAGAAAGGGAGAAAGATGGCTGTGTGGCTTCTGCCTTTCACAGAGCTGTTTGTTTTTCTGTGGGGTATTGGATCTAATCAGAACAGTGGTAGAAGTGGTGGGAGAAGGGAGAAGGAATTGTCAGACACAACAGAATGTGCCTGCTGAATGGTAGCTGAGTGACTTGCAAAAACATAAGCGGCATAAATTAGTCTTTACTCCTTTAATTCTTGTGTGCTGCAAGTCAGTCTCTGGTAAGAGAAAAAGCTTGTGTTGGCATAGTCGCCCCATTTTCTCTTTTCCTAAGTGCACATCTTTAGCCGAAACTTCAGTAGGTTTGGGGTTTTTTACTTTGGTGATTTCCAGTAACTTTAAGTCTTTAGGTCAATAAAATGTGGGGTAGAATTTTTGCTTTCAAATAAAGCTAACTATAAGGGTCAGTTGTTTGTCCTTCAGGTGGCATGCTGCTGTTGGGGTCTGTATGCTTGATTCTGGTCTGCATGAAAGAAAAGTGGTACATAAACATGAGAGTGGGATTTGAGAAGCCAGGACATTACACCTGGGATGAGTCCTGTCTTCATCACCAAGTCTGTCATCTCCTCTCAGCCACTGCCTTGTCTGTGTAATTCAGCTCTTTGCATGAGGATATCTTTCCATCTGTACGTAGCATAAAGGATGTTGGATTTCCTGGGCTGACTGCATGTAGTAGCTTTGCTGCCTATATGTGACTAGTCCTAGGTAGAAGTGCTGGAAATATTTGTGTTCAGTTTGAATTTAGGAAAGCTGTAGTGTTCAAGTATAAAACGAATGTGCTGTAGTGACAGGTGACTCCAGCCTGCCATGTATGTGCTGGTGTCCTGGGAGGGTTGTGGCCTTCCTTCCTTTCCCAGGAAGGGAAGAGGGAAGCTCCCTGTCCACATGGCTGCTGGTGTGGGGTCACACCACTCCGTGCTTCTAGGCCAGAGCTCTTGCATGATCTTGTTTTCTCCCCTTTTCATGGATGAAGCAGTGTACAACTCTGCTCTTTGAAAGGAACAACTTAGGAAGATCCTAAGCCTGGTACATTTGTCCTAAAGTAAGATCTAATCATGCCCTAAAAGTGTGTTTGTGAACCTGATGCTCTGAATTATAGAAGGGTTTAGTGAAAAAAGCCAGGACCTGCCTTTTGAACAGGAGACTTTGGGTATCTGACACCAGGTGTCCTGACCAAAGTCAGTAGGGATGAAATTGCTGTGCTTTAAGCTATTGCTTTGTCTGGTGGCTGTCAAGGCTGCAGCTGCTCAGAGTGGAGGGGACTAGACCATCAGAACGCACAGTGGTAGCAGAGACCTAGGAGAACCTTCAGTAAGTTCATACAAGACTTCCTTCGTAAGTCAGTTCATTGTATCTCTTTAACTCTGTTAATTTGCAGAACTATCCTGTATTGCCGTTTAAGTCAACCCTTCTTCAGATAGACCCCATGTGAGCCCGTAAACATAACTAATGGATTTTGCAAAGCAGAGTTATGAAAGCCTTTTTTCATCCCATTTCCGGAGAAGAGGCATAAAACAAATGAAAGAGTAGTTGCACCTGCAGCTGCTTATCCTGAGATGAGCCAGCCTTCTACTGCCTCACTTTCCATGCTGATAGTTGCATTTTGGATATCAGTAGTGTTCTGGGTTGGAATATGAGCACTCTCAGAATTTTATGGATAGAGACAACTTCCTCACTGAGTTAGATTTATGGGGTAGTGCTGATAACATCTGCTGGAGATTGGAGCTCACAGTTCCTAGCACTGATGCAGAACAGCTGAGCAAGAGGGCAGTGGCTAGGGGTGAGTTTTGACTGGGGAACAGTTCTGCAAGCTGCTTTACCACCCAATATTTTGTGGCATAGTTAACATGCTACCATGTGCAAGAAGAAATTACAATTTTGCTAGAAATACAGTCAGCAGAAAATACTGCACAGGAAATACGTTAGCGTTGCCCTGTGTTTGGAATTACTGAGCTCTTTGTTGCTTGCAAGGATGAAAATGTGTTAGTAACTATCTTTGTGAGCATGGCTAAGTGCATTTGGCATGGGGTTTGGTACAATACGGCTTTTTGAAAAATCTGCCATAAATATTTTTAAATTTATTTATTGGGACATTTAAGTGAAGGCGTGTAATGGTGCTGGTATTTCTGGAGATGGGATCAGAAGGAGGTTGTGCATCACTAGGTTTAAGAGGCACACAAACTATGTCTTGTCAGGCCTGAACTCTGTTGTGTTAACAAAACTACTTAAATAGGTTGCTTAAGCATAGAGTCAAAGTGTTTAAATTTATTGCTCAGGGCTTTTCAGAATAGGGATCAGTAATGGTGTCAGCACCTTTTGTTGCCCTGGAGTGGTGAAGTTTTGTGCTCTGCAGACTTGGGATTCCATGTGTCTTTGCTGTTGTTTGGGATGCCAGTTTTCCCTTGCTTATGTAATTCTTGTTGTCTTGTACCTTGGGATTGGTCAGTGCTGCAGCTGTGTGTGCACCAAGACGAGCAGAGGATGCAGGGTCTAGTGTCTTGCTGAGACAAGTGAAAGTTGAGATTCCCTGTTACAGGACCCAAAGACCTGGGGAAGCAGCTTGGGTAAGTTGGTGCGTCCATGTGATGTTGTCCGTCTTGGCTGGTATATTGGGCTTGGGTTGGGGACCTGGAGAACCAAAAGCAGTAGCTGTTTCTGACTCTTGTGTTGCCAGGCCTCTGCAGGAGAAGGCTGTAGGAAGAGATGCCTTTCCTGGGCAGTTTTGTTTGAGGGTATAGGTGAAAATGGGGGTTTTAGATCTCTTTTCCATCAGCATCTGAAAGAGCACAGTAAAAAGGCCAACTTTCTTTGACCTGAATCCAGACCTCCCGTCAGCCAATCCTTTTCATAAAATTGGTCAGTGTATCAGGCAGCCTAGAAAAAAACACAGAAAGGACTTAAGAATAACTGAGCTCATGGTGAGATAAAAATTTCTCAGAGCCTAGATTATGGAATGATCCAGTTATTTGTAAAATATATAAGCAGATTCTCTGGCTCAGCTGTGGAGGCTCAGCAGTTGTGCTGGAGGATTTGGTTATGTGCTCAGCCCATCCTGCTGCTCTCCTAGGTACAGCTGAGTCTGGAAATTGAGGTTTAAGGCTTGATGATACACAACTTGATGACAAGTTGTGTATTAAATGTTACAAATTAACTGTACTTTGGAAATTGCAATTATAGGCTTTTTTAAGGAATCTAAGGCTCTCTTGTTTCTTGTCTAAAGGGTTGGGTTTGTTTTTCCCCTCATGTTATGTTATTTTTCTGGAATTAGCAGGACATTTTTGCTTCTGCTTTTCCTCGTGTATCATCTGATGTCAGGAAGGTGAATTGCTTCCTGCAATAAACCTGTGTATTCATAGAAGAGGTATGGGTATAAAGTGCAGTACCATATTTAATTTTTTCCCTTACAGGAAAAATACTTAATGTCTTATAAAATGGTCCATCACGATAAGTGATATTCTGGTCTCTTTACTCTTGTGATTAAAACTCTTTTTAAGGATATTTGTATGTCTCAGTACATGTTAGAGTCCCAGTACTTTTAGTTGTTTATAATAGAGGTTAGGTTGGTTAAACTTGAGGTCTGGCATCTCATTATGATGGGCACTCAAGCTGAAATCTGATCATCAAGAGAAGATAACACAGTCTGTGAAATGAGTTGCTCTTTTTTGGCAGCAGGTGTTACCAAAAGGCTTTTCTGTGACTTGCGTGTATTCAGCTTCCCAAGAACCTATTTCCTTATTGAGAACAGCTTTGGGGTGTTCTCAATACCTCATCTCCTCCTACCAAATACTCGGCAGAAAGAAGTCAGTGGACACATGAGCATTTAGAACCGGCTTGCCTGTCTAGGACTTTATCTTTTAAAGCACAGCTAATCATTTTGATTACAGCAGAGTAATTTTACTTAATTTTCTATGGAAAGGAGAAGCAGGCATCTGAGATGCAATACAAAGGCAGGAATTGCAGTTCTGGGCTACCAGAAGTCATTCACTTTTTGTATTTGTGGAAGTTTGTGTTGGGCTCTATTACAGGACTTGAGAGATGTACTTTCTTTTGGATTTAGGTTACCGTAGGATTTATGGAAGCTGAAGAGTAACATTGTGTCCCAAGGGCATGACCTGTGCTAGAGTAAGTGATCCTAAAATCTGCAGTGTGATAGCTGGTGGGAGCCAATCTTGGATGTTTGGAGAAGGGAGGAGCAGAAGACAGGCTTTTTAGCTCATGTGGATGACATCTTTTCATTTTGCAATGAAATTGGCTTTTCAGCTTTGCTTGAGCAGCTGAAAGAGATGAAACATCCCTTTCTGTTAAGGACAAAAGCAAAACCCTTCTCTTTAATGCAGGTAGCAGGGCTGGGATGTGCTGAAATCACTTGGCTTTGATCCTTGGTTGTGGTGTAGGAGTGCACAGTACTACTCAGGAAGGTGTAGTGGTGAAGTGATTTTAAGTCCCTGGTCTAGACTGACGCCTGTGTTGCTGGCGCAGAGTAAGCTGAGATCACTCCAGGCTGTGAGTGCTGTTGAGCTCTTTGGGGCCACCTGCAGCAGTCACATCCCAGCCACCTCTTCCTCACTGCCTGTTCCCCCTCCACAGGTGCCCCACAGGCAGGGAGACTGGAGGAAAACTTTCTGGAAGGAGTGTCAAAAAGCTGTCTGTTCTCTTCCTGCTTGAAGATTGGGATACTCTTATGGCCTTTTATTTTCTACACAGTTTTTGTGTTAAATGAGCAGCCTTTTTGCAAGCTCCACTGCTCCTTCAGCTGGGAGCAGGGTATCTGCCTAGCAGAGATTTTGTGGTAAAATTTATTGTGCTGTACTTGAACACTAACCTGAGTGGTTTTTCCCCTTCTCTCTTTAAAAAAAGCTAAAAAAGCTTTCTTCTTCCCCCCCCCCCCCCCCCCCCCCCAGTGGAAAATTTCAACTTGTCCTCCACTTAAACACAGTTCAAGCTTTTCTGGGAAAATGGAATGAATCAGTAACACTTTTCTCTTTTGCTTCTTGTATGTATTATTTTTATTGTTGTTTTGATTGCATAAAGGCCGCCTTCTGGCATAATTTTCTGCATAAGAGAGGGCAGACAAGATCTCTAATGTGGTGCGTCTCCCTCAGGAGCTGTGTTATCCCTAGACCTTCAGAGTTTGGAAATCACAGCTTTAGGAAGAGGCTGAATCTGAACAAGGGCAGACAATTCTTACAGTGTGTTGTTCTTCCACAGACTGAGGGGTTTTCGTTCAAGTGATGCACAGGGATGAGCATCCAGGAGCACAGGATGACTTTGAGCTTACCCTTTGGCAGCAGAGAGAGGCAGCTTCCCCCCACAGCTCCCAGGCAACCTCTTGGTGCTCCTCGTCTCCTATGCTGCCACTCACGCTCCTTGCAGATCCTAGCACTGTCCTAGAGGTTTATTCCTAATTGTTTCACTTTTCACATAGACTCGATGCTCTCTTGATTGATGTCTTGAAGCATGGGTTTAAAAATCAAATAGCAAATGACTGCACTCTAATGGATGTTATTACACTAGGCATAATGTTTTAGAAGTCACTGTGGTTAAGTGGAGTATCTCTGGAATCTTGTTTTTATCAAGACATTTATATTCCTGTCTAATTTTTGTGGAGAGTCATTTAGACGTTTTCCAGATTAGAGCATAATGGAACTGCTAGCTATAAATGTTCAGAGGAATCCATTACACATGCTGATTTAGTGGTTAGTCACAAATACTTTGGAGCTACAGTGTCAAATTTAACATCAGTCTTCAAAACCACATATTGTGAAATCCGGTCATCATTCCTATGAGATGTTCCTCCAGCCTCTCTAAGAAGAAGAAGACACTTTGTACAGCAAGATGTAAAAGCAATTTGCAGGGGACAGACCGATGCTGGAGGAACAACTTGGTGTAAGAAGCAAGCCAGCAGGCAGCTTTTCCCTGTAGAGTTTTAGCCTGTTTCTTTCTGCTTAATTAAAGTCCAGAAGACTGGTGGTGGCAGTGGGTTCGTGTGCTTATTTTCATGTGTGGCAGGTGCAGGTGGAGGCAGTGACTGATGGAGCTGGAGCAGGACAGTCCCTTGTGCTGCAAACCTGTGTCTCCTTCCTGCAGCATTGCAGGGTGCAGGGCTCTGGCTGCTCCCCGACAGCAAAGAGCTGGTCCCCTTGAGATCAAGACTGGTATTTCTGTTAATGGTAGTAGAGATGTTCCTGCAGGTTCTTTGGAGAAGGCACCATAGGCTGTAGAGCTGTAGTTAATAATTAGAGTGACTTTTGCATAACACAAATATCAACAGACATGTTCACTTACTGTAACTATATATAGGTGTGAGTTTAAAAATCAAATAGCAGCTGCTTTAACCAAAGCCTGTGAGTGGAAGCTGTTGCCTGTTTTGCTTTCAAAACACCATGTTTTCCCTGAGATAACTCCCTGCTTGTTGCAGTTGGCTGCGTGTTCCCGCATACCACCATTGGGAGTTGTGTGCAGTGTCTCTGACCTCCTGGGATGGGAATTATTGCTCTGAATTGGATGACCTGCATCTTGCTGGGTGTTGCTTGCTGAGGGAAGGCTTATGACCTGCAGGACTGTGTTTCCTCGCTCTCAGCTTGTGAGTTGAAAGTGAGTTCATCTGAAGGTTGTTGTAGCACTCTGTCTTGGGTTTTAAGCCAAGGGTGGAGGTGGTCAAAATGAAATTAACCTGAGATTTAGAGGATGAGCAAGTAAATCCCATTGAATTTTTGCATGTTAGAGTCTCAGAACAATATTTATATTAAGGGATGAGCTTGTGCAGTTAGCTGGGCATCCAGAAGCTCTTCGGTTGCCTTTGTTGTCCAAGAATATTTGTTTCCACGGTGGCAAATCTGGAAGTGTTCACAGGATACCTGAAAGTGCTTCACTGTCAATAGTTTATTAGCAATGATTTAATAGCACATTTAAAAATAACATTATTTGGTATTGTTAAGTTACTGGAGTTTCTTCTTGATACCTGGAGGAGATACTGAAATTCTAGGTTTGTGCAAGCTTGAGAGGGTCAGTACTCTAATCGATAGCTGAGTTTACTAGTAAAACTTCCTAAAACTTGTAGGAATTTTTAGCTTTTTTGGGTCAGATCCCCCTTTTTATCAGTTGCCCAGACATTAGAACACTTTAAGACCTGTCTAATGCACAGATCATGTAATGCTTTTATTCCCTTGGCTTTAGAACGTTACTTTTGTTCATAAGCACAAGGTAAGCTTTTAGAAGAGGTAACATTAGAGGATTTCAGTTCTGTGTTGAAATTAAGTTTTCTGGGAGTTAACAGCAAGGTTGCAGAGAGTTTGAACTACCTGGGGAAGAAGTTTGTACTGTCTGTTACGCCTCTGGCAGCTCATCCTCAGCTTGCTCCTGGAGGCATCCACAGGGCATTGGAAATGTCAAAGCAGATACTGTGCCGTGGGGTGCTGCCAGGTCTGATCATGATTTGATCTCCAGACCTGCCTCGTCGGGCTGCTGCGGAGCTGAAACCTGCAGACTGCCCATCGTGTGTGCCCTGGATTTGGCAGGGGTGGTGCTTTCACGGCCCAGCTCATCCCTATTAAAGACAATGGTGCTCATCCCACTGATTGCATGAAGAGCCCCCTTCCCTGGAGATGCTGCCTGCCAGGAAAGGAGATAATTCATGGCCTGCATCAGCTCTGTCTTAAATTGGCTGAAGAACAGGATTTGGTTAGCTTTAATGATAAGAGCTGGGATTTTGCAGTGTCAGCTCTTTTCCATGGGGTTTATGCTGGGATCTCAAAACTCACAGGAGTTGTATGATGGGATGAGAGGTTAAAAGCCAGTGTAATAGCCACAAAATGCTCCAGCCTTACAAAGAAATGTCACTGCATCCTACTTGGGTACTCATAATTAGTAATTCCCAATTTGCCCTGGCTCTTTAGAGGAGTCTGCTGGGAGGACAAACCTGTGAGCTGCACTTGGCTGCCTGGTTAGGGCTGTTAAACCAGAGTGCTGTTTCTGACATTGTTCATTTTTAGAACTAGGTTTCCACGTATTGCTTTAACTGTTATTAGCAATTTGCTGGGCTTCATTTTGGTGATGGGAGAGCACTTTGTGATCTCTGAAGCATTCAGAAGTGCAGCAATGTGTAGCAGTGACGGTACATAAACCAGAATGATAGTATTGCTTTCTAAGAGTATTTTTAAACTGTTTTCTCTTTAATTCTTCTGGGCAATTTAACTGAGCATATGTATTATTGTTAACATTTTCTTAAAATCAAATCCAGTACATACAGGTTTTTTATTGTTGCTTTTAGAGGACTAATTTCTTTTTTTCTTCCCCAGTAGACTGTGTTCATCCTTACCTCATGACTTTTTTCCTGTTTAATTGCTTCAGTATTGCACTGAGTTCTGCTTTCACTTTTTAATTGGCAGTCATATTGTGTCCATGGTAAAAGAGAGGGAATTTCACTGTGGAATTGAAGGCAGAGATTTGGACCACTGTGTTTTCATTAAATGAGGAAGGTACTTAGTATTTCTCTTCAAACTGTACCTATTACACCAGCAAGTGGTGTCTGCTTAAGTGAAGCCTATCAGATATATAATAGGCACTCTGTAAAGGATGGTAAATTAGGGCATTGATAGCAACTAATCAAGACTTTATGCCATGGCACAGCCAAGGAGGGAGGTTGGTGCCAGTGTCACAGAAGGTATGGGCTGACATGGGTGGTAGGGTTGTGGCCAGAGGAGCCTTTGCTTCTCTGGCTCTCAGGTGGGTGAGTGAGAAGGATCTCACCTTGACCGATGGACAGCTCTGTGCCCTCTTCTGTGCTCATGGGCAAGCTGGGCAGCCTTGCCTTAGCACTGCAGTAAAATGATATAATTCAGATGATTTCAAGGTTAGAAATTTCTTGTTCACAATGGGTTGAGATACCACTGATGCCTTTATATTCCTTATGTATGGAAAGCTTAGTTGCAGCTTTCATGCATTTTCTCTCTACTGGTTGCTCTGGGAGCTGGCTCAGTGTAGAGATGCACCTGATACGGGGCAGCAGAGCTGCTCAAACTTCTGGACCTGGGTGCTGTTTAAACCACCCAGCCAGTTTTGTTAGCAGATGAGCACTTCAGCTCTGCTGAGTTAGCGTATAAATAGCTTTTGTTACAGCAGTTCAGCCTCTATAAGTGCTGTAATGTCTTGTCTGTGAGGGTTCCTGCACTTAATATTTTAGGGTTCTTAGGGTATGGCACAGACTGTTATTGATGGCTTCTTATAGGTGCCTGTAGTTAGCATAAAACAGGAAAGTACAACTTGAGTTGTGGGCACTTATTTATAAATATCTTGCAGCAGCCAGGAAGCATTGGCAGGCACAGTTTGTGCCCCTTGGTATGGGACTGTGAACTTGGGTCATCCCAGCTCCTGTACCAGGGGGTTCAGAGCCAAACCCTCCAGCCCTGCCACTGGCAAGCACTGTGCACCTGGAGCTCACTGCCTGGATAAGGAGATGTGAAGGAACACCAAAGCAAGTTGTACTTTGGCATAATAACTACGAGTCTTATCCTGCCACCTGCCCAGGCATTGTGGATTTGAAGTCACATTGATGCAAATACGATGTTTGGAGTGCTGGGAGAGCATCTTTCCTGCTACTTTACCCTTTTGAAATGCATGCCTCATGGTCCTGGAATTCAGCTTAATCAGGCAGGAATGTTTGTACCAGGATTGGCTGATGTATTTATTTTACCTAGGATTAATTTATAAATTATATTCCTACCTGTAGAAGTTTGATTAGCATTATTAATCTAACGTGCAATGGATACTAAAGGAACTTGAGCTTAAAAAAAAGATGGGAAATTAGAGGGAGAAATCAGATTGAAATTGCAAGGCTGCCTGTGGTCCTGGAGGAGCTGGATATGGTCATGTTCCTGAAAAAATGTAGCCTATGTGGAATCTACTTGTTTTATTTATACAGGTGTTCAAAACATGCTTAACCCGGATCTGGACATGCCTTAATTATTTAGAGGTGATAACACTAACAGAACGTTTTTTTTAGTTGTAAAACTACACAATATTTTTTCCCTAATGTGACCTGTGGAAATAAATATGTAAATCCCAACAGGCAGCTGTGATTCTGGTTTTCATTTTTGTGATGCACAAGATTTTGAGCCATTGCTAGGACCTGACTGATGAAACCATGCCCATGTGAACACACATCTATCCTGCAAGCCAGATGTCTATCAAATCCTTGGTCAAGCTTCTTGTGGCCACCCTGTGAATATTCGTAGAGCTGCTGCTTGCAAACTTTATTTCTACAAAGTCCAAAACATTGGGATTTTCCTCCATTGGCAGACAAATGGCTTAGAGGAAAAAAAGGAGATCTTTTCCTGGAGAGTGGTGACCAGTATTGATGAAGTTTGCTATTGAAATGGTTTTTAACTGCAGACCTGTTGGACCTATTTGAGGGCAGGGGATATTTCTATAGAATAAGATTTTTTTGGGTGTTACTCCCAGAGTGTTGCTTCTTGCAGTTGCCTCTAGGATTTGAGAGTCATTGGGGGAGGTCCTGGTCTGATTTTTTTTTTTTTGCTTTGGTTGCTTTCCCAACTGTTCCCCACTACTGAATGGGTCCTGTAACTTAAATGGACACAGTTGTATGGATGAAACAAGACAGCAAGAGAGAGAGGAAGAAGTGAGGAAATGTTTCATGAGGCAGTTGAAGTGAATGATTTTGCTCATTGGTGAGGTGGCAGGCAGCCATCTGCTCACTCTCTGCATCCTTTCCAGCTGACCTTAGCTTTGTTCTTGATGGGTTTCTCCTAGGGCCCATCACTATGGAGAGGGAAGACATTCACCACAAAGAGATTCACAGCAGGTCACTCCTTTGTCTCAGACCTTCTCTCTCTATACCAGGTTGCTAAAGCCACCCCCGCATTCTGTCCTTTTCCCAGAGCGAACGTCAATGGCCCCAGTGTCTCTGTGCTGCTGACGAGGGCAGAGGGTCCTTGAAAAGCAAGGCAGTGACAGTGCAGAGCTGGCATTTTCCACTAGGTCTGCTAATTAAGGTCACATGTCCCAGCTATTAGTTTAGCCATTGCTTTTCTCCATTAAGCAGACTGCAAAATGCCAGGGAAGGGAAGAACAGTTCTCCCTTCCACAGAGCACCACCGTGACACTAGGTGATGGTCACAGGGTGCTGTTGAGCTGTGGGCATGCCAGCCTACTGATGAAGCAGTATTTGCTGCTTCAAATAGGAAAATTTGGGTTATATGACAAGAAATTATGCATGCTGGGGTGTTTCCCTGAGTTTTCTAAGGGTGTGCTTCGGTGAAGGTTTGCTAGGGAGCGAGGTGTTACTAGCTAAGCTTGCTGGGTGCATGCTGGCAGAGCTGAGAAGCAGGCTTTAGTATTTTTAAATAAGCAACCATTGCCTTGCTTTAGAAAAAATAATTCTTTTAATCAAGACTTAATGTGGAGGACATTCCAGTGCAGAGTATGTCACCGCTGCAATTGTCTAGACAGGTTACCAGTGTCCCTGTTAAGCAACCTCATTATTTATTTAGAGTTATTTATTATAATAAATGTGGTTGCCTGCAGTGAGACGTGAACTCCACAGAGTCATATTTCAGATCTCACAGCTGTGTTGGTTAAATTTTCAGAATAAATAAAATGTTTTCAGCTGCAAATAGAGCAGCCTCTTACACTCCTGGGTGGCTTCAGTTGGTGCTGTTCTTGGTAAAGGTGCAAGAGGAGGAGATGCTCAGTTTTGGGGAGGAGGAGAAGGCGACATCCTTCAAGTCCCCGCACACTGCCTGACCTTGGATGATGTCCTTGTGGGGGTATAGGAGCTGGTGTAACTTGCAGTCATTGCTGACTTCAGCAGGGCTAGAATAGTACCTCAGGTGCTGAATTTAAACACTTTAAATGGAAAACATCCAGTCTGTACAAGAAAATGGAGACTTTATGGATATGATGTGTTATCACAGGGATCATGTTCTCTGCTGCAGGCCCATAGACTTTGGTAGAGTTACTTAAGATTTGCCTTTCTCAGTGGCTATGATGAAAATTTGGTGTGTATTTCTTCCCTGGAATTTTGTTGTGTGGCAGGAGCTTGCCAGCATCCCAACAGCTCCAGTTTTCTGAGAGGAGCAAGAAGCTTGCAGGTATCTGACTTCAGTCCAAAGGGAATTACTTCCTTTTTGACCATTTACCCAAAATCTGGAGTTCTCTGAGCTATCTGGCCAAGGAGGGGAGGTTGCTAGTGAAGCTGGAGATGAACTCAGGAGAGAACTGACCAGAGGGAACAGTTTCCTTGCTCACCATTTCTGATTGGTGTTCAGCCTAGAAATGGTCCTTGCTTTCTCCCCTTGGAGTCTCAGGTCTGCCTCCTTCTGGGCGTTCTGTGGCTGCTGTCCTGGTTGTTAAGCCTCTTTCAGAAGCTTTCCAAAGCTCCTCTGTATGGATTCCACTAAGTTTTAGGCATGTGCTACTTGTATGTACCTGTCCTCTTGGGTATATTGTGATTACTTCAACTCCTTGGCTCTAGGGACAAATATTTATCCTAAATGAGGTTTATCCATCACGCCCATCTGTTTGGTGGGTGCAGAAGATAATCTTGTATGCTGCCAAAGAATGGTGGAAAGCTTATCCAGTGGTGTATTTTATATATATACTGAGTGGCAGGATTATATATAGTAGATCTGTGTTGGTAAGGTTGGTCGGATGGCTGCATCTGGTCAAAATGGTTGAGCTTGGCTAGACGTATGTTTTCTTTCCTATAGAACTTAATTTTATCAAAGTATGAAAGAACATTAAGTTTGGCATTTTATGAAATGACTTGAGGAAATTGAAGTTAGTTGTTCCTTGTAGCATTTGATAAAATACACAAAGGCCAGAAGGAATGAATGATTCACGTCTCGACTGTCAGCTGTGGTGGAAAAATGAGGTGAAACTGGATTCGTGATATAAAAATGTGTTCATCATCACTGAAACTTGTCAAAATATAATTTCATCTTGTTTAGGGAGTTATTGACTCAAAAGTAAATAATAAAGATTTGTAGAAGGAGAGCAAAACAGTGTTTTAGAGTGAGTGCTTATTTTTAGCTTGATTTTTTTTTTTTTGAAGGAAGATTTAATAAAACTTCCTGCTGTTATAAAGTTAACGTGTTCTTGCTCCAATAACGCCTGCCTCACTGCAGAATTTGAGGTTTAATCATGCACCATCAAATTCAATTTTCAAATTTAGAGTTAAAACAGTCTTTTGAGCTTAAGTTAATGTGCTCACTTTCATTTCAGTGCACATTGTGACAGATAATTATTGTGTGTGCTGTATTTCTCTCATTAGTAGGTTAGTATTACGGCTTCTGCCAGACCACAAATAATTAAGGGTTATTTCAAGTATGACTTTAAAATAAAAAACAAAAAGTAGTTCTGAGGAATCCTACACAGTTAGGTAATGAGTGTCTGCAACAGAAACCACATAAATGACTTAATGTGCCCAGATAGTCAAACATAAAACCTGCTCAAGCTTGTTAGCTAATCTCATCCATAGAACTAACTGCCTATTCTTCATGGATGTTAACCCAATTATACTAACTTTTTAAGGTAAAAAACCCACATACGTGGAAAAATTACATTTGGAAAGGGAATAATAAATGAGCCTTCCTGCTGTAATTAAACAGACCATTGATTCAACAGACCTGTGGAGTGATTCAGACACTGCCGTTCACCGTATGCAACTGGTTTTGTTCAACCACTGCTATTGAATGTGGTTGACCAGCCACATTCTAAGCAAAAGCTGCTGGGATGGGGACTTTAAAATTTCTATGCTAGTGTGTGCCTGCAGCAGATGGACTTGTAACAGAGGGGAGGATGTACTGTGGGGAGGATGTACATGGACTGAAGGAGTGCTTACAAAACCCTCTTGTGTCATTGACTTAGATGAGTTTGTGTCTAGCAATAGATGCAAGTAATGCAGCATTTTAGGTCTGGAAATTCCTTTAGGATCCCTGGATGAAAAACACTCTATTGCTATGAATTACTTATAAGTAGTTTTGCTGGAACTCTAATGAAATAGCAAAACTTGAGTGGTTTGGGCTGTTCTTGGGCAGTGCAGGTGTGCCATGACCATCCATCCTCCTCCTGTCTCCAGAAACACTGTGTAATAGAAAATGCACAAGGGTCCAAAAAGTAGTGGAATGTGTAAGAAGTAGTGCTCATCTTCAAAACTGGATTGGCTGTCAGGGTCCCTCTGCAATGCAGATTTTTTTCAAGTGGTGTTTGCTTGGTTTTTTTACTGCTAAAAAACAGCGAAGTCTTGGTATCCAGCTGGTCTTCCCATTCTTTTGGAAGGTGCTCCAAGGTGTGTGATGGTCTCACCTTCAAGAGGATGTCACTTGATACAGGAGAGCCCAGGCCAACCAGGTCTGTTGGCAACATCAGCGGAGACCTAAAGGAGCTGGAGGCTCCTGAAGATACTTTTTTATTGAAAGTGTTCTTGTAGAAGAAACAGAGCTACTTTCCAGCTGTTTTTCTTTAACTGTGTGGAAGATCTTGCTATGGAAGCAAGCTCAGAGGCTGGTTTTGCTTGGCTTGTGGATGGTGTGGGTGGCTTGGAGGTGGGATTCAGCTCTTCCCAGCAGAACTGGGAGATGACAGTCAGGAAAGGTGGGAAGGTTTTCCTGCATCTGAAGCCAAATAGCTGGTTGAGTAGAAAAGCAAAAAGGAATGGAGGACTGTATCAATGGAGATGCAGTTGAAATTGCTGGCTAGGAGAAGGACCTTTCTCCTCAGCTCTCTGAGTGGATACCAGCAGGACAAGATTCCTTTGCAGAGGTCAAGAAATGTGCTGTAATTGAGTTGTGCAATGAGCTGTCCCTGGGTAGAAGCTACTATGTGTGGCTGGGTAGAGAAAGGCTGTTCTGTAAATCTTATGCAGAAAGAATCAGCAATCCTTAGGTTCAGGCTGGCTGTGAGGATCTCAAGTGATTTGTTAAAAGCATGTTTGATGAGTGTAGAGATGAAGGGAAGATGGGAAAAACAGCTGGAGAAAGTGCATCTGAGCCTGGGAGGGAAAAGTGTATGCAGGGCAAGGGCAACAAGCTGGTGGAGAGCAGGAAGGTGGGCAGAGGTGGGCTGGAAGTCACAGGTACATGGAGTCATCACTCTGGGTGCAGTGCTACTCCCCAGAGCTTTACATTTCTGGTGACAAATGTGGAGAACTAATGTGTTGTGTTGCCAAAAGAAACAAAAATCCTAATACTTTCCCACTGAGAATGCAGGGTGCTTGTACAGAAAGCTAGAGGAAAGGCAAGTGTTTAACAGTGAGGGTAGTTTGACCCACTGATGGTTTTCTGTTCATTCCCTCTCACTGGTTTGTTGAATTTTAGTAGGACTGTAATAAATGACAAAGACAAAGATACCGTGATCGATTTGCCTTGCAGCTATTTGGGAGCTGATTCGTGGTGGTGGTGACTGCAACTGGGGTGGGCAGGCATTAGGAGGAGTCTTTAGCAGAGAGATGCTCCTTGGAAAACCAAATCAACCCTCCTGGCTGTTAACTAGTTCTTCCTTCCTATGTCCTACTTTAAACGTCTGATTAAATTTTCCTTATTTTAAAAAGGAGATGGCTTCTAAAAGAACTTGACGGTATGTTAGTGAAACCATTTGGTGTTGGCTGTGTCTGCTTTATCCTTTAGCAATGTTATTGAGAAAAAGATCCTGTGATTTCCTTTCTCAGATTCTGCATAGGAGTTACAGAAGTAGGGGAAATTGTTCACTGCTTTCGTGTTAGCTTGTAACATTCATGCAATTGGTATTTGGCAGGATCTTCAGTATATATAATCTGTCACAGAAATATTCTTGAATTGCAAGGTGAAGAGCTGCAGTAGTAATTTGGGGGGATGCATTTCTCTCTTCTTTTGCTTTTGGGGTTTTTTTTCGGGGGGGACTCTTGTTTTGTTTTTTGTTTGGTTTGGGGTTTTTTTCCCTTGGTGTTAAAATCAATATTGAATGAGTGCTGCTTTGAAAAACAAAATTATATTCAGGTGTCCAGAACCAGTAACCAACAGCAGTTGAAAGAGTCCAAACATGGCCAGGCAGAGGAAGGGGATCATTCATCACGCTCGCAGTTTGTTAGAGAGATAATGTTTGAGGAAATTAAAGTGTGGTGCAGAACTGCTCAGGGGTGCTTTTCCTGCACCATGCATATGCTCATGCTTTATTTGCCATTATTCTGCTGTAATGTATGTTTGGCTGCTAGCAAGCACATGGAAATTTAATATCAGGCTCAAACTGTGCCTCCTTTATTTATAAACAGCTTTTCTTTTGCTTTATGCTGATAGAGCATGATACAGAGACATCTTGCCATAGACTATGTCAGTATAAGGTGCCAAGAATGAAGAGGAAACATTTTATGTGATTAAACAACTGAGACGTTCTGACAGATGTTTGCCTGTCATAGTCTGCAGGAAAGGCAGCGACGCTCAGATCTGGTTGGTGCTCATGCATGTGTTTATGCCCCAAATTCAGGGGGAGGTGTTAACAGCTGGCTGTATCACACAGGCTCCTGGAACCCCTTCCCATGTGTTGTACAGTGGGTCTGAGTGTGCTTGGTATGGGCTCTGTTCCTGGTGCTGGGCTACCTGCAAAGTCCTTCCCCCTTCCAGCACCAACAGCTTCCTCTCCTCTCCAGTCTTCCTTTTTCTTGGCATCATCGCTTTTGTTTTCTGGCTCTTGACTCTGTTTCTTTCTTGTACTTCAGGAAGTGGTTACTGGTTTCAGTGAAGGCTTTTGACACAGATCTTTCCAAAATAAGATCACACTGAAGGTACTGGTTCTCACCTCTTGGCTGCAGCTGAATGTCCTTCCACTTTAATTCCCAACCAGAGGTTTGTGTGCTTTAAGGGCAGTTTATGTTGGGGTTTTGATGGTTTTTGACTATTAAAATAGCTTTACTTTGAAGTATGAATTCAAGATAATACAGCTATGGCTTTGGAAAAATTGCTGTTGATTATTTCATATTCTGATGTAGGTGGTAGAAAGGCCCTAAATATTTTGAAGTTGTATTTGGAGAAGTAATAAAAATTACTCACACCTGTCCAAACTAGTCTGTTAGGGTTTTTTTCCTCAGATTAATAGAGCAGGCTGGATCTTTTTGTGATGTGTAATCAAGGTGGAAGTTTTTTTTGAGTCAAACTGCAAAGGTATAATCCCCTTCAGGGATTATGGTACATTTTGCATATTGCCTCCAAGTGACTATCCAAGTTTTCAATGGATGCTTTAACCCTGCTGCTATCTGTAGCACTTTGGAAAGCATTCATTGATAAAACTGGATTTTACCAAGAGCTTTGCAAAGACCTGAAGGAAGGCAAGATGCCTGGGAGAGCAAGGAATATTATTGCCAACGAAGACTTTGCGATTCTGTCAATTGCAGTAATGAAAAAACGACACCTACCTTGTGTGCCTGAAGTACTTATAACTCATTTGGGGTTGAGTTCAACCCCAACAGCATGTGTTTGCTTTTCCAGACCAGCTCTCTGCTTGTAAACAGGTGGTTGTGTTGGAGTAAACCAGTCATGGTTTGCCATTAAGTCTTAATTAGTTAACAAATGGTAATGTGTTACATTATATCTGTTCAGTCTCATTTGCATGGGGTGGAAGGTAGTGTGAAGACTTCGTTTGTTGGTGTGTGGCTAAGAGGATTAGATCTGGCTGTGCAGAGGTGGGGGCAGATGACGGGGAGCTGGGGTGGTGGAAGAGCATCTGCCATAGTACTGCTTATGCCATAAACACTTATTTAAAAGAAACCCCCTCTTTATCCTGCTGTGTTTGGGTTGAAGGAAGCACATTTATTCCTTTTGACTTGGTTGTGGGAGAACGCTAAATAATTGCTTCATCCTACCAAAGGCAGTTGGTGAACAGGGTGGAGAGATAGCATAAAGGCTAAATAAGTGTAAATGGTTTAAGTGTTTCTAATTTATGGCACAGCGCTCACAGGGGAATATGCTCAGTAAGACCTGCAGCATCTTTCCTATTGAATGAACGGCTTAATGATGGCAAAGTCTGCTGTGTTAGGGACTTGGGTGAGGTCACTCCTTGTCTTTGGCCATAGGAAATACTTCAGCTGGAAAAGCCACTATTTCCTTGCGGCTGCTTTGGATTCTGCTTTTACGGTTGAGAGAGCAGACTCTTTTTCTGGGATAGTTTTGGAAAATATTTAATTAAGCGGCTCTAATGAGGGGCCATTATAACTGCAAATGGAATTGTTGTTACCATCATTTCAGCAGTTAACATTTTAAGGGCAGTTGTTCACATACTGTTCAGTAATTAGGGCCCAATTCACTGTGGAAAAATTGTAGCTGGGCTGCTGCTGCAAGTGTAACATGGAAAAGAACATTTGAAAGGAAGTCATTCATCACAGAGTGTGCAGTGGACATGTGGACCCATCGCTTTTCAACACAACATGGTCTCCTGTAAGTGCAGGCTGCAAAGGTTCAGATCCCAGAAGTGGTGTGGGCTACTGTGGCATATGCACGATAGGCTTATTCACTCACAAGTACTGCGAAATTGTCATGGTCCTTTTATAGGTGTGCAGAGCAGAGGTTTGGGACAGAACTGTGGAAACTCGTACTTGTGGCACAGCTGTTCTAATGATCACAGTCTATGGCAGTTCTGCAGACTTGGTGGTATTGTGGTATTAATGGCTAGGTGAGCCTTTGAGCCTCCTAGGAAATTAAACAGCACAAGCAGGGGAAAAGCACAAATTACCTGTCTGATCTTGGTAAGAAGCAGCACCTTACACAGCTTGATGCAAATTGTTTCTCGTTAAGGAATGTCTTAAAATGCAACTCTGCAGGGTTGCTGAGCTGTAGCTATAGTTAGAACTGCAACTATAGGTAGCATTAAATTTATTTAAGTGCTTATGAAGTGAAGTTTGCCATTTCCTCTGAGACTTATTTTAGAGCAAGTCTAGTGGAATTTTTGAGCATCTTTGTGCACCTCATGTTCAAGCACGTTCGTACTGCAGAGGCTGGGCAAGATCGCAGGGTTCTGTCAGTGTCTGGCTGAGTGGGCACTTTGCTTCCTTAGTCTGATTTGGGATGGTCCTGCAGAAGCTGTGTGGTTGTAGCAGCCTTCCTGCTGGTCCTGGTCCTGGCAAGGTGGCCAAGTGTGGCTGGAGCACAGGGCTCTGCTTCCACAGGGAACCATGTCTGGTATTAAATTAACTTTGTGTCAATCTCATGCTGGTTCATGTAGTTTTGCTTTCTGGATTAGAGTGTATTCTGCAACTCTTGATTGGTAAATCCTCTTTCTAAGCAGGGGAGGAAGAGCTTTAGCTCAAGAATGGGGCTTGGTGGCAGCACCAAGGAGCTCTGTAAAATGCTGGGTGCCACATCTAAGCCCTGAGACTGTGGATTTTCTTGTACTTACTCCTCTTCAACTTAAGTAAATGTTATCTCTCCTGAGAGCAGATGGATAACTTTTATTGGATCTGGGCAAGGCTTTTTCCAGGTAGCAGTGGTTTGATCATGGCAGAGAACATGGTAGAAAGTCATCAGTGCTCCAGAAGATGTGTTGTCAAACGGCTGTTGTGGTGGTGGGAGACCAGGGTGTCCTTATCCATTGACTCTGTGGGAGCACATGACCTGTTGTTACAGGACCATCCCTTGGAAAGTGGGTCTAGGGGTTGGGGTCAGGGTCCCTAGGTGAGTTTTTGGATGGAGAGCTGGTTTCCTGCAAGGCCCTGCTCTCCTGCAGAGGAGCTTTCCTGTTTTACAGGTAGGAACCACAGATAAATGGGAATTCTCTTTGGCACCATGTTGGAGCTCTGGGAGAGGCAGGCAGTGAAGTGCTGTGTCATTTTGGTCTGAGAAATGGTGTTTCTCCAAGAGAAGGGGGTTATGTCTCCTCCCATGAACAGCAGCTCATGCAGAGGGAATTAGAGATGCCTTCAGAGACCTGTGGGCCAGCCAAGGATGGTGGTAGCCCCAGGAGGTGTGCTGGGGTACGGAGGGAGCTGGTGCTGCATTGCTTCCTTGCAGGCTTGTTCCTGGAGCTAAGGCAGAAACACCTAGCAGTGAACTGAAAAACCTCTTTAGGTTAATATTTCCCATCCAGGGAATACCCTAGAGCTGAAATACCCTAGAGTCTATACCCTAGAGCTGAAATCTTGCTTTGCCTGCAGGATAGAGTCAGGACAGGCACAACCATCTCGTGTGAGAGCTCCTCCACTGCTGTGCTACAAGAAACAAGCCCAAGATTTCCAGCTGTGGAGAAACTGATGCTTTTCTCCATTCCCATACGAAGCAATCTGCCAGCAAAGGAATTCATGATAATGAAAATATTTTTTGTGCGAAGTACAGTAGCACAGAGCAATAAAACCCCATAATTGCAGCAGGAATATTCTACATTAAACCAAACTATCAATTATAGTTTGCACAGAGGTTTGCTAGACTAAAAAGGTGATGCTTTCATGTGAAAAAATATTCATTATCGTCTTTCAAACCCACCTTAATTGCCAACATCAAAATTATTAATTAAGCAATACATCTTGCAAAACTGGATTGGCTCATCCAGTGCATATCGAGTGTGGTAAGAAAGGCATGGGGAGCATACAAGTCCCTGGATCCTTGCAAGGGAGAGCTGTCTATGAAGTCTGTACTCTGAGTTGATTTTGTGGCAAATGTAATTTTTTGGGGTGCAGTGTATTTAATTTGGCAGCAAAGCTGTAACAGAAAAGGTGACAAATTCTTCAGCCAGTCCTTCTCCTAAGGTTCCCTGTCTGGCAAACCCTCTGGTCCTGCAGCTGACTTTGGGGATGGCCAGGCTTTGTGCTGGGCATCGCTGCTGCCAGATCTCCCTGTCCCTGGGGCTTAGCCCCAGGTGGTCCAGGTGCCCCGAAATGTGATTTAGAAACATCCATAACAGTTGTAGTTGGTGCAAAAAAAGGCAAGGAGAGAATCTTAGTTCTGTTTTGCTCATCTGTCCCCACCCCGGCTGTATCTGTGCTGCTGGCTTCCAGTTGCTTCCAGTACCGTTCTGAAAAGCACAACTGCTTGGAAAAACAGAGCTATCATTTTCATGCTAGCAGAGGCCTTGGATAAAATTAAATTTTAAGACTACCGGTTGAGACCTGGATATTTAATTTCTTCAGCTTCTGATACCTCAGTCCTTGCACAAAAATGGCTTTTATGTATAATGTGGTTGGTCAGCATCATATCTGATTAGTGCAAGGAGAGTCTCAGACCTGCTCTGTTGTGTATCAGATGCTTGTTGTTATCTTTCTATTTTCCTTCTCCTTGGTTTTATCACTCAGAAACGTCCCCAAATTAATGGTGAAAAGCTATCACACAGAATGGTCCTCACGGTTACAGGTGAGACTCAAGAGTACAGCTGGATCCATGGGTATCCATCCAGCTTATGCTGAACCAACCAGACCTTTCCTCTCCAGGCACTCCAGTGCACCTTCCCCGGGTAGAAACTCCCCTCACTCTCTCTTGATGTGCTTAAAGCCCTTTTTGTGCTTGACCCTGATTTTATTATATGTGTGAACTTTCCATGATAACAATGAATAAGTTTTTTTCCTCTATATATGATTTTAGAGAATGCTATTATCTTCTCTTTCCCATTAGCTCTGGAGGAAAGTATGCCTCTAAAGTATTTGTCTAATCAATTTACAAAGACTTCTTTATTGCCCTTGGTGGATCATAAAGGCTGCTTTCCAAGGGAATGTTTACTGTAAAAGCTAATGAAGACATCATTGCTTTCTGTGGCACCTTGTAGCTTGTTCTCCAGCAAGAGTGATTGACTTCTTGTTGTGGCTGTATTTTAGCTTCTAGGTGTGTGTTTTAATGATTTTTTTTTCTCCTCAGGTTGTTAATGGTGGAGTTGGTGGATTGGACAAAGGCAGTGTGGTCTAAACTGGCAGGGCTTGTAGCAGGCAGGGAGGATATCTGGGTGCTCTCTTTGCTTTCCAGATTTTCTTTGCATAAGAAAGTGCTATTGTGTGCATCACTTAAAATTTATTTAATAATTTTTTAAATAATATTTTTAATATTTTAATAAAATTTAAAATTTTATTTAATAATTCTTTTAAGATTTTCTCTCCCACATCTCAGTGCAGGTAGGGTGTTCCCAATTACACTTTTACAAGTATAGATTTTGCACTTCGCATTCTCAAGAGCATGGAAATGTGATTAATGTAAAAGATTGTCAGTAATAATCAACAGCATTAATCACTGTTGATTTCTTACCTGTTCCTGCCCTCCATTTTACTAGAGAGCCGTTGTGCTTGCACTGGCCCATCTACTTCTGTGCAGTGAATAAAATCTTACACCTTGGTGCCCTCTTGCCCTGTGTTTTAAAGAAGTACTGTGAGGAGCCAGGGAACTGCTCGTCTGGGATTATTGGGTAGCTTTAGTCACAGTGGAGAGAAATAATGGGAGGAGAGAATAAGCATATTCTATTTGATGCCATTGCTTTGCTGCCACATGTGCTAAACTATGCACGCAAGACAAGTGGTTTTACATCTAATGTATATTTTCAGCTGGGGTGGCCTTTGTGACACATAAGTGACATAAGGTGAACAAACTGCTTATTAAGGTAAGACAATGAAGGCCCAATTTTAAAAGGTTAAGATGTACTAGAAAGTATCAGAGCATCCTCCAAGTCATTAATGCTGTACAGAATGCACAGCATGTGGTATTTTGAAAGGCCACTGTAACCTTTTCAAGCATGAAGCATGCTAAAAGGAATATATTTCCTTACTGCCTTGAAAAGGGAAATCAGTCTTTAAAAGCCTTAGTTTTTATTCGTTTTAAAAAAGAAACAAATTTGGTGCATAAAGAGAGGGAGGATCCTTAAAGCTAAGTGAGCAGTGAGCTGTCTGCAGCAAGGGAGCAGCCCTGGAAATCTGTAAGTGCTGTGAGATGTGGAACTTTATTTATTAAAGAGAAAAATATTCTCACTGTTGTATTTCTCCCCCAAATTCTTATCTGTGTTTTAAACTTTGCACAAGCCTGGTTTTGGCTCTATTCAAAGCAGCAAAACATGGTTGGATGAATGTATGGTGTGGTATCTCTGCACCTGTTTGCAGTGGGGAGCAGAGGTGAGGAGGCTGCAGAGTAGAGCAGGAAGGGGCAGTTTCACCCATCCTTTGTGCTGGCAATGTCCTGAGCTTCAGAATCTGAAGTATTGAAGCAGCAGTTAGTTCAGTTGGTGGGGGGGGGGGAAGAGGGGGGAGAAACAGGAGACAAGTCTTCAGGCAAACAAGCTACAAAGACATGAAAAGGGTTTGTGTATTCCATAAAGCTTGTCTGGTCCTCTGAGTTAGTGTTTGGTCTTATCTAAAGGACAACAGCTCCCTACAGAGCCAGCCTTGCTGTCCTGTGCTGTCACACAGCAGCACCACTGCCCCCACCCAGCTGGTCTCTGTGTTTCCAAGCCTGGCACATCTCGTTACCTGCTAGCATCTGAGAGCAGGAACAGCCCATTCATTTCTGCCCCAGGGATGCTGCAGCCATGCACCCATCCACTGGGGCAGCAGTAGTGCTGAATAGTGATGGACCTGCTGCCTCACTTCAGATCTGTTAGGATGACTTGGGCAAGACTACACTTCGAAGTGCTGTGGAAGTCCAGTTGTACCTCCTCCTAGCATGGTACAACTTGAGGACTGTTTTTTTGGGGATGTTGTTCCCCAGCCTGCTTTGCATTTTAACAGAGAAGATTGTGAAGAGTTAACAAGCCTCCTGAGACTTGAGAAAGCCCCCAGGTTGCCTTTTGCTGAAGTCAACTTACCTGTTAGATGGCCACTCTGCATTGAAGCAGCTGGGCTTTGCAGCAGGCATCTTGCTTTTGTTGCTGAGAAGGTCTTCATGAAACAAATTAACCAGATGCAAGTTCTGACTTAAGCCCACTGGGAACTGGGAAGATAACAGACCGTCTTGCCATAAGTTAAATATGAGCTCTTTGAAAGAATAATTTAAGTGCTACTTGTAGTCTGTCCTTGGCATCTGTTGGCTAAATGGCCTCTTCAAATATACACTAGTGCTCCAACTTCACTTGCTGTAGCTAAGCTCCTGATTGCAGGATGCTTTTTACTCCTGACTATTCAGCCTTTGACTCTTGCAGTGTCAGTGGAATTAAAGAGCATAAAGAGCAGGATTTTACAGTCAATGCTGCGGCTTTTGCTCGTGAATCCTGAAAGCTGCTCTGGAAGAGCAGAGGTTTTGTGTGTGGAGAGAAGAGATGAATTAAAATGTTTTATCCCCTCCTGAACACAGAGAAAGAGAGTCCTTATGTTTAGATTATCTCGATCAGTGGATATCTAAAGGCTGAGTGATGTGCAATGTGCCAGGGTTTTCAGTACATGTCTCATGGGAGCAGGGCTATTTTGCTTTTCTGAGGGGATGGGGGAGATTTTGGTCTATCTGGGGTTTCTCCAAGTTTTGAATTTGGTTTGCAAGCTAGGTTGTGCAGACTTGCAACCAAGCAGTTGTCACCCAGGTCTCTCTTTTCATACTTTACAGGTTCATCATCCACCTCTAGTTCTCAGTTTCCTGAAAACCAATGGCAATTTCAGTGTCCTTGTTTTGGGACTCCTGTGGGACTGCTCCCAGTGTGACACATTCAACAATCAGATCATAAAAGTGAAGTCTAGCCCATGCAAGGAAGGGACAAAGGATCTTGGCAGCTCACCAGCCTCGCTGTCTTTCTTGGCTGAGGCTTGCAAGCATCAAGTTGCACTCCTGTGTGGTGAAACAGTGGTTTAATGTTTGATAGTGATCAGATCAGGAGTAGAGCAGAGCACCAGGCATCTGACAGGTTGTAAAACCTGTCATATCCCAGACTTTTCTTCCCCATGACAGGGTTAGCCACTAACTGACAAGGGTACACTTTGCCAGAGTGGCAGCAGAGCCTTTAGGAGGAAGAAAAATGCTTTCAAAAACGAGTTCAGCTGCTTTCCACGTATCACAACATCTCTGCACAAAGCTGCATTCTCAGATGTGCCTTTGCAATGACTTTGAATATTTTCCTTTCTCCACTTCCCTGTTACCGGAAAAACAAACACACAGAGAGCCTTCTCCACAGGCTGCAGGTGCCCATTGGATGAGGCACGGGGCAGGATTGTAGGGCCATAAACATCCCTTGTGGTAGCTCCTGGTGTGGGGTGGATGTCTGCAGTCTGAGCACCAGATGCACACAGCTGTGAAAACCCACCTCTGGTGACACTGGTGTTACAGATCAGGCGAGTTTGGAAAGGGATGAACTTCTTGTCTGAACTGGAGAGGTTTCTCTCTTGAGCCTTTCCTCCCCTACCCATACATGCCTCTGTTCTGTTTTTCAGGATATTGAAGGGGTGAAAGTGCCACAGTGTCCATCTATTCACAGCCCACAGTGCTGACTGCTGTGTTGGTAAAACGGTTCCAACTAAATATTTTTTTTTTAATGCGCTTTTAATACTCCCTCACCCCTAAGTGTCTGTGACTTTTGCAAGGCAGCTTGGCCCTGGGATTTTGTGATGCAGCCCAGTGTATGCTTGTGTTGCACACTTTTCCCTACTGCGTGCACATAATCATACATAAATGCATGTGCCCTCGATCCACTTTTCCCAAACTGTGGCCAACCTCAGTCACATTAATATTAAAACTATAGGTTTGCAAAACCTTTGTGGCATCTGCATTTGCTGTAGGAGTATAAGGATGTTTGTTAATCCTTTTCCCATGACGCACTTTATACTACCTTGGATCTGGTATAGCTTTCACACCTTCGAATCAAAATCATAAAGATGATCGTCATAAGGCATAAAAAGTTAGCATGCTCTTATCTATTTTAATTTTGTTTGAGTGATGCCATCTGCTTTTCTGAATATGGCAGGTAGCTGAAGCAGGAGAATGTACCAGTTGGGAACTGCAGAAACAAAACAACGGTGTATTTCTTGTGGCTGATGGATCATTATTTTATGTGCTGGTTAAGTGAGAAACCCGGGCATCCTGGTAGAACCTTTCTGCAGAGTTCATCCAACAGCCTTTCCCGGCTCTGAGCTCTAATTGCAGCCCTGCTTTTCTCTAAATACCAAACGCTTGGTAATTTTAGCCAGACAGAAGCAGATATGTGAGTGCTTTTGCAGGATAGGTTAGTTGCACGAATTCCCCTTTTGGGAATCAGTCATGCTTGTACCTTCTCTGTCGGTTTCTTGGGAGGACAAAGGCTGCTCTCCTGCCTCTCTGCTCTGGGAAATGCCACTGGGATGTTACTTAACCCATGAGTGAGGATGCACTTGCTGTGATCTCAGCTATGGGGCAGATCCCAGCCTTTGCATGTGCGTGGCCTGCATGGGTCAGTGGCTTGGGATTAGGCCTGAACTGCAAGACTTTGAATTAACGTGGTTATTCTTCTGCTGAAAGTGATTATTTTTCTGCTAAAGTATTACTACAACAGAGTGGGTGTGTTATGTAGAAAGCTGCATATTTGGAGTACTCACTGTTGTTTGCCATCAGATCCAGAAAGAAATAAACTGGTTTTGTTAGCTATTTTATTAGAAAGGCAAGAAGTATCTGCTTAGCTGCGCATTGGTGTGCAAGTTGGTTGTTTGATTTTCATCTGCTGTAAGCATCTGTTGACAGGTGAGAAGAGCTCTTGGTGAGCAGGCTTGTGGCTTTGTTGCCTACCTGGATATAGCTGCTGCCCAGGAGGCCGATGGGTTAGGAGAAAACCGCTGCTTTGTGCTGTGCTGTTTGTATGAATGGATACAGACTGGCCCAAGCAGCTAAGACAGACATTAAATAAATGCCCTTGACTTCAGAATGAAGAGCTGAAGCTGATCTGCTGTCATGCTAGTGCTGTGCAGGAGCATGTTTTTAAAAGTGGTAATATATGAGAGTTGTTTCACTAGGTTTAGTTTCCATGTCATGTTATGGATTCAGTTTAACTCTGGAAGCTGATACTCATCTAATGAAACCAGAATTGGTGTCCAGCCAAGTGAAATAACTGTCTTTGGAGAAGAGTGAGAGGATATTGGGCTCTGTAAGGTATTTGCCATGAGTAGGGTAGCTTCTTTGGGAATAGAAAGCAAGAACATTCAAGTGAATTTCGTGGTGTCTTGGTACTTCTCAACTTTCCATGTTCTTGGTGACTAAATGAGCTAAAAGACTTTAGTAAGAAAAAGAAAAAAGTTCCTCTTTTGACACAATGCTGTATATCTACTATATGTCTTCAGAATGTATGAAGACAGTCTTTGACCTGCACAAATATCAGAGGTCCATACAGTTGCTTTAAGGTCACTTGAATAACCCTGTAGAATAATATGCTGGCATTGCCTTTGACAGATTGCCTGGAGATTTGCTTTCTGAAGCCAGTCTTCAGAGCCACTGTGTCTTGGTAGCAAAGACTGTAATAAAATTGTTTTGTTCAAAACAGACCGTTCTTCATTTTGACTCGTAATCAATAACTGTCTGTGGCTGGTGTCGCCTCGGACTGTCTCATGGCGACATATTGTACAGTGGAGTCCTGTATGCTAATCTGTGTCTATAAATAAAGATCCATCTCTGTGGAGACTCATACATCCTTCTGGGGCTGGTGGAGAGCTAGGGGCTAAGAGGGGAGATCTTGTTCAGTAGACTTTGGTTAATTTGTATTCTGCTTTTTCCTGAAGGGAGACAGGATTTAGTACTTCTGGCTGGACAAGTGGTATGTTTGCCGTGTCTGTGGCAAATGTCTTTGCATTCCTCATGGCTGAATAAAAGAACAGCCACAGTGTTTCTGGCAAACATGCATAGATGACAAGTTCTGGCCAACCCCTCTTGAGTGTGGGTGGAGTAACAGCACATAGGGTCTTGTCCCTGCAATTAGGGAGGTCAAGTCAGTAGTGCTCAGTGCCATCTTTGGGTCAGCTCTTGGTGGGTACACAGGGATGGGTTTGGGGACAGCACAAACCTGTGCCAGTGCTTCCTCAACCTCTCACCTTGACAGGACCGTGTGTTCCATTGGCACCCCAGTGCCTTCCAGTGAGATGCTGGTTGGTGATAAGGATTTATTTAGGGATGTGGCTAAGTGCCACAGGAGTCTGACTGGTTCCACGTGTCCCAGTTTAGCACTGTAGACGCCAGGAGGGAGCTGTGGGCAGAGCATCCTGGTTGAAACGTGAGGCTCGTGTGGGATCTGCTGACTTACAACTTGCTTCTGCTCTGGTGGAATTGCAGGATTTTTTTTTAAAGATGCTTGCAAAGGCTTCTTTATATGGACGTCTGAGGGAGAGGCTGGCAGTGTGGTGGGAGGATACTGAGTTACTTTGGGCTGCAGGACACAGTGTCTGTGGAGCAGATGAGTCTATTTATACACACAACTGATGGTGGGCATGCGGAAGCTCTCGGGCTCCTATGTGAGCTGTTGTCTGTGCTGATAGGAAACAGCCGGATGGATACTGGGGAGGTCAGAGATGCTCTGTCATCCCGAAGTGGGGCTGTACATTATAGCTGGTATATTTGTTGTCCTGTTGCTGACTTGCTGCAGCATATGCAGGATGTGACTTAGATGCAGCAGAGTACTCGCCTTGAATGCCATGGTCTGACCAGAAAGGCATGGCTGCCATGAGATGTAGGAAAAAGGTTGTATGATGGTGGTATGGGGTTATTCCTGCAGTCCTGCTCTCTCATGGGCTCAGAGGGGGTTTAGGCACAGCCCAGCAAGGAGGAAGGCCCCGTGCCTCATGTGCCAGGGAGGGAGCAGGGTGGCCATGCGTGGCTGAGCTCCAGAAGAGCAGGCAAGTGCGTTGGTGGCTGCTGCTGGATGATAATGAATATGAAACAGGAGCAGCAGAACATGGATCTAACTCAATGTCTGCCTACACTGTTTCAGACCATGGCTTAAAGAGCATTTCTCTCCATCAGCTGAAGCTGCTTCTGCTCTGCTGCTTTCCTCATCACGGCTCTGTGGTGAACCAGGCTGGGGAGTCAATGCAGAGTAAAAATAACTGAGGTGGAAGAGAGTGCAGCTATGGTACACCATACCACTGAGGGAAATGCCAAAATGTGCCCACAGGGGTGAAGCAAGAACATGCACGTTTTGAGTCTTAGATGGCACGTGGAAACCAACCAAGAGCTGTTTTTCTGGCTTTATACTTCTTTTTTGCTGTTTTTGGAGTGTCTCTTCCTTTATATGAACTCTCTTTCACTGCAGGGAAGGCTTACAATTGGTATATTGAGATATCCTGCCTCTGGACAGTTATCTTAGAATGTGAGGTGATGGTCCATTTGGGATCTTTCTCTCTTTGGCTGTTAGATTCCATGCTTAAATTGCATAGCTGGCAGTAAATGCTGCCAAAATGTCTTGTAGATGAAGCAGCTTCATAAGAGCTTTAGTGCCACAACCTTTCCCAACCCCTACAATTACATTTTAATTCAATATTTCACTGGAGTTTTCGAATAATTCTAAATTAATAGGGACCAGATTGCAGAGGGAGGAGCTGGCATCATTCCCTGTTTGCTTATAGAGTCTTCTGCACTGCAGATACCCAGTTGATACACACAGCTGGGAAACCAGGTTTTCTCCAAGGACAGTTGAACGATTCCTGTTAGAGCTGAAATGCTCTAGAGTTTAAATGCTGAAACAGCTCCTAGGCAGGGCGCTGCAATGACAAACATGTTACACATTGGGGGGGGGAAGGGAAGGGTGTGGGAAGAGAGAAAAGCACTATTTTGGTTCCATCTTTAGTTTAAGAGTGTTGTTAACAAGCAGCAAAGCAGTTACAGGAAAGGTCCTCTGCTGTCATGCCTGGCTCTGAGCTTTTGAGTTTATGGATTGTGAGCAGGCATGCAGTGATGTCAAGGGGGCTGTGTCATTTGGGGTGCCTGCGGTGCTTCTGCCTTGGTAGGAATGAAGGCTGCACTTAGTTCTGCATCCACAGGAATCCCTGCAAGCTCATCCATGGAGAGCTGTGGGCACCTTCCCCTTGCCCTCATCACCGTGCTTGTGGTTTTGTCTGGGCTCTGGCCAACTATGACTTTAGCTGAGCCATCTCCTTGCCACAGGGACTCAATTATCTTCCCCCGATGGCAGGGCTGAGGGGTTTTCTGCCAGGGGCTGGCTAGGAGCTGTGCATGGCTTGAGGCTGGGTTGCCAGCTTCCCAGACAATCCTTGAGCAATGGGCATATAAAAGGATGGTTAAAATCTCATGGATTCCCCCAGAGGCAGTATTTCACCCCTTTTGCTTAAAAATGGTAAGGAGAACAAAGAACAGCACCAATAGTCTAGTGATGGACAGACTTGTGTAAGACTTCGGTGTGTTGGGCTTGATGTGTTTAAACCACTGGATTTAGTCACAACAAATGAAAGCAACAGCCTTCATTTAAATAATTGACTTGAATCTTGGGTTTGCATTTATATTTATTGAAGTGATTCTCATGGGCTGGTAGACATAAAATACACTGAGGAAGAGAGGCTGTGCTACACTGGATTTGGTGTTTCCGCTTTCTTATCCAGGAAAAAATCCAGTGTCCATGCATACATATTTAATAAGTTGTATAGATTTATATGTGTGCATTAGGATTTGTAGCATTCTTGATATAATAATTACTGTTGTTTTGCCGGTGATTTTGTCTCAAACTCTCTTTGAAAAGAGACTGGAATTCAATTCCTGTGCACAAAAATAGCATTTGCAAAGCTGTATTGAAATATAATTACCTAAAGCATATCAGATGCACACAAGAAATACTGTCCTTTGCATTAGTACTGTGCTTCTAATGAGGAAGTTTAGAATGTGAAAAATCTGGTCTGATGGCCTGTCTGTACCATGCTTCTGAAAATCTGAGGATTAGTAGATCTCACTGTTTCTTTGTAAGAGAAAACTCTACTAAGCTCCCCACTTTCAAGTGTGAGAGGATAAAGTTATTTGAAAAGCCTGGGGCTAGTGTGGTACCTTCTTACAGGGTAGATCTGCTGAGCCCCTGCACGCAGAAGTCACCTTCTTTAGTCCAGATTGGTGGCTTATTTGCTGTAAAACTTTGTCACCAAACCTAATTTTAAAAAGTTTTCTCTTTGAAATCTCATTTCTGGTGGTAAATAATTAATAAAAGTATTTGAAATCTTCAGCTGATAGTGAAAGAGTATTACAAAATGTATTTGTGATGTGGTTTGAGAATACTTTCTTGTTAAAAAAAAAAAAAAAAAAAAAGGCCATGCAGATCCCCAATGCAAATTGTTGCCTCAAATTCTGGTCCTGGTCTTGCAGTGACATTACTTTCGTGTGGGAGATCCACTGGAAAATTTGCTGCCCATATGTAAGTGCAGGCTTTGAGCCACTGGAAGTATTTCTAGTAAATTCACTTTTCAGGCAGTTGAAGGAAAAGCAAGTTTCTGTCAATAAAAATCTTTGTTATCTTGAAAAATCAGTTCTGAATGGAGAAACCATAACATCATCAAAATGTGTAAGACTAAATTGTATTTTGAGCATTTACTAAGGAAAAGATGACAAGATAACATACCAAAGTTCTTTAAGAACTAAAGATAGGAACACTGACTGTGAGAGTGAAAAATGGGCCATTTCAGGGCTCTTGTGGTTTCTGATATGGGAGGGAAATTCACTTAATTCAAAAGGGAGAAAGTTATCTATAAACAGTTTCATTAAGTTTTCATGATCAGTAGATTGGGAAAAAGAAACAATATCTATGTGACAGACTTCTTTGAGGTCAGAAATTCTGTCATTTTAGTGGTAGTGAAAAGACTGTAGTTCTTTTTCTTGACATAAATTGGGCCAGACGTTGCCAATAGTATTTTAAAAATTGGTAATGTGATTAGCAATTTAATGCTGACTTTACATAGGAACGTTGCTAATATTTAATCAATGTAAACACACTTTGTGTCTGCGCTTTGCAAGCAGGGGTGGTGTGAGACCTTGCAAAGCTGCCATGGCATGTGCCAGCTCTGTGCAAGCTGGTCACAGCCTGCCCCAGGTCTGCAAGGGGGAAGAGCTCCTCTGCCTCTCTATAGCTGTCACGTCCTGGTCTGCCTGCAATATGAGCAAATTTGATCTTTGATTGCCTCCAACATTAGAGATGTCCCAAGGGATCATTGTTTGGCCCTTTGTATCTCTGCTCTGACCTGTCAGGCCTTTTGGCTGCTCCTCCCTGGATGTTTTCTACCTCAGCGGTACCTTTCTGGTACCTTTATTTGCACCGAAGCTCATCCACCATCCATACCTCTTTTTTTCTCATTCACTCCACTTTTGAGGTCTCTCATCACTATTCAAGCCAGCAAGAGAGATGTTTGGAGTCAATCTTTTTCCAACTTCCCATGTTAGATTGATAGTTTTTAAGTAATTCCCATTTATCAGTGGATAGGAGTACTAAAACATGCTGTTTACAGTTGTTAGTATTCCTGCTCTAAATTTGTTGTTACACTTGCTGAACAGGCAAGCACTCTCCAGGCTAGTATGTGGCTTAGCACATGTCCATCTGCACGTATTTTTTTGTTGGGAATGGCAAATTCCATGGCTCATTGTCTTGGTTTGAAAGACAGGTGTCTGCCAAGGAAGGCAGGAGTCTCCCTTGAAATGAAAAAAAAAAAAAAAATTGCAACCCCCTTCCCTCCGAATTATTATAATTTTGAAATTAAGGGGCTTTCAGGCAAAGGTATGAGGAATAAGAATAACAGTTCTCAGCAAACGGAACCACAAACCCAGTCCCAGCCTTCTCGGCTGTCAGACCCTTTCCCCTCGGGTGCAGTTCCGCTCGCAGCCGGCAGGGGCGCTGGCGGCTCCCGGTGAGCAGGGCAGGTGCGGTGGTTCCCCCGCGGCTGCAGGGGGCGCTCCGGAGCGAGCTCGGGGAGCACGCGGCACTGGTGCCCTGGGAAGGGATGGAACAAAGGCTTCACAAACTCCTGGGCAGCCGATCCCAGTGTCCGGCCGGACCCTCGGGAACAGCAGGCTGGAACGGCAGGCTGGAACGGCAGGGATGAGCACAAATCCCAGGTGGCAGAGGAGATGTATCCAAACGGGGAACCCCCCGGAGGTCTGGGCAGGCAGGGTGAGCAGGGCTACAACACAGCGAAGGCTCAAAGCAACGGCAGGGCAGGGCGGCCACAGCCCAGCTCCCAGCGGGGCAGGGAAGGCGGGCTTGGGATCCCGGGGCTTCTCCAGCAGAATGAAAAGCAGCCAAAGAAAGCAGCCTCCCTCTCCATCCAAACGCCAGGGACCGACTGCCTGCACACCCAGGTGAAACAAAAGAGTAGCCAGATGCACCCCTCCCCAGTGGCTAAGTCTTTTGTTTTTCATATGTACCCAGCAATTTGTCCCCCTAGCAACACATATGGGGAAAATTCCTTTAACAGAAAAAAAACCCCAGGAGAACTCCTGAAACCTCTACACACCTCATCATCAGAATTGTGCCAATACTGTCTCCTACTTCACTGAGTTGTAGAGCTGTTTTAAGCAGCTGAGAGCCCTTGGCTCGAAGTATCATGGGTGTTTTCCAAGCAAGTTAGCAAAGAGAACACCCAGCTGGTCTGAAGTCAGCATGGAGCACAGGGGAACCCCTGGGTGCTTTTGCTTCAGGGGAACACGGGTGCAGTGTGACAAGGGCTGGGACCCCCCTGGTGTTGCTGGTCCAGCCTCAGCTGTACCAGGTGGGCTTGCTGATGGCTCCTTCGGTTCACAGGACTGGTGTCTGCAAGGAACACAGTTTCCTCCTTAGTTACACTGAGCTCAGAGCCTGTGGCTTGGAGTGTTAATGGCTGTGGTCATTATCAGTATGTGCACATGAGGCTGGGCATTTTTTCTGTGCAAATGGACCCATGGAGAGATGCCTCATTTTATTTTACAGACAGTGCTAAACCATGGTTTTCTCACACCCACCCTTTCTTCCCTGCCTCCACTCAGGCTCGGGGTGAGTCATGGATGAAGGAAGCAGCATGCAACTCTGTGAGAAGGTGGGGTATAAGCATTCAGTGAAACGTGCTCCAAGTGCAGTATTCAGCTTCCCAAAATAAACTGCGAAGTAAGCCCTTTCAGGGGCAGGCAGCAACAGCAAACGTCTGAGGAAAATACAAAAGCTGTCTGGAGAGTCCCTAGGGCTGCGCTCTGTGGAGGGGCTCTGGGCACCACAGGAGCAGTACTGAATACCCAGGGGGTCTTTTTCTTAATGAAAAACACAGCAACCCCCCCCTTGTGCTACAGAGACTTAATTAAACAACAGCATGCGGTTCTTGTGCTTCTTGGTGATAACCGAGTGCCAGATGATGGGATGTAGCAGAGCTTTCCTCATGTAAGTATTAGTACTGTGCTGTGAAAATGAGACTGGCATTAAACAGTCCTCCTGATTAATACTGGAAGTTGAGTGCTCTGGGTTCTTATGTATGAAATTAAACGTTGTGCATCTGATGTAAAATGCTTGCAAGACAGGTAATTAATAACATTAGAAACGAATTAACTGGAAGTCCTGTGTATCTGATGATGACTACATGAGCAGACTTGATTTGCAAATCACTCTGGATGTTGTGGAGAGGACTGGGGCTTTTATTCTCTCACAGCCTCCTGCTTGCTCAGGTGGGGAGGGGACAAGCCCAAGCAAGGGCTTGGTGCTGTTGTAGGCTTGTTGCAACCTTTCATCTTCCTCACCTGGAAACGCAGGGATGAGCGAATTAGCAAACAAGTTCATGCTTCCATGTTTTCCAGTCCCCATGACAAGGATCCAGTGGGAACTGGTGGCTGACACCTGGGAGGAGGATGTAGCAAGGCTGGGAGTGGGTCTGCATTAATGAGATGGTGCGTGCCTTGGCCCATTGCTCCCCTATGCCCAGGTCACACCGAGTGACATCTGCCAGGGCCACAGAGAGGCAGAGCTGCACTTCCAGCCTAATTAGCAGCAAAACATCTTTCCAGCACAGGAATGCTTTGGCTTCTCCCACATTCCTGCTTCCATCCATCAGTAGCAGCACAAGGGTGGATGGGTCTTCAGTGGGAAAGGGCTCAGTGACGCCTTGTGGTCCCCATAATCCATTCCTGGAGAGCTGCTGCCTTGTTCCTTCATTGGATTTGTCATTGGTCAGCTCAGGATGGATTTTGGAGGGGGGGAAAACCCCGGAGGTTAGCAACTCTGTGCTCTTGCTGTCCTGTGCTCCAGCCCCCTTCCTAGTTGACAACATCATCTTCAGTCTTGGATGTGGGGTTTTGGAGATGCTGTGGTGGGTGCTAGGGATGTGCAGGGGAGAGTGCAGCATGCCCAATCTGTAGGATATGGGCACCTTGCTGCAGAGGGGTGATTGAGTTGTTCCCTACCATCCCTGGCTGCGGGTCCTGTCTGTGGAGCAAAGATGTTTCAGGTGTAGGTGCTGCTTTTAATGCAAACTCCCTCAATATGAGCACTTGGAAACCCTGATGGAAGAGGGCCAGACACCTCAAACCAGCAAGGCCAGGGGGAAAAGTTAAAAGGGGAAAAATGTAAGAGTGAGCTGTGTGTCTGCTTTTGCCTGGTTTGGAATGTTCTCCCAGCCATGCGGAATACCACAAGCTGCTTCATGCACTGCCAGTGCAAAGTGGCAACTTGAAGGTGCCAAGAGGGAGTGAGACTTCTTGGAGCTTTTTTTTGTCCTTCCAACAGGTAGTAAACAGGGCTCTCTTCTCATTATTACTAAATCAAAACTCTATTGATTCTTTCTGTGAAAATCCAGTGAGACATAAAATGTTTTATTTATGCTTTTAACCCAGGCTTGCTGCAAAAATGCTGGTTTTGTAAATAAATAAAATTAAATTCATTGCCAAGCCAGAGGCTTTAAAAACAGACCAGCTCTCTCTGGCGTCTCCTGGTTGATGGGAGGCTCAGTCATGCTGGCTGATCCCTGCATGCCTGTGAGCTGCCCTGGGCACCACTGGTGTGGGAACAGGATCCAGCTCTATGTGCAGTGTCAGGACCAAAAGTGCTGTCATGTCCTTGTCTGTCCCCTGCCACTGCACTTCCTCCAGGAGCTCAGAAGCTACCAAAGTGCTAAAACACCTTTCCCTTTGTCCTGGGTTGCAGTGTATTCTATTACCATCCCCATCAGCCGTTGAAATCAGGTGGGGCAGTGTTTCCTTGCCTCCTCCCCCCAGACTATCTTTCTGTTAATTGCCCATCATTGTCCTGCCGCCTGACTCAGAGATAACTCCCTCTGGACTATCTTCTGTTAATGAGCCTAATCAACACTTTGGCCTCATGACTCATTACCCCATTGTGAGATGCTCCACCCAGAGGGAGGAACCAAGCATCCCATCGTGGATATAATCTGAGGCTGAACACCAGAGACACCGGCTTCCCACTGGATTTCCAGAGGACAGGAGCTACACAGCCACCACTGGACTTCCTGAGGAAGAGCAGACTGTTTTACTACAGGATCACTGCTTCAGAGGACTGCAGCCACCATTCTACCAGACTGCTACCACCACCCTGCCTAACAGGGTGTCAGGTTGTACCTTGACTCTGTCAGTTTGACAGTGTTTTCTTTTACCTTTTTTTTTCCCCTTTTCTTTAATTTCCATTAAATTGTTATTCTGACTTGGTGCCTCCCACTGGTTTGTTTTCAAACTAGTACATAATTTGGCGCCCAATGTGGGGCAGCTCTGAGAGAAAGTCAGAATTACAATTTTGTGTTAACCGAAACCTATTCACCATGGTGCTCAGCTTGTCTACGTGGGTACTGTATCTTGCTCTCTATATTTTTCCTCACATGGGGAACTACCTGCCTGTAGTATTACTCCTGTTAAAACCAGGGAATGGTATGAGAATTGCTTTAATGGTTTATTATGCCTACAGCATAATAACCTGTGAGGCGATGAATACCATTCGGAGTATATACTCAGTTTTGTTTGGCTGTCCTAGTCTGGGCTCCTATGTCTGGGATCTCCTCAACAATCGCACCCAGCCCCTGGTGGGAGGAGTAGAGAGTGGTTTCTTCCAGCCTTTCAGGCCAGGCACAGCAGTTTTTGAAAATATTGAATTCCCTCTGGATGTCAAAGATGGCATAAACTTGCTGTCAGTTCTGCTTGGTCTTCTCTGTACAGCCTGCACCATCTACACCATGCTTAGAATCAGAGCTATGGCACAGCATCCTCAGGATGAGGGAGGGAAAAAGAGCAGAGCAACAAACACCGTGCCTACGCAGACTGACACAGAGGAGAAAGAACCCAGACACAAGACAACAGCGTCCATGTCCACACAGACTGACACAGAGGAGAAAGAACCCAGACACAAGACAACAGCGTCCATGTCCACGCAGACTGACACAGAGGAGAAGGGAACCAAAAGCACTGTCAGCGTCCCCATGCAAACCATCACTGAACCAGAACAGCCTAAACCGATTGCAGTTGCCCCCGTCCAGAAGAAGAAATCAAAAAGCAAATCAGTCCGCATAGTGACTGACGAGGATGCAGCAGGACCTTCGCACCCAGCAGAAGAGGCAGAGCCAGAGATCATCACTCGGTCGCTATCCCTGGGTGAGCTGCGAGACATGGACGCTGTTGCTTTGCATTTGGTTCCTTTCTCCTTTGTGTCAGTCTGCGTAGCCATGGTGTTTGTTGCTCTGCTCTTTTTCCCTCCCTCATCCTGAGGATGCTGTGCCATAGCTCTGTTTCTAAGCATGGTGTACATGGTGCAGGCTGTACAGAGAAGACAAAGCAGAACTGACAGCAAGTTTATGCCGTCTTTGACATCCAGAGGGAATTCAATATTTTCAAAAACTGCTGTGCCTGGCCTGAAAGGCTGGAAGAAACCACTCTCTACTCCTCCCACCAGGGGCTGGGTGCGATTGTTGAGGAGATCCCAGACATAGAAGCCCAGACTAGGACAGCCAAACAAAACTGAGTATATACTCCGAATGGTATTCATCGCCTCACAGGTTATTATGCTGTAGGCATAATAAACCATTAAAGCAATTCTCATACCATTCCCTGGTTTTAACAGGAGTAATACTACAGGCAGGTAGTTCCCCATGTGAGGAAAAATATAGAGAGCAAAATACAGTACCCACATAGACAAGCTGAGCACCATGGTGAATAGGTTTCCGTTAACACAAAATTGTAATTCTGACTTTCTCTCAGAGCTGCCCCACGTTGGGCGCCAAATTATGTGCTAGTTTGAAAACAAACCAGTGAGAGGCACTAAGTCAGAATAACAATTTAATGGAAATTAAAGAAAAGGGGGAAAAAAAAAAGGTAAAAGAAAACACTGTCAAACTGACAGAGTCAAGGTACAACCTGACACCCTGTTAGGCAGGGTGGTGGTAGCAGTCTGGTAGAAATGGTGGCTGCAGTCTTCTGAAGCAGTGATCCTGTAGTAAAACAGTCTGCTCTTCCTCAGGAAGTCCAATGGTGGCTGTGTAGCTCCTGTCCTCTGGAAATCCAGTGGGAAGCCGGTGTCTCTGGTGTTCAGCCTCAGATTATATCCACGATGGGATGCTTGGTTCCTCCCTCTGGGTGGAGCATCTCACAATGGGGTAATGAGTCATGAGGCCAAAGTGTTGATTAGGCTCATTAACAGAAGATAGTCCAGAGGGAGTTATCTCTGAGTCAGGCGGCAGGACAATGATGGGCAATTAACAGAAAGATAGTCTGGGGGGAGGAGGCAAGGAAACACTGCCCCACCTGATTTCAACGGCTGATGGGGATGGTAATAGAATACACTGCAACCCAGGACAAGGAGAAATACTGATGCAGCCCCAGAGCTGCCGGGTGCTCCTGATTGTTCTGCAGGGTTTCTTCTTTGTGCTTTGAAATAGATAAAACTCAATTTTGTGTGGTAGGTCCTGGGATAGATGGTGTTTGCAGAGCCCCTGATGCAGCAGATACTTGCAGAGGTGGAAACAAAACAATGGCAAGGAAGGATGAGCAGCAGGCACCCAGAGAAGGAATCGTGAATCATGTGTTTTGTAAAGGGCTAGAACAGCTCCCTTGCCGAGGTGCTGCTGTGTGTGGGACGCTGCAAGTAACAACAGGAGCATTGCAGCCTCACACAGGGTCAAGTGCAAGGGCAGGTTTCTGAGATTCTAAATTGCTTTCAGACATGATTTGTGCAGAGTTGGTGTCGAAGGGGAGGCTGATCCCAGGAGACAGTTGTTGGAAATGAATCTGCCTGTCTGCACAGCCCCTCCACGTCCCTAGGTGAATAAAGTTTTGCAACTTTAAACAGTCCTGTGGAAGTCTCAGAATTGTGAAGATATGATTACACCCCAGTGCCCTCACTGCCAATTCTAGTGAGAGCAGTGTAATCCCAGTGGAGGAAGCATCTGAGAACAAACAAGTTACCAGTCAGTCTCAGTGGAGCACTTGACTTGTAAAACATTTTTTAACAGGAGTGATGCAAAGTAAATCAAAAAATGGGCCAGTCTTCCTGTGCCAGCTGACTTTTGCAGTGATATTGAAATAAAAGGGGTAACAGCTCTGTACTTGTAAGCTGGGAAAAATTGCTAGCAATTAGTGCGACACAAAGATTTTGGTGTCTTTCTGGTGCTTTTCTTAGGGGATCGAACAATGTTTTTTAGAAAAGGATGCATTCACAGTGGATAAGCAAAACCTGGGATTCATAACTCATTGTTGCTCATGGGAGAAGCTTTCTTAGGCCTTTTGGCATGAGAACAGGAAGAACACAGCCTATTCCATGTAAGGCTGCCTCTGTACATGATTTGACTCCATGCTGGAAAAGGGATGCTCCCTATAGAGCAGGAAAGTTTCCTCTGAAATTTTGAGGCAAACGGTCTTAATATGAACATCTCTTTGGTGGTGGGTGCTTCTTTGCAGGAGTCATTGCAGCTCAGACAAGTCTCCGCTGAGCAACCTTAAATTTTATAAATAAATAAATAGTGGCAAGGCCTTCAGAGAAGAACATTTTCAAAAAATGAGGGTTTTGACCAAGGTTGGTTTAACCTAGTTATTTGGAGGTCTGTAGTCCTGGCTTGGCAGGGGAGTGACTGCACTTGCGGGATGTGGGCATTTGTGTGCCATCCTGCTGCCACGTGTCCCACACAGAGCTCAAGTGGGAACTCTGAGGTGGGGAGACCCCAGGGGTCCCTGCTATGAATTGTCCTCATCAGCTCATTTCTCACAAGTCTCCAGCTACCAGTTTTAATCCACTGTAATTGAGCAAACGTTGGTGGTGCAAAGGTTGGGAGATGCCAATGTTTATTTTATGTGATTATTTTATTAGATTTTTACATTTATTGTGTTTCTTTTATTAGATTTTTACATCTAATCTGATGGTCTGTCTTGGACTGTGGCTCACCATCAGTTTTGAGTTAGATGACCCCAGGAAGTATAATCCCAAACTCTTGCACAATCACCCCAATAGCTGTGCACCCTTAGCCTGCTGTCTGCAACTTGTGTTGACACAAGCCAGTGTGGAAGCATTGGAGATCACACTAGTGAGTCAGGCACTAGATGGAACTATGAGGTTTTCAAGGCAGGAAGATCAAAATTTTCATTTCTGGTTTTTAGGGGCCTCGCTTCCTCCTTAGAGGACCAAGTGTAATTTCAGGTCTACTTGACCTTTTAGCTTGGAGAAAGGCAACCTTTATACATGATTCATGAGCACAGGGATGGTTTGTTCGTTGAACATGCAAACAAATTACTTGCTCCAGCCTGGAATTTAAACTGACGTTAAGCTCTGAGAACATCTATATTTAATTACCTCTAAGGGCCAGAAAACAAAATGGTGTAATTAGAAGTGAAGCCCTTCCTACATAAGGAGTTTATCATAATAAAACCCTGGCTTTCTACTCTGTGGAGATGCAAAGAAGTGTTAACTAAAGCAAATCATCTTTAGCACAGGTTTCTTGGTTGTGTTTTGGGACTCGCTTTGGGTCTGGATGTAACCTTCTGCAAGTGGTGGTTTGGAAATGTAGCAGGAATAGCCTGTCCCTCTGGCATGGGGTTTTTGTCCTGGGTAGCATCTCTCTCGTGAGCACCAGTGGCAGGTGGGCAGTGGCTGTCCTGGGGCAGCTCTCCCCTCTTCACCTTCAGCTCCTTCAGAGCAGTGATGCAGAACACTGACCCTGAATGCTTTTAGCCAAATGTTTAATGTTCTTTCCATCCTGCTTTTATTAGTGCATGTAATCTCAGGCCAGGATGGGCAGTGACTGAGGGAGGAGTAAAACCGTTTTCCATTTTTTTCTCATTTGAGGAGTTCCCAGGGGATGGAGACTTCTAAAATAAATATATACTTGCGTAAATAATTTTAGCAGCCCTGGCCAAGTTACGTTGCTTCGCTTTTGATTTTGCATTTCTTCTTTTTGCAGCCATATTTTGTCCCCCTCTGCCCCAAAACATTGCCATTCCAGGCAGGAAGTTGGACTCCACCTTGGCAGTTTGCCAGCTGCTGTCAGAGGTGGCAGCATAAAAAATTATGGATGTAATCTAGCCCTTTGAAAAACTGACTGTAAAATGCTGAACTGTAAAACCCTTACCTCCTCTCAGAAGCAAGGCCAGGGTTATTAAACACAAAATATTGCACATTAAAACAGCATTAATCAGCTTGACTGGAAAAAAAAATCTCTTAAGAATCTTCCAAACTCCACATGGACGCTAAGGTTTGTAGCTTTGTCCTTGACTTGCTGTGTTTTACTGTGTGCACAGTTTCTCCAATTTCTCAAGACCTCTGCAAATGCAAACTCTTGACTGAAAAAGCCAGACAAATTGGAAAGTGTTCAGGCTATTAGCTGAACACTTAGCTTAGACTACAAAATTAGCTTAGACTACGGTATTTGGTGACTAACTTTTAATAATTCTTAATATTCAAATTTTCTTTTAATATTTTTTCCCAGCCTTGTGGCATACTAAGTTTATGTTTCCAGAGAAACTGATTTTACCGAGGAAAGTGAGTGCAGGCTCTATCCTGTGCCTGAACCGAGTAGCAGCATATGTGTCCAGAGCTGTTTCAGCCCATGGTTCATTCTAGGGAGATGTGGCATTCTACAAAGGCTGCAGAGATGGCAAAATAACTGGTCTGTGTCAGAGGAACCTGCCTGTAAACTGGGAATATCACACTGCTTGCAGTATTGAAGCACCCTACAGCTGCCTTTGGCTGGTGCTGTCACGGTGCTTGGGCACAGAATTGCACATCTGCATTTCTAGACTGTGGATTCTGCATGCTGGCATGGGCTGCCTGCGGATGCATTGGTGTCGGCCTGGAGTCAGAGAATGTGGGAAGTTGGAAGGGGTCTCTAGCCATCTTTTCAATCCTTTCCTTGTACCAGATCCAGCTTCACAGTCAAGTCAGGTGGCCTGCAGGAATTGCAAAGTGATTTCTGCTTTTGGGGCAAAAATCTATGTGTGGACATAGATATCCCAGCACTTGGACAAGTGACTCGTCACATAACCTGTCATCAGAAAGAAATTATTTAAACCCTCCTGCTTAGAAAAGTCCCTTGCTAAGGTAGGCAGGAAACACTTTAGGAAAACCAGCTGCAGAATGTAAGACTCTTTAATGTTTGTGGAGCTTCAGGCAGAAACGTGTTTTACAGGGAAGGTGTGCACAGATGAGTGTGAAGTCTGCAATGCAAATCACAGTGGCACTGGAGGATGTGTGAGAGATAGAAATAGCCAGACTTTGCTCAACTAATTCGTTCTCCAGATCAGGAGAGCTGTTTCTATAAGTACAGGGAGCTGAGTGCTTTAAGGACCAGTACATCAGTTGGCGTTGCATGGTTAACATTCGCATAGGCAATAAACACCATTTGCTGAAGATTTGTTCAGCAGTTCTCATCATCAAATCCACTTACTTTGAAAAATGTCATTGGTACCTTAGTGAATACATTGCTGGGAGAATGTGCCTTCATTCTCAAAGAAACTGGAAGAAATAGTGGAGTCGCTTGGCGTTTATCATTGCAATCCAGCAGTAAAAACAACATTTGGGGGAGAAATTAGCATTAGCAAAATGTGTGATTATGGTTTAACAGCTACGATAAAGGAGTAATTCAAAGTGTAGTTTGCTAATGGCTTTCAAGAATAGTCTTTATCCTACTTTTGATTGCAAATAGTCAGGTTTAAAACAAGGAGATAGCAGAGGTTTAGTCTACTTCATTACTGGTTGCACTTCAGCTCGCTTTACAAAAGTACAATATCTTTTTAGTTCAGGGATTTTTTCCTTTCCTTGAATTCTGTGCAGTCACTGTTTTACTGATTTTTTTGTACAGTATCAGCGTTGATGTGATCTGCTGACGTGTCTCGTCGGGCTCTTTGGAAGAAGAGCCTTGGTGAAAGTACAGTGGGTGCTTTGGGTGGGAGAGGAACTTTGCCTTTCCCTTCGCCCACCCCCTTTGCTTGCAGGGACTGTCAGGGCTGTTTACTGTCATCAGGTACCTCACCCTGACTTTCTAGTTCAGACTCATTAAAACCAAGCAGTAGTAAAAGAAGAGTAAGAAGGTGCTGTTGAGTCTGGCATTGATTTTTTGATTTTCCTGTCGTTAGTAACTGTGTGCAATGTCCCTTGGGGAGATGCTAAGCCAGTGAATTTCCATCAGAAAGATGTCTATTTTGAGGACTGAATTATTTGAATTATTTGAATTTTAAAAACCCCAAACAAAAAACAGTGTTAAGCTCATTCTGAGCTCTTGCTCTTAGTCACTTTCTTGTTAGCTGATATGAGCAAATATGTTGATTGAAGATTCATTGGGCCATGCAGTGCCTGGCAGACATTTGAGCAAAATTATAAATTTTAAATTTTTTTCTTCCCAAATGCTTCAAAATTTAGACCGTTTCTGTTATTTTACTTTTCAAGGTTGTAACAGTTCGGAGTAAAGTGCAATAATAATTTTGAAGGGGTTTTTCCATTTTAAACTATGCAGACTTGAAGTGACACGGGTATGGAAATAATATTTATGTTGAAGGCACTGGATAAAGTGCTGTAATTATGATAGAGGTAAATGGGGATTTTGTCTTCTATGTTTTGGGTCTGCTGCTATCCCACCTGGGGACACTGGGGTGGTGGTTGATAGATGCTCTGTCAGATCCCTCACTGAAGGTCTTCTAAGACCTGTCACCTTTTTAAGACTGCTGAGTAAATAATTTTATGCAAACATATTAAGCTTATTCCTCAGCATTTAAATTAGAACTTTAGGCATTAGAGAAGCTGAAATACCATTAGGTTAAGACTTAAGACCTTCAGATGTTTTTTTCTGATTTGATCCCACAAATCTCTCATGAGCTTGAAGGTCTCTAGAAGCTCACAAAGTCCCATTGATTTTGCAAAGCTAAGCTTCCACTTAAGTGCTTTGCAGGATTACAGCCAAACTTGGGTTTTCGTTATTTGCTTATTCCAGGCCTGTGGGGATCACGTTTTCAAGCTTTTCCTAGTAATCAGGGGGTAGAAACGATTTATGTGTTTAACAGCAGTTCAGATTCTGACTTCACATGATTGCAGGAGCTCAGGTTGTCCAGTGTGTAATCAAATGTAAAGAGATAGAAATACTGTAAGGAACTATCTGTTTATCCTGTGTTTCTTATTTTATCTTTGAGATACCAGTTCACACATTTTCCTTAATTTTTAAAGGAGGAGGGGAAAAAAAAAAAAAACAAACCAACAAATAAACACAAGAAAAAGAAATACAAATTCCAGGCAGAATTTCTTTGTAGCAACCCCCAGTGTGTCTTTTCTAAGGATGCACTGCAAAGGTAGATTCCTCTTACTGCTCAGATGAGAACTGCTCCTTCTCCAAGAGCCAGATCAGTTGTAAGTAACTGCCCTGCAAGTTTCCATCTAGCTGCTGGGCAGGAATGTGAGCCACAAAGTAGTAGTGAAAGCCACCTGAAATGTGCAGTCTCCAGGAGTAGATGGAAAACAGTGTGCTCCATCAGGTTGGAGGAACTCCTCAGCTATTTAAATGTATGCTCAAGTATTACAAAACTATGTTTTACAGAATTCCTTCATTACGGTTATGTGAGGCTTGATCACATATGGGCAACAGCCAGGTGCTGGAATGAAGTTCTTACGGCTTTGTTTTGATTTCCACAAGGAAAAAGAATTAATTTGAAATGCACCATGCAGCTACAGATAGAAATCTTGGTAAAAGCAGAGCAGACTTTGAGTTCTGCTTGCTACAGGGTATAAATTACAGCTGTCTCCTTTCTGGACCTTTTCAGGGGTTTTTTATATTTTCTTTGCTAGAGGACCTGTACGTTCAGGCCAAGCTTTGCAAAGTTTTCCTTGTCTCATCTGCAATTCTATTGTGTGAGCTTTACCTGAGTGAGGGCTGTAAATTGGAGCCCAGTATTGTGAAAAGTGGTGTAAATCCAATCACAAATATAAGCAAATACTGTAAAGGAAAACTGGTATGACAGCTCCTGGTTCTTACTGGTATTATGAATGCAATTACAAGTGTTAAAAAAGTGTTTAGAACATTGTATTGTTATGCTAATCAGTGTCTTTTTTGTTTCTCTCCTAATGCCTTTCACCTGCAATAATTGGAAACACTTGAAATGATTGGATATTTGGCATCTTCCGGTTTTCATCTTAACTCTTCTGGAAATTCCTACTTGCAGGTAAGCTCATTGTTATTACACAATGCATGCAGATTTGCATCTTTCATCTAACCTAGTTTTTACATTACATTTTGGCAAGGAAATGGTCAGCAATTGAAATTGAATAATCCGTGGTATATTCCATTCTGTCCCCAGTGATTAGGTATTAGTACTGCAAAATATCAGCCAGGGTAAAACTGAATTTGATGGGCCATGTGAATGTCAAACACAGCAAAATACATTTAGGAACCTACCAAATGCAACCTCTTGAAATTGGTTTTTTGATGGTTCCTCTCTAGGAACAAAGATTTTACTTGCATTATTCTTCTTCAAGAAGCAAAACAAGTTTCTAATCCTCCTGCTCCTAAGAACAGCTCGAAGACAAGAACCTAAATGCTGAGAGCTGAAGTCAAAAAGCATGGATGTGTTTGTGTAGCTGAAGGATTCTTGCGGTTTTTCTCAGGTTTTGAAGGCTTAATCCTGGATTGCCTCCAGTTGCTGTTTTTATGTTGCTCTCCTGCACAGCCTTCACTCCTGGAAAGCTGCTGCTGTTAGCTGGACAGTATCCATGCTTAGGTGCAACTCTCCCCTGCTGTTGCTGTACACCCTCTGCAGGGCACTGGGATGACCCCAGAGGAGTGCCAGGAGGCCCAGCAATTCTGATGTGCTGAGTCTGGCACATGCATGAGCACCACCAGGCAAGGGGCAGCAGTGGCAGGTTGGCTGGCGTGGGATGAATGGGGATCCAGCCCTGCACAAATTCACTCTTTCACCTGCTCACCTCCAGCTCCTTGCAAGCAGAGGACTGTGCTGAGCTGCAGCACCCAGGTGTGGTGGCTGCTTTCTCGGTGCCAGTTCAGGGGGTCTCTCCATTCGTGACCCCTTTCCTGATGCCCTGCTCTAGTCACTCACCCAGCAGAGACAATCAGGTCTGAGCAAACTGTTTCTTTTTTTGAGTTTAATATCTCACCAACAGGCATAACAAAATCGTTGGCAATTCCTCTCAGGTCTGTCCAATCGGTCTGTTCCATTTTCATGATGCAGCAGGTTTTTTTGGCAGGACACAGATCACTGTTCTTATTTTGTGAAAGGAGATTTAATTACAGTGTGAGTGAGCCACATCCATCATTTCCAGTTCAGAGCCCATCCAGAGCTTCTCTCTGTGTTTTGGGTATGTGGAGTCACAGGGTTGTTTTCATTGCATTTCCCTTGGGTTTGCCAAAATGATAGCTAATTAGGGCAGAAACAGGCCCCCTGCCAGGCTGTTTCCTTATGGGATTTTCTTTGAATGCCACCATGCACTTTCCCCAGAATTGCAGTACTTTGTGCTCTTACCTCTATTTTTTTTGCACTAAGTGGTGTAAGCTTTGGAATGTGGAGCCTTAAATGAAAATGATAATGCAATGCTGGTTTTATTGAGCTGGAATAACTGGCCAAGAAAACTGGACAGAAATAGCAAGGCGAGTGTATGCTCGCTGCGAGTAAATGAGCAGGAACTGCTCTCGGCTGGGCAGGTTTGTGCTTGTGTGCAGTCTTCCTTCTCCCTCATGTTTTTGGTTTTTGTTTTATGACTGTTAGGTGTTTTAAATCAGTCTCCCCAAGTGTGAAGCAAAAGGACATCCCTGAAGCTGATACTTTTCATGAAATGAAGTTCAGGATAAGCATTGAAGCTTTTATTTCATGTACCTACTTCATTAGTAGTAGGAGGATCACTTCTTTGGGTAGCTCTGAGTCTTCTTCCTTTTGATTTATCAAAAATATGAATACCGATCTAATATCGATATTCAACTGAGACAGACAAAAACTCTCTAACAGTTTAGAGTTAGAAAGTGTATGTTATATTTGGCGCCAGGCACTGCGTGGGATAGCTCCCTAAGACGCAGGGCCCCGATCCAAGCAAACACGATACCTTTTATTTCCAAATATTATGAATATCCAAAATACAAATGCATATTCATAACATTAATACCTCCCATTCTCCACTTCATATGGAAATGAGCTTAAATGTCATTAAGCATGCATAGTGTGTGTCCTGAATGGAGTCGGTGGTCTTGAATTTGGTCAGTGGTCCTAAAAAGATGAGGTAACTCATCTTCCTCATTTTGACCTTTTTGCCTTTCTGAGCTTTAACAATCCTAATTACTTTAGTGACCTCTAAGTTTCTTCTTGCCTGACTTTTGAACAGGTTCCTGCCAAGGGAGGAAATTGGTAATTGTCCTTGTTCCCTACACCAACTTATCAAAGTTTCTATTCCTCGTTCTAAGCACAGCTAAGCAAACATACAAATGACAGATCATCAGTTATTTGGTAATCAATTACTAACATCTTAAAACCCATTTCAGGTCCAGCTCTCTTAACTATTTTAATTAACTCTAGCTGGGCCCAAATTCCTTCCTATTCTAACTAATTTCAACACAGCTAGCTTTAACTAAAATCTTTATGTTTCTTCTAAATCTATGTTTCACTTTCAGGCCTGAGAGTTAATGCTGCAAAATGGGCACTCTGAGGATCCCTACCATCTCGTGTGCTTCTGTCCCAAACACACCAGGTCCGAATTTCAGACAGATTTTGAGCGGGTGGAACTTGACCCAGTGGTGTCCTGAGAGCCCAGGATTTGAAGCCTGGCACCACTGAAAAGTGGCTGCGCACCTACCTATGCTTGGGGTGCAGCAGGTTCTCAAGAGACAATTCAAAACCAGTGGGGATGCTTTGATACTCGCTCTCCCATTTATTTTTCTAGGAGGTACCTGGAGTTTTTGTTCCTGGGACTGTGTTATTTTCTAGTGTATTAAACCTTCTATTTTGTGGCATCCCCGGGGCATGTGGCTGCTCCCAGGCTGTAACACCCACTGTGCCAGGCTGTGCTGCCAAGCAGTGAGCTAGCCATTGGCATGACTTTTAAAAATGCAGTGAGGACAATAAGGCACCTATTGCTTTAGCTATCCCTGTTGTACGTGGTTGCATAAATGTCCTAGATTATGATTATCTCTGCCTCATAATTAGCAATTTGCATAACTGCTTGCTGTGAACAAGAAGTCCCATCAGTGTTATGAAGGATTTATTTAGCTGTCTGAATATATTTTTGTTATCCAGTGCAGAAAGAAAACAATCAAAATTGAAGCACTCCCAAATGCTTGGTGTTATTTCTAACCCACACGCATAATTAACGGGAGTACTAATTGTTCAGCACCAGAAACTCCTTTGTTTCTCTGTAGACTGGAAGAACATTAATTCTCAGTGTGGCTCTCTTTTTTTTCCCCATAGCCAGTTGTATCATAAACTCTGCAGTCGATTGTAACCAGATTATATTTGTTGTGTTTGCAACATAGCGTCTGCGATAGTCTTGTCTTTTTCCAAGGTTCTGTCTAAGCAGTGAAATGTATGTAAATGTATGTAGTCATGGCTGTGTTTCAGACTCTCAACAATGGATTCTTGTATCTGCTGTTGTCATAAGAAGTGAGGGCTCAGCCAAGGTACCAGTGATACCTTGGGTACCTGCTTGTTGGCAGAGCATCCCTGCCTAGCGAGTGCCGAAAGATGAGACCTGCTTTGCTTTCTGGCTTCACCTGTTCAATCTGCTCCTACGCTCCAGATGATAAAATACACCTTCGGAAAAGAAATTTTGCATTTCTGGGTTTGATTTTGGAAAATGGGGTGCAGAGTTGGTCGTTCCCATGTGAAGGACCGGACTGACCCCATATAAAATTGTGGTTTTATTTGCACTCATGTACGCTGGAAATTGTGGGAGCTGGGAAATCTGCCTCTGTGAGCAGCATTTCCATTCAAAGCCATTTAAGTGTAAGTCTTGGGTGAGTCCTGTTTTGTGCCACATAGCCTGAGTTTGATGTAGAGCTGGGTTAGTAAGATGGAGCAAAGGATAGGCTGCAAAGAACCTAACTCTTGGAATTATCCAGTTTTTAATGTCTGCTGAATCCTGAGCTGCAGTAGACTTTATCTGGGAATTTTAAAAAGTACATAGCTCTTCCTCGGGAAGCTGCTGGGTCCTGAAAAAAATACAAGTTCTATTTTTTCTGATCCTGAAATGGGGCAGCACGTCTCACCACGTTCCTTTTTTTTGCCCAACCTTGTGCTGTAGGGCTGCATGGCCACTTTGTCCTTGGTGTTTAGGAAGGAGCACATTTCTCCCTGGTGGCAGCAGGTTTTTGCCCACATCAGAAGATGATCTGCAGAGCCTGTGGTTGAGTCTGTGCAGTGAGGAGTTAGGAAAAAAGTGTGAGTAGCTTAAAAAAATGATTGGATGAGAAGGTCCTTTTAAGCTTTTGGTGGCCATCCTGAAATATAAGATCCTCTAAAGGTCTTTTCCTGTACTAAGCTGTAGCTTTTTCTGCATAAATAATGCTGGAGAAAGTAACTTACTTGTGGAACATATGTCCTACATGGTAGCAAACATTTACAATGTCTGAACAAAGGAACCACTGCTGCTAGGAGAGCCTCGAAGGACAGGCCACTTGAAATCATGGGTCCCTCAGTATGGGGTTGAGAGTGCTCTTAAATGGTGGCCCTACTGCATGGTGGCTAAAAGAGCAAAACAGGGTCTTTAGAGAACTTGCTTGAAATGAGAATATTGTGTAATCCAAGAGCCAAATGATTTAATATGCAATGAACACAAAATCTCATTTAAAGGAGTGAATGTCCAGGCTTGCACCAACATAATTTACTTATTTTTATGAGTATCTTCCATGCACTGCTAATAAATATGAGCTATTAATGGGTTTTTAATCTGGTTTGCGTTTATTACAGGTTGAGTGTGAGGCTATAAATAATGCTTGCTTAGAAGCATGAAGGGTAAAGCTGTGTGAGTGAGTCCTCAGTCCTTCCTGGAGCTGGACTGTGCAGGGCAGTGCTTATTTGCAGTGAGCCACCAACTCAATTCATCAGGCTGTGAGGGTACTCTTCTGGAGCATTTGCACCACCGTTTCCTCTGAAACAGGGTCCTGCTCTGACTGCATGGGTTTGAAACAGGTATTTTGGGGCATAATCAGTGTTTCTCTGTTCTGACTTAGAAGTCAAACTGCTTATGAAAGGGAAGAGAGGTCTTGGAGATACTTAATGCTGATGTTTCCCAGTCTCCCATACTCTCATCTATCTCTCCCATCCTTCCTCAGCCATCAGGTAACACAAGTAATACAAGTAAAAAATGCTCATGTGAGGAAGGGAAGAGTTGGGCATAAATCATTAGAGGGAAAAGGGAAGATATCTTAAGGGCTTCTTTGCTCCTTTTTAATTTTTTTCTTCTTTCATGGAGCCATTTTCTCCTACAAGGTTGGATCCCCAAATGGATCTCTCTCTGGAGGGGGTTGCAGATTGAATAAGAACAAGAGAAGTTGCTTATTGGAGTGTTCCCTGTTTCCAACTGGGAGATTTCAACTCAAGAAAGGGAAGAAATTAGCAGCTCTGGCATCCTGGAATAGCAATAGCTAGGGCAGGTAAGAAATTTGTGTGTGTTCCCTGCTGGAAATTTAGCTTTTATCAAGGAGAAAATATGAAACAGGAATTGCAGAGAGGCTTTGCATCCTTATTTCACATCCTTTTTCTCACCATTTGCTTGTTGTGTCCGAAGGGTGTGCAGGGCCAGAAGAGCTTTCCCAGCCTGTGCTGCACAACCCCTCTTGCTGCTGCAGCCTGGTAAGAGATGCAGCCCAAACCAATTTGTCCAGAAAGAAGAAAATGCAAAGAAAAGGCAGCTCTAGGACTGCCTGGTGAGATGTGGCAGCATAGCTTCTCTTTGTAGCTGAAAGTTTTCTGATTGTTTTGTCTCAAATGTTTACCTTTCTGATCTGTGGAAGCTCCCTGAGGAAAAGAAACACTTTGTGATAGTTTTGTCAACAGCCCAGTTTTTCTTCAAAAGCATTCTCATGGAAACTTCTTAGGAACATGCAGCCTTGGTCTTACTTCCCCTTTATTTGCACAAGCAGATGTGATTTATTTTGCCCTTTGATGTATTGTGCAACTCCTACTGAAAGCAACCATGGTTGTGAAAAAGTTGTGGGAGCAACTCTTTGATGCATCCCAGGATTTCATTAATGAGTGGGAGTGACCCAAAGTCTCAGGGACTGTTTGATGGAGTTACAGCTGGCATAAATTAATTTATAAGCATCAGCCTGAAGTACACAATGACGTGGGCATGTTCTGGATCTTGTTTTCCTGTGTTTGTTGGTGCACTGTGCTTTTCACACTGGTTTCCATTCTGTTATGTGGCTGATACTAGTTTAATTGCAGAGAGGAGAGGCCAATGCCCTGGTTTGATGGAAGGAAGGGCAGAGGAGGTGTGTGTCCACTGAGCTCCATCTGAAGTTTGTGTAGCACTTCTGTTAAAAGCTGCATGCCTGCTTTACTGGAGAATATGATAAATATTTTATTCTGAGGTGGTTTTTTTTGTGATCTTTATAGTGTCATCCAGTACAAGGGTAGGGAGATTGTTCAAAACTTCCTTAAGGCACCAACTTGATACTGCTTAATGCTTTTTTCTTGTTGTTCTTTGTCTTCATGTTCCTTGCCTTGCATGAAAATCAGTAAATAAAACATCGGACCTGAACCCCACAATCTTCCTGGGGCCTAAGAGAGGAGGGGTTCCCAGCACAACTGTTGCGACTGCAGCTGATTTCCACTGGGGGCTTCAGAGATGGATGAAATCCCAACAGCGTCTGCAGGAAATGCACAGCAGAGGTCTTTAACACAGCACTGCAAAACCTGGCTCTGCACAGGATAGGGGTTCTTTTGGTGCCTGTGCTGCTTAAAATTTGGCAGCTTTGTGTGGCTTCAAAATATACACTGAGTGCCTTCAGATGCTGCCTTCCCCTTGGGCTGTGGCTGCCCAGTCGGGCCTTGGAGTGTTACTGGTGAGAGTGACAGTGTGGCCAGTCAGTGGTCAGGGCTGTCGTGAGCAGTGCAGGTACTTGTCTGTCCCAGATGGCACCTACATGTCCAATTTTTCATATTCATCCTTCTTCCTGCTGCTGGAGGTGCCTATTGAATGCAGTCTGTATCCCAGGCTAACTTTGCTGCCCAGAAATTATTAAAGGAAATTAATTGGCAGCACCTGCAATGCTGTTTGCTGTTTTGTTATGTAGTCCTAGAGTAAGAGCAGGTCAATACTGCATTAGTTCTGGCTTGATGTGACCTATCTGAAGCCACCAAAGTAAATTCAATATGTGTTTATTTCTGTCCTGGAGTCTGTTCTTCATGGGCTTGACAAGGAATTAATCTTACCATGCTTTTACTTATTTTGAAAGGAATAACAATGGAAGGACTTAATCCTGGAAAGACTTTGTGCTGGCTTTCAGATATGCCTTGGCTAATGTTTCTGTACAGTTTTGGGCTGATGGTGCTTAGCTAATCCATCTGATCGTAATTCTCACAAAGTCCTTTGCAGTCTCCACTGCTCAACCTCTGATTCCCAGGAAAAGTTTTTATAGCTGAGACAGTGCGGTAAATACTGCAGCTCTTAGCTGGGATTTTTTTTCCACCACATAATTCATGGACCTCAGTAATGTGACTTCCCCAGTGAAAGGGCATTTATAGATTTCACTCTCTAGTACCTGATCCATGACCTGCTGGAGTCAGCAGATGTCTTCCTGCTGACCCTATCTGACTTTGGCTCAGGTGATAGGGAGCCTTTTGAGGGAGAGCTATCTGCTCCTTTCTAATGGCTGTTTCATATGTCATAGATTTTTCCTGGTTAGAAAAGGATACAAAAGCTGTGATGTTAGAAACCATAATACTTTGTTAATTGAATTGCATTAAAGCACGTTAATCAAACTGAAAGGGAATGTTAACTGGATTTTCATGTCTGCTACCGCAGCACTTAGAGCCTTCTGCAAAGATGAGGACCTGTTTGGTGGTGCTTGAGGACAGAGGAGTCAAACCAGGGGTTCTTTGCAAGGAGCTGAATGATGCTTGTGTGAATCTGTGGGTGTGAGAATTAAGGGTGAGCTGCAGGATCCTGCATTGTGATCCCTTCCAGCCTGGTGCACCACCAGGCCCCAGAGACCTGAGCTCAAACCAATTGAGGGTTCAGGCTCCCTGAGCATCTTGAACATAGCAGATGCAACAAAATATTCATGTAAAGAAAGACTGGAGCTTGTCCATCAACTTTCCTGGTTTTAGAAGCTGTTTCTCCCAAGCCTCTCCTGGCACAGATGGCTTTTTCTCTCTTCCCAGAAAAGTTCACCAGGCAGAAACAGCAAATCCAAGCCTGTGAGCACATGAGCATCCTCACAAATGTGCCATCATTGCAGGTTTGTGAAATGATGCTGGTAGGTTTTAAGTCTACTTTTATGTAGAGATAAGTACGTTAAAAGACCTTTGGGTCCTTTTCTAGGAATCAGTTATAAAGGACCACAGGTGATATGATAATGATTTACCTTTCAAGCTGCTTTTTTGTACATCTCTCTGTCTTCTGGGAAGCCTGTTGGCTGCACCAGTTGCTCAAACACAGCAGTTTTGGATTGCTGGGAGGTTTTTTGCAACAAACTGGTTTTTATTTCAGTAGCAGGTTCTCATTATGCAAAAGGAGAAACAGGCAAGGCAAGTGTTTAAACCTACTTAAGATTTGGACTGCATCATCTGTATAATTGAAAAGCACTGCTTGGGTTATTGTTCTGTTCCAGCTTTGCTGCTACTACTTTGGCAGATGTTTAAAGATCCTTCCTGATGCTGAACCTGGCACAGGGACTTGACCTTGATGTGTTACAGGTCCTCCTGCTCCCCTAACAGATGGAGCTGCAGCAAAGGGAAGGGGCTGCAGCTTGATTTCCCCCAGTACAGCCACCCCACAAGTAAACAAGCATTAATCATCCATCCCAATGCGCTGGTCAGTTGAAAGTGGTTGTTAAATTCCTGATTGTAATTGTGATTTGCATTGCCAAGCAGCACCTCGGGTTTAAATAATCGATGTTTCATTTTCTTGTTCCATTCATGTGTGCTGGTTGTATCCCTGAAGGGAGGTTTGGTCTGATTGTTTGGTGCCTCTTGCTAACCCAGGTCCCCTTGTCTTACCTTTGCAGCTCATTGGTGAGTTTGATTTTTGATTCACCACTTGCCTTGGGTTGAAAGAAACATTCCAGAAAGTCACTTCTTAGAATTTGGTGTTAATTGACTAAAGTAACTTAAAAGTAAAGGATATATAAGAAAACAAATACATTTCTTGAAAAATTCTTTTCTTGCGTTCAGCTTTGACTGGGAAAGGAAGTATTGCTCACAGTTACACTCAGACCTGGTCATAGCTGGTCATCCCATCCGTTGTACATGATCGTACAAATTTTGCACCTTATTTTCATTCATAAACTGACAGTAGACCAAAAGCTGTCATCTTCTGTTTTTTCTTGTTCTGCTACTCAACCCTGAATGGTCTGATCATTAGCAGACCTACTTGAATAAGTGACTGGAGAAAATACCCTCTTTCCTCAGCAGATGGTTCCTAGGCTGTCCTGATCCTGTCCCATCCAGCAGACCTGATAGCTGGGGGAGGTGAAGTGTGATCATTCCCATCACCCAAAACTCAGGTCCTGGTCTGCTCAAGGGCTGCAGGACACAGAAGGTGTACCCCAAGGCAGGGGCACTGGGCCTAAGGAGAGGTGAGCCCAAGTCCCTGCTTCTCAGGTCTTGTGCAGTTTATCAATACAAATGTGCACCACTGTCTTGGCAAAGTGTTTTAACACACTTCTGAGAAAGACGTGTCCCCCCAGTGCTGTCAACAGTGTTAAAACAGCAACAAAGTATTACCGTATCCCACAGACCTAGGGAGGAGAGGAGAGATCCAGCAGGCAGGCATTGTGCAGCAAGATTGATTTATTTAATTATTTTACAAAATCTTTTATAGACTTTTTTCTTCATAGCCTAATTGGAAAAAGGATCAGCCACCCTCTGGGATGATTGGCTAAAATCCTAGAACATCCCTTGTCAAAATATTTTTCTACTGTACTATAAACATAGTTCTACAAGGTCGCAGGTGTTCATAGTTTACAGAACTTTGCAAATATCTTTGTGAGAGAGAAAAGTATCTCACACACCTAGAAAGAAGCAGGAAAATTTCTTGCTAACAGTATTTTTATATCCACAACAAAGCAATAAGCTTATCAAGTATCAAAGCCAGAGTAAATCAACAATGCAGTGTTGATGGTAATTCATCAAATTAGTGAAATCACTATGTAAGTATTTATTAATTTGGCTACTAATTTGAAGTCTAAGGGGTGACTCTCCTTCTGAGGGAGGTGATCTTCTGGGATTTCCAGTCAGTCAATCAAATCTATAATTGCAAGCTGGCTAAATCATATGGAAAATAAATTATCATCTGACACTTCAGCCACTGCAGCAGAACCAGCTGCACACATGTGGCATGGGAGGGCTGGGAAGGACTCTCCAATACCTTTTGTTTTGTTACACAGGGATGAAAAGTCATCAGGGCTCAGGAGCAGAGGGCTGCTAAGATGTGGAGCACATTTGAAGCTGTGGTCTGTCCCTCATCTGTGGTTGCGGTTGGCCTGTCAGCGTGTTCCCAGGGATTGTGGACGTGTTTGGTTTAATGAGAGGGAACTAAAAGGCCTGCTGCATTTTCAGATGTGTTTTCATGGCTCACAGTGCTGGATGCAGGCTCTTTTAATGTTGCTGAAAGAGGTCTTGCTGACTTCAACTGCATGCAACAGTTTGATCACATTGCTTTCAGGATATGGTGAGAAGTTGTAGAGGGTACTGTAGCTCAATCCATCTCTAAAGGAGACCAGGGGGTGAAGGGCTTTTCTGGGAGCTGGTGATGTTGGTGGACTCCTCCTCTTTGCCGGTTCTGTGACTCCAGCCCTGTTCAAGCACCTCACTTGAGTGTGTTATGCTGCAGGCTCTGGCCAGGGCTGCGTTTCTGATGCACCCAGCCGGCAGGAACCACCCATCCCTGGAGAGCTAATCTCATCGAAATGGCCGCTGCCAGGAAAGCTCCAGATGAAAGGCTGCGAGTTGCTTTTGCTTTTTATCCAGCAAAATGTTTTGTTGCCTTATTTATGACTTCTGTAACACAGAAGCCTGGGATGAAAAGGCTGATGTCTTCCTTTTATTTTTGTCTGCAAACTCCCTCTCACTGCTGTGGATTTGCAAGTTCTTTATCGGGATAAAAGTTGTGGCTGAGGCTGGCCTTCCCCTGAGTTGTTTCATTATGCTGTTGACATGAACACTAAATCCTGCTTTCCTTTGCTGCGTGCTGAAGGTCACTGCCACGGTATGATTGTAATGAGCCTCATAAGCCAGTGTCTCATCTCAACAGAGCTCTCTGTGGATTGCCCAAAAAAACCCCCAACCATTTATTTTTTAACCTTATCAGTCTACAGATGCCAAAGGCATTGTGTGAGCCTGAGTCTTGTAGCTCATCGATGTTGGATGATGCTTTGATCTTAAGGGACTTGGGGGCTAACAGAAGGAATAAGGCAGTGGAATAAAAGTAGGCAGCGTTTCAGGTAGTAAATGCAAGACTCAGCATCAGAGTGCCCACACTGGAAGTAATGACCCTTGTCTCGGGTCAGCAGGAGAGAGTTCATCTCCTCCATCTTTCAGATGTCTGAAAATTATGTGGAATTTAAAGCCTATGGGAGTAAGGCTACCATTGCAGAAAAGAGGGGAGGAATGGGGTTGTCTAAAGGCTAATTCCTTTCTCCTTCCCCCTTGTCTTCCAGCAATAAGCCTGAGAGACTGTGCTGCTGAACAGGGATGTGCTAGGGAAGGAGGGGAGCATCCCATGCTCTGGTCCAAGGCAGAAGCTTCTGAAATCTCCTGCCCTACCTGGCAATCTGCTCTGGTGCTCTGCTCTTGGTCAGGCTGGCTGTGATATGATATGCTTGCAAAGTCCTGCTCTGTGTGACTCCAGGAGAGTTAATTGACTCCCCCTTAGCCACCTGCAGGAGGGTGGATTGCACGAGCTGTAATTAGAGTGTGGGAATTTTCCTTTGGATTTGTGAGCTGAAACGAGGATCCGGGGACCTTTATGGGGCTGTATTTAGGACCATATTTGCTGCTCAGCACAGTGAAGAAGAGATTGCTGTGAGCGACACGGGAAGGCGCTCATCTGTGATCCAGACAGTGTGTGACAGCTGATTCAGCCCAGATCGGGCAGCCTAGCGTGCAGTGCACAGTGGGTTTGTATATCCTCCTCCGATCCCTGTTAGGAATAGTCCTGGGGAAGAGCCACTTGCTGACGGTGCAAACACCCCTGGGGGAAGGGAGGGAGGCAGCTGCAGAGCCAGTGCTGTTCGAAAGCCAATTATCTGAACATGTTTTTCAGCAGGAGGGACTTCCCAAAGCACGGGAGCAAAGAAATTTGCAAACTCCAAAAACTGCCTTATTCCTAGGTTTTGCTTTATTTTAAAGCTGCATCTGCCTCACTAGAGATCCAGGTTTTCTCCTGTGTGCTCCTCCTTGTCCAAGGCAGGCTCTCCTGTGCCTTTGCCATCCTCGATGTGCTAAGAGGTGTCTTAAAAACTGCAAAGAGTGGAAGTTCCTCCTCTTCCCTAGGCAATCTGTTAGTGTCCTGGTTAGTGGTACGCCTGCCCACGGGCATCATTCAGTGCTGCGTGAGCGAAGGCATGTGAGCACCCTGCATAGAGAGGTGGTGTTCTACCCCTGAGCATCATGGCAGCTGTGAGGAGCTGGCTTTGCTTGAAGCTCACTCCTCTCAGTGGACCTGATCAGTGAGCAGAAGAACTAAGTCAAAATCTGACTGCAAAATGATAAGGGCATGGCATTATCCCCCCACTGCTCGCTGGAGCCCTCAGAAGTATCAGTACGGTTTTTACATTTATAGCTAAGGTTGGCTCCACTGTGGATATATATTCCTGCCAGATTCATGTTCTTTGACATTAACTTGTCCAATTCTTTTATGATATAGCTAATTTGTCCCATGATTTCGTACTGCAGAGCAGTACACAAATCTGCATGTTGTGATCTGTTTAGCACTAGAGTGTTCCCCATTTGTTTGCCTTTGCATCTACTACTTTTAATTGTCATCTGGACAAAGTAAAAGTTTTATATTGTGTTAATAATTGCTGGTGCGCTGGTTCTGGAGCAATGCTTACAGTACCTGTGATGCCTTCTTGATGGGAAGGTGCAACTCCCACCAACCAACTCCCACCAGCAACTCCCTCCTGCCAGCATCACACACTCTTTCAGCCCCAAGATGTATAGCCAGGCTTTGAGTTGCAACCAGAAGAGAAATGTTAAGTCAGACAGAGGTGTAAAATCATCAGAGGTTTGATCCTGAGTTTTTGCAAGCATCTAGTGTGAATAAAGAGATTGCTTCTATCATTTGGTCTTTGGAAGAAGAATGGGCTGACACAAGCCAGCAGGCAGTTTTCTGGCCACATGCTGCTTAAAAGCACATTCAGTATTGATTAACTGTAAGTTTTAAGCCCGTTTGGACAATTCAGCCACTTAACTGAGGGGTTGGAACACAGTGGAAGAAATGTTAATAAGTGTAGCTCCCCATTTGATCATGAGTTTAAATTTTAAAGTCCTTCGTGTATGAATTGAGTTACTGTATTCCCAGGGAGAAGCCAGTTTGATTTATGACCTTTTGATGTCCCAAATACAATTAGCACTCCATCAGTATGCAGATACTATACTATCACGGGGTCCAATGACTTGAATGACTTCCAGTTACCCCTGTATCGGGAAGAGGTGTCAGAGCTAATGAAATTCTCTTCAAAAATTATTGATTCATTAGACAACACAATCCTTTGGCTGTCCTTTGCCCACTGAACTGTCAGGAAAAATGCATCTTGGGATGCCAGAATGTTCCTCTTGTTTCTTGTCACAGTTCTTTCTCCTCTCTGATGCTTCCTGGGATCACACACATTGTACACTGCTCATAGTAACACACTGGGGGCTTTTGAGCACCCAGAAAGTGTGACCCAATCCTCTGCTCAGGGTTATGCAGTGCAGATCTGCCTGGCAGAACAGATGCAGTCTCCTGAGCTGAGGTACTCACATGGCCAAAACCCAGGCTGAAAGACAGCAAGTGCATCTTGGAGGATGTGGGGTAAAGGAGTGATAGGGTGATTTGCAGAAAACCTGGTAATTCCTGTGTTAGACTTGGCACCAGGGATATTCTTAACAGATTGGTGACAGCCAGAGCCCCACAGAAATACCTTTTAAAAACTTAGTGACAGCATCCTATCCTTATGTAAATAGATATCTTTCCCGTGCTCCTGCAGTATGTTAAGACACTGTTAATGCTCTTTTTTAACATGCAAGGGAGTTGGTGAACACAGAGCCACAGAGCTTAGCCAGAACTTAGCAGAACTTGATGTTTCCAGTTTCCTTTCTTCACGGATGCACTTTGGGCTGTTTTCCCTTCATTTAATTACTGTGATGATAACTGCAATGTTTCCAGATGCTTTTTTAATCTATTTCCTTTCCCAAACAACCACTGGACTGGCAGGAAATGCTAAAATAGCACCAGACAGCCAGGGTGCTGCACAGCTGAGGCCAGGTTCAGTGACAGCTTGTGCCTGCTCACGTAGCACAGAAATCTTTATTCACCCCATATCTGGAGCAAATGAAATTTGATGAGCCTTGTGCCTTTTCTGAGAGGGAGCTGGGCAGTTGTTTTTTCCCCTCTTCACACTGCTGGCTCTGTGCACCAATTAATCCATGCTAAAAGGTCTTACAAGGAGCTTGTTATTCTGTGGGCTTGTGAAGTGGCGGCTCACCAGATTTGATCTCGTTTCAGATGTTTAATAGAAAGTTGATCACTTGACAGCTGAACCCATACCCTCTCAGTGACTCTCCCGAGGCTGTAAAACACTCTGGGATCCAGCAGCTTGGGAAAGGCCAGGTATTTATGAGATAGAATAACTTTTAGCCTAACTAAAAGAAACCACATAGACATCTGCCTGAGCTTCATATTATTTGAAGTCTGTCATGGCTGCCCCTCTGTTGACACAGTGCTGTCCTGTTTCATCTCCCCATCGATACAACAGTGATAAGCAAATAGAAAGATAATCACTAGCAGATTAGCTGTTGCTTTGGAAGATTATGCTTCACAGTTATGGAAATTTTGTTCTCTTCATTTAATCCAGCATGCACACAGAACTAAATTTTCTTGGTTTATTAGCTTTGTTTGTAATACATAAACCCAAGCTGAAAAATACATCTGGAGTGTATAAATATGGATTTGTTTGAGGCAAGATGCTTCTCAGGCAAACTTAGAAAAATCCTTGCCAGTAATTTATGAGGACAGGCTGTATGTGAACCCGGGAGAATATTTTGCCATCAATATCAGATGACACCTTAAAGGACAGAAGGAAGTCTTGGCTAAGGGCAGCAGCAACCTAGGCACGGGGAGACTTTTTTTGTTGTTGTTTTGCAGCCTTGGGATACCTATTTTTTAACCAAATTAGTACAAAAAATAAGAGCATCCAAAGTATCACTGTTTGGGGACAGGATTAGAGGTCACAGTTTGTACAGACAAAATCAAAGCAGGCTTGCTGCAAATGCTTTCTGTATAAAGCTTGAGGAGGGGCTGTCCAGGGGAGGAGTATGGGCAATAAACTGCCTGCAAGTTTGCAGAGTCCCTCCATGATGGCAGATGCTGTGCAAAATAGTCTGTTCCAGTGTTCTGAATGTTGTGCCAGAAAATCAGCAAAAGTGATTCTGTGGTTGAAAGCAGCGGAGGGAGAGTAGTTTGTGCTGGGTGTCATTTTTTCTTCCAGATTACTATTTTTTGAGTCTTCTGGACTTTATTGTGCTTTGGTGGACCTAGGCAGTTTGAGCATGGCCTAAGTCAGTGTAGTGGTTTGGCCCAAAATACTCATTACTGTTTATCTTCTGTGAGATAAGAATTAGGAGAAATGCAAAGCAGGCACCAAACTTGAAAGAATATAAAGAAGTTTATTAACAGACCTAAAAGAAGAAAAAAAAATTATACCACACCTTCAGAACTCTCCTCCTCCCCCCACCTTCCTCCCTTCTCCCACTGACAATATAAAAAGACAACCCTTGAGATGTTCAGTCTGTTTACCACTTCCATAATAACCTTGTTCAGTCCATTTAAAAAGAAGAGTCTCTCTTGCTCATGCTATGAAAACATTATCACAACCAGACAGCCGCCCACTTCCAAATATTGTTCAGTCCATTTAGGAAGAGTCTCTCTGCTCGCGTGTGAGTCCCTTCCCCCAACTTGCAGCTTTTCCCGCAACTGCTTTCGAGGGTCCACTCTTGAAGTTTTTGGGGTACAGTTTTAAGGTTGAGCCGTTCAGAAACAAAAACAGAGGCCTTTCTCCTTCCCTGGGAGCAAAGGGTCTTCCTCATCTTCATCTTTAGGACTATCTCTGGGAGCATCTCTAGGAACTGAGGTTTTCTCGTTTCCCATTTGGAGCAAAAGTCCTCATCTGGTCCATCTCTCCCTGTCCAAACTTCTCATGAAATTACAGCTGCGTCAGCATCTGCCTATCTCAGCGCAGGTGCTTTTGCTCACGAGTTGAACACTCCACCCCCCAGATCTTCATGAAATTACAACGGGATACTCAGATAGATCATAGCTTCACAACAGACTTTGAGCTTTAAGCATCTCCTCTTTCTCTTCCCTCAGGTTTTCAGCTCTTCACAGCAATAAAAAGGGTTAATCTCACCTCGGCCTTGCAGCTTTGCAGCAGGAATGTTGAATTTTTCTTATCGCAGTGGAGAGGGGGGAGAGCCAAGCTGCTCTGGCTGCCCACAGCAAAGCAGTGGGTGGGGGTTCCACGGCTGGAACAGATCCATCGACTCCAGGATGGCCGTGGCCCGGCCCGGCCTGGCCTGGCCCGGCCCAAGCAGGGCCTGGCTGGGCCCGCTGGCCCCCGCGCAGGGCCCGCAGCCACCTGTCCCAGCACCAGAAATGAGAGAGCTTGGGGGGGGGCGGGGGGGGGAGTTTGTCTATTCTTAAGTGTGGATCACAGAAGCGGTCACAACTTTAAGTGGCTTAAAGAATTGTCCATATTCAAACTGGCCAGCTGATAGGTTCTATTAGGTCCCAGAGGAAGCTGTAAGCACCCCTCAGCAAGGACATCCCTTCCGGGGCTGTGCTTTCTAACCTATGACAGTCAGGCTTTTGCAGACTTGGTAGGCAGAGGTGCTTTTGGTTCATCTGTTGTTGCAGAGCCTGTAGATAGCCCGGGAAATGGGTGAAATCCATGAAAATTCAGTGTTCAGATTGCTGCCTCTTCCTACATCCTTTCACAAGCACTTGGAGTATCTGATCTGAGCCTTGCTCCTTTCTCTTCAATTTGCCTCTCTGCAATTTGTCTTGGGGGAGCCCTTAGATGGTGATGACAAAAAGCCACAAAAGAAATATAAAAGGGCATGACTTTGACGGGAGGGCTCACACCTGCTTTTACCCTTTGTGATCTGCTGTGCAGGGAACAGAGTTTTGGGGAATTTGAGGTTCCTTCACTAAAACACATTTGATCCCACGGTGCTGTCAGGGAAGCAGAATCCACTTGCAGTTGTCCCTGGTTAAATGAGGGATAAAGCTGAATCCTGGTGTTTCATAGCCCCAAGTCGATTATTGGACCCTGGCAGTGCTCTGCTGTCCCCCACCACAGTGGAATTATCTTCAGTGGCCCCATACCTGGTGCTGCAGCATCTGGAGAGGTGCCCAGCTCCAGCTCCTGCATCATTCCACCTTCCAGCACAGGAAGGTGACATGGTGTGACTGCTCTGGGCTCTTCTCTGGCAGCAGATGAGCATGTTGGTACATAAATGCCTGTCTCACACCTCGATGCTCAAATCAGCGTCACAGCGGAGCCTGGAGATGTCCAGATGCCCTGCAGGATTAACCAAGATTTAAACATGTTTGGGGTTTTTTTCTCCATCCTGGTTATGCAGTAGGTTTTGCATTACCTGTTGGAAAAGCCTGCATGTGCCACTCAGATCCCTCTCCTGGCTCTTCAGCCTATTTTGGGATGGACTATTTTTGGATTGCAGCACAGGTGACTGACGTGCCTGGGAAAAGCGGCATTGCTAACAATGGCTGTGGTGCTGCTAGGAGGATGACACGGTACTGTTCCTCTGAAGCGAAGGGTTTAAATGAGTCACTGCCTTGTGATTTATTGGAAAGTTTTGGTTGTCGTGCTGGTTCTCAGCAGCTGACACAGAGAAAGAGAAAAAAGCCTGCCCCACCACAAAACCCTGCTAGAAAAGAGAACTGAATGGTATGTTCTATCCATTGCAGCCTTTGGTATAGGATGGGGTGATTGTTACACTAGTCTAGATAAAAATATAGTATAGTTACAACTGTGGATATGTTTGCTCTCAAAAATGCGAATGTTATGTAATTATTCTTTTTTTTTCACATGTATCCTGCCTATCAAGTGAGATCCAGCACTAGAGCATTTGATTAGTACCTTCAGTGTTGTGCTCAGTTAAATTTCCTGGTTGAGATCTGTTCCTAAAAACAGTTATAAAGTTATGTCTTGTTATAAATGATGTAAAGCCTGTTATTTAGCTGTGATTGGTATGCTTGCATGCAGAACAGAAAGTGCTTTGTTTATTGAGGCTTTTATTCCCCTGACATACTGCAACTGGATTCGTGTCCCAGGTGCCACACCCTGCCCTAGTGAAGGCTGTCCTTTGTTCAAATATTCTGTTTATTAGCCATATCTCGGCGGTTTGTTAAAAGCAGAAATTAAGATGTTTTCAGTCGCATTCCCCTAAGTTGTCTTAGGCTAAGTGAGGCTTGCAAATGATGTGCTGGAATTAAAACCCAATTACGTTAATAAGGAGAAAGCAGTTGGAAAATTGCATGTGGGTCTGTGCTGGGGCACCAAGGATGTTGGGTGTCAGCAGCAGACACAGGGATGAGGTTGCAAGAGCCCTTGAGCTTGCAGAGCTGTTCCTGTTAGTGCTTGCAGGAAAGTTTGTCCCTTTGCTTTATACTGAGACAACACGAGAAACCCGAAATAGAACAGGAAACCCGGAGCTGTCCTGTTACTGCCTTAACATGGTAGTGAAGAACCTATCCCAATGTTGTAAGGATGGGAACATACTGCAGCAGAAGAAATCTTAGAAGCAGAAGGAATATTTGTAAACCTGTTCTTGGTGTGAGTTTGGCACAGCCACCCTCTTGCTATCCCTCCCTCCATGAAATCCAGAGCTACTCCTCTCAAATGAATCCATCAATGTGGCTCAAGCTGTTTTGGCTGCAAGACCAAAGACTGGAGAGCATATGTTTCCTGAGTAATTCAGAGAACCCATAATGTATGGTGTTCACAACTGGTCTCCAGTTGTGAATTTTTAATTATGCCAGATCATTTTCAGTAAATGGCACTCCAGGCTCAATTAGGACTGTCAGATCCAATTTCTCACTCACCTACTATTGAACTCATCCTATATTGTTTGCAATAATTGCCAAATCCACAGGAAAGATGAGATTTGCAAAAAAAGGAATGTCTGTGGCATTTCCCATTCTCACAGCCTCCTTCAGCAGAGTTGATAGGAGGACTGGATGCAAGGGAAGGTAATGTGCTTGGAGAGATGTTTAAACTGTTGAGGAGTATTTTTGCCTGAAATAGCAAGAATACAAAGTCTGGTCTTTGTATACATCAAGGCAGCTCAGCTTGCCAAGTCCAAGAACTTGCATCTTAAAAAAATCAGATCATTTTCTCTAGTGTGAGTGCAGTTTTGTGGGGCACTGCTCTGTTGCTGGGTCTTGGGATGGGACACCAAGCTTGTACCTCAGATGTGATGGTCTGGTTGGAAGGGTGTGACTGGCAAGCTTGCCAGGAGCTTGCGCTGGTACTGGGGGGAGCAGTGGTCCTTCCCCTGCTCCTCCTGAGGGCTCGTCCCACCCTGGGACTGCCCCACTGCTCTGGTAACCTCACTGGAAGTGTACTTGACCTGTGCCTTTCTATTTCTTCAGCTTGCTCTAGCTGTTGTCTCCCTAAAGTGGAGAAAAGGAAGATGCCCAGATAGCAAAAAATGCTGCCTTTGCTCTATAGATCCATGCAAAATTTGGTTTTGAAAACAAATGGGCATCTCTGTATGCACTGACCTGGAAGAGACTGGAGATTTCTGTTTACTAGGCTGGAGCTGTGGAGGGGCAGCTTTCCTCCTGCCTTTGGCTCCTGGGGTACTGCAGAGCCATGAATGCACAGAGCGTCTTCTAAGATAAACCCTGAGTCTACAGAATGGTTTATCCCTCACAAGCTGCCTGGTGCAGGTAGATGTGGGGAGGCCCACTCTGCTCACCACAGGGAAGTGGGGTGTGTATCCAGACTCCCTATCTGGGTGCAGGAGTGCATGGAGAGGTTTACTTGGAACAGAAAACAGCACACAGAAATAGCAAACTGTCTTGGGTCAGCCAGCTCTGCAGTGGGATGCTTGGCTGTTTGCAGACAAATTGCACCCAGGCTCTTTGCCACACTCCTTTGGTGCCTCTCTTGTGGCTGATATGAGCCTCTTGGCCGCATCTGACTGAGGAGTCATTGAAGCAAAGTCCCTAACAGATGTTGAATGGTGCAGTGATGTCCATTGCATTCCTTCTTCAGCCAAAGGCAGTGGGGAGTCAGGCTGGCTGTGCTGTGAACCTGCTCTGAAGAACAGAAAGGCTGTGGATGTGTGTGAATGTGCTGGCTGTTCCTGGGAACTGCCTGCCCTCACTGGTCCCAAAAGGTTTGGAGATGCTGTACTTATTTTTTACTTAAATCCGAGAGCAGAACAAAACCTAAGGAGTGGGAGGGAAGGGGATAAAATGAGCTGAAACCAGTGTGAGTGTGCAGCGTGCCTGTCCTTGTCTGCTCCTTAAAGGAATGGGTACATGGAAAGAAAGGGGTGGTGAAGTGTAGATGGTGGAGCTTTTTCCTGACCATCCACTTTCTGGCACTGTTTCAATCTGCTCAGAGACTGCACTGAAATGAGAGCTGGATTATAAACAGCAGCATCCATATGGATCGCTGTCCCTTCCGCTCTCCGACGATGGCAGCACTGGCTAATGGACCAGGCGGTGTTGGGCAGGGAGATGTATTTACCCAGCCACTTACCTGAGCTCCAGCAATTTTAACACCACCGCTCCAGATTTTAACACCACTTAGCCCTCTGGCAAGTTAATAGCCTGCAATCTCTCCTCATCCTCTTAGTAAAACACTGACCCAGGTGAAGTCTGTGCTGACTGGGCAGAGAAAAACTGTTTCTCCCAGCCAAATGCTGGCAGCTACAGTCTGGTCCTGGCTCCAGCAGGCACTCTGCTGACTGGCAGCTTTGCTCCTGCGCTCCTGTTACCTTGCAGCCTGTTTCCTCACCCATTTCTCCTGTGTGTATACTCTTCTGATCCATGTATTTTTGTTGCTGAGCCCTTCTCTGTGTTTGATGCCTTTTCTTGCTGACAGGGAACGGCCAGTTCTTTCTGCACACTTGGATCTTCTCGCTTGTTTGATCCAAGAAAACCATTAAACAACAATAAAAGTACATCAACAGTGGCACTCAGCAGAACTGGCTTTTCCTACCCTTTTGACATTTTGCATCTTTGTCCCATTTTTATGCCTGATTTGAGATGATATATCAGCTGCTCTTGGCAGGAGGTCTGTAAAACGTCACTGGCACTTTTGGGACGTGGTGAATGCTGCTTTAGCAGAGCCATCGAGCGGTACCTCTGCATTCCGCCTCTGCTGCATCTGCCAGCCTTCCATGCTAAATATCACTGTGCGTCTCCATCCCATCTCAGGCACAGGTGACACGAGGCACTTGTGCCATCAGGCTGACCACAGCTCCCAGCAATTCCTGCTCTCCATAGCCAGCTGGGTGTTTTCCCCTATATCCCTTCTCAATGCTTATTTATCTTCCACCCCAATCTCCAGATAAAGGAACCAATTTAAAAATTATGGGGAGTATGGTGAGAGAGGAGGGAGGTGGACTGTGTGTTCGTAAGAGGCGGATTTCTTTAGAAAATGAAGCTAAAAAGAAGTTTAGTAATGTTTAGTGAGCGTTTGCTTCAAAGCAATCTGCTGAGTGTGTTTCATTCCTTCCTGCTCTGAGCATCTAACTGCTATCATGTTCTTGGCTGTAATTTTCTCTGCAGTTTTAGGGAGGCTGCGAGATCTTTGCTAATCACAGAGTGCAGACAAACCTTCCATTTTAAAGGTCCCATAATAAGCAAAAAAGAGAAGGAAGTCACAGAGTAGATGGCACAGAGCTCCAGTGAATCTGCCATGGAAAGATGAAAGCTTGCACTCTGGTAGCCAGCATTTGAAGTGGCACCTCTGAAGTCTCTGGCAGAGTGTTAAGACAGCCCTGCTGGTGGCATGAGCCAGTCACTGATTAACAATCAGCTCCCCCACACTGTGTCTGATGTGGGGGTGCCACAGCACCTCAGATAATGACACATAACCAGGGACCAATTCCGCAAGTGCAGTAATGGTGAAAAGGATGTGGCTTTGATTTCCCTTTGTAAAATTAGCCATATGGTGCTGCCTGAGTCTCCTGCTTGATGGAGGTAAGGATCCAGAGAAGTGAGGAGTCTATTGCATTTTATAGATTTGAACTGCCTGGATGTCTGTGTCCTTTACAAAGCGGAGCACAGCCCACAGTGCCCCTACATCCAGACCCTCAGGGACATGACATCCTTTCTCACCCGTAGTCACAGTGGTGCTGGATGGTTTTTCATAGAGCATCTCAGCAGAGCTGTGCTGAGCGCCATCAGCCTGACAGCCAGGCAGGAGAGCACTCCGGTATTAATTAACTTGTCCTGCCAAGAGCAGGTATTGATTTGCTTTTACAGGTCTTTGATGAGTCTTGATTATGATTCTATGGAGGTAAAAAGATTTCCTGCCCTCAGAAGACTAGAGCAGCCATAATTATAAAATAATTGTGCTTGTTTTCTTCCAAAGTAGTATTTTATTATTTGATGAATCTGTTGTTTGTACTGAGTAGACAGTATGACTTCACAAATTACTTGTTTACTGTCATGCTTTGATTTATAATTCTCCCTTAAAATTTTAGAGGGTGGGTTTTTTTCCCAGATATGCATTCAAATTACTGTAAAAGTAGGTCACATAATATTCGTGCAGATGTTCTGCTTCCCCTCTCGCTCCAGCTCCCCAGTGGTGTATGGGCTGATGATAAGTTTGTGCTGATGACCCAAGGCAGCACTTTGTGAAAGATGAACCAATCTCATAAATCTTTCACTGTGATCCTGCTGTGTGTTAAAGGCTTACATGTAGTTTGGAATATTAATTAAAGACAGTTAAACTGCGTTTTTTTAAAACTGTGTCCTTAGTGTCTTCTACCTAGAAGAGATGCTTGTTCTGCATTTGCCTTGCATGCACAGTCCCCTGAAGTGCTTGCTGAGGTTTGAGGAGTGTTGTTGGTGTGGGAGGGTGCAGCCTTGCTGCGTGTGCCAGCCCTGATGTCCCCTCTGGGGCTGTCCCCGAGCTCAGAGGAGAATAGTGGGAGGGGTCTCTTCTCCCACTCTACTCCATCAGGGCTGCTGCGACCTGCCGTGAAGGTGGGGACAGGATTTATGTTGGTTTGTGTGGAGAAAGAAAGCAAAAATAGGGTAGAAGCACAGTAAGGTAAGGCAGAAGCTCGTCTGGCAACAGCTGCGAGAGCAAAGGGGGTCAGATACAGCAGGAAGCAGATTTATACCACTGTTTCCTCCACACTGAATAGGAGTTTTCCCTTAGGAGGTTTTTATGGAAAGGTGCAAAGAGCTGTTAAGTCATTAGTGCAGTTTCCCATTGTGGCAGCATTATTTCTTGTTATCTCCACTTTATAGCTCCTCTTTCTCACCAGCGACTAGTGACCCAGTAAATATTTGTCCTGACTGTATTATCCACATCCCAAATGCTTACCTTGTCCTCTGGCGTGCAACTTAAAGACATTATAGCCCTTTTTTCTACCTGACAGGGAGAGTCTGGCGAGTGCTGGCCGCTAATTACTGCTCAGGAAACAATTCCTGACCTTCAGTAAGGGCTGGGCAAGTTTTCCCCCACAAAAGCACTTTTCTTCCTTCAGCTTTTAAACCCTCGACTTCGAAGGCGTCCTTGACGAAACAGCTTCTAAAGCAATCTCCCTATTTCACAGCAGCAGCTCTTTGCCTTCTTTTTTTTTTTTTCTGTTCCATTAAGTCAGTGTTTTGCAGCCAACACTCCTGTTAATTAGGTGCTAATTTATTATTCCAGCCAGTTGTTATTACTGTGTAACCCACCCCCCACACAGACATACCCCAGCCCCAGGCTGTCTCAGGTCTGGGTTTTGGGTGTTCTTCCAGCCATGGCATCACTATAAGGCTAGGTGACCAGCAGCCCCAAATTAGCATGCAAGGGAGACACCAAGGCTGCCCTGGCCACGAAGGGCGAAAATAAGGTCCCCCTGGGCCCATGGACCCTCTGGGGATGTTTCCCAGTGTTTCCCTCCCCAGCTCAGTATCATGCCTGTACATGAACCCCTACTCCAGCATGGTCTTTTCCAGGCAAACCATCCCCATGAGCACTGACAGGATCTTCTCCTCAGAGTATTTATGTCTCGTGGTCAGTTGATTTTAAAGAGGTGTGACTGCTTATTGGAGCACATGCAATCCCTCTCCCATCTGGACTCCCTCATGTCCATTAAAACCCGACAGCATCTCTGTGGGGGAAGGATGAGTCACAGTGGCAAAACTGGACAGCAGTTTTCTCACTCTATTCTTACAATTTTTTCTTTAAATATTCACAAGAGCTTTTTTGATGGAAAATCAAGTTTGTAAAAACTCCTGAAGACAGGAGTAATTATCCAGCTGGCTCTTGTTAGTGCATTTCATAGCTATCAAAAACAGTGTTTTCCTAGCTCCCTGCCCTTGCTTCAATTCATTAATTAGTGATATTAATTAGCTGTATTAATTGCAAGCTGATACTTCTAAAGCAGAGGAGGCTGATTGCAAGAATGTGGTTCATAACCTCTCTGTGGATGAGTAAAGGTTTATTGGAGGTGCCCTGAAGAGTCGTGGAAATGCCTGCCAGGTAGCAAAGGTGGCTATTGAATCACGCCGCAACCGGGCCAGGAGACACTTCTGAGACAGAGTCAGAGAAGTGGGTATTTGCTTTATTCGGCGCACCGGGTGTGTGGGGATCGCTCCTCCAAACACACACACCGGTGTTCCCTACAACACAGTATTAAGGGTTAAATTATGAATATTCATCACATTCCTTGGAACAGGTGTGGTTATACAAATTATTTCTTGGAAGTCATTAATATCATTAGCATACGGGCTATGCATGCGCTGTGTGTCCTGGTGGTCGCACCGAGGAAGGCTCCTCTTCTTCCTCCGGGGTCTTTCTGATGAAGACCAGTAGTCTTCCTCACAGTGCACTTTTCACCTTTCTCCCTGGGCATGCGTAGTCCTTTGAGGAATGATTCAGCAGTCTCTGGGATAATCCTTGTCCCCTCTATCTTGACAAGATTAGGGTGAATTCGGCTTCTTAGGTTTTGTAATTAACATCTTCTGTCTGAACGAACATTTGCTGTCTCCCAATAGTTAACTTGTGCTTACATGAGTTAGTTATTGACTGCCCTTTCCTCACTATGTCCATTACTGCTAGCAGGAGCATCCTACAATTTGGGAGATAAAATACTGATTTTAATGATGTTGTGTGTACAGGATCACAGCTGCTGTGCTGATGTCTCCCAGCTCAGTGGATGTTGTTCTTGCCTATGTGTTGAGGACATTTCTGTTGCTCCGCATCCTGGTGTGCCCTTCCCACCTGTTACAATCCAGTTTAAACTCAGAAGAGCAAAGAAAACTAAGTCTCTGTGTATAAAATGGAAAGAACTGTGCAGGTTTAAAATATACCCAAAAAATGTGATTAAAACCTGTGAGAAACGAAGCCCACTCCTCTTTTGGGGGTTTTATAAGTTTAATAAGGGACAATAGGGGACAAAGGTCACTTAAAGCAAAATTACAGCACTGGGTGTGTGGCTCATAGCCAGAGGCACACTCACACAAACTTTCCGGTTATATGCTTTAGCATTATGCATATTAATAAACTACAATGCATATGCATAGGTTTTTTCTTTGAACTAATTTACATTTTTTAGACTGTATTAACATAGTCCCTCCCCCAATCCATGGTTTAGAACATGCGTAATGTGATCATGGGGGTCCTCAGGGGTCTTCTCTGATGAAGGCTCAGGTCTTCCTCAGATCTTGAACTTTTTAATTTTGTCTTTGGAGCATGCACAGTTATGGTGTTCCTAGGTCTTTCTGTATCCAACCAGTTTAAATTCTTTACTTTGTGGCTTATTGGCTTCACTTTTGCCAATTTTTCATTAGTACATCCTACTGCTTCCCTCATCTAGCTATACTTGTCTATGTTTGAGATTATTCACCTGGTGAGTTTCCGTTTATTTAAGCATTAAGCAATTAGCTAACCATATACTAGCTATTACATTGTATAAAAAGTTATGATTCAGATTATATAGGTATAGAAAGTTATGAATCAGAATATATAGGTCTCTTATAACTCAAACTATAGAAGCATCTTGTAACTTTGACCCCAGTTATAATGTTAACTGGTTAATACCTGCATAGCAAAGTTATTCTTAACATGTTTGCACATAATATTTCCTAACATATTCTAATACATAATATTTCTTACATTTCACTCCCCGCGAAAGCCAATGCTATAATAGCTGTTTATCACAAACCAAAGGAGGTTAGATGTTGGTGCCAAAAAATTGACATATTTTATTTAATAGTAAAAGAAGCAAAGAGAGAAAAGAAAGAAAGAAGGGGGGGGGGAACAGGGAGGGAGAGACAGAGGTTAGGTAGAAGCACATCACCCTTCTGGGGGTCCCAGCAACGTCTTGTTGCTCCCCTCCATCTGGTCTTCTTGTTGGTGAGGGTCCCCCACCACCACGCTAAAAAGTACAGAATCCAGTGGATTAATATATGTTTAGAGCCAGGTGGGAACACCCACGTGCCTCCCTTGCAGGGGGCCAGTTTGACACTGTCCCTTGCAATGCTGTGTATTTGTTGCATCATGCTGCAGTGCTCTGGTGCAGGGTCTGGGACAGCTTTGGGGGGGGGGGCCTTTGATGGGCCATGACACCCCTCTCCTGTGGATAAGCTTTTCCGTGGGTGAAGGGTCCTGCAGCTTGGGGTCCCCTGCACAGCAGAGGATGGGTGTTAACTGCACCTCTAACCAGAGGCTTTTCCCGCACAACCAAAACCTCTCTTCCCCCCACCCTTTGGTGTGAGGGTTGGGCAGCTGATAGCCCTGGGGCTGCGGTCTCCACTCCGAACGTGTTAAGCCTTGTGGTTTGTGAATGTATCCTTTTTCCCCAGCCGTAAGTTGTTACTTTATCTTATCTTCATCAGCAAGTGGTCCAGGGCCTCAGTCAGAAGGCCTATTCAAAGTGTGCTGGTCTTTTCTGCAGCTTTTGTAATACAGTTTTGCTATAATAGGCAAAGGTCCTTCATAAAAATGTTTAAGTCATAAAATACAGTATTTCAGTCTCCAACACCTCTCCTCTCTGGCTGTGGTGTTCTGGGGGTTTTGTCATGCTGTGGTGAGCCCAGATGGCTTGAGAGCTCTGCTGGCTCAGCTCTGCAACTGGTGTTGCAGAAGGTGGTGAGTCCTCCTGACTCCACGTTCACTGCCCTGTGGGATGTTTGCCATGGCTCCTTCTAAGCCATATCAGATTGAAAGCCTGCATCAGCCCCAGTTCCCTGCTCTCATGCCAAGAACAGATCTGTTGTTGCCCATCCTGAAGGTCCACAGTTCAGTTCCATGTTTGTTGCCAAAACAGTGGCCTCTCTGCAACACGACTGTGTCAAGTCTTTGTAGTCTGGTGGCGTCAATCATGTCACTTGAGGATATAGCACGGTGTCATCAGGCCCTGCAATGACTCAGACTTAGCAACATGGTTGAGGTCATTTATGTAACCAGATGTGCTGAGGCTTTAAGACAGGCTGACGCTTGCTGTGAAGATGTAAGGGTGTATCATGTAATTTAGGCTTTCAGGTCTTTTGCATATGCCACAGTTGCTTAAGAGGATCATTTTTGTCAAGGAGAGCAAGGTACTGCCATCAAGGAAGAGACCTCTGTGGAGATGGGCATATGAGGAGACAGGTCACAATGTGGTGGCAGAAAAGGCTGAAGCTGCAGATTAACAAAAGATGGTTTGGTAAGAGAGTTGGAGTGCTGCTGTCAATTATCCCATTCAGTTTTGTTTGTGCTGTGGTCATTTGACTCCCCCATGATACTCCAATCCTGACAGGAACAGGTAAACAATCTTTGCAATTTAGTTAACATAGCTTCCAGTATGTGAGTTGAACAGAGAGCCATGGAAGCAGGGAGTTTGGGTACAGGTCCCTACTGTGCTCCTGCAGGGCAGTGCCAGGGTGAGCAATCCACACATCCAGGCCTCCTGTCAGAGATACTGAAATTGCTCGGATTTAATTCCAACGATGCTTAGAGATCAGGTAGTGTCCGTGGAATTTAGGGCCTTTAGTTTGAACATGTGCCAGGTATTGCCAACTCCTGCAAAATACCTGAGCTGGTTTTTGATTTTCCTTTTCCCTCTCCCGCATTTTATATCTAGAAATGTCACTAAGTATTAGTGCAATATTTTGGGCTGGATAAGCCATCAAGGCAGGACCAAATGGTGGCATTGAAGAGGTGGCGGGACAGTCACAGTTGGAGCATGGGCTCTCCTGTCATTGCTTCTTTCCCTGCTGTGGAGAGCTACCCCATTCCCACCATCACCAGGTTTTTCACTTTCTGTGGCACAATTACCCTGGGGCGCTTAGCAACTGAGTTGGCTGTGAGGTGCCATTGTTCCAACCTATGGGCAGGAGAAACCCACTTGGCTGAAAACATGGTGCTGGGCAGCCCTAAGGAGCAGTTGTTCTTCAAGCAGTTCTTTTGTCCATATAGATTAATGGTCCTTTAGACCAGGAAACTGTGCAGATTTTAGGGGTACAGCAAGGGGCTGCCAAGGTGGGACCATGCATTTGCAGAGTGGGGCTGCCTGTGGTGTGATCCTATGCTGTGACTGGGGGCATGCTCAGACCCCAGAGCTCACAGTAAATGTTCACTTGACTCCTTTCAGTGTTGATCTACAGGGAGAGGCTCAGTAGGTAGTTAACACTTTTCCCCCTGCTGTGTGCTCTCACAACTTGAGGTAATTTGGTGATTTGACATAGTTTCTCCCTCATGCTAAATATATATCAGCAAATTGGCACAGTCCTGCAGGAGTGCAGCAGCACTGCTGGCACTGGGGCAGAGGCAGTGGAGTAGGTGCTGTTAGTGTGCAGCCAGCATGCTGCTGGCATACTGAAACCTGAATTTCTGCAGTGTGCCAGCCCCAGGAGAGTCATACTGCAAGCAACCCCTCTTGTCCTTGCAGACCCTCGGCCCGTCACCCAACCCCTTCATGCCCTGGACCAGACAATGAGTGCGTGCTCTGCCCCCCCAGCTCATCACTCACAGCTGCGCTGGGGGCTAGCTCCATCCATGAGGTGCCCTGATGGCCTGGTGTGGACACAGGAACCCGAACTGGCCCACAGTTAATTAACTATGAGAACCACGAATTTTGTAAGGCTTCACAATTAATTTCTTAGTTTCTTTTTTTCTTGGTGTTTTTGTTAATGAATTCATTTCATGTGCTCATGGAAGTATCCTGGTGAGACTTGAAGAGCTGATTTACAGGGGGGAAAAAAAAGCCTCCCATTTTGCACCGGCATTTAGCTGATGAAATGTAAAGATGCAATGAGCTGATTAGTGATTCTGGTAATGTAATTAGTGCCTCTGTTCTTTCGTATGTGCAGAGTTGGAGGTCAAGCTGAGCACTCAGTGAAAATTTGCCCTAAATGCGCAGTTCAGCATGCTCAAAGTTATTGCTCCCTCGTTATGATTCCCCCCATAATTCCAAATTAAAGTTGATATACTTGTAAACTAAAAGCAGGGCATGCCTTTGAATTGTAAGGGCTAGAGAATTTGTTTGCAGGATGGGAATGTTACTGCTGTGATTCGCCACAGACTGGGCAGGGAGGGGCTGTAGCAGAGCAAACACCTTGGTGGCTGTCACTCCTGCCAGACGCAGAGCTGGTGGTGGGGTAACGCAGTTCTTGTGCTCGAGGCACGAGCTCTGGCGTGCCCCAGGTCAGAGAGAGTCCAACTGCGTTCTTCTGTGCGTCGCTGAAGCGACTTCGGCATCAGGAAAAGAGCTGCTGGCTGAGCTGGCTAGCTGGCTTCTTTGCAGAGGGAACACGGCAGGAGCCGATGGTATCGGCTCACGTTAGCTTGGAGACAAAGGAAGAGAGAGGCTGTTCTGGTCTGGCTCATAACAGGTTTATTGTTAGAAGTTTTGAAACCCGAACAAGCTCGGAAGGGATGGAATGCGATGGGATCCTCCCTGGAGGCTTGTCCTCAGTTTTATAGGGAGTTTGAAAACCGCGGGGAAAGGGGAAAACAACCAATGAGTTACAAGCCAGGGGGAGGATACAATTTAACAAGAACCACTGGGGGAAACCGAGAGGCGGGAGTTACAACAGAGTACCAGTGAACAATGGAGTAACCGGGAATTTTCCCGAACCGGGGGAGGCGGCTTGTACCCGGGCACCGCCCAGGGGGTGCGGCTTAGGCTTCTGAGCCGCCCCTCGACCCACCCTCTGAGTCTGCCTCTTCGGGAAACTCGATCCAGGGGATGGGCTGGGATTGATTGGCATCACGCTGTCCCAGCCCCGCAGTGGGCTGGGGCACCACGACAGTGGGGCCTGTCTCAAATCCTTGTCTGCGCTTCCCTGGCTGCTACAGGCAACCAGCTTTGTGTGGTTCTGCAGTTACATCTTCTTAACATCGCAACCGTCATAAACCATTAACGTAATTCCCAGTCTGAAACCAAGCTCGGATGAGCTCATTTTTCCATGCCACATGATTGTGGCATGCCTTACATGAAACTTCAATCTTTTTTTTTTTCTCCCCCATTTTTAATAAATATCACATTATCAAAATATTAGTGATGCTTGATTTGCTGCCGTTGGTTTACCATAGATAACAGCATGGAGTGTTCTTCCTGTTCTGATTCAATAGTGCATGACAAGGGAATCCAATTTGTTCAGATTTAGATGACATGCCTCCAATTATGTAATTCCATTAGGAGATGCCTGCAGCCAAGTCTGTGCTCACAGACTCAGCAGACATAACTCTAATGGGATGTGTTGCAATATTGCTATGTGGTAAGCACAACTTTGATAGAGAGCATGACCTGTCTCTCCCAGTCGTGTTTGTGGGAATGGAGAACACTAAAAACAACCCAGCTGTACTTGGGGCTCTAATCTGGCAATAAGTTATGTCACTACAAGAGCAAAGCTTTGCAGTGAAAGGTGAATTTGCAATGGCTATACATTTTGTGTATTCAAAATCAGTCACTAAGAGCAGTACTTTGAATATGATCTAATATTCAATTCCATAAATGGAAGATATATTGGTTGCAGTTTTTTCTCTTGAATACCATCTCAGATTCCTACATACTTGGAAATGTTGGATATTTATGAGAATATAAAGCAGTGATGAAAACATAAGACTACATCTTAGCACAGTTACTACTTGCTTTAAATTATTAATCTTTAAGAAGCATGATAAAAAATTCTGCTGTGCAAATTCTGTGGCACTGGAGTTGGTGTACATATCCATTATCATAAAGCTATCTAAATAGTGGTTTTAAAATAATTGTGTAATGTTGATGCAGAGTTACAGTTTCTGCAGCCAGGAAGAGGCAATTCTAGTGACAGATCTGTCTCCCCAAGATGTGGGATGTAACACCTCTCATAAATAAAGCTGTTTAGATGAATTTAGCATCACTTGCAAACCAGATTTCTGCAATACCTTTGGGTAGCATGGCTCAGGGAGGATTTGGCGGGGCTCAGCTCTCCAAGGGCTGGGAAGAAGCTGAATGGGCCATGTGGGGTGTTGTTCCGGTTTGGCCAAATTTAGAAATATATGCTCTGAGAGAAGGCACAACCACCCCTCCCCCACCAGGTTCGGGAAAAATGAATTTTCCTCAAAGGAAAGTGAAGGAGATTAAACTATTTATTTACCAAACACACAGGAAAAGGAAAATAATGCTAAATAATAAAATCTCTCGCTGTGGAGAAAAAACCTGGGAAAAAGTGTTAGAGTCCTCCCTTTGGTCTCCTCGGAGCTGGGGCTTGGCCCAGGGCCAGGCCCTCTGTGCCTGGTGGAAAGTCCTCCTGATGTGCTCTGAGGTTAAAAGCAGTCCAGTAGAAAAGGGAGAAAATCCGAAATTCCAGGGAAGGGAAAGCAAAGTTCAACTCTCAGTCTCTCTCTGGAGAAAAGGAAACTGAAAAAACTGGCCCAAAAGCTGACTGGAAAGCAGCAAGCTGGGTGCCTCCTTGCTCCCCTGCGGCAGCTGGGAAAAACTGCTATCTCTGTGTGACCTTGAACAAGCTGCAAACTGCTTTGAAAAAGTTTTGCTCAGTTTTTCCTTCCCCCTCTCAGGCTCAGTTTAGAGGCATAGAAAGACACAAAGTTAATTTCTGGGCGTAGAGCAGTGACATGGGATACACATCATAAAGTCACCCCAGGACAGGTGTATTTTTGGTAGAGGGTGCTCAGGCCTGTGAAAACTGCAGAAATGTAAAGGCATTTAATAGCCATAAAAAGGTCAAAGCTCTCACAAGCATGTGATGTCTCTTGCCCGGTCTTGCCCTGTGTTTGGGCTGGACCTGCAGACAGGTTTATTCTGCACACCAGGGATGTGAGCTATACCTCTGTTGGCCAGTGCTAACTAGAGCTTGGCCAAACAGTATTTAAATATATAGCTTTTATTAGGAAGAAAAGCTCCCTAATCCTTGCTCTGGGAAAGTATGAGTGATAGCATCTCTACTTTCATAATCTTTTGCAGTTCTCACATGAATATATGAAAGAATTTAATAATGTTCTAGGTTAGAAAATGATCGTGCATATGCATACATCTTTAAAATCTGTCTTCTCTGACTTACTTTCCCCTTACTTATGCTGAGAGAGGAAGCCAGCAAATGATTTCAATGTATGATGCATCCAGTATCACCTTTCACGTAAACAGAAAAAATATGCTTCCTCTGTTGATGTGATGAGACCAGGATGCATTTAAGTGTCTAGAGAAAGTGTCATTTTGTTTAAAATAATGTGAAGAGGAGCCCAGTCACAGTATGTTGAAATGAGTTACGGGGGTGCTGCTGTTCTAATGACAGGATGGGGGAGATGCAACTGAGGATGCTGCTGTTGTGCCTGAGCCCTGGCCCAGATCACCACTGTTGGGAGCCCTTTTGCACCTGCTGCTCTTGTCCCCATCCCTGCACAGATGCTTTGCCAGAAAACCCTACTCAGGTGGTGTTTAGCTGTGCATTTATCTGGCCCCTCGGTGGATTGCTAAGCCTGCAGATACAATGGAGTACATCAACCTCAGTTCAAAACCCAGTGTAATTTTATGGGAATTAATTGTTCAGATAAATTTGGTAGAGCACAGTTTCTTAATCTATTAAATGGGAAAAGACACTGCTGCCTGCAATTTGGGAATAAATTAGATTATTCTAGATTAACCCCTCCAGGGATGGAGACATAGGAAGAGGCTGTTGCTGCTCAGACAGTAGATTTTCAGGTTTATTTATTGCAGCAATCCAGCTGCCAGCATGACTGAGAGCAGAGCCTGAGCTGCTGCCATGCACTTCATCATGCTCTGGAGCACCTGTTTGCTGAGTTCAAATGCACAGGCATTGATCTGCTGCAAACCAGGCCACTTGCCCCAGCACTGGGGGCACTGGACACTGCTTTGGCTTCTCTCCCTGGGGACAAAATACCCAGGCGTGTTTCCCTGGGTGTTCAGGAGTTCATTGGTAAGTTTTGTTAAAGCATCTGTGCTCCAAGACAAGCTCAGCCCCTTCTGATCTACCAGTGCCCTGATTGGTTCCCTTTAGGAAGAGTTTCCCAGGTGGGCTTAGAGGAACACCACAGGTCTTGCCATCTTCACCTCTGGATGCCAGCGTGGTGCTGGATTAAGTGACAGTGAGAAAATCTACACACAAGAGGCAGAGTCTACATGGCAAATTCTTTTGTGACTAAACATTACTACCTGTCTGCAAAGCTGGCATTGGCCTCTCCACCTCCAAAGATCCACTCAATTTCAAAACAAAATGGCAAAAGTCTGGGGTCCAAAAGATCCATGCCTTGGCCTGTGCAGCCTCTCCCTTTGTCTGATCTTTGCAGTAGTACTTCTACATCCCAGGGGTGTCTGCACAAGCTGAATGGTGAGAGCAGAGCTGGTGGTCCCAGCACTGTGCCAGCACAGGGGCATGACAGGAGGGGTGCCCTTCCCTGGAGACCTGGCTTGAAGCTGATGCTGATGGTGAGAGGAATTATTGCTCAGTGGTGAGAGGAAATGTTCATTGTATTACTTTCTGGGACACCTTTCCAGAAAACGTTTCCTTGTGTTAATTGCAGCACTGATGCCATAAGCCCTGGCAGGAGCTCCCCTTTAGTGGAGGTGAATGGAGTGGAATATCAGGAAAGCTTTCCAGGATTCAGTTTGGTCACAGCCCGTTAAATCAAGAGCCTGTTCAATGAGGGCATCATCTGCTCCTCAGCCTGGCCACACACAGCTAGGAGAGACAGCTGAAAGCTCACAGTGTTTGCTGCTTGAATGTGGGGATGCTGCTACATCTGTTCCCCAGGAGTCACTGGACCCACACCCTCTCCCAGTGTGTTGTCTGAACTGGATAATAAAGCTCCTCAAAGCAAAGACCGTGTTTGCCATGGTGCTGTCAATCCAGGAGATGGATATTCGCAGGTCCTCTTTGTCCCCATCCACATGTGTGGCTCCTGTGTCTTGAATTATATTTCGTATTTTGTAAGAGGGGGGAAATATATACATGCGAAAGTGCAATTCTGATCTTAGGCATTGAGGATTTTTTGGAAGGATGGTAGACCAGCTATGAATGGAAAAGCTTCTGGTTTTGCTACTCTGTTGTTCCCCAGTGATGTGGGACTTGGCACTGGTGGGTCCTGAAGGGGCACTCATTCCATCCTGTACCTTCTCCCTGGAGACACCTTCTGAGGGGACTGCTCAATACACCAGATGGGTAGAGAAGGAAATCTCAGGACTTATAACTGATATGAGTGGTGTTCACTGAGGAAGAGGATGAGATAAACAAATCAGGTCCTTCATGGAGATGGAGATATCAGGATCACCACTTAGCTTCCTTGAGTAGGGCAATTCCTCAGTGCTCTCCCACTTCTTACCTCCCATGCTTTTGGGATGTACAGAGTTGTGCTCCACTTCATTTCCTTATTGGAAACATTTGCTTGGAGGAGGACAGCTTGGGTCGAATTTCCCAAAATTTCCCAACTTTCCCAAAGCTGCACTCCCAGCTTTGGAGGGTTGTGGTGTTTCAGATGGGTAGGGGAGATGCAGTAGAGACAGAACTTAAAGCTGATGATTGGTGAACTGTAAATTTGAGCTGGAAAATGTGGCTGTACTGTAAAATTCAGGACACCATCTGTTTCATTGCTTGCTTGCAGTAACATTTGTACTTGATAATTAAAATGTCACACACATTTTTAGCCAGAATAATCCATGGAGGAGTAGAACTGTGTCTTCTGAAAATATTTCAAGAGATACTCAGATAGGAACGATTCTGTTTTGAGCCATCTCTTGCTGCTCAAAGAGGAGTTTTGCTTCTTGCCTTTTTTTTTTTTGTTTTGTTTTTTGCCTTTTTTCTTTCATATTTTGAGGAGGAGGTATGGGGAGTGAGAGCAACAGCAGATCCTTTTGGAAGGAACTGTGACCTTAGTGAATAACCCTACATGTCATGTGGTTTATTTTGCTTTAGGTATATCATACTGGGTTTATCATATCCCTTCTGGCAGGGGTAGGTTATCTTTGGTTTCAGCTGAAATCAGCTTGATTTTAAGGGTTTCTCAGCTAGTCTAAGTAAGAATTCCCTCCAGCTGAGGGTTCAAAGTGCTGCCTGCTTGTTTGGCTGTGGGTGGTGAGGGCTGGGACCTCAAGGCTCAAGAACTGCAGTAAGAAGTTACTCAAAGAAAGGTAAGATCTTGACCCTCACAGTGAGAGAGCCATAGCAAAGGGTGAAACAAGTAGCACTGTTCATGGACAGCAGAATTGGATGCTTTTTGCATAGCTGTGCCAGTCCTTCAGCTGGCACAGAAGAGAGCTGGACTCCTCTCCTTGCCCAACCCAGGTTTCTGCCTCTCTGTGGTGGCCTCAGTTCAGCTGCCACTTTGGCTGGAATTTGCTTCATGGCACTGAAAAGATGGAAAAATTGAATTCACTTTTGACTATCTGCAAGTAGGATTTTGAATGTCTTAATGCTACAAATTAATTAACAATATAGGGTGCATCTGAAATCTAGAAAAATGAAATGTGTCCGAGCTGATCTCAGTGCCGAATGTGCTGTCACTGACCACCAGGAAACCATCTGATGAGGTTTTGCCAGCTCGGTCTCCAGTATCCAGGCACACCACAAGTTTGGACTGTGTGGATAGTCCTTCTGAGCACAACACAATGGACACATCCCTGGGGTTGTTCAGGGTTGTATAAGAGGCTAAAGTGACATTTTCCATTAACGTGGCTTTTTGAGGGCGTTGTCCTCACTGACTCAGACTGAGTAAGGTATACTTTTACTGAATGTTTGGGGTGGAACTAGTAGATGTGGGAAACAAGATGTTCTGCATATCTTGCAATGTTTACTTAGTCTTGCTTGCTTAGCTGATGTGAAACCCCTCCCAGCTGAGCTTTGACACAACAAATGCATCCATGGAGTTTTACTAAAAATGCACTCTGCTGTTCCATGACAATTTAAATCCAGTTATGTCAACTGTGTATGAATACGAGTTTTAAAATCCTGGTCTGCTGGGAGCTGTTTGGAGCTCAGAGTGTTGTGGTGCATCGGAGTGTGCCATCAGTAAGTAGTCAGGATTAAAGATGAAGTCTGGGGAGGAACCACAGCCAGTACCTCAGAAACACTTCCCAGCCAGCCAGCTGCTTTCAGGGCTGTCTCCCATCTTAAATCAAACATCCCAGCATCCATGCAGACCTTGTACATCAGAGCCCAAGATGTATCCACAGGATGAGGCCCAGTGCTTCTGCCAGGAGACTGTATTGTAATGTGTGAGACAGGACTTAAAATATTCTAATTGTCTACTATGAAATTGCAATTTTGTTCCCTGGAGTAGAAGAGTGAGTTTAAATCATTAACGCCACAAGTCTCAGTGATGATTACGGAAGTGTTTGCAAGTGACTTAATCAGTATAGCTTGTCTGAGTGGCACATTTTAATATTATTGCACTGATTAAGTTTTCGTAGCTAATATATGTTTCGTTTCCAATTCAATTAAATGAGAATCCCCTTCTGTTACATGGTATTACAGTAGTGCCCTAGTGGGGCAGGAGCACACTTGGTATTTTCAACTGATTCAGATTTCTTCATTATACAGTCTCATGGTGCTCAACAGAATCAATGAGAGCTGAAATTAAAACTGTAGAAGTGACAGCTGTAAATACACTGTCCGTTCCTCTACCCCTCTTTTGGCAGCAGGCTGAGAATTATTTTAGTATCAATTCATTAATTACATTGCAAAGACGTTTTCAATAGAGGCTTGCTTTTGACAAAATTTTAGAAAGACTGGGAAGGATTTTCCTTGGATTTCTGTATGCACAGTAATTATGATCAGCAAAATATAAGTTGCACTAATGTGCCTTTTTAATGTGCTATATATCCTCCGTTTAGTTTTTAAAAGGACTTTCGTGTAACCTGTCATGGGATGTATTAACTGGCATATGGAAGATTATCTGCAAATGGCTTGTGAAGGAATTACGTTCTTTCATGTGAGCCAAACCTCCTCTTATGTATTATTGAAGAGAATTGATTGAGCTCTGTTATAGTAACAGATGATTTTATAAATACCCTCTGGAGTTAATTTCCCATTGTGGGAAAAAAGCAGAGTTCTTGGGGCTGATAGTATGGTCTGTTTCTTGAGAGCTCCAAGGTTTCTGCAGGGCTGAGGCAGGGATGTTCAGTAGTAGCTACTTTCATATACAAAGGAGTAGGAAAGGGTGTTCAAGCAGCAGTGAGTGCTCAGGAAATAGGATAAATCACAACTTCATTTTCATGCATTCCTAAAGAAGACAAGTGTGCATGCCAAGCTGAGATGGGGGCCCTCCCCACCCACTTCCTGGATCGTGTTAGCCAGAGAACTTGCAAATGAAGCGCACGGGGTTCAGTGATCTCCTTCTTCCCGTGGCTGGCTGGTAGCTGGCAGGATGAGTGTCCACAGCCCTGGGGGACCTTGGGCAGGTTCAGTGTGGCAGCCCCTATCTCATTTCTCTTCTTTCATGCAGCTCCATGCAGCCACGTGTCAGCTCGTGCCCTCTGCTTGCACACAGCAAAGCCTGTCTGAAATATTGGTTTTATATGATTATTAAAAGTATTTTCATCTGGTCACAGAGTATGTGGCTTTGCGCATTTAAGACATAGCTAAAATATATGGATATAAGGATAAAGCTTTTTTATTGCTAAATATATGCTTTTTATAAACAAGAAGTTGTATTTTTTTTTTTTTTTTAGAATATAATAAATATTTTAGCATAGTTATTCTGGCTCCATAAGTGCAATGAAAATGTTAGCCTTGGCATATCAATCGCGCTTTACGGATGACTGTAATTTCCTGAATGTCAAAACTCCAAATTTCTCTACTAAGCAAACTTTTCAGTGGCAAAATAGATTGCCTCCATAATATATCACTGTGTGCAAGAAAAAATGAAATCTTTATGTACTGTATTATGAATCAATGAGGCATTAAGATTCTTGGAAGGGTGAGTGGACTCTGGAAAATGAAAAAAACTGCCGCTATTCCATCTCTGTAAACTGCTGCTTATGCAGCGTAGGCTTTGCAAACCTCAGTCTTTGCTGCCGCAGAAATATCAGTTACACATTGAAACTAATTCCTGCAGTAGCATTTAGGTGGGGTAAATATTGTTGTAAAGATCTGATTTATAGCAGCATCCTGTGGTTATTCACCAGCTCTGTTGCAGTGGCCTCCTTTTCGCTTCGGGATATCTGCCATGCTTTCTAATGAATCCATAAGAGCTCTGTGATACCGGACCACGCCTGGAAGATGTGTGTGATGCAGCTCCGGGAGCTCCAGGGGACAGGGACAGCTCCTCACACCAGGAATAGGAAGGTGCTCCTGGCACTCTGTGGGTGTCACAGCTCAATGTTTTAAAAGACATTGCTTAGACCTTGAGTTTTCTTGGTGTGTATTAAGAGCAAAATTCAGCTCTGCCTCGTGTTTATTAAGGGATAATTGCCCTAGGCAAGAAAGGCACTTTCCAAAGCCAAGGTCTTGCATGCTGCCGAGACCTCACAAATCCAGCATCACCTGTACTGCAGCTCGTCATCCATCACGATGGAAGCATGGCACACACTGATCCTCCTGTCACGTTCTCTCTCCTTTTCTTGGGTTTTACCTCCCATGTCCAGCCTGGGGGCTCAGTACCACTGCTGCCCTCCATCCTGATGCCTCTGTCATATACCTAAGCTCATGAGGTGGGAAGCTTTACTGCTCTATATAGGCTGTGGTGGAAGCTGGGTGTTTCCAAAGGGCAGTTCAGTCCTTTATCCAGCAGGTCAGGTGGGTGGGATAGTTCTGGGCCCCTCTGCCCACCATTGCCACCCTTTCCTATGCCACACTCCAGCCTGGAGGCAGAGGACTGGGGACTGGCACCAGCAGCTGAGCCACTCTTCTGTTTGCTGAGTCTAAAAACAGAAACTTGCTTCTCTTTTTACGCACTACTGAAAAAAAACCAGTTTAAAAGGCCACTATTCTTGCTGAATTGGTTGTGAGCAGGGGTATCCTGCAGAGATCTTAATAATACAGGCAATTATGAAATTAATACCATTCTGGCAGATCTGCAGGGCCACTCTCCCCTCCTCAGGCAACACTGTGGACAATTATTTTGTGCGTGAGGGTAGCTGGGAGCATGTGTGTATGTGAGGCTGCATATTTTTTACTTATTTAAAGCCTTATTTTCATTATCTTTGTTTGCATATGCCATGCCTGCACATATATGAATGTGTACCTTGACCTGCAAAATCACTGCCTTCCTCTGTGCCTGAAATGCTTTTTTTCTGCAGATCTTTCCTATTTGGTAATTTCACGGGCAATGATGGGCTGGTGTCATTGCTGTTCTTGAAAAATTCAGCTCCTTTTTATGGGTTCCTCTGGTACTTCTCTCCTGCTGCCGTTGCTGTGGGTAGGCTGCTGGCTTCCTACCCCCACCATTAGTGTTTCTAGACAAAACATCTCTGTGATTCATTGGGTGCTGATGGAAGTGAAAACATAATGATTACTTAGAGGAAATGTAAATTTGCATTTGCTAAGGACTTTAATTTGCAGTCCTGAAATATTTATCTCCTTTCCTTCCAGGCCCTTTTTCAGAGCTAATGCAGGATTTGCTTCTACCACCCTGAGACCCAGAATAGAGGAATACAGTCCAGGTAGTCTTGCAGGCTGCTGCAGAGAAAAGGGGTTTGGTCCTCCTCCTCTCCCTCCCCATAATCTTTATCCATCACTTCTTTAATGAAGAAGGGATTTGTTCATCTAGATTTTACTGTACTTTGAATTTTGGATGAGATGGACCTGGAAGTTTAGTTCCATTTAAATGACTGAATAAAGAGACGTCTCATAGGACCAAGTAGGAGCCAGCCCAGGGTCTGTTTGCTAGGCAGGAGCTGCACTGAAGTCCTTGGGGAGAGGAGAGAAGGGGAGCAGTCCTCTTCCAATACCCCTGCTCCATGGTTGCCTCCTTGGAAGAGCTGTGACAGGGGCAGGGGAGGCCCTGGCATGGGCAGCCAGGCTGCAGATCCAGGGCGTGGAGGCAGCCATGGAATACTGGGCATCAGATCTTCTCCCTGCAGCTCACAGGGAACTCGACAGCTCCCCTTGCTTCTCTCCCACTCTGAGATGGGGTTTGTTACCACTGTCTGTGGGGCCGGGAAGCCTTGGGAGCAGGGCAGCACTGTGGAAAGCCCATGGACAATGAATGCATCTCCACTGCTGCCGTTGCCATCCACATCACTGCTGGGAAGCATCTGGGACTGAGCTGGAGTGGATGCAAACATTTGATTCCCAGCACTTCCTCAGTAAGCTTGCCAAATGTTTTGGTCTCATCTCTGTGAGTTATGCTGTGGGAGCAGCTCTTGGCAGGGAAGAGGCTTTCTCGTTTTGGGGGGAGGTTCCAAGCAGGGATGGTTGAGGCAGGGGAGGCTCTCACCATGATGCTCATCCCTGTCCTCTTAGTTGTGTCTCTAGGTGACAAAGTTTGTCAAGAATCAGGATGAGTCACAGTATTAAATGAGCGCTTTGCCTATTTCTGAGTGATCTCCAAACAGATGCCAGACTCCAACAAATTAGGCAGCAGGGGTATTTTTCTTGGAGGAACAATCTGTGGTATTAGCAAATCAAACTCTCAGTTTGATTCAGTTATCATTCTCTTGATGGGAATTAACCTCAACTTCTGGGAGCAAAGCACTCAGCGCCCAGCGTGGCGTAATTGAGTTTGACTTCTCAGGGAGATGTGGTGGCCATGATTGATCAGCTGAGAGACCCTCTGCCAGAGATTAAAATCCATCAGCAGCTTTGGAGCCCACTGGGAGGGTTTCTAAAAGCAGAACAAGGAATGTGAGACTTGCACCGTTTGCATTCCTGACCTTCCATCATTGCCTGTGACTTTGCTGTCAAATAATCCTGAGCAGGGACATTTTCCGAGTGGTGTGGGATGAGGGAGAAGTGCAGGAGCCTGTCTGCGACAGGCTTCATTGCTGGGAGCAGTGGAGGAGAAGGAGATGGGATCTCAGATCTGTGTGCGAGGCCACGGTGTAGGAACATCTTCCTGTGGTCAGATGAGCTGCAACAAGTTGCCATCTCAAACCCCAAATTGCTCAGCTTTTAAAATAAGTATGTGACTGCTCTTATAAACGAGCTCTGTAGATTTTTATTCAGCAGCATGAGCAGTTTGTGCGGAGGGGGGAAGGACATGGATGTCCTTGTGCTGCTTGCTGCCTCTGGTGATTGTGCATTGTTTCTGGTGCTGAAGTACCAACCCTGTGATTATTTTTCTTTTTCAGTAGCTCTGTCCTTAATCCTTTGCATCATATGCAGAATCTCTGTTGTGGAGTTTTAGTTTGTTTTGTTTGCATTTCTGCTGGATGTGGCACAAATCTGGTCTGTCCCTTTGCCCCTGCACCTTCAGGGGGAACTTTCCTTTCAGAATATCCATCTTTGCCTGGAGCAGAACTTGGTTTCTCACTGATTCAAAGGAGTCTACTGCACAGCAAGGTACTGTAAAGTAAAGCACGCCTTTATTGGGCAGGCTGGGAGCACGCAGGGGTTAACACCTCCATATGCGTGTCTGCCATGGTCATCTTATAGAGGTTTTTTATATGTTTACAAATTTGTCATTCTCTGTTTACAAGTTCATCATTATACGTGTACAAGTTCGTCATCCACCTTTGCTTTGGTCACTTATCTAGAGTTACAGTCCTAAGGGGTCTTACATGACTTGTGGTTTCCTTATCTTAGGGTTACAAACACAGCACACTATTCTTAATACATTTATCGTATCTATTTTGTTAATACACACTTAATTCTACTATTACACATTTTGTTGCTATATTAGTTATACTTTATTTATAACTGTGTATTGATTATGTTCCTATTCTCCCATTACATTTTTCTACCCTTTTGTGGCTGTTCCTCTATCTGTCATTAAAACGGCAGTTAGCATGCATCTTCCCCCTTATCACTTAGCCTGTAGGGGTTAGGCCTCTGTTCTGCAGACAAGCAGTTAGCCAAACCCATTTGCTCGCATTCCATTCCCTTATCATCCTAGTCCACTCAGGTTTGTTTTTTAAGAGCAGTTAGTGTTAGGTATAGCATATCCTATTCACTTATCATCATAGCCCCTTTCCAGGGCTAGGCTTCTTGTCTTGCAAAAGCAGTTGCAGTCAAGCATAGCAGCCAACACCCAACTTTTACTAATCCATACTTTATACTAAAGCACCTATGTTAAAAGAATTTTATGTTTCATATGTTAAGAGTCCTGTGTTTAAAGGAGTCCTGTGTATCAATACTGCCCTGTTAATGTACCACAAAGTCCATGAACTGGGGAAAAAAGCGCACACAGATTTGGAAACTTAACAAATTTGCTTGCTTCCCCTCAAAGAGATGGAGACACTTTTATTAAATTGCCTCCCATTCACTGCACAAGCCCCATCTGTGATGCCAAACGTCCTAGCCAGGCTTGCCATCTGGATAAGCTTGACCTAGATACAAACTAGTGTGTTTGAGCCAGCTTAAAGCATAGCCTTTCTTTTGCATGGTGAATGGGACTGCTCCAGTACTTTCCCTGGAAATCATAGCTCTGCTTCCTCAGCCCTGTGCTGAAGCTGTGTTTTCCTGGGTTAGCTTGTCCTTTGGAACAGCCTGTGGGGAAGATGGGGATGTTTCTGGGGCTGCAGTGCTCCCTTTGCAAAGGCTCTCCCTTGGTAACCTACAAAGCCCTTCTTACTACAGCCTCATTTCTCAGCAGAAATGGGAAAAGGTCACTCAGTCCCTCACCTACTAATCCACTAATGGATGCAATGGTGAGTGGATGTTCAGCTTTCAGCTCCCCTCTCCAGTCCTTGCCTCATAGCTCCATCAAGTTGGGCTCAGGTTTCCAGGCTGAAGCCATGGCAACTGCCAGTGTCTGACCTCCAGCCTCCCTCGACCTCAACAGGCAATTAAACAGTGGGGCATTGGGGTTGGGATGAGATGTGCTCTGACTTTGGGAGATTCTGACCCATTTTGATGCATAGTAAGAATCACCGTCTCCTCACCTCCTTAGCTCTGCACACAATGACCCCCCTGAGCACCATGGTGTGGGTGCCTGCATATCCCTTCCCTGGCAGTTTCTCCAGACTCTGAAGTCGCTGGCTTTACTCAGTGTTGTCATCCCCTGGGGTTTCACTCTTCCTCACTTAGACTTCAATTTCTTTTTTCTTTAATTTTTTTTTTTAATGTTGCAATTTGAAGTTTGATGCAAGGATTCTTAAAAAAACTCATTAGATTGAAAAAAGGGAATCTCATTCTGCCCCTGTGTTTGGCAGAGGTGGGGAAAAGGCTGGCAGGAATGGACCGTGTGTCCTGGGGTGATGTTATAAGGGGTTTTTTTATTCCTTAACCATCTGCTTAATGCCCAAGGACACTGTGTATTTAAGATGGACCCGGAGGGCAGGGCCAGAGCAACGAAGCCAGGTGCAGGTCGGTTGAACGGCTGGGCCCAACGGCTGGGGGCTCCAAGGGTCTCGGCAGGGCTCGGGAGGGAGTGCTCCAGGAGCGCTGTGCTGCTCTTTGGGTTTTTTTGTTCCGGCTAGCTGGAAAAAGGTTGTGTTGGGATTTTTTGTTCTTTTTCCCTTCCCTCCCCTTCCCTTCCCTCCGGTCCGGGGAGCCTGCAGGGTGGCCCCGGCAGGCCTGCAGGGTGGCCCCAGCTGGTCCAAGCCCGTGTGTCTGTTCCCTCTCCAGGCATTTGTTGTATCTGGAGTTTTGTTTTTTTCCTATTCTACCCTGTTTTGTTTTGTATTAATAAACAGTTTGGTTTTTTTCCCACTTTCACTTGCTGTTACTAATTTGTCTCATCGGTGGAGGAAAAGGGCAGGCCCTTTTCCCTTTGGAGGAGGCACTCCTGGAGCGCTTCCTCCTAAAATTTTGTCTCCAAAAACCGAGACACTGTGTGACCACGGGATTATCCCTCAAAGCAAGCAGATGCAGTATGGGGAGCAAACTCAACATTGTGGGACTGTTCAGTCCCCACATTCCTCAAGGAATAGCAGTGCTCAGGGAGATACCAGAAGCAAGTCACTGTCACATCACCCTACATTCCTGATGCCTCCAGGGTCAACCTAATTTGTGAGTTGCCCTCGAGCTCCCTTTCTCTGCTTCATGGCCACCCAACTTCATCAGAAAAGCAGTGTTTCTGGTGAGTGCAGCTCTTAAGTTGGAGGGATGATTCGTGGTAGTTGGAGCTCTACCTGCAAACATGTTGTTTCGGGCTCTGAAACACACACTTCAAGGAATGGGCAGGAGCTCAATGCCCCCTTGGTAAGAAAGAAAGAACAAGGTGTTACGTACAGAGCTAAAAATAATTGAAAAGCTTTGAGTCTTCCTCTGTTGCAGAAGAATGATGCTCAAAGTGCTGATGGCCGAATATATCTCTGGCACGGCTCTGACTTGAGGATGCCTTAAAGCTTTTGTGACTTTCTGAAGCTCAGTTCAGATGAATGCAGAGCAGTGTGGCTGCTTTCCTGGAGCTGCCATGATTCCTAACTTGGAGGAGAGGCTTGGGGCAAAAGCAGATGTTCCCAAAACGGTCAGTGCATCTTTTGGTAGAATTTTAATAGGCAGGCTTAAGAAGGGGAGAAATGCATAAAATTGCTGAGATTGGCCCAGCAACTGACAAACCATCTCTCTCTAAGACATCTCTTCTCATTTTTTGAAAGCAGGATTCATCTGGGAAGTAACAACATGGAATAAGTAACAGCTGCGAGCCTGTTTCAGCGAGCTGTGCTCAGGCCAGGGAGGATATGGGCCCTGTCTGGGGCATCCCATGAATATCCCTGCCTGGCATCCTGAGCTCAGGATGCTGGGGAAGCCCAGACACCTCCATACTCACTGCAGAGTCCAGTGAGCATCTTTACTGAGCCTTATCCCCCCTGGTCTCCCTCAACTGCAGCATTTCCCTGGCAGGCACAGATGGAGATAACCTGTCCAGATGAGGCAACCCAGGCTGACGGTGATTTGTTACAACACAGCCTCTTCCACCAGCACACGAGTTTTTATTCATTCTTTTGTTTTTACAACAGCAGCCAAGGGAGACACTTAGTCGCCGCCTGTGGCCAAAGAGCACAAAGGGAGAGTGGCTAAAGAGTTTGAACTATAATAAAATGCTCACTGTATTGATCTTGGCTCAGGATGTGTTTCCCTTCTTGCATTAACTCCCCATCGATTTCTGTGATGACCTTGGAGCATAGAGTCTGGTTGGCCTTCTCCCTCAGCTGGTAGCACCCCTGTGCCTGCACCCTTCTCCCCTGAGCTGAGCTGCTCATGGGCCAGCTTGTACAAGGGTCTCTGGGGTAAGCAGAGCTTTGCTTTTGCCTTCTCAGTAATCAGAGGTTTGTTGCTGTGTGTTAGTTGCTATAGTTAATGTAGAGGTTGGTGCTATATGGTTGGGTCATTATTTCAGTGCAATGTCCCAGTAAACTAGCTCCAAGGCTCAGGAGTCCTGGCAGAAGGTAAAGAAGGGTCTTGGCTTTGTACCACAGGTGCTCCATTTCCCCATGTGGGGATCCTGATAAGGCTGTGTTGCTGCTGCATCAAAGGAGCCTGAGACACAAACATGATCAGGGACAGCTCCTGCTCATTGGAGCAGCTGATTGAGGTGGCACTCATGGAAAGCCCTTTCACTTTGCCAGGCTGGGTTCTCCAATGATACCTGAGACATGCTGAGATAAGACAGAGCAAAACTCTTCCCCATCTCTGCAAGGGACAGTGTGGGGTTAGCAGCTGCCACTCACTCATGAAAAGTGAGCTTTATTCTTGCTCCTTCTTACCTCCAACTCTCACAGTGAAATCACTGAATGGCACTTCTGTGGAAAAGGACCTTCCTTGGGATTGTGGCAGGGGATTTAGCTCCCTTTGCCTGTGTGAATCTGTGGCCAAATCCCTCTGAGCAGGGGTGGGGGGTGGCAGTAGCACCACCCCAGGTGAGGATGGGGATGGTGCCAGTTGTGGTGTCCGAGCTCCAAGCATCAAGTGCTATTGTTTCCAGCTACTGATGCTGTACTGGGCTCATTGGTTTTATTTGGTTTTGCACATTTATTGTACTTTCTACTTACTTAATTATTTATGAGTGTGGATTCTCTAAATAGGAAGAGGAATGGTGACTCTCCAGGTTCTCTTTCCTTGTGCAGTTGGATCCTTTTTGTGCTTGTGAATCACTTTTTAGTCCATTCAAAGACAATTTTCTGTAAAACATTGACATCTAGTGGTTTTTCTGCCAAAGGATATGATAGGGAACAAAAGTTTGACTTCAAGGTGGCCAGTCATGATGTCACTTGAGAAAGCAAATTAATGTCCTTCTCCTCCTAGGAGAAACACAGCACCTAGGACATGGCAATCACACCCTAGGTGCTCAGGGCTCCTGGGCACACACTTCTTGGTGTCCTCTTCCTGGAGGAGTGGCCTTCCCTGGCAGGACAGTTCGCTTATTGAGCTACTTTAATTCCATTTGCTTAAGCAGATAGCTGGTATCCTGATGGTGTTCCTCCAGCATCATCCAGGTGAGGCCATGGTCATGTTAGTGGAGGTTCAAAGAGCTGTGTCTGTCTTCAGGCTGTAATGGTGGACAGCATAGCGTTTGATGGTGGATATTAATGTGCAACCCAGAGTGAACTCTGGGCAAGTTCTGTGGTTGAACTTGCAGCTTTTCCAGCTGGTGGCCTAATGGGTTCCCTGTGGCAGCGTCTCCCCCACATGTGCTGCTATCCTGTTGCTTCTAACCAAAGCCAGCGCTTCCCTCGAAAATGTTTTCTCTTACAAAATGCTGTAATGCATCCTTTAATTTCTTGTAAGTCACTTAGCTCTCCTCTCTCATTGTTTCAGTCCTATATCACATGAAGGCAGGAGAATAAAACAGGATTTACATGACCTTTGTCAAGGTCCTCATTAGGGTGGACGTGGTTTGGGGCTTCTGGGCACACCCTATTTATCTGGCCTGTGAAAGGAAAGGTCCTGTAGGAAATGCCTTCGTCAGAGGTGTTATGCTGCTCTGAGGCTTGTGCAGCTGAGACCCACAACTGCTCATCAGGGAATGTAGCACGGGCAGCTCTTCGCTGTCTGTGGAGACCTGCCAGTGCAGCTGTGTTGTACAAGGAAATTAAAAGAGTCAGAGCTACCTGTGTCCTGCTTGGGTTGTGGCTTACATCCTGGGAGATATTTCAAGTATTCTCCCAAGGTGTGAGGTGACCAACCAGCAGGAGCATGTTGCCACATGGACAGCTCAGCACAGGGGGGAGTCTTGGGTTCCCTTGACCTTTGTAGACACAACACCTGTTAAACAGAGACAGCTCTGTGTATGTGCAGGTAGATACAACCCTTCGCACTCCCCCCAGGGAGTTGTTCAGCCATCCTTCGCCCTGTGGAGGTGAACTTGCAGAGGAGCCTCTGCAGCAGGGCTGCTGAAAGCCTCTTAAGTGCATCTCCCAGTTTGTATTGATTTTGAGCGTTAATGCACTCTGTGCTGGAGGCACACGGGACTAAACGCTCTGTTTTCCTCTCCCCTTGGCAGGAATTTCTACTACATCACCATCCTGCGTGACCCTGTGTCCCGATACCTGAGCGAATGGCGCCATGTCCAGCGAGGAGCGACATGGAAGGCGTCCCTGCATGTCTGTGATGGCCGGTCCCCGACCACCGAGGAGCTGCCCAGCTGCTACACAGGGGACGACTGGTCAGGATGTTCCCTGCAGGAGTTCATGGATTGTCCCTACAACCTGGCCAACAACCGCCAGGTCCGCATGCTCTCCGACCTCAGCCTGGTGGGATGCTACAACCTGTCGGTCATGCCTGAGGAGCAGAGAAATAAGGTTCTGCTGGACAGTGCCAAGGAGAACCTGAAGCGGATGGCCTTCTTTGGCCTGACCGAGTTCCAGCGCAAGACTCAGTATCTCTTTGAGAAGACTTTCAACATGAACTTCATCTCGCCATTCACACAGTACAATAGCACAAGGGCCTCCAGTGTGGAGATAGACAAGCAGACTCAGCAGCGCATCGAGGCCCTCAATTTTTTAGACATGGAATTGTACGATTATGCAAAAGACCTGTTTTTGCAGCGGTACCAGTACATGCGGCAGAAGGAGCACCAGGAAGCACGGCGGAAACGCCAGGAGCAGCGGAAGATTCTGCGGGCGAAGCAGGCACATCTGAGGGAGCAGGGGGAGAACAGCTCCAGCACTGACTACACAGGGAACGTGGAGCGGTGGCGGCGATAGTGCGGGGCATCTACCAGGTGAGGAAAAGAAGCAGAGCCCAACTCAACCTGAAAAACAGAGACGACAAGTGATGCTTCTCAAGGGTCTGAAGCAAAATGAGGTCAAAATGTTGCCTTTGCAGTTGCCTTTGCATAAATGTTGTACTGTACGTGGAACACTTAATCTTAGCGTGTAATTAAATTGTCCTTTTTAGGTTTGTTGGATTATTTATGAAATACAGGAACCAACTCGGCTCATCAGAAATGTTTGCTTGGATATTTATTTAAAAGAAGTGAAAGAAAAAAAATCCTTAAATTAGCTATGAGTACGAAACGGGATGCTGGAAAATGTTTATGATGCTCAGCTGAAATCAATCTGGGAAGCAAACTCATTTCCTAATAAGGAGCATTTAGCATACTCTCACAATACAGTATATGAACAAAACCTTTTCCCTTTGATTTTATCTTAATTTTGTTTTAATAATGTGTTTTCAAGGGCACCAACTGCTTATGGTATTTACCAAGTTAATGAGTGGGCAATGAAGGGAACAATAAAGGTCTAGAAAAATTATCAACTAGTTTTATGTATAATATTGGCTTTTAAAAGTAATAGAAGTAATTTCTCTAGTTCTATAAATATTTAAAATTTTAAACTTTTTCTACCTACTGCTGTTTAGAGTTTTAAGCTTGGTCTATCTCATACTGAAAAAAAAAAAAACCAACAAACATACATCTCTGAACTCAATGCCAATGTAATTTGACACTGTTTCCAGAATTTTTCAGGGCAGTATGATTTTAACCATTCTGGAAAATTTACAGCACATTCTCATGTTTGTTTCATAAAGCCTTCTCGAAATTATAATCCTGTAACAGTGTCTCATTTTAAGTCTTTCTTACCCACTAGAATACATAATGCTGAATTTATCATTCCTTAATAATTGGTGGTATAAACTAGGTGAAATTATGTTGCTGATATTTGTGTAGTGTCTTTAAAAAGTCATAAAGCTCTCTAATCCCAGCAATATTATGAAGAGAATTGCTCAACAGAAGTAGACTTAACACTTGAATTAGGATTTACTCCCAGTAAATCTTTGCTACACCAGATAAGAACAGGGCTTTTTTTTTTTCCTGTGCTCTTGAGCCCTTCACAGCAATGACAGATGAGGACTGAAAATGATGGAAGCCAGTTTTTCCATAGCCATAGTTACACAGGAGGAGAAGGATGTGTGGTGCATGGGGTGCAGCAGCTTGCTCCCAAGCAGGCTTTGCTGGGGCTCAAGGTGCAGAGCCGGAGTGGGATCACCTGCAGCCCTCCAGCCTCCCCGAGACCCACAGGGAGAGCAGACTGGGGACATGGTGCAAGGGGCTCCAATAATCTCTATGCAAAAAAATATAAACCTCTGCAAGGCTTGGGCCAGACATTCAGCAAGTTCAGAACATTTGTCCTGCAGTGCTCCTGAGCGTGGCACTGAGTGGAGACACCTGGAGAGGGCCCCCTGTATTCCCAGGGACACAATGCTTACAAGGCTCACTTGCACTGTTGCCTTTCACCTGTATTACTCTGTACACCGTGAAGGCAGGGGGGCAGAAAATGAGGCAGAAGGCTTTAAAAACATCTTACAGCTCCACACCTAAGTTACCTGGAAGTGGATGTTGTGTGGCAGCCTGGGGGCAGCAACCCTGCCAGGGGCAAGGGGAGAGCAAAGCAGCAGCAAACCAATACCCTGCATTAGCAGCTTCAAGAAGAGAATAACTTCATGTACAGCAATTTTTTTTTAAACAAGAACTGCAGTTGCCAATATGATGTCTCAGTTGTATTTTGGTTTTCACGGGGGAAAATAATTCGCTCTTGAAACTGAAAGGCACTGCTGTAAACAGGACTTAACTGTGGGCGAGCTGGAGGCCTGTTGCAGGAGGTGCATCTTTTTTTTATGCTGTGGTGTGCATGGTTTACAGAGACTAGTTGCATTTTCTTTGTGTATACTGTTTATTGTATATAGGGGATGTACGAATATAAGGATACCATTTTGTCATAACCATATCAAATTCTACTGATTTCCACGGTAGACGCTGTCTTATTGTGTAGATTTACAGGCCAATCCACTGACTTTGTGTCATTTAACAATAGAACTGATAAATAAAATTTAACCACAGACTTCTGATTTTCATGTGGTTATTTCTTTTTCTGATGATGTGTTGAGAGCTGCACAGTTCAGAATGGATGGTAATTCCGACATGAGTGAAATAGCAGTTGACAGCAAGTATGTGAGTTTGAAGTCACAGCTTTTCTGAAGTGTATTTAAACTACAGCTTTCAAGGGCAAAGCCACTGTGGGCTTTTGTCTGGTTCAGGAGTTACAGAGGTTTTGACTTCTTTTCTGAGCAGCCCTCATAAAAACAGGCTGTGGTTTTTGATTATTTTAAATATGATTGTTAGTGGTCTGGAGCATTAAGGAATTCTTTCTCTGTATGTACATATATGTGTGTGTATGCATATGATTTATTTTTTATCCTTTATGAGATACCCACTCCATTTTGACTGTGGGAGGATGCTGCCTAGGCACTGACTTCCAGTGCATCTCACTGTATCCCTCCTGGGGACACAAAAAAAAATTGACTGTCCTGGGTTGCTCCAAGCCCTGTCCAACATGGCTTTGAACACTTCCAGGGATGGGGCATCCACAGCTTCTCAGAGCAACCTATGCCAGGGCCTCACCACTCCCAAAGAGAGGAATTTCTTCCTAATATCTTAGGTTTATCTTCTCTCGTTCAGTTTTAAGACATTCCTCCTTGTCTATCACTCCATGCCATTGTCAAGACTCCCTCTTCAGCTCTCTTGGAGCCCCTTTAGGCACTGGAAGGGGCTCTCAGGTCTCCCCGGAGCCTTCTCCAGGCTGGATCCCCCCAGCTCTTTCAGCCTGTCTCCAGAGCAGAGGTTCTCTTGCCTTCTGAGAATCATCTTGGCCAGAGATGCCACAAAGATTCTTTTTGACAGTTTGGATGGAGGCATTTTTTTCTTGGTGGCTATTAAAGATCCACAGGTTTGCCAGCCTTGCAGCAGGACAGTTGACATGAAGGTGTCTGCAGGAGACTTTGCCTTGATCTATGGGAATTCCCCTGTGAGGACAGAGCTGCCCTTCTCCTGCCGGGGCATCTTACCTCTGTAAGGCTTTTTGAGCTCTGGGGAGCAGGAAGTGGAAGGGGTCTGCCAGCAGATCTGCGTTTGACTGGCTTTATAGACGGGTCTGTTAGTGCACTGAGAGAGCTGCTGCAGGAGCTGCTAATGGGATAGAGGTCATGCAAGATGACTCCCTGCAGCTAAAAAAGCACCCAGCAGTGAAGTCTGGCATAAAACCAATTGGGGTTGCCTTTTGAGAGGAGTAATTTGGCAGCTGAGAAAACTCTTACTGCAGGAGAGGAAGGATGGAGGAGTGGGGGATGTGTTAGGACAGACAAACTTCAGAAGGTGAGAAGCTACAGCAGTGAGTCAAGTACCTCTCAAACCCTCTGGCAAGTTTTGAAAAGCCTGGAGACATGTTAAGAAAACTCTTCGGAGCACTGAGATGCCTCTTACGTTTCCAGGGATAGAAAGGCATGTCAGCACCTCTGGCACTGCCAGCACCTGGGCCTGTCAGTGTGGAGCCAAGGGCTGTTGCAGAGATGGAGACGTGTAGTGCTAAAACTAATGTCAAAGAGAAAGTCTTGGTTCCTTCTGCCCTCCCAAAGATTGGAAAGTTGGTAACTGTGAGACCTCTGTGGCCTTGCAAAGGGCCGTATTGGGTCTTAGAGTTCAGGACTAAAGCTTTCCTAAAGAGCACCTGGTATGCAAAGGTTGTTGGAAGTGAACTGCTCAGCTGATTTTTGTCAATGACCTCTTTATATGACGTATGATCCATTTTAGTGATCTGTGATACGTCTGCTTCCAATGATGTAATTTTTTAGTAAAAACAAACTAATGGGCTTTTTCGTGTGGTTTTTTAAATTCACACATTATCTAAAATATCAGAGCCATGGGTAACACCTGACAGATACCAATGCAATTCCTGTTTCAGCTGTTTCTGCTCATGAAATCAGTGAGGAGAGAAGAAAACCTGATACATCTCCCCTCTTAAATTTGAGCCAGAAATATCAGGTAATTGAGGGAACCTGTCAAACTAATGCAAACCTTGAGCTGCAACCCTGAGCTGCCAGATTGGCCCAGTACTCCCAGGGAGGCACAGAGAGCACCTCTGGGTGGAGAGGTTATCCTTACGGAGACATCTTCTGCAGGAAGATATTTTTATTTTCCAAAAACTAAAAAATATTTTCCAAGCAGGTGATAAATTTAAATCTTTCAGTTACTAAAAATATCCCTGTCTCCAAAGCATTTGGGTGGAGCTGGGGGTGGTTTGGTTATTGCTGGACCCTGCTGGAGTGGCAGTGCCTGGGAGGGGGGAAGTGGAGGGTCCTTTACAAGTGGGAATGGGGGTACTGGGATGGGGACCTGGAATCTCCTGCCTCCAGAGTGGATGGAGCACTGCCAAACCAAGCTGTGATTCAAATGCAGGTGTGCTCCAGGCTCTGGAGGCATCTGGCACCATGTCCTTCCTGCCCCGCTGGCAGCTGTGGCTCCACAGAGGAGCAGCCTGCACAAACTTTCCTGAGCAAAACAGCGCAGCATCTGAACTCTTAACTATGAAATTCAATTCTGGGTTTCCTAAAGCAATCTCCTTGTTCCACCAACCTCATCAGGGAAGAGTGTAATTTTGTTTAATCCATTTCTTGAGTTCAGAGTGAACAGTGTTGCCATCATGCTAATATCACTGCTCTGCCATCTCTAGGGACGGAGTGATGAGTTTGGGCCTGAAATCAAATTTGGCTCTGAGCTTCCATAGAATCTATCAGCCAAATTACCCGTAGACTCTACCCAGCAGCTCTGTCATGCAGTTTAGCTCTGTGAGGGTACATTAGGTCAAGCAGGAAAGGTTATATTGCTTTTTGTTTGGGGAGCAATGAAATGCTGAAACAATACATATGCAAAGCAATCAAAATAGTTATAGTGAAGGCTGAGTGTTCATTTTCAGGACAATACAACCACTGCCTTTTGGTGTCCTCAGCTATTTTATCTATGTATTCCCTCATATGACTGCAAATAAGGTTTTAACTTCATAGGATGTGCACAAGCAGTTGCGGACATAAACCTCTATATAAGCTATAGAGATTAATGTCAAAATATATGTATTTTCTGATGGGCATTTACAGACAGAGGCATGCAAATGGGTCGTGGCACAGCACTCACTTGAGCCCTCGTTCTGATAACTGTATCTCAGCTCCACAGCATCAGCTGGTAGCCAATGGCACAACACTTGTTTTGCCAGTGAGTAGCAAATTTTCTGATCAATGAAGTTTGGGAATGATGAGAATTATGGTGGGAAAAGGATGACTTCAGGGGATATTTAGACCAAAGGAAAGATGAGATTTTGGAACAGCTCTGTGTTTTGGGGTTCTCAGCTCACATTTCATTATCCCTCCTTGAAGTTACATTCTTCTTTTGAATGCAGTCTTTAGATTGTAAAAGCAATCTGTAATGAGCTCAAATGATCCACAAAATGAATTAAACCTTTGATTTCAGATTAGATGGTTTAGCCTGACTTAGGATAGAAATATTGTGACCTTTTCCTTTCAAAACATCCTACAAAAAGAAGATGCTGGGTTTTGGGCAGGCTGTGGCTGTAAGGAGTCTTTCTTCCCTTTGCAATCATTGCTTAGTACTCAATACAGCAATAGCTCTGTAATGTTATTAATATTAGGTGAAGCACATGGAAAGTATTCTTTTGTGCCACATAAGCAGGTGAATAGGGGGGTTATGCCTCGTGGGAGGTATGTGTTCCACAGGGGGAGACTGGGAATTTCCCCTCTGGGCATGACAAGCTGGGAAGCATATTAATAGACATCATTACATTAGAATAATTGCTGTGGAATCAGCAAGTTCGTACATAATCTATAATGCCTGGGAAATCTCACACCGTTTCAAAATAATTAAAAGTGGGATTAATCTAGATGCCAGACAACGCCTGCCTAATTACTAATGAATAAAGCTGTCTGAATGGCTGCAGCACCCTCAGCAGCATCAGTCTTTGAGGTCAATCCCCTGCTAATGGGCGATAGGGTAGAGGCCCGGCCCAGTCCTTGTCCCTGTCCCCGCAGGCAGTGACTGTCTGGAGGTCGGTGAAAGCCCACCCAGCCGCGGCACCCAGCGGGGACGCTCTGGGGAGATAATGCTGCGGGGCTGGAGGCACGGGAGGCAGGGGATACACGGGATACATGGGACGGGGGGGCCCAGTCCTCCTGGAGCATCCGTGGTTGTACAGGTACACTCTTCATGTGGCTGAGAGCTGGCCCCGAGTCGGCCCCACAGCAGGGATTTGGGGACAGAGCGGGGTGTAGAAAGTGATTGTATGGCTGCGTGAGGAACCACAGCTGGGCAGGGGCCGTCAGCACCAGCTCCCATCCCAAACATCCACTCAGCAAAACCCCTCCTGTCAAAACCCCAGGTTGGCTGTAGCTGATGGTTGCTCACGACTCACAGCCTGAGCCAAGCAGGAACTTCTGCTCCCGGGAGCAGCTTCACAGTTTTGTGAGGCTGTAAATACAAGAAGAGCCAAAATCCTCCCCACAGGGGAGGTGTTGTGATGCACATCCCAGCTGAGCCCCGGTGATCCTGGGAACACACCAGCACACTGGGGCATGCTGGCTGCCTGTCCGAATCTGGTGGGTAGAAGCTACTGTGTCCAGATTGACCCCAGCTGCCGCTGACTGGTGCCCAATGTGCCCCATGGTTGTGCTCCTCAAAGGAGTTGGCAGACACCAACCACAGATTTACAGTCATTACTGGGATTTGTGTGTTCTCTGAAGAACTGCCACACCTGGAGTAACTCCTGCTGCTGGACTGAAGGCCAATGTAAGGAAATCCCCTTTCCTCTGTTCCCAGTGCTGGGGGTTTAGTGATAATGTGGGATAACCTCTGCTGCTGCTGGGAAGTGCATTTACTGCTGCCTTTGCCCCATTTGTTGTAATCCTTTGAGGGTTTTATGGGCATGTGTTTATTTTGATTCAATAGAAAATCACATGGTTAGCCCCCCAGATCAGAGGGACTAATTGTTGGGGTGGACAAAGGAATGCAACGAGCAGATCTGGGTGGATTGCTTATTTATATATATAAAAGTTACAGGTGGTTCCTGGGAGTAATGAATTGTGAATAAAAAGTAATGACACGCTGAGTTTTTAAAATAAAGAAAAATATATTCTTACAGTACAAGTGTATGGGAATAATGAGGAGGGAATCACAGAACTGATTCCCTCAGGTCCTGTGCTCCAGTGTCTGAGTTTGCACATGGAGGACTCACACCTGGAGGTGGCCCAGGTGGTGCCAGGTACCACCATTGTTGGCAGGCAGCTAAGCCAAGAGGTGACACGTGGGCAGCTATTGCCAAGACGAATGGTGGAGAGCTCTTTCCCTTGCCAAGGAGCCTGGAATGTGACCATCATTCTGGAAATCACTAAAGATTTGTGAGCTGTGAGCGGGCTAATCCCCTCCTCAGAGAGACATTTGGGACCTCACATCTGAGACTGCTCAGGGAGGGTGAGTAGGGGCACAGAGAAGGACAGACAGCATCCATGGTGAGTCCTTGTTACAGCCCTGTGCCCCTCTGCCCTGCCGTACCATGGGTATCACTGCTGTGTTTAGGCTGCATCCATACTGGGATTGCTCACAGATCCCCCAGTCCAGCAGGCCGGACCCTGCCCAGGGAGCCCACATGCACCAGGCTCTGCCAAAATAACACTGCCTGCTGGAGCTGATTCAATGTGCCAGGGAGGCACTGCCAGCTCCACACCAGGCAGAGGGGGCACGGTTGGCAGCAGCAGCTTTCCCAAACAGTCCCTTCCATCATGTCCTCAAGCTCCATCATGGAGAGAACACAAATTATAATTAAGGATGTCCTGCCTTCCTCCAGTGCCCTTCAGAGCACATTCTGCACCGTGGCTGCCTGGCCATCCGTGCCCAGGGTTGCTGTGGTGCTGCTGACTCACACACAGTGCCACTTCCCCTCACCAGCCGGCCCCACCATTGCAATGCTGCCTTTTTTTTTTTTAGTTCCCTTTTTATGGCCTTGCTGAGAAAATGCTCCATCAGCATCAGTGCATGCAAAGTGCTGCCTGCAGAATTCTAACTCACTTCCAGGGCCTTTCGGGATGCTGCTGCCAGTCTGGAAGGAGTTGTGCTGACTCTTTGTCAGACATCACATTGATTTTAAAATTGCTGTGATGGCTCTTTAAGGCAGTGCACTTTTTGTGGCCTTCTGCATTTGTCATAGCTGATGCCTCTCTGTGGAATGGCAGAAGGGTGGCATTATCTGGTTTGGCTGCATTGATTTTCTGGGAGTGGCAGATCAGATTTTGGATGGGGAGAAGAAGATCAGAACTGAAATTTCCTACTCTCCATTTTTTCCCCAGTGGTGCTCAGCTCCTGAGCAGGATGGGACTCACAGAACACAGAGTTTTTCCTCCCAAGACACCTGGGTGGTGGATAAGACAACAGTGCCTGGGCTGGAGGTTTGTAAGGCACGGATCATGATCTGTGATGAAGGGGAATTGGGGTCCGCATACTCCTACCTCCTTCTTCTTTGCTGAATCAGTCAACCCATGCCCTAAAACCTCACCTCTTTGACCTGGCTGCTTTTCTGTCACTTCTGCACAAAAGTGAAGGCCAAACCAAAGGCTGCAGAGGCAATGCTAGAAATTAAGATGTAAAGGTGAGTCATTCTTCACCTTCTGCAGGCTGCAAAACAGCCTTTCCATGAGGATAAATAAAATCTCTGTATCTGTACACTCCGCTGTTAATATTGTAAACGAAGTACAATGTTTTTCAGATTACTGAATCATTGCTGTCAGTAGAACAAGCAGCCCAAGCAGGCTGCCAAGGCAGGAAATGAACGAAATCATTCATTTAATGTTCCTGGTTCATGCACAAATTTCTGAGTGGGGGTGATTAACTGCTGGAACAAGCCACTGAGGGGAGCAGGGGATTCCCCAGTTCCTGCTGTCTCCAGATGAAGGCTGGCTGCTGTTCTGTGAGGGATGCTTTTGCCAGACAAACTTGCACTCTGTGCAAGTGGCAACCAGCTGAATTGTGGAGGGAGCCCACCAAGTGCAGGGGCCAAATGAAGACAATCTAATCAGCCACCCTTAACACTTGTGACATACTCTTAGAAAAGTTCTTGCTGCTGTGCAGGTTCTGAATATTCATGGCTCAGTTCATTCTGTCCCCTTAAAGAAATACCTCAGCTGGCACCAGCCTCTGGGGCAGTGGTGCTGTCCCCTGTGCCTGCAGGGATGCTGCAATAGCTGCAGGCTTCTGTCCCCTGCAGGATGCTGTGCAGGGCCCATTCTGTGCAGCCCTACAGCCTTCCCTGAAGGGAAACCCAGCCATGGAGAGGTGCAGCACTTTGCTTTTGGGGGTGGGAGGGAAGCTGCCCTGAGGGCAACAGCATGGCAAAGCTGCCTTTCATCAGTCAGCTGCAAAACAGAACTCTCCTGCTCTGCAACCTGTTGATCATTTTATATATTGCTTGTGTGCAGCAGATCATGGTAGAGGCCAGTGGTCCTCATCTGACCCTGGCACGGCTCATCTTCCTCACAGACCTTGTGTGGGGGTTTGGATGCATCCCCTGCACTTGCATGCAGCACCATAGGTCTGATCCTGGGAAATGGTTCTGATTAATTCTCAGGGCTGATAATAATTAAGCAGGATGCACCTTGGATTTGCTTGAGCAAAGTGTTGGGGTGTGGCTCATTTATTTTGCTTTGACTGATGGTCAGCCTGGCTCCTCAAGGGAGGGCTCAGAATCCAGGGGAGCAAAGAAGATGCAGTCAGGATAGGAGGGGACTTATCGAGCTCATCTCAAGGGTGACTTTCTTGTGAGACATCAGAGAAGAATCCATCTCTCAGGCCCCCAAAACCAAGGATGCTCCTTGACATAGGCTGTTGTGTGAGGAAAACTTTGCTGCTGATTATGGAGCTCAGTATTAGACGTTCTCACCTGCCAAGCAGCAGAGATGCATGGACATCACAAGCCAGCCTGATCTCTGCCATCATCCAGTGCCAGGATCTCTGCCCTTAGGGCAAAGTTCTTCCCTCCCTGGCCCCACCTGAGGTCCAGGGTGAAAAGAAGCATATATTGAAAGGATTTCTATGTGCTGGCCAAATTCTGCTTGGTATTCAGAAGTGGAAGAAAGCAGGAACCCTAATGTTTACATCCATACCAATTTAGGCTTTAATTTAGGCAATATAATGCAATCTTTCCCTGGACTTTAATAGCTTTTCTATTATTTTGCTCCACAGATACTTGGAAATGTGAGCTCCTTTGCTACATGACTACTTAGACCAATAAAGGAGCTGTTTACTTAACACATTAGTTTGCAGGCAGCCTCCTCCTTTCTCAATTTGGCCAAACCGGAACACTGCCTTTGTCCATGGCTGTGAGTATGAATATGCATAATTAATAAATGTTATTTGCTGGACATTTACTCCTGAGTGTCTCAGCTCTCCTTGACCGAGCAAATCTGTCTCTTTGAGATCTAATGAAAGGTTTAGACTTTTAAATTTATTTTCTTAGATTAGTCTCAGAAAATAATCCTATCATTCTAATAGGTAGATCCATCCCTGAGGAAGATATGAATAAATGAAAAAGTAATAGGTGAAAAATAAGCCAGAGCTGCTATTACAGAAGAGTCTTTCTGACTTTTTAATTTTTGGTTCAGAAACACAGGAAAACAGACTGTGAGCATGCAAAATGCAGCCAGCTGCTCCTGCAGACCTAGCAGCTGTTTTTCTGTTCAAAAGTGGCAGAATTTCTACTAGAGCAATCTTCTCTGGAAATACATTTTAAGTGTCTGTTGTATTAAATCCGTTTTAGGTTGCATCGAGTGCACGAAATTCAGTGTCTGTGTTCAATCCCATTTTGTATTGTACACACTAGAGGGAGCCATGGAAAAACCAATCCCCAGCCTGCTGCCAGGCTCCTGCCTTTCTCCCCAAAGGCCTGGGGCCTGCCTTCTCCTGACCTCTCCCCTGGGAAAATGAGTGTCTTTGAGGAGTAAACTCTTAAAAAAAAAAAAAAAAAGGCTGTAGGAGCAGTTTGTTGAAAGTAAAGTGTATTGCTTGAATATTCTGGTGTTGGTCAAAATTTTAGATCTGAAAAATGCATTTATTTCAATACATCTAAATGTTGCCTTCTGAGAATGCTCCAGGTTAGGTGATGTTTGTCCTTTTGGATGTTGCCCTGTACTGGTGTTCCCCAGTGAAACATTGTGTATACATCCAGGAGATGCTTTTACACAGTAGCCCACTCTCAGGAGGACAGCCATTGTTGAAGGTATCCAGGACTCAATTAAAATATTTCAGGAGACAGGAAATTATTTTTGCAACTCTGTTTCATCTGAAATTCGACTTGTTTCTCCTGCTTCCAAGATCTTTGTGTGCCTACCACCCACAAATTCACCTAATCTATTCTTAAAGTCCCCTGTGCTCCCAATGCTACTTCCCAGAGAGGTGAGTCCTTGGGGCTGGGGGAGAGGGAGCTCCTCTGCTTTCCTTCTGCCTGAGCCCTCTTTGCGTTGGGAAACAGGGAAAGAGAGCTCCTAGCTCACCAGCAAAGTCCCAGATTCTGACTGCCTCCTGAGCCCCCATTCTCCTCAGCTAAATGATGTTTGTTTATAAGGGATGATTTAGCATAGCAGATATTCATTTTTGCCTCCTTTGGGAGCTAATATTGGGAACTGGTGATGCAATCCCTGTGTGCGGATGGATCTTTGAGGAGGTTAATGCACTGTGCAAGGCCAGGATGACCCATGCAGCCACTCCAAGGCCTGTATTTTCGCAATGACTATTTGCTCTGGCATCTTTATGGAAAAGAGTGGGGCTGTTAGCGGAACATGGCTGGAATCAGAGCAGGGATATGAGAATTTAGCCCATGCTATTGTTAATGGTGGTCACAGTGCTGCACATGTGAAGCCCAAATGATAACAGGCGCAGACTGTTTGCTTTGCTGCCTTACAGCACAACAGCAGCTTTGTTGGAGCTTTGATGAGCTGTCTCTGCTGCAGCTTGGGTACAGGCTGCTTTTCTGTCTGCAAGGAAACATCATCTTTGTTAAGGCAGAAATGTCTCCCTCTGAATGGCAAGGAAAGAAAAGCCAAGCAGTGGTCTTGTCAAGTGCTGTTCCACTGATAAAACAGAAAATAGGACAAAAGTTTTCTCCCATCAAACAGGGTTATTCTCAGCCCAGAGCAGACATCTCCCATTTATTTATGTCCTCTTGCTCCTGTGCTCTTTTCATGCTCCCATCTGTATAAAGTTTCAAAGGGGCTCTGGGCCTGACCTTGCAAGTCCTCAAAAGACCTGTCACTGAGGTAAATAAATCAAGCAACAGGCTGTGAGAGAGTAACAGACACCAGCTAACTAATCGGGAAGGCTTTCTGGGATTGCAGCTGAACCCTGGCACAGAGGTGGATGCACAGCTCGGCAGGTAGGATACGCACACTGTCACATTTGAGGGTCAGGAGTTGAAGCTGTGGCAGTGCAAGGTGTAGCAATCCTTCCTGGCCTCTCCTGCTCTCCCACAGAGATTGGTGCACCTTTTCTAAGTCATGGAAAAAGAAATATTAGCTGAGTAATGCTTAAACAAAGCCTCTGTGTGTTTGGGGATGGTGGGGAGTATGCAGGCTGGGCTGCCCAGGCAGCCCAAGAGTAGATTTAGAGCAGCTTTTAGCTTCTGATGAAGTCTGGCACACTCTTCTGCTTGGACCAGTGACCCTGGAGGAAGAAATGAGAACCCATTTGGGAAACAGTGATACTTCCATAGCATCATCATATCCTCAGTCCACTGATGACCCAGGGAGGTTTCTTTCCATCTGAGATGGAGATACTATTCCAAAGTGATCTGCAATGCACACCAGACACAGTGTCTCTCAGTGCTGTGATCTTCAGGGAAAGGTCTCCAGGGGGGATGGTGCTGGTTGTGTTTGGAGACGATGCCATGATTCAGAGGGACACACCTGGGACAGTGTGTGTTTGGGTTTGCCTGCATGCTGGCCATTGTTGGGAAACAATTTTTCTCCTCCTCAGATGCATCTTAGGCTCTCCAAAGGCACAGCTGAGTGCTGAGGGGCAGAGTTGTGCCCCTGTGTGTTGTTCCCCACCATTGTACCTGGTTTTATTTAGAAAAAAGCCAGCAAGGCTAGCAGAAGCCATTCTTTGCCATATGATGTAGCAATTGAAAGGAGAAACTCTGCTTTTTATGCCTCTCAAGGAAAGGCTTCCCATTTAGCCCAGGAGTAGCAGCTGTTCTCCCAGTTTACAACACACAAACAGACTGCATTGTTTTCTGATTTGCCTTTTTTATTACAGCAGATATTGGATGGATAGCTAGCAAAAAAAAGCAGGGGAATACCAACCCAGCTGGGTCACTTTATGGCATTTGGGAACTGTAGGAGCTCAGCACATGCTCTTCAAGGCAAACACCACCCAGGTACACCTGTGATCATTGTTGCTATCTCTGGGTGCATGGGAAAAGGGTCTTCTTACAGTGGGTGGGGCAGAGAGCTGGTGGTCCCAGGGGACCTTCTTGTATATGGGATGTATACAAGAGCTGGGAGATGCCCCATGAGCCAGGCAAGAACCAGCCTGTGAGGGTGACTCTGCAGCCTGTTGGGAGCACTGCACTCAAAGGGAACTTTTCTCCCTCAATTCATCAAACACAACTGCATTAATGCGAGGGAGCAGAGCACTGAGTAGGCAGGGGCCATTTTAACAATGTGGCAATGTCTTTTATTTATTTGTTTACTTAACCAAGATCACACCTGGAAATGGCTGAATTGATTTCTGTAAGTCAGGCTCTTCTGTGTCAGGTCCTCAGTGGGTATTGCTGCCTCAGCTGACATTTATGCAGCTGATATTTATGCACTGGATGTTTTTTTAGCGCTTCCTCAAGCTCATCTACCCCTCCCGGCTGCTCTCACGGTGTAGCAAGGCAAAGGGGCTTCTGCCAAGGCTTGCCAGGCAGGCTACTCCGCAGGGCTCTCCTCTGCCTTCGGGTGACTTGAACGCTTGTTAATTGGCAGCAGTTTCTTAGCCCTCGCTGGAGGCAGAGGCTGTGCCAACACGCTGCTTCCTCCACCGCATGGCTCCAGTGATTACAGCTTGGCTCAGCCTTGCAGTGCTGCTGTTCTTCCCTTCTGAGCCTCTCCTGGGATCCAGAGGTTTTGGCAGGCACTTCCTCCGTGTAAGGTGTCTCTGGGGACCGGGGCTCACTTACCAGGACTGTCTCACATGTGCCCAAATTGGCTGCAGGCTCAAGCCATCTAGAGAGAGGAGCGAATGCCAGCAGCCAATGAGTCAGTGCACTCCCATGGTATTTGCTAGGCTTGGGTGGGGTTCCTCAGAAATGCCAGTTCACTTCCAAAGGAACATAAATCACGACATTTATACAAGCTTCAGTTCCACAGATCCCTGTTTAGCAGCCAGGATGGGGTTTACAGTTAATTAAAAAAGCAAAGAAGAAGAGGGCATGTGAAAGCAAGACCCAATGTCTTTAATAATTATCCCAAGAGCAAAAACTTTCACTCTTCTTTCAGATGATGACAAACACTGGGGAGCAGCCGCCCCCGGAGACTCTGGCCCCTCCTGCCTCCCTCCCTTTGAAGCTTGGTTTCCTTCCCCTCGGCGGTGCAGCAACGTGACGGGGGACAGTATGTTCATCACATGCTGGCACTCGGACTCTCTGCGGGGCTGAGCCCGACTGCTCCTGCAGCCGCCCATGTCCTCCCTCCAGAGCAGTTCCTCCGTGGCTGCTTGGGAGAGGGGCAAATGGGGCGGCTGTAGCCATTTGCTGGCTTCGGAGAAGGAATCCCTCCTTCCCCATCTTACCTGGCTCTGCACACCTCTGCATGGGTGACTTGTGTGGGACAGGGGGGACAAGAACACTCCCTTGCTGGAGGAAGGGACCAAGCATTTTTCTGTGCATAATCCACCGTAACAGTCATCAAAGAAAAACTCCCAAACCCTTTTGTTTAAAACAACTGGATCTCTCTTACCTGCTTCCACAAATTGAGAGCATTTTTTCCTGCCCTCTTGTTGCTGATCCAAGTCAATTGATTTGAAAGCCTGGATACCTGATGGCTGGGGTCTCTGATGCATGTACCTGATGCTCACAGCCACCCACAGCTCATTGCCTCCTTTGTGAGTCTTGTTCCCCTCCTGTGTTTCTACCTTTGACGTTACACTCCTTGTATTGCAAGTCCAAAGAACAAAGCTGTTCTCCCCACGCACTCAGGCACTCCTTCTTTTTCTGACTGATCTCTGCAGTGCAGAGTTATTAATAAAAAATCACAACGTCATGTACAGCCCGCACCATCACATCTGTCAATATCACCACCACGCAAGATTGTGTGTTTTTTCCAACTTTTAGTGTTTCTTTGCTGCAGAGGTTGTTTAAAAGGAGGAGGAAAGCTGAGAAATCCCTCCCCACCTGCCAGAAGAAGTGAGTGATGATTTCAGTTTGGGATGTGGCAGTTTGATGTCATCATGCATGGTTATTAAAAACTGTTATTTGCGAATCTTCAGTTGCTAAAAATAAAAGAATTCTAATACTTTACCATGATTTATCTTATTGAAGGTGTCAAAATGATCCTGGTTTGTCAACCCCTTATGTAAAATGTAATTTTCTAAGCAGTGCTCATGGCCTGTGTCTGCTCACTCCTTGGTAACATATAATAGCAGTGGCCATTAAAATCAGCCTCTGCTTGAGTGGGTTTAGGTTTTGAAAACTTATTTTCAGCATTTCCCATAGTTAGTAAAATACAGAAGTGCAGGAATATAATGCATGACCCTGTCCCAGCAAATGCTGGGTTTCACTGCCATGAGGGTGACTGATGTACAAAGCAACTTTGGACCCAAGGCCCCTCTGCCCTGACACACTGAGAAGCTCAGGACAAAACCTTCTGAAGAAAATGTTGCAGCAAAAAAATACAACACAAGAGAAAGCAGATTTTATGGTGGGGATCTTTCTGTGTATTCCCTTCGCAGCATAGGTGGGACCTCTAATGGGTTACCACACTCCCCGACAGCAGTGTTTGGCTCACTCTGCTGATTGTCTTGTAGCAAGAAAAGAAATTAGCTTGTGGCTTTCTTAGTACCTCAGAGGATTCACAATACTGAAGGAATATGGAGCAGGGGAAGGTGTCACAACATCAGCCTGAAACACTAAGTTCCTCCAGCATGGGATGCAGGGACCATGGGTCTCATGGCCCCCACAAAGGGATCTGCAGGTGGGTGTGAGGGTGACACTGGCCCAGAGAACCTCTGCAGCCTTCATCAGCCTTCTTGGCACAAACACTTCTTAAATAGTCTCTTTCTGTATGTGTGTGAATTGCCACTGGGGTGCAGCTCTGCAATCTTGTTTCTGCTCAGCACTCAGATTCTTTCATGTTACACATCCATGGGCAGCCTGTGTGTACCTTAGTGGGGCTTTTGCAGAGGACAAGCAGGGCTCTTGCCATTGCTGGCTCCTAGGGAGGTGGCACAGGACCCAAATGGGTTTGTTGAGAGCAAGCCAAAGCCAGAATTAGAGTGTGACTGTTGTGTCCATGGGGAGAGTAATGGCAGCCCCAGACCAATTCACTGTGTAAGCAAACAGCTGTCAGGAGGGCTTGGTAGAGCTAAGGGAATAGGGTGATGGAGAGAGGGCTGCCCTGGGACTGGAAGTCCCATCCCGTCCTCCTTTTTGTCTGGTACGTGAGGCTACGTGGGAGTTTCCTCATTTGCAGGTTTAAAATCTTGTGGGCTTCAGGGAAGAAGGTGGAAACTGCTGTGGGCTAGGCAGGAAGTAGATCTCTTTCAGCTGTAAAAATCCCTGAATGCCTTGTGCCAGCTTGTGTGAGTGGCCATTTACTTGCCAGCTGGAGAGCTGCACAGTGAGGGGGAAGGAAGTTCCACTCTGTGCTAGAATTGCTTTGGTGTAGAGTATCAGGGATATTTCTTCCTCTGTTTTTACAACTACCTTACACCACGTGCTACTTTCTGCTGTTTTATTTATCAATAACAGCAAAATGTCGCTTGCTTTTGCAGCCTGATGATGTGTATGTGCCATGGGGCAGAACATAGAAAGGACGTTGAATATACCTGATCCTTCTGCTATCCATGGGTTGTTCACAACACCACGTTAATAGCCCTTCCCTCCAGACACCTGCCAAAGACACAAACCTCTCCTGCTTTGTAATCCCTGCCCAGGAAGTTTGGGACACAGAAGAGAGGGTACAGACTAAGAGGCCCCAGTCTGGTCCTCTCTGACTTCTTCCCCTTCCCTGGGGCAGTCCCAAACACAGAAGCTCAGGATATTCCTCTTTCTCCTCTCTGGTTCACCCAGCTGGTCCTCTGACTGCTCACAGAGTTAAGTGCACAACCCAGCTGAGTACCCAGCCCAATACTCATGGAATGCAGCCCCTTTGAATCCACCAGCTAAGCCATCTGCTCAGGTGTTGAAATTTTGTGCAAATTCCAGCCCAAGTTTCCCAACCATGAGCATAGACAGGCTTCCTCAAATGGATGCTGAGAGCAGATCACACACTTGTACAGTGTGCAGGCAGCTTGACATGTAAAGCACCACCTCTACAGAGAGAAACCTGCCCTGTGCCAAATACAGGATGTGGCATGAGTCAAAATGAGGGACACCAGGAAATAATAGACTTCACATGAAAGAGAACAATAATTTGCAGCTGTAACTCACCTTTCATCTACAGATCACAGAGGCGTCTCAAGCACTAATTAGCACAGCCTGGCAGCATTGCTGCCCCATAACTAGTGAGGGGCAATGGTTATTCCATCTTCTGGCATGCAGCCACATGTCCTTGCAGGCACCAGCAAGAGGCAATTGGCTTGCAAGGTTGGTCCTGTTCCACTTCTCACAGCTGTGCTGGAGGTTCCTGAGCACCTGTGCCAAGGCGCTGCTTTGTGTCCCAAGCCAGTGCAGGTTTGGTGTCTGCTTCCACAGCAGGTAAGTGAAGATGGGCCAGGGGGAGCAGAACACACTTGGGATCCAACTAATTTCTGCTCTGGGTTCCATCTGATATTTTCTATGTGGAAATCACTACTTAAAGAAAACTTGAGTGGGAAAGGTAAGATCCTTCAGGAGCAAAAATCCACCCTTAACAGTATTTTAAGTGAGTATGGCAGGGAAGTTTACAATCTCCTAAAGTTTTCATAAATATACGTGTGTGTATATATTTAAATACATATATTTACAAACATTTTCAAAAAATCTAGAGTTCTTTAACCTTGGTAGTTATCTCTGTAGTGTTGGGGAGACACACCCAAAGCACTTGTTAACTAGGGCATGAAGCAGAGAAGACAGGTTTGCAAGGATCTGTACACGGAGTTGTTCATATTTCTCGGGAAGTGCGCAGAAGCCTAGCCAGCCCCAGCCTCAATCCCCTGCTTCTCCGAGTTGAGTCACCTTTCCTAGGAAAAATGAATTATGCTTTTCATGGAAGAATTTAAGTGTGAGAAAGTGGCATACACAGGAAATTTCCCAGTTAGCTGTAGGTGAACCAGACCCATCTTCCCTCCTCCTAGACTGGGTAGTTACAACACACCAGCAGCACCCCAGTGCATGAAGGGCACAGCATGAGTCTCTGGGTTGCAAAACTTGTCTGTTTTGAGTTTGCAGTGAGAAAAATGAAGCAGAAGTTACTGGACTTCATGTGGGAATTGAAATGTAAGAGAGAAAGAAATGTATGTGAAATATGAGAGAGGGGAATCAGACTGGTTAGTCTCTCTGCATCTGAAATGTCTATGAACATTGTTGAAATACTGCATGCAATCATTTTGCATGGCTGAAAATAGCTCTGCAAGGTGCTGGGTGGCAGTGCAAGCCAGCCCTTGGCATCACACAGCTCCCAGTATCACTTTATTGTCACACCAGGAGCTTTGCTGTACAAAGAAAGCACAACTGGAGTCTCCTGCTTTGTCCATGTTATAAGAAGCTAAATTAAAGGCTAGAGAGATTTTAATTTGCTCCAGGACATAAAGAATGTCGGGGCAGAAGTGAGACCTGCAAGCCCCAGCCGACAGTCCCTTGCCCTGACTTCTGAATGATGTGGGATTAATTTCCTTCGTTAAAAATAACCTTGTTTATAACCTTTGTTTCATGATTCAGCTTTTCTGCAGTCAACTGATCGTCATCAAAGCAGGGCAGCATCAGATTTCAGGAGGAGGATGCAATAGGCTGTTGCAGCTCAGGCGTGCTCCTTGCAAAGGGCAGTTCAGTGGAGGAAATGAAGGATACCTTGTCAAAGGGCTGCTCTTTTTCGAGAGGAGTTCTCTCTGAGATCGCTGTGCCAAATCCTAAAGTGCCTGGAGCTCCTGTTATGCAAATCCCCACCCATGGCTTCTGCCCTGCCAGAAACACCAGTGCCTCATCACCATGAATGTGGCCCCATGCAGGCCCAAAGCTACAGACAAACGTGGTTTTCCTGGTTCCTCTCTGCCTTCTTGCCTGTAGGTCAGAGCATCAGACATGTGCTCCTCTACATATGGTGACCTGGAGCCCTACCAGTGGCACAGCTACCAGTTCTGCATTTAAAGCAAGACTCATTGCTAAGAAAAATCTCCTAGAAAGTCCCACACACCCACTTTTATTCCTCTCACTGTAGTGTGACGTGTCCCACAAGCAGCACAACTCCCCAGGCTTCTAATGACCATGTTGCGAGGGTTTGCTCACTGCTGTATTATGTTGCCTGCAAAAATCAGGCTACACAGCTGCAATCCTCATCCCATTTAGCAGACTGGAAAGCAGAGGCACAAAATGGAAAGGACGATCCCTTTCCAAAACCTTCTGGTGATTTTTGGCTAGCTGTGGATTAAGTGGCCGTGTTCAGGTGATGTGCTCATGGACACACAAACAATCAGTAGCAAAGACCCAAGCAGAAGCCAAACCCTTAAGACACAATCTTGTGGTGCAAATTTGTGCTCATCCTTCTTTTTTCAGGAGCTAATCCTTTGTCCTTGCAGGAAGAGGAATTTTCCATAAATGTGGTATTTTTTTTACACCTCGTTGTGTGTTTAATGTTTAACAGTGGAATCATTATGGTTTTATTAGCAGCAAGTAACGCTTTGTCATCTTCAACTGACTTTGCAAACATTAACTAATTGATCTCAACTATGAATCAGTGGTGGTAACTAGGAAGGGAGGTGAAGTGGTCTGCTGGTGGTCACTGGGGAAGTGATTGTCAGAACAGGACACAGAAACCAGGGCTCACACTTTGCTGCTCAGACCACGAACACGACAGTTTTATTAGTGTTATTTCCATTAGTGCTGCTGTCAGGGAGGGCTACTCTGTGTGTAATAAACAACCCTCAGCTGCTTCTCTCTATGTCTGGTTGAATTCATACTTGACGAAGTGTCACCAACCCCCAAAAAATTCTCAGTTAAAAGAAAAAAAAAAACCTAACTGACTTTGTTTTCTTCAGTGACCTAGTGGTTGCTGGTTGTTTTCCACTACCCTATTGCAAGCATAATTCAATTATCTATATTTGTGGGAATTAGATGCTAAAGTCAGAAAGGAGCAGGGCTGCCTGCAGCCACAGTCTGAGAGGTTTTTAAGGACTGCATTGGCAGAGACTGACTTGAAGCATCCTGAAGCTGGCTGCCAGGAAGTTAGCTCCTGGTTTGCAGTATGCAGAACATGCATGGCGGCTTCATGATTTACTCATCTGCTTCACATTGTGCCTACTCTCCCTCGCGACTGTCCTGGCGTATGCAATCTTCTGTTGCAAAACAGGAGTGAAAATGAGCACTGCAGTGTGGAAGAGCTATGCCACTACCCAGGTAAGGGTGGCCAAGCCTGGCAGGGACACAGCCCCTCTGGGGGGGGAGTGACAACAGCTTCGGCGACGTGAGGCTGTGGTGGTGACTTTGAGGACAAACGAAATGTGTTTGGGGGGAAGTGATGATTGCTTGGGGGCAGTGGGGATACAGCCCCTCAGTGAGGGGGTGCAATGATGGCTTTGGACATAAGGATGGGTGTGATCAGGGGAGGTGATGGTGACTTTGGGGACAGCAAGAACAGAGCAGCAAGGTGTAATAGTGGCCTTGGAAACAGCAGGGATACAGTGGGGACATGTAAGAGTGGCTTTAGGGACAGAGGGTACAGAGTAGGAAGGTATGATGATGACTTTGGGACAGCAGGGACAAAATGGGGGGATGTGATGGTGTCTTTGGGGACAGTGGGGACACAGCAGGGATATGTAATGGTGGTTTGGGGACAGTAGGGATTCAACCCCTCAGCAGGGGACTGTGATAGTGGCTTTGGGGACAGGGGGTACAGAGTAGGAAGGTATGATGGTGGCTTTGTGGACACTGGGAATACAGCCCCTTAGAAGGTGGATGTGATGGTGTTGGGGGACAATGGGGACACAACAAGAAGGTGTGATGGTAGCTTTGGGGACAGCAGGGACACAGTGGGGACACGTGATAGTGACTTTGGGAACAGCGTGGATACAGTGGGGGTGTGTGATGGTGGCTTTGGGGACAGAGGGGACACAGCAGGAATGTGTGACAGTGATTTGGGGACAGTTAGGGATGCAACCCCTCAGTGGGGGGATGTCACGGTGGTTTTGGAGACGGCGGGGACCCATCAAAGAGGTGTGATGGTGGCTTCAGGGATAGAGGGGACACGTCAGGGAGGTGCGATGGTGGTTTTGGGGATGGAGTGGACATGCCAGGGAGGTGTGATGACAGTTGGGGGTGGAGGGGACACGGCAGGGAGGTATGGCGGTGGCTTGGGGATACTGGGGATGCAGCCCCTCAGCAGGTGGCGGTGGCTTTGGGGACAGGTGGGCTCGGTGCGGGGGCGCGGTAGCTCTATGTCCGGCAGCCAGGCAGAGGTGCGGGTGCCGGGGATGGCCGTGGTACAGCGGTGCCGGGAGGCGTCCGGGCATCCCGATCCAGCGGCGGGAGCAGCGGCCCTGGGGCGCGTCCCGCTGGTCGCGGCGGGGCGGGGGTCGCGGGGCGGTTGCCATGGCAGCAGCCGGGCGGCGCGCGCGGCCGGCGGGGCGCGGCGCGGCGCGGCCCCGGAGCGTACCATGTGCGCCCGGCGGCGGGAGGCGGCGGCGGAGGGGCCACGACGGCGGCGGTTGCTGCTGCTGCCCTGCTGCTATAGCTCCGCCACGGCGGGCCCAGCGACCAGGAGCCGCTGCGTCAATGTAACGGCGGGGACGGGGGCGGAGGGGACGGGGAGGACGAGGGGGGCCGCTGAGTGGCATTTCCACGCCGCGCGTGGCCGCGGGGAGTGGGGGGTGGGGGGGCGGAGGACGGGCGGGAGGCGTTAAAATGGCGGCGCGCAGGCGGCCCCCGCGCTAAACCGGCCCCCGTGGCTCGCCCCGCGCCGCCGCGCGTGGCACGGAGCGGCCGCCGCTGCCTGCGAGCGCCGCTGCGAGGTAAGGCCGGGACGGCCGCGGGGCGCCCGGGGACGGGGGGCGCGCTCCGGGGAGGGAGCGCGGTGGCGGCTGGTTCCGGTCCCGATCCCGCGGGCGGCTGTCCCGGGAGCGCAGGCGGGCTGGCCGCGGGTGCTGGCGCAGCTCCGCATCGCTCCTTTGTCTGGCAGCGGCGGCGGCGGCGGGCCGGGCCCTGCTCCGCTCTGGCGGGCGGCTGCGGAGGGCGGCTGGCGCGGTTGGAGTGTGGCGGGGGCGGCGTTCCGTTCTTTAATAGGAAAAAAAAAAAAACATAAAACCCACATCAGAACTAATTTTTGCAGCCGAAAGTGTCGCAGGCGCTGCCGTACCCCCGGACGCCTGGTAGCGTGGCAAACCTCTGCTCGGAGCAGCGGGAAGCGGAGCTTTACTTCTGGAAAAGCAGCCCAAACTCTCCGGAGGGCCCCGGCCGCTGCAGAGGCGAGAGAGGGGCCAGAGGGGAGGGGGGATTTTTTTTTTTTTTTTTTTTTTTTTTTTACTCTTATGAAGACATGCGCATTTGTTCATTCTTGCCACCGCACTGGAGTCTGCCTAGAAACAAAGAACACAGCCTGGCGAAGTTGATGCTGGCTCCCAAAGTGTCTGGCGCTTCCCCCCCCCCCCCCCCCCTTTCTTTTGCTTCATTTACTTGTGCCATGGTTAAAAGCCTCGAGATGTTTCCTTCAATTATTCCCATGTGCCTGCTGATGGAAACATCCCCCCCCGCCTTCGCCCCCTTCGCTCCTACCAGGCCAGGTTACGCATTTTGGAAAGTGCAGCCATGATAGAGCAAGTTCTCTCTCCCATTTTGCCCCGGCCTCGCGGTGTGACAGCTCCCGGGAGGTGTGCCTTCCCACCGGGAGCCACCCCCTTGCTGAATCATCGCTGAGCCGTGGCAGGACAGCTCGTCCGCCCGGGCAGCGGAACATTCCCCGGCCGAGCATGAGGCGGTGGTGAAGCTGACGCGAGGCAGAGACCTGTTAACATTCGGCTCAGGCGCGGGCGAGCGGCTGCGGGGAGAGCACCTTCCCGTTTCATGGCAGCGGGAGCCGCGGATGCAGTTTTGAGCTCAAAAGCAAGACGTGCTCTGCTGTAAGGAACATCCCTTGTCCGACTGCCTGGTCCTGCAACTTCTGCCTCTCTGAAAACTCCCCTCTTGCGCAGATAGGATCAGCACCTGGCTCGGGGAGCAACGTGCGAATTCGTGGTGTTGTGGCTCTTAGCAATAGTCCTCTGTTGCGTTTGCGTGGAGAAGTGTATGAACAGTAGTGTGTCTGTGCTATTTGCCTAAAACTAGTTTATTTTGCACTGTTGGAAGTCATTGCCTTTGTTACTGCAAGGAAATAATGACTTAATCTTTTTGGGGCTTGGGGTACGATTGTGTCAGATGCTGAGGTGTTGCTAGGTGTCCCTGCCTCCATTCAAAGGTTGCCAAAAAGTAAGAGAGTGAGAGGTGGGATGAGCAATTTTCAGCTGGGGTGTATCAGGCAAGAGTAAATTGCAGCAGTTGTTGGACATGTAATATGATCCTGTAATTAGAGTGAGGTTATAGTCTATACCGTGTTGAAACTATCGAGTGTCTGAGTTGGAGCAGTCTGAATTAAACTAGTTATTCTGGGATTATGCAGAAGCAGAAGTAATGCAGTTAAAGTTTCCACAGAGCAGCTTCCATGGGGTTGCAGAGATGTTTTCCCCCTATGGGTCCTCCTTGTGGGTGTTTTGCTGTTAAGGTAGTATGTGGAGGCTGCAATGGTGCTGTTCTTCAAGTTGGAGAAATGCCTTACACGGCACAGTCCTGCTCCTTGGAGCTTAATTTACTAATGAATGTCCAAATCATGCATCTCGGTCCTGGGAGGGAAAAAAATCCTGAAGGGAGGACTTGGGGGTTCAGCTTTGTGCAGAAGTGAAGTACTTAAAAAGGACTGTCATTTGGTCTTAAAACTTCCCTGCCCCCATTACTCTCCATACCCCAAGAAAGATGAGTGTTAGCAAGTCTGGTGGAGAGCTTGCAGGCTGCAGTCTTTTCAGTGCTCCTGCCAGTGGGGCAGGATCTTCCTGGGGCAGCTTCAGGTAGCTCTGGTTTGCTGTTGGATTGTACTGGTGTGGAGCTGCACAGGCAGACCTGGGAGGCTGTGGAGAGTTACAGTGTGTGGGCACCAGCTCTGCTCACGGGTGCTAATTTCCCTTGGGTGTGTGTGCTTATATATATAGACATGGTGCATAGTTAAATGAAGTCATTTTAAAGTAGAGATGGCCCAGAAAAGTTTGAGAACTATTTTGGTGTTTTGAGTGTTTCTCTGAATACAATGGACTGTGCTGAAGCTTCTAGGTATTATGGGATGTACTTATAGCAGGAGAAGGAGCAGTCTGCTTTGGGCTCAGTTGGCCTTCCTAGGAGTGGCTGAGTTTTATGTATGCACCTGGTTCAGCCTGTTTACAGCTGTGTGGCTGCTGCAGAGCTGGTGCTGCCTTATGGGCCTTTAGTGGGATATGTTGGCAGGGGCCCAAAGCAGACCTGGTGGTCAGCAAGGAAATTAGCCCCATGGTGCTGTAAACTGTCCTGCTCAGTGTCCTGCAGCATCTGGCCGGGTCAGCAGAATTCAGGGTGCCGCATCCTTTCCACTGCTGTGAGGGAGTGAGGGACCCACATGGAGAAAGAGGGAGTGGATCTAGACCTGTCATTCCTCCCTCCCAGTGCTGCAGGAAAGTTACTGACACTAGGGATACTGGGAGTTGTCCCTCTGAGATGTTGAATCCACACAGAGGATTTTTTTAGTGGTTTTTGTGCCCAGTTCCACTTCACAAGCAATGGGGGCCTGCTCTGCCCTCTTATTCTCTGTTGGGGAATGGCTGGCATTCTTAGAATTGTTATTCGTAGAATTTTATAGACCTAGAAATTTTCTCCTGGGCTTGTCCCATCTTGGCAAGAGGAATATGTGGAGCTTAGAATTTTGCACTTATGACGCCATCAGACATGAGGTTTTGAGGGGCTGTTCTGCACATTTAAGGGAATCTCAAAGTGCAACTTAAAAACCTGTGACTGCAGAGAGAGAGAGGCTGGCTTTCTTACTTTTTACAGCATAGCTTGCAAATCAATTTTGAAACTGGTGCTGTGGTAGAAGTGGTCCTGCTTCTGGCCTTTTTCTCCAGTCTCATCCATCCATGTGAATTAAGAATAATCTTGCAGAATAACAAGGAAAAAAAAAGATGCTAATTTGAGCCATCACTCTGCTTCTCCATGTGGCCACAGAAATGGTTGTGTTGGCACAATGACTTGGGGGGCCCAGGCAGGACAGGATGAGACTGGGCCACAGCATAACTGCGTTGCTTTCTGGCAAATGGATCTTCCTAAAGGCACAAGTCAAACCATGGGCTGTCCTAGTCACCAATGCCTGCAGCCTAGTCAGGAGCCTGCAAACAAATGAAGATTTTCTTTGTGGCTAATGCAGGCAGAGGTGAAGATGAGGAATCTACAGTCAGGATTTGGTGACTGATGCCCACAGTAGGACACCCCTTCTATGCTGGTGGTGGCCACTTGGCTTTGTCAGTGGAGTGAACCATTGCATGACTCAGATGTGTTGGGCAAGAGTATAGAGCATTCATAAGAGCAGGCTTTTTGGACCATGAACGTACTAGAAGTCACGTGTGGAAACTGAGTACTAGAAACACAAGGCTGCTCACTGAGAGGGAGGCTGAGCACTGAAAAGCTCAATTTGCTTGGATCTCAGTATCCAAAGGTAGTCATAGGAGTGATGGCTCTCTTGGTGTGATTTGAGAACAGTGCAAACATCCACCCAAAGAACTGCCACCTCAGACAGACACGGCATCCTGCATTTCCATTGCCCAGATCCAGCCTCCCAGCAGCCATCAGGAAAAATGTGAGAAAAATCTATTCTCATTTTGTGATACTTTTGCAGAATGCTAGAAAACCTTGGTTGGGGAGCAACTGCAGGCTGGAAGCAGGGAAGAGAGAATGTCTTCATTGAACAGTGTGTGTTTGCTCTTAAAATCCCTTAAAAGCTCTGAAGCTCAAGCTTGCTTGATTTACTGTGTTTGCCGTATGTAATATTTCAGTGAGAAGTTTCAATTCAGTGTGGCTGAGTTGATGCAGGAGTGCCTTTTTAGGTGATAGGGATCCACTTACCCATGTGTAATGTACTGGTTTGTTTTTTAGACTGTTTTTTTGGGGCGGGGCGGGGGGGAGAGTTGTGACTTCTTTTTAATTGGTGTAGTCCAGACCTCTGGGCAGTGCATGCATCCATCTCTAGGGCAATGCTCAGGTTCTAATTTTTCATATGATTTAAGCACAGACTTGTCTCTTTTGCTGAAACACAGTCTTTACACTGGAGCATTTATAATAAAACATTTTGTCGTTCTCTGTTCACCTCTAATGCAACATTATAGGTACCCCAGACTTTCTATCTATGTCTGCTGCTGAAATGGAATTCCTTATCATGCTAAGTATAGAAATTTCGTTTGTTTTCTCCAGATTCCCATGTGTACAAAATTACTGCCCCTGGCTAGATGATTTACCTGAATTTGTGCTTGTTATGCATTTGCAGTTGGGCACTTCTTGCCTGTTAAGCTATGCAGTGCATGTTGTTCTTTTAAAAGGTGTATATCCTCCTCTTTTTCCATGCCATCTTGCAGGAAGGATTGTCTACCCAGAGTGATATTATCGTCTCCCATTTTAAATGGTGTCAGCAGATACTTGTTTTTTCTCTTCTCCCATTCTGAAGCTCAGTACTCACCATGGGAATGAGTCCTGTTGTATTACTGACATGGAACAAATCTGTGTCTTGGCCTTCAAATTATATGGCCTTGCTGAGTGAAGGGGAGGGCCTTGGGAGCCCAAATAAAGGTGCCAGGATCTGTTTGCCTGGGGATTTTTTTGTAAAAGCACGTAGGCTGATAGCAAGCTGAAAAAGCGGTGGCCTTCTGAGCTGGATTTTTTATGTCTGAGGGCTTCTGAATGCATAAAATCAGAGAGAATGTGTCTGTGTAATCCGATCTGCTCTTGAAAGCCTTGTGGAGGGCTGCATGCTGCAGACATGAGCTGTGTCAATAAGAACTCTATTCACCCTCAGAAAACAGCCTCGTGATCCGGTTTGACTGGCAGGCTTCCTAAGGGAGAGCCTTTTTTTGAGAAAGAGCTCCGATTTTTTGGCGGTACTTCTGTCTGCCTTTTTGGATTCTCACTTATTGTTCTTTCCTTGGAGTGATAAACTTGGATATTTTTGCTGGAAGCTTGTTGGGGCAGAGGGAGGATTTCATGTAGCGCTGTAACCAGGAGTGTGGGGTGAGTTTCCTTCCTTGCAGTGCAGCCCCTCTGCCAAAGCCGTATTTATGAGCATGAAGGTAAGGGATTTAAAAGAATATGAGGTAGGACTAGAGGTCTCTGTGTGCAGGAGATTGTACCATACACTTGTGCTTGCTCAGGGTACTGTCTTGCAGAACAGTGGCACAAAACACCCATCCTTGTAAAAGTCTTGGATGTAATGCACAAAACGTGTGGTTGTGCATGCTTATGTGCTTTTTTTCCCCTTGGTTCTGCAGATGTCTGTGTTACCCAGAAGTGTTGCTGGGTGAAATTCTGCTTTTGGTAATGCTGCCATAAATCTGCTGTGAAGGCAGTGTTGTACTAATGGCTGTAATTTTCTGGTTGCTATTATTTATTAAAAAAAAAAAAAATCACGCAAGGCAAAAATCTAATTCTGCTTTATGAAGTGTTCTACACCTGGCATGTAATCTTTTAAAATCTTGTAGGAAAAATCTGCTTGACCTGGTAAAATGATACTTACGAGATTTGCTGAAAGCAGAATTTTAGTCAAGAATACCAGGTTCTGAGCTGCTGTTAAGTGTGTAGCATTTGTGTAAATGGCATTTTCTGCTGCATTACATGTGTGATATTTGGTGTTTGCTCTGCTGAGGTCTTAAAGCCATTCTCTTTGGCACTGAGTTACTGGCTTTAACAAAAGAGATAACGGACTTTCAGTTTTGCATGTTTCATTTTTTTTCTTCCAAGTCCTTTGGTCTGTCACTTTTCTTAAATTTTCATGTCCTTCATCAAGTGATGATTTGAAAATTAGCTCATCTGTATGTCTTTCTGGGTTATTCTTGTAGCTGCAAATGAAAGCTTTAAAATATAATTAGAATGTAATATGCACAAACTCAAAAAAACCAAAACCAAACCCAACAAAAAATGAAATAATGCAAAGCTATTTAAGAGAAATGCAGTTATGTTTTGAGCCAATTGAGGCTTGACTAAATTTCTCAGAGTTCTCTGGTGATGATGCAGTAAAACCAAAATTAACTCCTGAAACATGCCTGTCCCGAGTCAGGCTGGTGAAAATGGAGAGAGCCACTAAGGGAAGGGTAGTCTTGTTGGGGAGCCTGTCCCTGTGCGGTTTGCAAATGGATCTAGCATTTGGGGTGATTCCTGCAGTTCCATTTCCCTGGCTCTTCCCAGCTGAATCCCCTTCAGTAAAGGCCTGATCTTGCCTACAACAGCTTTAATAACAAACTGTCTGTTTTAGGTGGGATTGGCCCCTGAGCGAACAGTGTGCAGACCTTGGCGGCCATGGACAGGGCAAGGGTGGGCAGGAAACGCTGGCTGCTGCTCCTCTTAGTGTGGGGAGGCTGCAGTTGGATGATTTATTTTTACTTCCTGTTCCAAATCTGTTTGGGTCAAAAGTAGAGGTGTTTTTCCATATTAAGATGTTTGGCTTCATTCTGCTAGGCAGCAATATATTTCACACAGTGCACAATGCGTTTCTTATATTTCAGAGACACTTTATTGCTGCCTTTGACTTTTAATTTGGATGGTGAAACCTTTATTAGTGCTTTCTTTGTTGCACGACCTGCTTTTCAAGGAAAACAGAAAGCTTTTCTTTTTGTCCTCCTTTCCTTCTGTTTTGGGAAGAGCCTTTAAAATATATCACAGGTCTGTAGCTGAGCAGAGGGAGGGAGCTTGCAGGTCTGTCTGCCATGCCTGGCTCCTCAGCAGGCTCACAGGGAGACAGGGACACCTCAGTCTGCTTCTCTGCTCCTGGAGTTAATTAGGATGCTGGGACTTAATTCATTAGTGCTTGTGTAGCGTTTGGTAATGTTCTGGTGGAAGGTTCTGGGACTGTGTGGTGGTTAGATGTGGTTGTGCAATGCAGGGCTGTGATACTGGGAGGAGCCCGTGTGGGTTAATGGACCAGCTGTTAAAGTGGTCCTAAAGGCTGAAATGGTGAGCTGTCAAACATCCCCATGTCATTGATGGGAAATCCTGCCTGGTAAAGGACAAGCTCTGAGCCATGGCTGACTTCCAGGCTGCTGCTGGGAGTTGTTCTCCAGAGCACTGGGTTAGTCCACAGCATGCAAAATGTTACTGCAGGCCATAGGGTGCAAAACTGATGGAGAAGAGAGAATTGGGCTCTTTGGGCTCTTCCCTGTTTGGGCAGCAAAGGTGTTTGGGTTTCACTCCCCAAAATCTGGTCAAAACTCTTAATCAATGCTGGTCACTCTTCTTAAGTTGCTCAGTTGCAGGATCTTCTGTTCTGCAGCCAGCAAGTCAGGATGGATAAACCTTTTTATAAGCCATACCAGGTATCACTGGGCTCCTTTCAAGTATAGTGTGAACATTTTTATATAAGTAGTAATAAGCAGTGCTGGCCTGGGGGCTTGTATTGCATTTTCAGATACATTTCAGTGAAGTTATTTTTGAAGTACAAAAAAGAAACAGTAGCATGGAGCCCTCCACAGGGTTACAGGTGGTTTATCCTCCTTTCTTTTAAACCTCCAGATGGTGGAGTTGTATCCGACTGCGGAAGTTGGAGTGTAGAGGTGTTTTGTGAAGCCTCTATGCCCTTAGGCAGACTGCCCAGGTTTTGGCACTGGCATCTCCACCTTGCGTTTGCACTTGACTCGTGGATCCACAAACACATGCCTCCATTCTGTGTACTCTGCTTGTTCCTCAGACCAAGTCCATCACTGATGAATTTGGCTTGACTGATTACTCAGTGAAGCACTTGGTGTGACAACTTCAGTGCCCTTCATTAAGCAGAGCCTTGGTAATGAGCTAACGTTGGCGGTGTCCCAAGTGCCCAGGCGTGGTCTGGCTAATGAAGCAGCACCTTTCCCATGGTGCTTGAGGAAGCTGCATTTCAGGTCATGTAAATAAGGAAACCAGAGTGGGCTGCTCTCCTGCAGGATGAACGGCAAGCCGTTTCCCTCCTGCATCTCCACAGTGAGGTGACACCTCCCCTGCTGCCTCTGGGTACAACCAGTCTCTCCACCTTGCTCAGAAGTGCAGGCAGGTTGTTCCCACTCCTCCCCATGCCTGCACTGCGCACTCCCTTGGACCAGTCTGCCCAGGGCACCTCTCTTGGGTGGCTCTCACACGGGATTGACCACCTTCATCATGATTTTCAGGGTCTGCAAAGCAGTAGGTTGAGTAGTTGTGATCCATGTTTCTTCTAAGACTGTGGAGATGAATATGGCATGTAGGGTGGATTCTGTATGAGGTTTTATAGACCTTGCTGAAGGGAGAGACTTGCTGGGTTGAGGACTCTCCAGCTCTGTGACTGTGTTGTAATATGACTCATTCAGTAGCTGACACTCAGGTACCAAGGTTGGAATGAGGATGCTGCTGCCAAACGCCAAATTCTTTCTGTGCCCTATGTTAGGTGGAAGGTTATCCTTCTGACAAGACCTTGAGATCTATTCATAAGGTACAGGGAAGCTTCTGGTGTGCTTAATAACAGATTTATTTATTTTCTGTACAGTGCTACCTGTGTTGTTTTTCTAGAGATACCTGGATTTCTGAATTCGGCCCACGTGTAGAGACTGTTGTAGATGCCCGTAGTTGGGTGGTGACACCATTTTGCATGCCAGCTTACATGATAAAGTTTTCCCCTAGGTCTTGGAACTTTTTATGGGGAACGTGTGTATTTGGGAGAATTGTGGAAACCTCTTGACAATGGGGCATTGCCAAGGCAGAGCCATTGGCTGCTTGAGCTCCCAGGCTGTGCCAAGTGCTTTTGGCTTCATGGGTGCCATGAGGAGCTAAGCCTCCTCTTTCATGCACTTCATATGGTTTTTGGCACTGAAAAATGTGTTCTCTTTCCTCACTGCTGCTGTCCTCTTCCTTCTCCTTTGTCAGTCTCATGAATGCTTGTCCTGGCTGAGGGAGAGGGCAGGAATGATGCCTGGGCCGATGCTGCCTGTGTTTGGGTCAGCTGGAAAAGGTGGTGAAAGTGGAGCTGGAGGATGCCCAGTGCTGTAGGAGAGTGTCTGCATGGGTGAGGCTGAGTCAGTCACTGGTGACCTTTTGCAAGGTGCTGGGGTTTTTTGGTTCAATAAAACACTCTAATAATTATGTACTAATTAGAAAAATGCTTAGAGCATCCATTGCATAAGGCTGTGAGCTAAGGCAGGTGCCTTTTAGCAGCAGTAATTCCCTTTTGTTTCAAAAAGGACTGGACAGTTGAGTTGGACTGATCCCATGCAGCGGCAATTCACCATACATTGTATTTCAGATAACTGCCCACTGATTTCAGTTTTGTGAGTATGTGGATGTGTTGGCTTGACTTCCCAATGTAGGGACCAGGAGAGCAAGTGGGGAATGCCACAGTCCAGCCAAGCATGCCAGATTTGGGACTGAGTGGCAGTGATTTGCAGGTTTTTTGACATGGAGTTCCCTCTCTCTCAGTAAAATGTAGATTCAAACACTTGTGAGATGTTTTTTTAGCACAATCATTCATGATGTTCAGCAGCAAACTTGACTGGTGTCTTGCTTGTCTGATGGCTTTCTTTTGAGCATCCTTAGATATTTCTCTGTCGTGATGACTGGGGAGAGGGATTTTACAACTGAACTGAAACTTAAATTTCAAAAGGAGTTTTTTCTCATGAAAATAAATCTGTGTTTGGCTTTGCTGCTGTTAACTGTTCTCTATCTTCAGTTTGCTGGTGCTGGCTGTAAAACCATTAAATTCCTAGTGGGGTAGTGCAGAGCAGTGTCTTCAGTTTGAATCTGAATGTTAGTGAGGAGCAACTCGAATTTAAAATCAAGTTTTGGTCACCAGCAACAGACACTTTTTTGTTGGTCCCGTGTGCCTGCGACACGTGCTAGTGCTGTGGCATGTTCTGCGCTGGCGAGTGTCAGCTCCTTCTCCCTGGCAAAGCCCAGGGCTGAAGACCACTTTTTCCATCTGTGGGAGTGACACTACTGCAGCACAAGTGAGACTTTCCCCTTGCCTGTTGATAGGCAAAGAACCCATTAGGATTGCAGAAACTTATTCACAGACTTAAGCAGCAATTGTAAGCATCCTATCTTCCTGTTTTTTTAGGTTAAACTAACACTACAAATACTTTATTTTATAAGACTCCTAATACAACAAAATTGTCAAGGGGGAGAAGTCCACTGTGGTGATTATTGTACAAATATAATAACTTTGTGATAGGCAGACAGTGAGGCTGACTACAAATGGGAGTGATTCTGGGAGGAAGGTAAAAAACCTTAATATTCTGAATGATAGATGAATGAATTTAAATTCATTTAATATCAGTAATCTTTGTATTATTAACCATAATCTGCTTCTGAGAAGCATACGGATGTGGCTTCTTTTTTTTCCCCAGCTCTCTGTAGAACTGCAGTAATAAGAACAGAGTGTTTCTCCTGACCTCTGCCTTTAGACTATGAGCTCCCAAGGGCACACATTTTTCTTCTGTATTTTTGGACAGCATTTGCAGGTAGTGAAAGCTGCTACAAATAAATAGCAAATCTGGGAGCATGTTACCATAGTCCCAGATCATTTAGCAAGGGACTAATCCTGCATGATGCTTACAGGAGAGTGAAACAAGGGCTGCAATCTACTATCCTTGCGTGGGTGGTTTTAGGATGGTCTTAAACCTGTGTTGCAAAAGAGATTCTCAGTAAGGTGATCTAAGGAGGAAACTGAAAGTGTGCAAGAGGGTTCAGGCTGCTGTAGTTTTGGATACACAACTTTCTAGATGGTTTACCAGAGGGGAGGTACAAATGCAATGGTATCAATGAATTTGATGTAGTATTGTTAGCTGGATTGTGGAGGTGAGGAGGCAAGACTAGCTTTAGGATTGTTGTTGGGAGCTTTCAATGTGGGAAGAGAATGCCGTGGCACATCCAGCATCTTTGGGTGGGAGGTTATCACGATCAACCTCATGTATTCCCCTCTTCTGAGGGAGAGAGCTGGTGCACATGAGTTTAGGTTTCTGTAGGAATGTGATGTTGCTCATCCTGGAGATCCAGACAACCAAAATGAGAGAATTAAAGCATGAGATCTGCTTGCTTATGACCTGAATCCCCTAATCACAGCCCTGTGTAAGTGAAGGTCTTAGGCTGGGTTGAGTAGAGGGCGTCTCCACCCAAGAAAATGTACATCTGCCCTCCACCTCCCAGAATTAGAGCTTACTCCTGATGAAATGCAGTTTTAAGAACCTTAAACGTTGCCTTAAACCAGATCTGCTGTTTGCAACATTGCTTCCCCTGTGGCAGGCACATAGTGAAGGCATGGTGAAGAGAGGTGTGTGCTACCTGAGCTCTGTGTCCTCAGGACACCTACCCTGGGTGCCAGGAAGTGTATCCTGGTGAGTCCATGCCTTCTGGACCTGGTCTTTCATTTGAGGGCTTGGATTAGAGCCTTAATTGTATGTAAGTGTGATGCTACTTACGGAAGTAACATTGAGGCAGTTCATGCAACAGGGTGGCCACTTTCACTGACCCTGTAATTTCCTTTTGACTGTGGCTGTTTTTCCTAGGGTATCCCACTAATGCCAAGACAGTGGTAATCCCATGCTTTTCAGCATGGTGTTCAGTTTATTCCGGGTTGTAAGACTGAAGCTAGTGATGTAAGACTTGCTGGGTTTTTTTTTTTCAAGTAGGTAGCTAAACTGAAAAATCAATTTTTAAAAAAAGGATGGAATTTACTCCATTTTGCGTGTTTTCAGCAAAGAAGAATAGAAAAAATTGTCAGCACATTTTTGGCATGGAGATGAAGGGAAGAGCATATTTTTATGGAAAGATGTGTAATTTGTTTATTTATTAAATGAGAGGTAGAGATGTTTCAGCTGAGGGTGGAGGAAAAAAGAAAAGGGAAAAACAAGGGAAGAAGTCTAATGTTCTTTGCCTTTTGTAAAGAAATGCTTCAGTTTTTCTTTTGAAGCAGTCTGGAAATTCAGGTTAGTCACTGTAAAGCTGAATAAATAATTTCTCTAAAAAGCACTGCCTAGGTTGCATGCATAGCAGGTAGAAAGACAGGTTAAAATATTTTATAAAAGGACTTTAAAGCATTTTTGGCTCAAATCTGTGGTACTGTAAACTGAGGGAGAACCTCTGATTTTTCTGTTACCTGAGAATCTGGCTTTCGGTTTTAATCTCTTTTTCTCTCCTTCCCCTCCTCCTCCTGTGATATGAAAGGTGTGTTTGTATAGAGGATTTCTTGCAGCATATATTCAAGGACTATTTCAGAGCTCAGAGAATTTGATCCAAAGGCTCCTCCTAGCCTTGATGGAGTTTTGCTTTTACACCTCCTGTGAACTAGGGGAGTATTGGTTTAGCACTGTGTCAGATACAGATAACTGGGGTTTTGAACATCCACCACAAACACTTAACAGACCACTGTGCAAATGTTTTTGAGAGCTAGCAAAACCCTGTGTTGTTGCCTGAAGGTTGAATCCACAGCTAGCTGCCTTCTTGGAATAAGCAGATAACAAATTAGCTACTAATATCTTATTTGTGGTTTGATATTCCTACTGCTGCTACTGATGTGTGACTGGAGTCGAGGTTTTTGGGTCACAAGGTGGAGTGCAGGAGCTAGATCCTGCTCAGTGTTGACACCCTGTTTGTATGTATTTTTGGGCAAGATAGGACAAGGACAAGCTGTTGTCCATCCATCTCTAGCCTGTGCCTCCTGCATACTGGCCTCATGGAGTGGGGACAGCAGGGACCAGGCCATGTGTGGCAATATAAAGAAGCCATAAGCCAGCTCGCTCTTTGTACCATTGCAGCAGGTCACTGAGCTGTGCTTGGTAAGGTGCTGTCAGAGGGTGATGTGGTATCTGGTTGAAGTCCTTCGTGTTCAACTGGTGTCCTGGCTTCTGTTTCTGACAGAGGATGAGTAAGTGTTCAAGGCCAGGTTGGATGGGGCTTTGAGCAACCTGTTTTAGTGGAAGGTATTCCTGCCCATGACAGAGGCATTGGAAATAAATTATTTTTAAGGTTGGTTTCATCCCCAACTCTTTTATTGTCACCTTTAGATGAAGCTGGATATACCAGACTTGGCTATGGTTTCAGTGTGAGGCCAGAGCTGCTTCTGAGAAAACTTTGGGGACTGTTGATTTAAGGTTCATGTCCTTTTGGGTGAGCTCTAGGGTAAGGATTCAGCTTTCAGAAAGTACTGTGTGTTTTGTTTGCTTTTTGGCTTTTGAACACATGTGGTTTTTAAGAACAATCAGTTCTGAGGGAGCCTCCTGTCAATAATTGTTGGTATTTGTGTAGGATGATCAAAAGAGTCTCAGCAGGCTGAAGGGGAGACTGAGCATAGATAGGCCCACATTGGAGTCCTGTGTGTTCGCTGTGCCCTTAAGGTATAGGATTAAGCTTGCAGAAAAGGAACGAGGTCAGGTCTAGACCAAGAAGTAGACTCTGGAATCCAGCCAAGAGTGTAAGTAAGGTTTTTTCTGTAACAGCATCCTAGATGTGGCAGTTGTGTTGACTTAGCTGAAATGAGGCTGACATCTGTAGGTCAGGCCTGATTAAAAGAGAAGGAGGGTGGAGAATAGCTCTGCAGAGTAAAGAGGATTTAAAGATAACAGTGGGGGGAGATGCATGACCCTGACTTGCAGAATTTGGGTTGGTCTTGGGAATCTTGCTGTGCCTGGGAGCAGGGGCCTCCTGGTCCCCTGAGTTCTCTGTGAGCCCCAGGACACTGTGGCTGCTGCTCCAGTTCATGGATGTCTTCTGACTGATCCCTTCCCCCTGAGTCTGACTTTTTGGATAGAAGTCTGACTTAAGCTTTCCTCTTCTGCTGTTCAAGGGAAGCCTCCCACACAAACCTTTGGCTTGGTGTAAAACCCTACTGTGATGACAACACCCACCCCTCACTTTGTTGTGTTGGAGGGTTTAAGTGTCTGGGTCTCCTGCTTGGTGCAGATGAAAGGTGCCGTAGTGCTGTGCTGTATGCTGGAGCATTATGTGCTGGAAGCTGCTTCAGAAAATGTTTCTGTGCTCCTTTTGACCTCCATTGTGGCTTCCTGCCCAAATTCAGTTGTGCTGGTGGCTGAGGCTGTTGGAGGCTGTTTCTTTTTTGAGAGAGAAGGAAAGAGGAGGGTGATGGCACTTCAGAAGCAGTAACCCCATACTTTGGTAGAACAGCATATTGTGCCCAAAACTGTGCTTCATGATCATTAGCTGCTGCTTACACATTGAGTATGTTGCTCTCGGAAGTGCTCTGACACCAGGGATGGGTGAGGTGACACTGCCAACAGTAGTATGAAGGAACATGCCACCTCCAGGGTCAGGAATGTAATTTATATGTACTTCTTGCTTGGAGACCTTCAGGAGCTGGTCTGCTGTTCTGATTTTTTTCCACAATGATTCCTTTCAGCCTTTCAGAAAAAATGGCTTGTTTGATTAGATGAACACTTCTGTGGTATAAATCAGAAAGGAACAGGGTGCTTAGCTTCTTCCTGAAGCAGGAGTTTTAGTTTCCAAATGAAAAACTTTCTTAGTGTGATAAAAATAGAGAATTACTTTATGGGGTAAGTACTTGCTTCCCTCCTGGCTCTGCTGGGCAGCCTTCAGCCGGGAGGAAGTGGGGAAATTACCCTCAGCTCCCTTGGACCACAACCAGTCCTAGTGGTTTTCCAGTGAAGTAACTAGAGTTACACCAGACCTGTGTTTTAGCCCTTCAAATTTAAGGGATAAATGAATCCATATGAAAATTGAATTTTAAATCCTGCCAGGTGTGGTGTCCCTCCCTGTAGGACCTGCAACCTGTGTGGCACTGCATCATGAGGCGCAGGCCATGTTGAATGGTGAGATTAATCACATTGGGGTGCTCGGTCCAGCTAAGCAGCACGTATAGCTGTAGTCACCACTCACATCAGTCATTTAATAACTTTTATATTTAGAGAAATAACTGCATATGCAGTAGTGCCCTTGCTTAGAATTCTGGGCGTCTCTGTAAGGAGATGGGCAATTATTTGGTGATTTTGTAGAAAATAAATTATCTTGGCCTTTATTCTGGTCCCTAAATTCATTTTCAACTGTGACAAGAGCCAGGATTTAAGCCTGGGTCTCCCAAAGTAAAATGCAGTTAATTAGCCCACTCCATCATGTAGCCTTCTCTGTTAACAAAGGCAGTATGCTCAGCCAGACAGCTCTTGCTCACAAGTGATGCTCACCTTTTGTATGGCAGAGTGTTCGTGCTCAGAGCCCGGAGTCCTTGTTTGCATCCCTTTTCAGCAGTGCTTCTTAACCCCTCTGTGCTGCCCCATTGTAGTGCTGCCTGTCTCCAGTTGCGAGACTGCTGGCACCAGGATGTGTTTAGGTTTGAATGATGGTTTGTGTTACTGGCAATGACTGTGGAGTTTTACCAAGGCCAGAGACTGCTGCAGGGTAAAGGAGAAGAGGGTTTCTACCCCGAGGAGCTTGTAGCCCTCAGGGTGATGTGACATTAGTGTTGTTAACTGTAAATTGTGAACAGGGTTCAAGCAATGTTGGGGAACAAAGTGAGACAGTTAAAACAGCTTGATTTCTGAACTGGAAGAAGGATGTGTGAGCTATTTTCTGGGGTCCTGGCTTGCTGTTCCCACCAGACCAGATCTCCTCACTGGCTGGAAGCTTGTTTGCATCAGACACTGATAAGCAGGAGCTCAGCACTGAATGCTGCTGCGGTGGATCAGGTGTGGGGAAATAAACCAGCAAGAAAGATGAGTTGCTGGGGGACTCTGCTGCACTGCTCCTGGCAGATCAGGGGATGTGTTAGACATTTTTGTTTGCCATCTCCCCACTGATTTGGGTTCAGAGGCTGGGGTGAGGCAGGGTGCTTCCTGAGCAGGGCAGGCTGTTGTAAAGTTTTCCTAACTGGCCACTGACCTCAGGGAGATGACTTAATTCTGTTCTTCTGCAAAGGAGTTGCTTGGGTTAAATGTCAAGAACTTTGAGTTTTGCAGTATCATGATATTGTATAGTTTCAAAATACTATTTTTTTCTTGTGTGAATATATAATAAATAGTCAAATAAATTTGACTGTTGTACCTGCAATGTTACAGGATTTAGCAAACTGGGGAGAGGGACAGTCCTTATTCTAGGTATAACTATTGGCTGTAGTCTGTAAGAATGTGTCTGCAGTTTAAAAAACATAGGGCCTTATTTTCAGATTCTGTCATCTAATTAAACCCAGGCTCTTCAGTACTTGGCTGCTTCCTGAAGACTGCACTCACTGATATTGTAATCCAGAGCCTGTGTATGCATGTAGTGCCATGTGGTTGAATGCAATCCTTGCACAAATAATCATCTGTATGTAGATACTAGAACGTGAACAGTGATGTCTGTGTGAGTGGATAGCAGGTCACAACCCCCTGAAAATAGAAGCATATTGATGTTGTTAGCAAAAGCTGTGGAGCATGTTTTCCTTGAAAATTGTTATTCAATGTTGTCCTTGCTGTCTTTTGAATTAAACATACTGTAAGAGTTGGTTTGCTGGAACTTCGACTGTCTGGAGCACTGGATATTGGGTAGTCATTATTAACAGCCAGAGAAGGTAGCATGACCTACTGAACAGACAGCAAGATGCATAGACGCTAGCAGCAGGGAAATCTAAGACAACGCATGGAAAAATATGTACAAGTTAAAACTTGCGCAGCCAGCCCTTATGCAGCAAATAAAACAAGGTCTTACTGACCTTGGCAGCTGTACATGGCAGTCTTTGCATAAGAATGACTTGTGCTTAATATGCTAGAGAAATTATTCAGGGACAAATACTGCTGTTTTCTGCGGTAGTGGGGACAATGTCGTCTTCCATCTCCAGTCGCAACACAAATGCATTGCAGATGGGGTACAAGGAGGACCCGACCCTCTTCAAGCACAGACAGTTCTGCTTCCCATGGCCTAGAAAAGGAGATCTGATACTGTCGTCCTGGCAAAGCTGGATCCAGTGCTGTATAGCAGCCACCTTTGAGACTGGCAGTGGCTGGATAGAAAAGCAGCATGATGAGTGTCTTCCATGATTAGTCTGTGCAGTTTGTGTCTGCTAATAAGAGATCTGCTAGACTTGGAGATCAGAGGGGCACTTTGCTCTTCCTGTTGTGCTTTGTGGAGGCAAACAGGGGGACTAGACCTGCAGGCTGGTTAAATGCCAGGAGATACCAAGCCAGTCGGGCATTTCCTGTGGCCCAGTGCTTGCTTGCAGTTCTTGGACAGACTCAGCTCTCACCCACTGTTTGGAGTGAGCAGGAATTGCAAGGTGGCAGTGGGACAGATGGATGGTGAGCTGGCTGGAGTCTCTGCTGCCTATGTCCTGGGGCCCAGCCAGTCCCCATGCCACCACCATGGCCAGGTCTGCGCCTGTGCATCTTGACCGGTGGTGTTGCTTACTAAATCTTGCTACTTACTACTGCTATTTCTCATGGGTTTTTTCCTTCCTCTTCTACTGGATAGATCAGCCCCATAAATGTCCATGTTCAAGAGCAAAGCTATCTTGAGTGTTTGGCAGAGCAGGGTCTCCAAGGTCTCTCTATCAGGAGAGAGCCAGAGACGGTGTTTGTTGATATTGATCATGGGAAATGAAATTAATGCGGGTATAAAGTGTTAAATGTTAAATTAAAATGTGAGATTTAGAGGCAGTCAATAGATCAATTCTGAGGCTGGGATGAAATGCTCAGACTTTCAAACAATAATCAGATTTCCGATAAAATCTCACTGTGTGTAATTAAAGGGGTTGAAATACTAAATCAGATATTAAGGGAGTGGTATTTAGATGATGTTGAAAGAACAAAGATCCAGACAAAAAGAGCCCTCCTGTCTGCAGGCAGAGCTCAGGCTGGGCAGAAATAGCGTGGAGCTCAGGGGATGTGCTGATCTAGCAATTAAAACTGCGAAGAGAAGAGGATGATGGGAAAACTGCATAAATCTACATTGCTGAACATCTGCCTGGATGGAGATGAGACCATTTGGACCTCATAGCTCCCTTGTAGTCTGATAACACTTCTTAGACCTTGGTCCATCCACATGCACAGATGTCTACGTTTGATGTGGTCTTGGTGAGCCTTCCAGAGGAGCAAGGACAACATGTTAAAACCACCCCCTGCAGGAAGTACAGCCATACAAAACATTTCCCATGAGTTCAAAATACTACTTACTAACTGCCACTACATTTCAGTGGTATTCCAGCTAGTCAGTAAGAGCGAAGGCATGCAGTTGATATTTTGTTAAGAGTAACAATTTAAGGAGAGGGGCAAAGTTAGGCTCAGTGCTACTGACAGAGGGATATATGGGTGTGTCCTAGGCACATGGCATTTCCAGGACATTTCTTTGAAATTTATATTTTACTCTATAATCCATAAAAAAATAAGCAGAAAAGAGTCCAGAGTAGCCAACTCGCTAGTTTAACTGTCCTATGAGTAATGATACCAAACAAGTTCTGCTATAGGAGCAGCATCAGGCTTTGCTCCTCCAGTCAGCTTAATTTTCTGATGCTGTGAGCTGTGCAGGAGGCTGCAGGAAATATCCATTCCCTGAATATGTATCTTTGCTTTCATCCCTAAAGGGATAATTCAGAATATGGAACAGTCATAGTATTTACTGTGAGCACTGCACCTGTCAAGGTAACATTACTGTGGGATGGAAGGTACCTACCTCTGCTAGGTAAAATGGATATACTGGCTCATGAGCTCTGGGCACTTACTTGCTAACCTTGTCCTGTACCTGTGATGTGATTAGCTGTGAAGATGTAGCTGTAAGGCTCTCCAGACCCTTGAAAGATGCATGTTTTAAGAGTATGTTCTCATTTTGTTTTATAATCCTGGTGCAGCCTCTGCTGTGTAGTTCCAGAGGTTGAGATGCTGATTAGGTCCATGGATGTGATGTAAGCCCACCCAGCTGGTCATCAGTGCCTTGGAAACGATTCGTAGTTGTTGTTGCTTAACTGCAAAGCCCTGCCTTAGCCATGGGTTGAGCCAGGCACCTGCTCACCTTGCTCCTTGCAGAGCAGAGGGTGAAGAGCAGATAGGGTGGTCTCAGCAGTGAAGAACTCTTTTGAGCTTTTAAATAAAGGTCTCTAAAATTTCCACCGTGGTGTGGCTGGGCTGAGGTAACCTGATCTTTGGAAAAGTGCCTTTGTGCTGTAGTTTACAGAAGGGCTTCTTGATTAACAAAGCCTGAATCCAGGTTAGTTAAACTGTAGCCATTGTATTCAAGGCCACTGTTAATTTTTCTAATTGCAAGCTTTCTCCCAAGTCTGGGGTTGGAAATGAGACTTGTCTGTTTCCAGCTCCCAGAAAGGGTTGGAAATTGTGTCATTTCATCCTGCAATTACTGTCCCTCCCACTCTGCCACTTCCCTTTATCTAAGAGAAAAATAAGCTTTGTAAACCGCTGTACATAGATTTTAAGTTCATTGCTGATACTAGAAGTCCCAAAAAGCATGTGTCTCTGGGAAGAGACTGATGCTCAGTCTGCAGCATATCTTAAGATCAGACAGGGGAAGGGCAGGGACATAAGGGCATTACTGTGGCTGGGGACTTACAGGAGGTCTTTCCCCTCATAGTGGAGCTCTGGAAGTCCTTGCCAAAAGGTGTTGTGGGCACATGAAGCTTTCAAAAGTGTTGCAGAAACTGGGCAAGCACTAAGCAAGGAGTTGGATGGGGAATAGTGAGCAGGCAAACCGTGGCATGCTTAGGGAGTCCTCAGAGTTAGAAGGAGTGGGAGGCTGGAGCACCAGGGTGGGAGATTGTGCATGTCTGCTGTGCTGTTACTCCTGGGTATCTATGGAGGCTGCTGGATTGTTTTCACCAGCTGTAGCCCAGTTGGAAGGAGGGTCATTCCTCCACACTCCTGCTGCTCCTGCCTTCTTTGCCCATACCTGCCTGTATACAGGAGCAGAGGAAGGATCTACAAACAGCACACCACTCTGAAACATGATGTTTGAGAGTTTGTGTGCTGGAGGGGAAGTCCAGCCTCTCATGACTCCCTGTCAAGGAGCATTTTCTTGCCCTCCCTGAACCATTCCTGTGGTTCTGGTTCCAGTCTGCTGGGTTGTTTCCACCTACATACTCAGCACAAGTCGGAAACCTGCAGCACTTGACAGCACAGGAAGGGTGAAAGAGTGCTTTATGCCTGGTCCTGCACACTTTCCCTCTCAAGAGTCTTCCCTTACTCCTTTCCTAGAGATAATATTGGGAGGCAGAACAGAGATGCTAGTCTCTGGTCTTCTCAGATGCCTCAATGTTCCCTAAATGATACTCCCCTGGGTTAATGCTGTCCTTGCACATTTTTAAGGTGAAACTCCTTGTAGTCTCATTCCTAGCAGGCAGAGCTGGCTGCTCCTGCACTTGAGCTCTGGTGATCCTGGCAGAGCAGTGTCTGCATGGTGTATGTGGCAAGTCCCAGTTCCGTCTGCATGGAACAGCTTGTTCTCTGCTGTCTGTTAACCCTTGGAAAGACACTTCCTCTTGTGCTCCTTTGTTCTGCACTGGCTGTGCTCAGCAGGGTCAGCTCTGCACTTGGGGTTTGGGGGCAGAGCCTGCAAAGGAACTAACTGCTGAGTATGATGATGGCTTTCCCCAGCTGAAGGTCTGCTCCCATGAGCTATTTAAGCCTCTATTTCTTGTATCTCTGTGCCAATCAGATTAGCTGATGCCAGAAAATAGACCACGGCCTGCTTGCTCTTGAATGCACCCTTTTTCCTCCTTACCTGTTTATCCCAGTCAAGCCCCTTTCCGCTCTGCCTCTGTTCTTTAATTTAGCTTTATTCCTTCCTTTTCACAGCCTTACTCTGGCCCATCTCCTCTGCTTGAGGTGGCCTCTCTGGGTTTTGACATCCAGCCTTAACAACAGTCAATCCTGTTTCCTGTCATAGTCATGACTGCCCCCTTTGCAGAGCCATGTGCCCCTCTGCACTTCTGCATTGAGCTTTTCTTGCTCTTGATTCCCTCCATGTTTACCCTGTTGTAACTTGGATTCCCTTTAAATTGCAGTGAGAGATCCACAGATCAGTGGAGCTGCTCAAGGGACTCATCTTCCCAGGAAAGAAAGGGGAAGAGGTTGGGGAGGGGAGTATGCCTGAGAACTGCCTCTCAGTCATTCCCCAGGGCTGTTGCCACCCCACTGTCTGTGCACCCCCAGGCATCACTCTGCTCTTCTCCTAGCTGGACCCCTCTACTCATTCACTGATTTTGGCAAGGGAGCCTTTGTTGCAAAAAAAAAAAAAAGGAAGCTCTAAACCCCCTTAGGCTCACAGGACCAAGCATTCCAGCCTGGCCCTCTGTACCAAAACAGGCCCAGCCCCTGCTTCTTGTGAGGTCCCACCTTTATCCTTCTTCTAAAAATAAAATGCAATGACATTCCTTCCTTGTTACTCTGTTCTCTTATTCTGACCTCATTAGACTTTCCCAATAGAAAATTTCATTGAACTCCTCTGTTAGTGGTGGAAACAAACAAGACCATTGGACTTCCTCTGGAAAAAATGCATCTATATAACGGAATTGCAGGGAGCCAAATTTCCACTGCTGAGTTGGTGCTGTACGCATATGTTCCCTCGTATGGATTTAGTAAACAAAGTTAAACAAAGTTAAAACAATTTATCCTTTATATCTGATCTTCTTCCCTTGTTGGAAAAAGATTGCTTCTGTAGCATTATAAGGAGCAAAGTACTGTTAGCTGGGGTTGCAAGAACAGCTGTTTTTTTCCAGACCCCCTGAGCTAAATATATTTTGAGGCTTATGTATGTGCATGTACATAGGAATGATAGCCAGGTGATGGATTGCTAAGCCACATCATAAATTCAGTTTGTTGGACACCTCTGAGTACCTCCTCTGCACTCTGTCCTTAATCATTCTCCTTCAAACATCCTTCTAATGTTCTTAACAGCAGCCAATTAAAACAAAGACTTCACTTGCCGTCTATCCCCTCTTCCCTCTGCCATCACCCAAGCTCCTTCTCTTGGGTGGGGGGACAGAAGTGCATTAATGGATAGTGTTCAGAGTGTGAGCTCAAGGTTTAACAGAATATATCCCTACTTAGGGGTTTTTTGCCGCCTTCTTTAAAATTCAGCTTGGACAGACACCCAACTGCACAGGGGTGGGTGCTTGTGTGTTTGCATGTGGCTGGGATCTGCGGACTGGTGGCAGGAAGGATGAGGCACATGGTAGGCACTGTTCATTTGTACATCTGCCCACCTTCTTGGGTTCCTGTTTTTGATTCAGAGGTTTCATGCTGATTCAGATGCTTTCTGAAGAAAAGCATGCACACAGGCCTTAAGGGGGAAATTGAAAATAATTCAGGTCACTAAGACTTCCACAGGGGAGAGAAGTTACACGTTGTGGTGTTACGGATGCAGGAGGGTAATGAGATAATTGAAGATCTGAGGATTTCAGTTGGTGTCAATGACTCGGGCATCTCAGGGAAAACAGAGGATATTCACTCCCTGAAAAGTTGATTTCGTCCACCTGGCTGTGAGATGAAGAGTAATGAATAACAGATTTTGGGGTGCATGGAAGGCGGGAGATGCCAACACACTAACTCTGAATGGCTTGGGAAGTGCTTCAAGGGTAACTTTGACTTCCTCTTGCCTTTTTTAGGGCTTAGCTGTGTTGGCTTCTCTCTGCATGCACCCCTAAACCCTGTTTCCCACAGGGGCACTGGACAGAGAGTTGAGTGGGTGGTGCTTGGTGCCAAAGTACGCTGCCAGAACTAGCCCTTACACCTTCAGGTGCCTTTTGGTTTGGCTGCTCCCCTGTAAGTACTACAGCAGTGCCTCCCTTGGATGCTGGGAGGGTGGTTGCTGCACAAGCAGGATTGGAACTGTTGGACGTGCCTTTCATCCTGTTGTAGCCTGCTGGATTAATGGGGCAGATCTCTGTGCATGTGCATGACTTCTACTCTCCCTCCTGTATCCTGCTTCATACTGTAATGGCTGTGGGGTCTGAAATGTATCTGTTCATCTGGTGCTTGTGCAGCCTTTACTGCAGCAGTTTCTTAATGCCTGATTGCAGTTCCTGCATTTTATCTGCCAGACATCACTGAGAGATGGGAAAGTAACAACCCCAGTTTGCAGAGGGATTAAGTGACTTGTCACTTGTGGCACCTGTGGCTGCAACAGCATTTGAGCCCCTGTTTCCAGGGTCCCAGTCTGACAGGACTAGAGCATCTTTCCTGTCAAAATGATGACTACCTGTGCAATGATAATGCCTTTGGGGTTTGGGACTAGGTTGCTCTGGATTTTCACTGGCATACGGAATTGGAAAATATGCTCTCAGTTGTCACTATATTTGGTTTTCCCGCTTTCCTACATGTTCTAACTTCTTTATTTTAATTCTGAAAGAAAAATATTCTAAATACATTGGATGCTTTTGTTACCAGCCTTTCTGTCATTGAGTATTTGGTTTGCAACCTGAGGATACTGTTACAGGTCTGAGCTGAGAAATAAGTCAAGATTTTACTTTTCCTAAGTCCTGCATTGTTTGACAAATGTATTTTGAGTACCTTTGTGCACTGTATGCCCTTCTATGTAGCCCATAAATGATAGGTGTTTTCCTCATTGTGCATGAGTCCTCATTTTTAACACATTGTGTAACTCAGATGGACTCGAATGTAGGAACATAAAGACTTTGGAGACCTGCCCTGTGCGAAGGGGAAAATTAGTCTGGCCCAGAGCAGTGGCTTTGTGATGACTGCATTGTGTGCTGGTGTGCTGTGTTTGTACCAAACTGCTTTGCTGCCAAGTTACTTATGGCTTATCCAAGCTCTCGGTACAAAGAATGTTAAAAGAAAAATTTTTTGTTTTCTCTGAATTCTTCCAGCTAAGAAAGAACTCAAACTACAGTCCAAATGCTGTCTTCTCTTTCTGCAGGCCTCTGGCGACCAGGTAGGGCAGTTAACACTGGAGTGCCTTCAGCTGTTGTGTGTGTGTAGGAGCATGTATGTGCTTACAGAAGATATAATATGGGACTTGCAGCGAAAGTGCCTTTTTGTTGGAGAAAAACCTGTCTCTTTGAGCAGAAGGCTCTGTGATTGAGAAGTCTGGAGTGGGAATTTTCCAGGCACAAATGTGTGTGCTTGGGCAAAGGCACCTATGAAGCACTGGACCTGGGCTGGTCTCCTCTGTGTATAGAACATATCTGATACCTCCTGAAAGTCCCAGGCTGCCTTGCAGCACAGTGAATGGCTGAGCTGGGCTCCTGTTTCTGTATTTCTTGTGCCTGGCTTGAGGGTTAGGATCATGCTTGGAGCTTAGGAGATACCCGTATGGTTATTCCTGACAGGAATCCCAGGAAGGGCAGTTGGGTAAAAGCATTCCCTCCCCTCAGCTGTCCCAAACACATGCGGACACTTATCTGATTGGCAGGGACCTTGGGGGTTTATCGAACACTGAGTAGGATAATCAGATAGATTGTGGGATACATCTGCTTGATCCTATTTCTTATGATTACGTGGTGGGGAACAAGCCTTAATGAGCCTTGGCCTTTCCTGTCTCCTCTGTAAATTTGTTTGACTCAATTGAGCTCTCTTTGTGTGAGACAGTTCTCTTTGTGCTTGGATATGGAAGCATCCACCTCTGAAGCTGGCTGTGCTTTGAGACTGGGTTTGGATTAGCTGACCTCCAGAGATCCCTGCCAACAATTTTTTTTTTCCCCTTTTCTTTTGTGTTTGCAGCTGGTGTAATTGTGGTCCTAACCCCTCCCAAGAGGTGCTGGCACTGGAGAGGATTTTAGATTTGTTTCACAGCAAGTGCAGTAGCTGCTTCTGCACTGCAGAGGAAATGCTCCTTTTGGGTCAGCCACCTTGCTGTAAGGCAGCTCCCTGGCCCTCGGCATTGGGAAGTTGCCTCATGTAGGAGGCCAGAAGGGATTTGGGAGGAAGGTCCTCCCAAAATAGAAGGGAGCATCTTTCTCCATGTGTCTCTTACTGGTGATGGCCTCTGTCAAGCAAACTCCCACTTGGCTGCCTGATCAGCAGAGCATCCCCCAGATCCCACAGGGGTGGGATGGCAGTGGGTCACTATCAGTCCTAGTAGAGAACTGGAGTAGGAACGGGGTCTTGACCTCTAACTGATTCCAAATAAACTGATGGCAGAAAATCAAAAGCCCAAAAGAACAGAAATGTGCATGTGTGGTTATTCTAACAACAAATCTATTCAGTGAAAGAGGGGTAAGTTCCCTTTGCAGCACTGCAACGCATGCTGCCCTGGAACACCCTATGGAAAGGTATTTGTTCTGCCAAGGCATGTGTGTCCAGCACAGCAGCTTCTGTGACTTTGTTCAAAGACAAACAAATATAAAATGCTCCTTAAACTGCCATGTTTTTGTAGTGCATTTTTGGCTTAGAAATCCCCAGCAGACAGTGAGAAATAACTCCCAGCCATTTGCCTGTGGAAACATTTTGAAGAACTAATCCTGTAGGAATGAAGGGGAAAGGAGTTCTCTGAACTTTGGTGGACAAGAGGTGCTGAAGGTTCAGGAAGAAGGAAAACAGACTGAAGATTTCAGGTGGCTGAGGGAATAGGAGCACCATAGCGCACATTGAAGAATGGTAGATTTCAAAAACAAAGCGATTTTTTCAATATTTCCTTAAACTCAGTATTAATTTTTCCTGTGGTTGTTTGCTTCAGGGTGTAAGTGTCAAGAATTGCACGTACACAAGGGAGGATAAAGTTCCCTGTATTTGTACATTCTTTTTCTCTGCAGTGAAGGGCTTCCTTCCCTCATGCTACTTTATTTTGCATCTTTTCCTTTTTTTTCCCTTCTTGTTTTTTCAGTTGCCCAACTCTGTATGTAAGAGACATGCTGAGGTTGTGTCAGGGCAGCTAAGAGCAGTGGGAAGTGCCCAGAGGCCAGTGATGCATGATCCATTTTCCCAGGGACAGCAGCACTGCTGGCCCTGCAGACCCCCACAGCCATCTCCCAGGGTGCCATAAATCCAGAAGTTTAGCAAGGCTGGCAAGCCTCTGAAGAGATGGGATGTAGTATGTACAACCTTCCCCACTGAGGGGCAGGAGGATGTTCCTTGTGCTGCTCTATCCAGAGAGGTCACGACCAGTAACAGCCACTCTCCAAAGTTGCTCTAAGCCAGCAGAATGAGAGTGTGGGGAAAAAAGGACAAGTGTTAGTGGTTCCTTCAACACAGAAGTGTGTGAAGGAACCACTGATTTGTGTGGTACCTGCATGCTCAAACATCCACTCTGTTGCTTCTGTAGCGGGTTTGTCCTGGAAATGAGGCTTTTCCATTGCAGCAGCATTGGGAGGTTGTTTTACTTGCATGGGTTTATTATTAATTCCTGGGTTCTGCCATCCTGTTCTGAACAGACGGCACTCAGAGCTGAGTTGACGTATGGCACGCAGTGTGACCCCTGGTGATTCACGGCCCCCAACATCTGTGATTAGACCTTGAACAGAAACTTTTCATGCATGGCCACAGTACAGGAAACCTGCTCTTTTTCTGAGTAACTGGTAGAACAACAAAAGGAGGTTTATTTTCTTTTGGCTGTAGAGGTCTACCTTAAACTAAGTAAACTGTTCCCTGAGGGAGAAAATGTCCAGGTACAGAATGTTCACAAAGGAAATATTCAAAGTGTCTGCCATGTCCCTGAAGTGTTTGTTTTAAAGAATGAGGGCCAGAGCAAGAAATAGAAGATTATTTTCTAATTTGAAAGCAAAAATACCTCTTGCAGGTGACAGAAAATAAATTTACCTTCTTCAGGTCCAGTTGATACTGGAGCCCATTTAAGTGCACAAGGGCTGAGAAGCCCTGGAGAAGCTGCCATTGCTGAGATGGCTCCAGTCCCAGTGTACAGCCTGGGAGCGTGGGGGACGGGAGCCAGCCCATGTCTGAGGCAGCCCCGCTGTGTGCAAACTGTCGATGTTCCGCCAGCAAAGGAATTGTGTCTCTGGGAATCTGAACACTGCTGGGTTTTATGTGAGGTAGGGTAAGAGCTTTGTCATTGGTGTTTTAGCAATGGAGGATCCATACCTGCCCTTTCTGGGGGTTATTTTTGTGATTTCTTTTGCTGTTGTGAAGCAGCATTTTTGAATCAGTCCCAAGTAAAGCCTTGTGATCCAATTGTGACAGCACCTAACTTGCCATGGGCTTTTCTGATGCCCAAAGTGAACTTCTCTAATGTCAGCCAACTCAACTAATGTCATTGTGTTCCTGGCTTGGTAGATCCTAGATGAAGATTTTTTTAAACTTTTTTGTTTCCCCTCCTCACTGACTCCATAAACAGCCCACAAATGTGGGTTATCTTAACTCATGCATCACTGCCAATAAATGTAACAGTAGAATGGTTTTCAGTAAAACCATGCCTTTGACTATAACTTTTTGGTTCCTTTGATAAGCAAGGATATAGTTTCATGGGTTCTTTACTACATGCTATGAAAGTGGAAGAGAAAGTGTAGTGGTTTGGTCCAAAATACTCATTACTGTTTATCTTCTGTGAGATAAGAATTAGGAGAAATGCAAAGCAGGCACCAAACTTGAAAGAATATAAAGAAGTTTATTAACAGACCTAAAAGAGGAAAGAAAAAAATTATACCACCTTCAGAACTCTCCTCCTCCCCCCACCTTCCTCCCTTCTCCCACTGACAATGTAAAAAGACAACCCTTAAGATGTTCAGTCTGTTTATCACTTCCATAATAACCTTGTTCAGTCCATTTAGAAAGAGAAGTCTCTTCTTGCTCATGCTATGAAAACATTATTACAACGAGACAGCCACCCACTTCCAAATATTGTTCAGTCCATTTAGGAAGAGGAGTCTCTCTGCTCGCATGTGAGTCCCTTCCCCTGACTTGCAGCTTTTCCCGCAACTGCGTTCGAGGGTCCACTCTTGAAGTTTTTTGGGGTACAATTTTAAGGTTGAGCCGTTCAGAAACAAAAACAGAGGCCCTTCTCCTTCCCTGGGAGCAAAGGGTCTTCCTCATCTTCATCTTTAGGACTATCTCTGGGAGCATCTCTAGGAACTGAGGTTTTCTCGTTTCCCATTTGGAGCAAAAGTCCTCATCAGGTTCATCTCTAGGGACTGAGGTTTTCTCCTTTCCCGTTTGGAGCAAAAGTCCTCATCTGGTCCATCTCTCCCTGTCCAAACTTCTCATGAAATTACAGCTGCGTCAGCATCTGCCTATCTCAGCGCAGGTGCTTTTGCTCACGAGTTGAACACTCCACCCCCCATATCTTCATGAAATTACAACAGGATACTCTGATATATCATAGCTTCACAACAGAATTTCAGCTTTAAGCATCTCCTCTTTCTCTTCCCTCAGGTTTTCAGCTCTTCACAGCAGTAAAAGGGTTAATCTCACCTCGGCCTTGCAGCTTTGCAGCTGGAATGTTGAATTTTTCTTATCGAAGTGGAGAGGGGGGAGAGCCAAGCTGCTCCGGCTGCCCACAGCAAGGCAGTGGGGGGGGTTCCACGGCTGGAACAGATCCATCGACTCCAGGATGGCCGTGGCCCGGCCCGGCCTGGCCCGAGCAGGGCCTGGCTGGGCCCGCTGGCCCCCGCGCGGGGCCCGCAGCCACCTGTCCCAGCACCAGAAACGAGAGAGAGCTTGGAGGGGGAGTTTGCCTATTCTTAAATGTGGATAACAGAGGTGATCACAACTTTAAGTGGCTTAGAGAATTGTCCATATTCAAACTGGCCAGCTGATAGGCTCTATCAGTTCCCAGAGGAAACTGTAAGGACGTCCCTTCTGGGACTATGCTTGCTAACCTATGACAGAAAGGAAGGACTGGGAAAGATTCTCAGACTTGGTTTTCCATAGGAATGTGAAAATGCTCTTGGATGGGTGGTGGTATTCTCCACAGAGTTTTCTTTCTCTTTCAGAACAAAACAGTTCAATGCGCTATTTTCATTGCTCCCATTTCTCTTTGCCTTGCAGTGTTTCCAGGGAACACTGTGTTTATTTGGAAGATTGTTTGATAACAGAAACATCTCACTGCTGTTTGGGTGAGGAGGTCCCTATTCTGCCTTATCAAGGATGCGGTGGTGGGCACACCAAGCTCTTCCGTACTCATTAAGGTGCAATAAAAACCTAAGTTACATAATTGTCTCAAAAGTGCAAGGACTGATGAGTGAGCTTGACATTTGTACTGCCAGCTAAATTTAGTGCTTTGAGGAAAGCCCATAGCCAAAAGTCTTTTCTGGGCTCTGACAGTATCTAGACACTCAGTGAACATTGATAGCAATATTTAGTTTTAGTGGAATTGGTGTAAAATTTGAGGTCTTAATTTTGCAAGCACAGTTTCTCTATTGTTGTGCCTCCAGGGTATCCATCCATCCATCCATCCAGGCTGGGTCTGAGCTTTCATTTACCATAACTTGCAAAACTGGGTAAAGCACACTGCAGCCTGGCAGTGTAGGGCTGAGCTTGGACTCAGGAGAGCCATTCCTTAGTTCTACAGTCACGTTCTGGTGGTTTGAGTGGAAGAGGAGCATGGACAGCATTGCATATGATAAAGAATGGGCACGACTGGAACTTAATCTTGGGAAAACTCCAGTGTGTCTGCAGTATCCCTATTCCTCTTCAGGTGAAAGGAATAGCTGCTGCTCTTACTGGACTGTGAGTTAGGGCAACAGCACTTCTGTTTCTCAGCTGAGCAGTCGTGATGCAGAAATCCTTGAGAAACAGTAAATAAGGAACCCACCTTGGTACTTCTACTGAGTAATTTTTTCTTAAAAAAAAAACACAAAGAAAAAAAAATCTCTTTTAAATAGCGTCATTTACACTTGGAAGCTGCTTGAATCCATCTTGTCACATAAATTACCATTTCTGAACTCAGCTGTCAGGAAGTGTCCTTACAAGTTGATGTCCATGGGGCCTGTCAGTGGAAGGGGATCAGTTTCATGGCAAGCAGGAGGAATTCAAGTGTCAAGTGAATACGCTCGTCCTCATGTTACCTCAAGTGATCAGGGCATCTTAGTCCTGCCAGAAGCAAGCCCTGGTGTGACCTTTGCTCCTCAGACTGCCCTTGTTCCTCTGCACTTCGGTAGCTGTAAGGCTGGGTCTGACATCTGGAGCAAGTCCCATCCTCCTGCAGCTCAAGCAATTAGAGCTTGGCCCAGCAAGTGGCCCTGGAGCAGAGGCTTCAGGGATATTGTAGTTTCTTTAGAGGGATAAAGGCCATAGGCTTTTCTCTTTGCTCTGCTGCTTTCTCCAGCTTTGATGCTGATACCATTGAAATGAGATTGGCTCATGTGTAGTGGAGGAGCTGAGCCCTGCCAGACGGATCTGGCTTGCTGGGAAGGGTTCAAAAGGCAGCACCTACCCTTTGTTGTATTTCCTGCACACTAATGAAGCCCCTGATTGCTGGAGCTACTTTTTAATCCTTGTAGGTTGTATGTTGGTTTTGGCATGGATGGTTTTTTTTTGTTTTAATTCCTCCCATTTGAAATATATGGGAGAACAAAGGGAATAAAATGCCAGCTGCCCTACACCCTCCCCCCCAAAAAAGGGTAATAACAAGAGAATTGTAAGGGTGCATTCTGGTGAGAACAGTTGTTTCCTGCCAGGAGTTGAAACCTGGAGAGCTGAAGCTCTGTATTGTCAGTGGCGGGTTCCTGTCTGAGGTGTGCTGTCTTTGGGCTGTGCACGGGAGCCTTGCTGCAGCAGTGTGCAGCACTTGCTGTGATGTCAGCCCTGCGTGCATGCGTTTCCAGCCTTCTCCATGACCACATGGAGAAGGATTTGCAGCAATCCAAACACTGACAAAACTGTATTTGTTGACCTGCAGAAAAGCCTAACTCATGCTCCTCTGGGCTGCGATCATGTAAGCCGAAACACAATGACTGCTGCCTGTGCTTGCTGGCCTCCCAGTCCTGATAAACCTGTGAAGCAGATTCATTTATTTAGGCCCTGATTCAGCAAAGCACTTAAGTACATGCTTCAGATTGTCTTTCCAGAAAGACTGTTGGCATGCTCAGAGTTAAGCATGTGCTTAACTGCTCTCCTGAGTGCCCAGCAAACAAGTGATGGGGCAGTGTGTGCTGCTGTGCTCTGCCAGGTGCCTCTCAGGCTGCAGAATTGGGGTATGAAAAATATATTCATTAATTTGTCTCCCTCCGGTACAGGAACTATAGTGCCAGGGTCTGAGATGACTCTATCCTTCTTCAGGGAGGTGGGTTGTTTCCATAGCACAGAAAATTTCTTGTGTCTCTTGAATGTTGCACAGACAAGTGTGCCCTTCTGCAGGGTGTGGGGCTGGGGCAGTTTGCATTGGTGGGTTTGTTTCCTCCCCCACGAGTTGTAAAGAAAAATTTCCACTGTGTTACATGTGTCTGAATGTTTTGATATTTGTAGTTTAATGTTTTGTAGGATTCATTTGATTTAGCTTTCATTAACATGATGCCCTTCATTTTGAGGACTGAGCAGTTTAGTGCAGCCATGTACCTGTGGGCAGTGTGTGCTCCTGAGGTGCATGGCTTGAGAGCGAGGTCAACATTTGGTTTGTTACACTGGGATTTCTTGAGGTGGAAGGGCAGATGTTACTACACTGGACATCTTGGTGTTTGGTGTGACAGTGTGTTAAGTTGGACCCATTATATTCCATCCCAGCATTAACAGACCCTCACTTCCCTTGGGAGTCTGAAGCTGTGGAATAGGCACTTAAGCCACAAGATGGTTGTATTTCAGTCTGCTCTTAAGAGTTTCTGAGATTGCATTCTTTCTAATCCCCACCCGTATCTGACCTGTTCTAGCTCGTTTTTGAGAGCTGCACCCAGCTAGTCCTTAGCTTCCTGCAGAAGGTTTTCTGCCCATCTTTTCCTTTCTTTTGCTTGCTGAGCTCATTTGAATGGGGAGCCCACATATCAGTGAATGGGATTCCTGTATAAATTTGCCCCATTTGCACAATTGGAATTGATTTAGAGCATCTCTTCTTTACAAAACCGAAAAGAAATGAGCATGGTTAGATGTGCCTCTTTTCCTTCTCTTTGAAGTTTAAATCACGCTTAGCAAATATGATGTTTGCAGTCTCTGTTCTCCACCTGATGTGCAAAAATGCAAAGGTCCTTCCAGAAACATGGGTCAGACCAAGCTTTGTGGTGATGCTTCAAGCTGGATTGGAGGGATCTGGGCAGGTTTTGTTATCAACTTTAATCTTAATTAAGCCTAGAAAATACTTGCAATATAGGTTTAACGAGTGTTGTTTTCTCTAAATTGAAATAATTCGATCTGTGAATCAAAGAGCCTCTGTGCCCCACCCCCTGCTGCTGATGACAGCCTCTTCCCACACTTCTTCCGTGGTAGCATTGTTTCCATTGTTTCCAGCTCCAGTAGGTTTCAGTTACTGATCAGTGTAATTGCAATAACACACCAATAATAAAAGAGGAATTTAAGCTTCCTTTTTTTGTAGTTGGAAGCTCTTCTCCTACAAAAGCTTGAAATCTTAATAGTCACACAGGCAACATCCCGCGCCTGTCAAATGTTTGCAAAAGTGGACGGTCATCCTTTAGTAAGATAAAGGACTGGATTGGGAACTTGGAAACAGCCCAATCCTATCAGGCGGCAATGGTACAATTAATATTAGAATGGACGACTAGGGACAGTTGAACGTTTTAGTGGATGCCAAGGAAGCCTTCAACTGGAATGCATTGAAAGTTGTTTGTTGTATAACACGAGTTGCTGGAGTCAGAGTAATTCGAGTTTCCTTTGGTCTGGTGGAAAATTACAGCTGTGAGCAATGAGTTAATTTTTTCCGTGTGTGTGCGGCTTAGGTTTCCCTGGCAGATTTGCTCTTAGTGTTGTAGGCTCTGAATCCATAGAGGAGTGGCTGTGAACCAGTCGTTTGTCTTCATGTGCCATCGCAGGAGCAGCCCTGCGCTGGGGAAGGGTTTAATGGAACACCTTGAAGTGCGGAGGGGTGTAGGGCTGAGTTGTAGCCTTGTATATATGAAAGCCACCTTCCTGCCTGAACGCTTCCTACCCCTGAAGAGGGGGTGGGTTAGTTAATGTGAATTTAAAAAAAAAACAACCAAACAAAAAAAAACCAACTGAAGAGCAAAATATTCCCCCGTAGTCTGGAAGGGCCTGGGGGGTGCAGCCCCCGCCGCTGTCCCGGAGGTTGGGCTGTCCTCTCCTCTCTCGGCCTGTCCGGGCGGGGCCCGGGGGTCCCGCAGGCTCCCGGAGGGTCCCGGGGCTGCGGCGTGCGGCGGGCACCCACCGGGGCAGTATGAAACGGTGTCTTGTATTGGTCGGCTGCCCGCGGGTGCTGCTGTAACGGCAAGCGCCATTGGCCGGCGCCGCCTCCCATGCGCAGCGCGGCGCGGGCAGTGCCCCCGTGCCCGCAATGGCCGCCGGCGCCGCCCCGCGCCCGCCCGAGCGGGGCCGCAGGCTCCTGGCTGATTCTATTTCTCTTTTTCCTGCAGGTTGCTGAAAAGTGCCTTTCCTGAAGCCACCGCTGCTTGGATTTCTGTCTAGGGCTGCCTCTCTCTGCCCCTCGCGCCCCTCTCTGTTTAATTCGGCGTTGCTTGCGGTCCGTGCCCTGACGGCGGCTCCTCCAGCCTTGCCCTTTTTTTTTTTTTTTTTTTGCTCCCCATTTACACGCAGTTTGCTCAGCCATTTTATTTTTTTCCTTCCCCCGACTATGTAGCAAATATTTAAAAGAAAAGAAAGAGGAGAAAAAACATCAGGCATCCTTTTGCCTGTTTTGATGCTCATGAACCATAATTTTTAGAAGCAAGAAATAGAAGGAAAAAAACACCAAGCCCGAAGTTTTCTCCCCAAGGACCGAGACCGTTCCACAAACTGAAGTGCTGCCAGCAGCATATGCTTTTTGCAAGAATCATTGAAACCATTAACTGGAGAGCACAGAATTCTTTTGAAAATCTGCCAGTTATTTGCAAGTAACTTTGGCAGTGGCACAAAATATAACACTTGTATTTTAACTTCTACAATTGCACTTTTAGGAGCTGGCCTCTAATTTGATTTTCAGTTGTTCTGATAAGATTTCTATTTTATGATTGGCTTTATGTTTAATTCTTGTTTAAAGAAACACGATTTGACTTAAATGAAAACCTAAGTGCTGATGAATAGGAGTTCTACCAAAGCAACAAGTTAGTTATTTCTTCACGTTTAACTTGAATTCACTTTTTTACCCTTTTTTTAAAAAAAAAAAGAAGAAAAAAGAAGATCAGCAGTAAATATTACCCTGAGGAAGGGTGCGATTGCTTGCATTTTAATTTTTGTTTTTTAATATGGCTGTGAACGTTTCCCTGGTTCGTGATACAAAATGGCTGACGTTAGAAGTGTGTCGAGAGTTTCAGAGAGGGACTTGTTCTCGGTCTGATGCAGAGTGCAAGTTCGCCCATCCATCACGGAGTTGCCATGTGGAAAATGGTCGAGTTATTGCCTGCTTTGACTCCCTAAAGGTGAGGACTGTAACACATGCATTACCTAAGCTTCCTTGCTTTTCCTTCCCTTCCTAGTGGCTCGGTTTGCAGGGGTGTGGGATGTGCAGAACAGCTGTTTATTGCTCTGTGCAGGGAGGATGCTGCTGGTGTGGGATGCAGCTCCTGAAATCTAGGCTGAGTGACATTGGGTGCGATTTGCCTGGAGTGCCAGGCATTGCAGGGAGAGAGGATTTTAGCCAGGGCATTTTTCAGTGGTAGCTCAGGTCTGATATAGCTGTCCCTGAAATAGAGAACACGGGTTGTGGGCAGCAAATGAAATAAGAAGAGTAGAGAGAACTGAAACCCAGTGTTTGAGTGTCCAGATCACATCAGCTGTGCATTTGGTGCAGGGATCTGAAATGTGCTTTTAATGAGCAGAAATGAAAGCAGCATTTTAAGATAATGAATCAGCTTTACATGTATTTCCTGAAGACAGAGTTGCAAAAGCCACTCTAACACTGTCCTGTAGATGAGGACCAGCCAAAATAATTGGAGAACAACTTTTCCAGAAATGGCCATTGGGAAAATGCTTTCTGTGAGGAACACACAAACTCGATGGCTCTGCCAGGCCTGTTGGAGCAATGGCTGAGCCCTGTGGTTGGTGCTAATCCTTGCAGAGTCGATTTTGGAGGCAGTTAATGGCTCTTGGATGCTTGTCCCTGCTGGAGCTCCAGGGGTTTCTTTCAAAAATACCAAAGACCTGGGCTGTGAGTCACGGTGAGGAGTGGGGCATGCTTACAGGAGGGGGATGTTGGTATCTCTTTCTGGCCTCCCTTCACCATGGTTCTTGGGAAAGGAACATCCACTTTTTTTTTCTTTTACCCAAATGTATGGCTTCTCAAAAGTATTTTTACTGAGACCATATGGGCAACTGGTAGCAAATGAGAATTTTTGAGATTGTGTTTAATGTTTTGACCAGAGTAATTAACCTGTTAAAATTTGTAGAAAGAGTCTGGAAAATTTTATAATCTTAGAAGTTTTCTCTTGAACTTCAACTGTTGCTTGAAAAGATTTGGATTTATTTTTATGAGCATAATGAGTTACAGAACTGGTAGAATTATATATGCAGAGATTCAGACCAGGACTGGATCTGGACTAAGACTGGATTTCCCATTTTGTTCCTGTTAGTGGCTTCTTCAAGTTTTCACTTCTGTTCTCTTTTTCCAAGAAGCTCAAGTTTTCTGTTTGCGTTAGGTTTTCTCTTTTTAATCTGATTATATGCAATGACTCTCTTAGTTTTACGGTGACTTTCAAATGTTCATTTACATTGCTGGTTTGCTCTCAGTGAGAGACAAACAATTTTTTTATAGAGGGGAAAAAAACCCTTGTTTTTTATGCTCTTGAAACTTCTGAATTGTAGCAAGTGGCAATGCAGATACTTTTAATGAGGAGATTAATATGTTCGTATTTTATAGTGTTTGTTTGTGAATGGAAAGGAGGGCTGTCATGTTACGGAGGGTAGTTTTGTGCCCCTTGCTGGTGTTTGCAGCATCTTGGGGAGGTGTCTCTGTGCAGCCACCCAGCTTGGCTGGGCTCTGAGCTGTGCTGTCACCTGGTGTGTGACACTTCCCCACGTGTGTTGTTGGCAGTGCAGTTCCTGCAGCAGAACCAGGCTCTCTATGCCAGCCCCTCTCTGCACAACTGTGGCTGGGAGGACGTGCAGGACCAAGTCCATGGGCAGCTGGGGTTCAAATCCCACCCACTGGTATGAGCAACCCCTTTTCCCACTTCAGCAGTGGGGATGGGGTGGGAACACCATGTTAAGAAAACAAACAAACAAAAAACAGTGGAAGGAGTAGGGTGTGATCTTGTACAGCTCGGGGTGTTTCCGGTGTAACTGGCTGTTAAATAATGTCCTTGTTGCAGTTTCCTGTTGACACAGTAGCAGATGCCCAGTATGTGCTGGTTAAGTGGTCTGAATTTTCCAGGGAAGAGGTTTTTTGGACTTAGGGTAGCCTCATGGAGGGCTGACAACTCTGTCTTTGGGAAGTACTTGAGGAGAGGTCCAACTGTGCAGAGCACTTGGCCAAGGGTTGGTGATGGGGCTGTTTCTACACCCCTCTTTGCAGACAAGAAAGTGGGTCTTGGAGCACTTTCTTCAGACCCGTGGATTCAGCAGCTCTCAGTGGACAGAACCCTGTTTCCCTATGCCATGGAGGGCTGTGGTCCCCAACGCTGCAGCCTGTGTGTGTGTGTGTGTGTGTGTTTGTCTAACGACATGCATTTCCCAATGGCAATAACCCCCTGGGGACTAAACCCTCAAACAGTGGTCATTCTGTTCCTGGCCAGAGCTGAACTTGCAAAGCCTTGTTTGCAGTGGTCTTAGGGGCTCATGGCTGTAAGGGTAGCCACCCTCACCGGTGATCAGAGAGATATTGCATTCTCAGACCTGTTAAGAGGCTTTTCATGCCCATCCTGTGGACGTCTTTGTACCCAACAACTGTGGAACACTGACCCTCTCCTTCTGAGCGCTCAATAGCTGCTTAGTGCTCCCTTGTCTTTTCACGCCCTGCATTAGCAGAACATCTGTGTTGCTTTGTTGGCGGCAGGATATAGGATGCTTGCGGCTAATAAGTTTTCTCGTTGTTTTGCAGCTGCCCAGGGCTTTGTTCAGACGTTGCTTATCTGCATCCATTGTGTGCTGATGTTGCTTGTTTTTTTTTTTTTCTCAGAGACCTCTTAAGCTTGAACAATGCCTTCATACAGGAACTTCTGATAACCTAGCAAACAATAGTTTCACCTCACTGGTCAGGTCATGTGCAGCATCCATACGCTTACTGCATCCCCCTTTTTCCCTTTTTTCCCCTCAATCTCCTATAGCAGTTCTACACCTGTTTCGGTGGAAAAAGCAGTAACACTTCCAGAAGCAGTCAGACTGCCTCAGTGTCGGTTGTTTCACGGGTGACTGTGTGCTACCTGTAATCTTGTGAAGAACACACAGGACTCCTTGAAGCTAATAGGGGCCCTCACTGATGCTCAGGTGGTGTTCACCAGAAAAAGCTCTGCAGGGACATTGTGTATTGTGCAATGCTTTGGTTGTGAAATATCTGGTCTTGATTAGGTTGAAAGTGCAGGATCTTGCTGTCCTGAGCTGTGTTTCTTCGAATGGGTAGTTTGCACATTTGTAGGCAGTAGAAGGAACCTTTCTTAAGCAGATTGATATAAAACTTAAAAATAGTTCCTTGCAAGAAGCTGCAATTTGAATCTGATGCCAAGAGAGCTCTCACTCTACTTGTGCATCCCTCCTTATTATTCTGGAAGCAGTGTTCTCTGAATTAATTTGCTTGAATGGCAGGAAAGGCTGCACTGCTTGATTGCAGGGCAATCCAGAGGCACAAGAGCCAGCTGTGCTGGACCACCCTGCTTCCAGAAGTGGCCATAACAGCTGCTGGTCAGTGGCCGGTGCTCTCTGGTACCTCCTAGGCAGGTCCTGTGGCACCTCAGAGACATTCTGAGCAAAGGAGAGGGATATCATATCATCCCTGTAAACTCGTGTGGCCTTTGGGTTTGTTCATTGCTTCTCTCCCAGGCTCAGTGTGCACTGTCCCATGCAGAGCCAGTGCGTTTTGTAAGGATCAGAACATGGTTTGCCGGCTCATGGCAATTCCGACAGAGGTTTGTTTTGGCACTTTGGTAGGCTGTTCATCAAGTCATTAACTTTCCTATTCAGGCTGGATCCAGAGGGCAGGATATGAGCTTGTCCGACTCTTAGTTCCTGGCCAGCAAGTCATTGGTTGTGTTTTCAGTTTCTGATGTTGTGAGGAAGGAAAAAAAGCATCATCTTTCGTCACTACTGGAGCAGAGAGCTGAGAGATGAGGCATTAGGAGATGGTGACATATTATATAAAAATATGTAGGTAATGTACATCAGGTGTTCACAGAGGCTTTGATTTATACTGCTCACAGTTTGGGTATCAGCACTGAGGATTTGTGATTTAAAAAAAATTTATGAACGCAGCTTTGTGAGGTGTGGGCTGGGTTTTTTTGCTGTTTAAGTGTTTTAAAATTTTCTTTATGAATGTTAATGTGAATTGAAGCTTCAAAGAGCATTTTGAGATGGAAAATAGTGGGGTGAAAAATTTCAGTAATATGAATTTTGACTCTGGGAGGTCTAATGTAAAAAATGTTGTTAAACTATCACGTTTCAAAGCAGTACTCTATTAAAAAAAGGTGAAAATTTTCTGTGAACAGGCATAAAAAGGAGTTACAAGTAGTTTTGTCTAAATTGCCTATTTTCTGAAAGAAGTGTTATTCTTTGGTAATAATATTCAAAGCCCCATGGCAATCTAAAAAGTTCACACTGCTTGGGCAACAGATGTACTGTATGATCTTGAAACTGATGTCCCTGAGGCCGTTCCTCACAGTTTTCATGCTAATTTGTACCTGGTTTATGCTGACTTGACTGGAATTATTTCTGTTACTGGTTGGCAATCAAATCTATTTTTTAAAAATTTAAATAAACGCCAAACTAGGAAACAACTGAAAACACCCACTAAACTTAGCATATGGTTACACTTTTAGAGAGGAAGAAGAAAGCAAACAAAGCCATAGTGATATTTTTGGAGACATTCTGACTGCATGTCTCAGCTCAGTGTAATGGAGATGGAAATATTCCACATGAAGAGTGTTGAGCCAAGTCACCTGTGTAACAAACATCCACTTTTCCTTGGTCATTAAGTCACTTACCTGTGTGGCAACAGTAGATTTACAGCAGAATTCTGTCCGCTCTGGATACTTGTGTGTCTTATGGCATGTTGTAAGTGCTTTTTAGAACTACCAAATCAAACATCTTAAAGTGGGGAAAAATGTATTTAGACTCAATTTTATTTATAAAAACTGTTAATACTGTATTTCTCTGTCTTCTCTGTTAATTTCTGTATTTCTCTTTGTATTTCTCTCTGAAATAAATTGGTATTTCAAGGAGAATAGAGAGCTTGTGGGGGAAAAATAATTTAGGCCTGGTCCCTTCTTGTCTATAGATTACAACAAGCTTCATGTTTTCACAGCTTAATTTAATTGGCACACATGCTGTCTATACTCTCTGTAGTGTCTTCAGAAGTTTTTGGCACATCTGTGGGATGGAGAGCACTGATGGAGAAGCGTACCTGGCACTGCATGTGGCTGAGCATCTCCTAGGCCTGCCCCGGTGTCTGAACTGCAGATGCTCTCTGTGGGGTCAAGGCTGGTTACTTGAAGGTCATGTGTGACCCTCTCTAGTCATGTTCAGCTTTCCAGGGAAAGGATACACCTTGTTTCTTTAATCTGTCTAGCTGATCTTTCTGTGCAACAGAGGTCTGTGCACAGCCTGTTTGATTTGTTTAGTGTTATCCAATGGTTTCTCTGATGGCCCAGTAGTCTCACTTCATTTATCTGTGACTTTTTGACAGCTGAACTGTGACAGATGAGCACTGGTGGGCTTTGCAGTTGTGGTTTAAAAGATTGCTGCTCTGAGCTGTCCCCTTGCTTCTCTGTTGCAGGTTGCTGCCACTGTGGCAGGGTTAGCAGGAGGACAGAGCGCTTTAGACAATGAATACAAAGTCCAGCAGCTAGAATTCCCTTGGTCGTGGCTCTCTGCAGAGCTGCTGGGTGATGAATGTGTGTAATTGGAAACAGGCTGGTGTTACCTGGTGACTGTGCTGCAAGGACACCAGTAGACAGGGAGGGAGATTCAGGAAGGTCTTGTTCATTGCCAGCCATTTGCAAAGATGTAGTGCAAGAGTCCTTGACAGGAATTCTTGTCTGTGCTCTAAAGCAAGCAGGTGATCTTTGAGGTGTGTTATGGAGGGCAAAGAGGTTGGCCTTGTCCTTATCTCTGCTGGGTCTTTCTGTAGCTGAGCAGCCTCAGCAGGGAACACTACCTGGGCCTTTACAAAGACTTGCGCTTTGTGAAACTTGGTGTTGTCCATGGTAACATTGCAAGAAAGGTGAGATGTCTGTAGATTTCCTGGTGCACAGTCTAGTTCTGGTGCCACCCTGGAAGGATGCTCTCTTCTTAGCTCATTGCTTGTACTCCTGCTGAGGGTGCATATTTGGTGACTGGGTATTTGCTGTGCAAATAGACCCCACGTTTCTCCTGAGGGCTTGCCCACACAGGAGCAGCAGATCCCTTTGCTGTTGCCTGTGTGTGAGTGCCAGTCTCATGTGTGGTGTCTCTGGGACAGGTTCAAGAGGCTGGCAGAGGTGTAGGCACAGGCTGGCACATTGGGAGGCACTCCCAGTGCAAGGAGCAAGCACAGAACACCATCCTTGTCTGTCTTCTTGCATCTGATTAATTTATTTAAGCTTTTCCTTGGGCCTCAGACTTGTGTGCTTTTCCCCTTGTACATGCTGGAAAGCAGAGCTGTGCCCACAAACTGGTCCTGAGACCACATTTTGGAGGCCAGCCTCTTCAGGGAGGTGGGCCAAACACATTCAGCAGTGGGGTTTTGCTGCCAGCCTTGCCTCTCCTTTCCTCACCAGCCAGCCCTGGCAGTGCAGGGCCTCTGCTCCTCTGCAGCTCATGTTGCTTCCTTCTTCTCCCTGTGGTGTGAGCAAACCACCCACCTCAAAGGGTAAAGCCAGCAGCATTTACATTATTAATATTAGCCAAGAGTAACCTTGGGCTTCTGGTTGGGAAGATGATGGTAAAGTGCTGACTGCTGCTCACACTTGCCTGAAAATGCAGGAGATAAATTCTTTTGGGATGTGACTCTAAACCCTTCTGAGCTTCTGTGTGTACTTAAGCAGATACATTTTGAAACCTTTTATGGGCATATTGCAATGTTCCACTGGTCGTGGTATGGCACCTCCTGCTTCTGAAGCTTGCTTTCCCATTTTAAGGGCAAAGCCCTCCAGACCAAGATTCCGGTTCTGTAAAATACTTAAGCCTGATTTTAAGTGCTCTGTAGAGTTCTTGCGGGCAGCAGAGAGCTCCTTGTGCTGGAGTGAGCTGTTGCACCAGGTTTTGAGCCTGGGAAGTGGTCTTCTCAGCCAGTCTCTAAAGGGGGAGAGCTGCCCAGTGATAATTTCCTCTGCCACCTTTGGCTTTTGGGAGTTTCTTTGCACGCACATCTTGAGTTTGCAGTTGGGATCTGCAAGCACAAGCTCCATACCTGTGACCTAGCACAACAGCAGGGGGATACTCTGTGAGCCCCAGGGTCTTCCTCTGCACAGGGAGGAGGGAGATGAGGTGCTGTGCCCAGATAGCAAGTGTCTCCGATTGCGTTTACCCCTGCTTGCTGTGAGTCAGAATTGGCCAAGGGAGCACAAAGGATGGGTGTGTGCATACTGTGAGCTCTGGCACCTCACACGGTGCCATGTTGCAAAATGTGGCACTGACAAATTCTTCTAGGGAAGAAGTTCAAGCATTGCATCTTCCAGCCCTGATGTGTAGCAGTAGCTAACACTGGGATTGAAATAGAAGCACCAAACCTACATGTCTCTATGCCTGGACAGAGTCTGGCAAAGACGTCACTGTGATGTCCTGTCTTGCTGCAGTGCTGGTGAAGCTACCTAGGGACTTCTCATGCTCCTGATTGCATTAGGCCTGCAAAACAAGCTGGGGGGAAGGTGGTGAAAGATGCCTTCAAGGGGAGTGACTGAATGAGTGTGTGGAGTTGGTGGATTTCTTCAGTGGCATAGCATCAGTTTGATGTAATCCCTTAGCTGACAATAGCTTTCTGTCACTTGGTTCACCCTTCTGAAGGAGGGTGCAGTAACATGCTTTTATGTAATTGAGCTGTTTGAAAGCTTTAAAACAAATATAAACAAGATGTGCCAGGCTTTTTGGAGAGCCCATCGTCTGACATCTCTCACAGAGCATTTCAATAAGTGGTTAGATTTCCAAGTGAGGAGCTGAGCTCTTTGAAAATCTGCCCCTATAAATATTGTTTTGCTGGTATTAAAATAAATGCTTTGAAGACCTTGGGTGAATGTTGCCCATACAGGCGCAGTTTTACTTCTGGCTTATTAATACTGTTCTATTGCTATTCATAAAACAGTAGGGATCCAGGCACTGACCCCCTTCCTCACCCCCATATAGTCCTCATGCCATGTCTGGTGACAGTCTTTTGATTAGAGGAAAGGCCAAGGATTTGGAAAACCAGCTTTTAGAGCCTTGTGATGATGCAGACTGCTTCAAAGTGTTGTAATGTCAGTGTCTGTGCCTAATTGCACTTTTTGACCCCACAGGAGCAGTAAAAAAAAAAAAAAAGTATTTTAAGGCTGAGTGTAGCTGAGCTGCTGTAGTAGCAGGACTCTAGGTGTTTTAGATAGGTGTCCTAACTGAGTAAGCGTTTCAAACCCTGGCTCCTTCCAAAGGAATATCTATCAAACGTGCTTAGTTCTGTAAGCTTACCTGCCTGTTAGGAAAGCCCCCTCTTCTGTAATGGCAATGAAAATATTCAGCTAAATCATAGCTAATGCATTAGGATAGTAAAATCTTTCCGCTGTCCACACAGTAGAAAGTACATGGCACAAAAGTAATGCTGATCTCTTGGAAGCCCTAGGCTTTACATCTGGCTCTCTGAACCTCTGGTTAGTGTTTGGCCTTGGTTTAGGATTTCAGTGACATGGTTACTCGGTGTCCACACTGTCAGAGGAGCTGGATGCTGGAGTGAGGATTATTAACCACTAACTGTGTTTTTACTTCCTCTGTCTGAAGCCAGCACTTGGGAATGGCTCAGTGCTGTTCTCTGCATACTTAAGCTCCAAGCTGGAAAGCTGAGACCTGGAGGTGCCTTTCTGCAACATTTAGCTTAAAGCTGTAAGGAAGAATCATATTCCTGAGAGGGCACAATTGGCTTGCTGGGACATGAGCATAGTCAAATCGAGCAATAACCCACGTTTGTAATGAAATGTTACGGCAGATGGCCCACTTACAATGCAGGATATTATTAGAACCATGATCAGTGCTAATAAGGTCATTGGCGGTGGGGGAGGAGGTCAGTGTCTGACTTTGTTTGGAAGGTGGCAGCCTGTGCTCTGGGAAGGAGTTTTCCTCTTACAGTAGTGGAATGTGAATGCTTAAAACAAGCTACTTTGTGTATTAATCTGTCTGCTCAGTAGAGAGAAAGACCCACCACCCAGTCCAGCATAACTGCTGTGTGGGTGCTGCTGGTCCCCACCCCTTGCTGAGGTAGGTGCACAGAGCACCATTAACAAGAGAGGCAAATTCTGCTTAAATTAACAGTCCTGGGAATGGGAACCAGCAGCAGTTTAGCTGGTACTCCAGAATGGGTATGGTATCACAGTTCATTGCCCTGGTGAGTGGTCTCCGAATTCTGTCTTGCTTCTGACCATGCTCTGCATTAACACAGCACTAACTTTTAGCTGTTCTCCTACACTGGTGTCAGAAAAAAATCCAAAGCAACTACTACAGATTGTTGGAATCCAGCTGAGTTGCATGAATGGTGTCCACATCTCTGCCCAGCAGTACCCACACCAGGTTCTGATGGGGATTTAGGCCAGTAGCTTGAAACATGGTGCTTTAACTCTGTCTCATTACTTCTTCTTTGCCTTATCAACTCTGAGGTGCTGTGATCAGCTCTGGGTGAATAGTGAGAGGAGACAGCTCTTAAACAGAGGGGCATTTGGGATTATCTGGGGATGCAGAGGTGGCCAGGGCAGCACCAACACAGTGGAGTTGCAGCCAGCGTGCCTGAGAGCGCAGCCATCATGACAGTGCTTCCCTAAGTCCCTGTTATCCGCTGGGGCACGGCTGGTGCTGGGAACAGTCACACGGAGATTAGGTCCTTAAAGAGCCCTGCTTCAACCGAGCAGAGTTTGAATACAAAACCTCAGCATGTAATCCCAATGGTGTTGGCCGATCCCACTGATCTATGTTTCTTCCTCCTGCTGTCCATTTCTGAAGGATCAGAGCATGGGTAAGGCTTGTGGCCATTTCAAGGCTGCTTGATCCCAAATGGTTGGTTCATGCAGTGTTGTGCTGCATGCAGTGCTTGGGCTCTGCTCCCAAAGTCCCTTCCACGTGATGCTGCAGATAGCAAACCCAGGATGAGTTTGCCAGGAGAAAGCAAGAGCCTCATGGGGTTGGACATTTCAGCCCATGCAGTAGCACTTTAGTGCTCAGAGTGGTGGGAAGTTGAAAGCCAGACATATATAGATGAGCCTTTAAGGAGGGCTTTGCCATGGCAGAGATGATGGTGTTTTAGGTCAGCTGTAGGAAGGACAGCTCTTTCCTCACTGTGAGGGAATCTTGTTTCATAAACCAGCAAACTTTCAAGACAGAGAGTTTTCTTTGGAGGGAATATTGCTCCTTCCTAAACATTGTAGGGGAAGGTGTTAGAAGATGCTCCTGCTAATGCAGAAACCCTCCAAATCTTGCTCCAGTGGTGCAAGACTTGCAGCCTTATTCTAATGCCCTGTTTCTTCTTTCTGCTCCATTTCCTCCTCCCCTCTGGGCCTATTTGTCTCCAAGCCCTCCTGCAGCTCCCCTGTCCTCTTTGTCCCTGTTGTGGTGTCTGCAGGGACTGTACAAGGCAGCCCAGGAAGTCTCTTGCTCTCCTCTCCTATTTCTTCAGCAGTCATTGTTATTTCTCAGTGCATCTGGTGCCCTTGTAGATGAAGAGGTAATCACGGTTACCTCCCCTGAAGATTTTGACTCCCTGCTGTGTCCGTCCTGTTGCCTGTAAAACCTCGATGATGTGCGGCAGGGTAGGAGCCGGAGCAAGGCAGGCAGGTTGAGTGACTCTGGTGCTTGGAGCTGGAAAGCCATGAGGGTTGATAAAAGCAAGACAGGGATGTCTGAAACCTTCTCCAAGCTGCAAGGGATGACCTCGAGGGAAGGAGGTGGGGGTGACTCTGGGGAGGAGCAGTGCAGCTCCCCAAGCCACTTTCCCATAGGACTGGGAAGGTCGGGGATGTGGCAGGGACCCTGGCTACCCGTCACTGCCAGCTCTATCAGCATCTGCTGGCTGGCACGTCACAGCAGGGTGTGGATTACCTCGCACAGCCCAGGTCATGCTTGTCACCAGAGCCCACTCAAACTGCTCTGCACCATCCTTTGGCGCGTTGGGGGTGGGGGGAGTCCTTTGGGGGCTGAAAGACAAAAGGGCAGTGTAGGAAATCGCGTCTCCCACAGGGCAGGATCACTTTTAGCTGGCAATGCAGAGGTTGGACCGGCAGGCTGCCGGGAGGGAGGAGCTCAGGAGGCATCAAGGGCATCACAGCTGCAGCAGCCCAGCACAGAGCAACTGGAATGCAAGTCTGGGTGTTGCTGAGGCTTCCCTAGCTGCCTGGGGTTTTTCCACCAAGTCTGGTGTATTTAGACTGAAAACTCTTCAGGCTGGGACTGTCTCATTTTGTGTTTGGGTAGTAATTGGAGCAGGACCCTGAGCTGTAGCATTGGTGAGTATTTGTATTCCCACAGCTAGAAATCCCCTGCTGCGGCCTTGTGCGATAAAGCACAGATTGAATTAAGAGGATTTTCATTGTTTTGTGTTTCTCTGCATGGGTTTTTGAAGAGTTCCCAGTAATACAAAATCTTTAGAAGTCTTTACTTGGAATAGAGCTCACATTAGGTAGGACAAAAACACTACTGAAAACTGGGGGTTTTTTTCTGTTTCGATTGTGCTAATTCTTGGAGAATGAGTTTAAGCATCCTTTCAGTGCTTAGCCAAATCAGGGGAAAAGTGTTAGCACTTTTCTTACTTTGTCCTTCTTGGCCTGTATCAGAGGCACTTGAAGAAAAGTTTGTGCAGGGATTTTTGCTGGAGTCCTATCAGAAGTCCATCTATCTTGGTTTAAAACAGAGCGTTTTTCCAGTGAGTGCTGGAGTGTTTGCTTATGTGGGCACTGGTCCTGCTGCATTCCAGACTTGCTAATGACCCTGGAGCTTCTTTGCAGCTACTCCTCTCACGTGGTGGAGAGACTGCAGATGTCCTCAAGAAAGGTCACTCTTCCTTGCAGAAAAAATCCTCCAATCCCTCCTGCCCCCATCTATATGGGCCCATCTCACCTAAAAGCAAATGAACATTTGCATTCCAGCTGACTCATCCTGACTGTGCCTGGTGAGGGCAGTGAAAGGTCTTTTTCTTGCTGCCCTATTACGAAGGGAATTGTGCTGCATCTGAAGGTGTCTCTTGTCAGTAGCAAAAGCAAAATACTTGAGGTCAGGTGTCTGCTGCCTAAGGAAGTCATGTTGTTTAAGATTGCTTTTTAATAGAAAACAGCCTTCAAAAGGTAACCCTTGCATTCCTCCTCATCTACAAAAGGTTGAGCATCTCAGGCAGTCTTCTCTGCGCTGGTGAATGGGACAAGGATAAGCAGCTCAGGGCAGGAGTTCAGAAAGCAGAGCAGCAGTACAGAAAAACCCCATGGTAATTTGATCAGTTTGCTTTTATGCATCAAGCCTGAATAAGCAAGCACATCCACATGGATATGCTTTAGTTGCTTCTGCCTCCCCCGGCTTTTCTCTTGTGCTCTCAAACAAAAATAAGCGATTCTAGTGGTTATTAAGAACATGAACTCCAAAACACCAAGCAAATGAAAGGAAAGCCCTGATCAGTTCCATTCCTATTGGTGAGCTGGGACAGACACACATGCACACACAGGACACATTCTTTTCTTAGCTGTTCTGGCACTTCATACCAGTGCTGCTCAGAGGAGAAATTAGGTCAGGCCAAAAGTTGCATCCTGCAGGAGTAAGTAGATACATCCACCTAACTAGGCATACAGCCTTTTCAGTGTCCTGTCCTACAGCTCTTGTTACATTGAAGGGAACAGATCTCATCAGTGGCTACATGGAATTAACCTCTCAGCAGCTGAAATAATGGTTTCTACAAAATGCATTATCAGTTAATCCCAGTTCCTGGCTTCACGTGGAGAAAGCAGACCACTCTTGCTAGATTTTGGGGTCTTTGGGCTGTACATCAGTGTAGAGACCTGAATTTTGGCTATCTGGGTCAACACTGAATGCAGGGTGAACAGAAAGCCTCCTTGAGCAGTCTGGTTTGCAGTGTCTGTGTTGGCTTACTATTCCTTGGAAGGGTTTGTTACTTGTGTGCTAAGTTAGGGACAAGAGCATGGACCTGCTTTGGCTGAGTGTGGTTGGGAGTGTGAATCTGCGCAGACCCTCATGAGCCTGCATAACAGACTGTGGGAACAGGATCTGTGAGGGCTGTTGTAATTAGAAGAGGTAGAAATTTTGCTCTGTCCAAGGTTCTTGTAATAAATCCATTGTATATTAAAAAGTTTTCAGATGTTGGTGCAGAATTGGGCATCGTGTTCATTGAAGCTGGCTTCCTGTGTGGCACTTGTGACTAATGCATGTGAACTGCACCTAAATATGTCTCCCTAATTGCAGTTTTATCCCAGAATGGTTATTGCCAAATTCTCCTTTTGCCCTTAAAGATGTCAGTGTATTATCTTTGGCATTGTGAGCCCATCATGTTTACCTCCATGGCAAAAGGTTGTTGCCACCACAGCTTGCTATGCTTCTCCATGGGTTCAGCTCCTAACATTTACACTGCTTTAACCTCCCTTTCACCTTGAGATGGTTGCAAATATTGGTCACATATCTGCTTTCTAGTGGCAGGTGCTGCTTAAAGAGCACTTCTGAAGGTGTGTTTTAAGAGAAAAATCCCCTCTATGACTTAAATGTGCATATGTTACTGGTTGTAATAAACAACCCACTAAATAGATCAGTCTGCAAAAGCTGACCAAGGTGGAATATTTGCCTAGGACAAGGCAAGCTTTCTTTTTATTTTCGCTTGGTTTTTTTCTTTCTTCCTTTCTCTTCAAACCTTGCTGCCTCCTAGATGGAGGGCTGTGATTCGATATCACTTGGTCTGAATGTCCTCTTTGGAAGCCAGGGCCTGTGTGAGATGTGTGGTCCTTGCCTGCTGTGCCTAGCAGGCTGCAGGAGCTCTCTTGAAGGTACTTTTTGTATCTGCACCTTTTAATCCTTTGACCAACAGCAAGTTCATTATACTGTGGTCATGAAATGTGAGGCCTGGCATGCACCAGAAAGCTTTGGGGTCCTTGATTGAAGATGAGTGAGAGTGTGTGGAGTTTGTGGCACACAGTCAGCCCATTTCTGGTCTCTTGGTAGCTTCTCGGCAAAGCTAGAGCAGAGGGGAAGTGTGCTGCTGTGCACAAATATGCCTGGCACGTGTAGCTGAAAGAGGAGCATGAGGGCAAAGCTTGGTCTTTGGTGAACTGAACTGTAGCCTGGAAAAGTAGTTGGGGACGTCAGTGGGCCATCAGGGTGAGGAGCAAGGCAAGCTGGCTTTGCTGTCTGCTGTGGGGCAAATCCTAGCCAAGAGCAGAAAGGTGTCCTGTGCCTTGGAACATCAAACCCCTGGCTCTGACAGATGTCGGGGAGCAAATCCTGTGTTGGCAACTGAGGCCATCACCTTCCTGTATTGCTGCATCTGCTGTTGCCCTGCAGTCACCTCCTTTGTTGGTTTAAGCTATTGCACAGAGGGACTGTTGTGTCATGTTCTGACACACCTTGGTGTTCCCACCTGAAGTGTGGAAAGCCGGACTGGCAGAGCCCAGCCACATCCTTCCCTGCTCAGGGTGCTACTGCATCACCCCGTGGCAGCGCCACAGTAAAGGCTGAGGCACATCCTGCACAGGTTTTTTTTTTCCCAGGCTGAAGATTCTCCCTGGAAATTTAGTCCAGATGGAATTAATTTTTTTTAAAAGTTTTTTCATTGTCTTTTGAAAAACAGGGATCTGTTTGTGCCCATTTAGCTGTTGCTTTCTGAGCAAAGCAACAACACAAAATTTGGGCTAATCCTCAGTTGGTAAATGGTTGTATTTTGCCAAGTTCTTAGAAAAACCCAACCAAACCTAGCCACCTCCATATCTTTTTATTTGCAATTTCATTTTGCTTTCCGAAACACAGTGAGAATGAGGTTTTCTCAGCATGACTTTGCCCTCTACAGAACAGGAGGCAGGGTTTGGGTCAGATACTTAGTTATCAATTTCTGCTCTTCCCTATTTGCCTTTTCCCTTGTGTAAACTTGAGGCGTGAGGCTGCTGGAGATGGTCACATGTCCGATATTTGTATTCATGAACACAGTACTTTAACATTTATTCTCCTGGGCTTTAATGTACTTTGCTTGGTTCTATCTATGTGTGGTTTGCCTGCTGCAATTGTAATATTCAACAGACACTGTAGGTAGAGGAAGGTCAGAAGCATCAACTTTCTGTATGACCTTGACAGATTCAGCTGGTGAAAGTTACAGAATTGGATTATGGGATTTACAATGAAAAGATGGTTTAAGGGACAAGAGAAACTGCACTTGCTATTTTCAAATGCTGGCCTGGTGTAGTAGCAATCAGGAGGGACACAATTGAGGGAGATGGAAGGTAGAAGACATATGTGAAGTTTAATATTGTTTATCTGTGGGGTTTTGTAGTGTTTTTTTAATACAGTACTTGTGCAATATTGTTCCAGAGAGCTGGCATGGGCTTTTTTTGTAATTTATTATAGAAGAAAAATCAATAACTTGCCAGTGTTTCTATCTTCTAGGTAGAATTGATTTTTTTTACTTAGAGATAGTCCCACATTGAAGCCCACAGGAATATTAACATTGCTGGATGTCACCTACTCCACATCCTACTCTGTACATGCAGCAGTCCCAGGACTAAACATGCTCCTAAATGTGCTCTCTTTACTGGGCACTAAATGCCGCCTTCTGTAATTGTTATCGATCAGTTCCTTCATCAGGTCTGTGGCCAGGCAGGTCTGTTAAGTCTTGTCTTGAAGAGAGACTCCTTTTGATACTGTATTAAGCCTATTTTATTGTGCTTGTAACATTCCTGAACCTAGGAGAGTAGTGGAATCATACTTGGAAAACATTAAAAATGCTCAGTTCAGAACTCTGAATGATGATACTTCTACTCTGTTTAAACCTCATTTCAAATGTGTGGTGGTAACAGACTGATATGGTTCACAAACGTAGCATAATCAAAGTACAAAAGAAAGGAGCTTGATGAAGTCTTTATTCCTGTCTTTTGTGGCATGAGATTGCTGTTATTGGAAGTATTAATCTCTCAGATAAATGTTTTTCTGCTCTGTGGCTCTACAGCTCAGAAAATACACTTTGACAGTGCCATCCATACTCTTTTAATATATATTTATTGGACTTGGTAAACACTGTCCATTGCTTGGAGCAAGCTAAAATGTTCCACAAACCAAAAACATTAAAATCAATACACTTTCTTCATTGAGCATAACAGAGTGTGCCATTAGCCTCAAAGACGACAGCTTGGCAGGGGAACAGAGCTGGAAAGAGTTGTCAAGATGTAAAAATACAATGAAGGAGCTACTGGGCTTTTCCCCAACAAAATAACTGCTCTCAGTTTTTAAGAACCTTCAAGTATAACAAACATCTTGGAATGAAAATCCTGCGTGAAAGCAGGAGGACAGCCATGACCTCTTTGTGGTGTCCTGGGGAAACTCACTGGAACATTGCTGTATTCAGCAATGTGCAAAACTTCACTCACAGCAGCTCTCGGTTCCCTAATTGCCAGGTGAATAAGGATTTGGGAATTTATGCTAGTGCCTGTGGCTGCTTAGAGTCTACTGGAATGCAGTAGTTGCATGTCCCCCCTGTTCCTAATTAAAATATATTTTAAAATGTCGGGGTGATAGTACTTGTTTTAATACTTGAGCTCTATGGTAACAAGCCATCGTTTCTTTCTGGAGATGGATTTGCCTGCCGAGGTCAGTGGTTTGAAGTGATTGGCAATGGCTGTGAGTGGCTGTCACCAGTTAAGGTGCTACCAAAAAGGGAGATGAGGACATAGAAATACTGCTCTCTGCTTTGTTTTTATATCCTGCTCTGGTTTGAGCTGTGAAACAAAAACAAGTATGACAAGCATTTTGAGGCTGCAGATTTTAAGCAAGTCCTAGATAAGCATGTTTGAGTTCCAGCAGAGCACATCTGATCTTGCAAACCCCCCCATCTACGTGCTTTGCACTTTTACACAGACTCTTTGAAAGGGCTGGCATGTGCAGTAGGGCTTGGCCACGCTGTGCATCTGTTTGTTGCCAGCATTTGCAACTGATCACTCTCTTACCCTGGTGCGAGGGAAGCGCTGTGATGTGCTCAGTGTACATTTTTAATATACTAGTGAAATTGTTCAGCTGCTAAACTGTTTGTGCCACGTGGTGGGAAGCGTGTCCCCTGCTAGGGCAAAGTGCTGCTGCCCTTTATATGCCTTTTGGTGGTGACCTGTCCAACTATGCAATAAGTAGATGACCAAAGCCCTGTCAGCTTGGCCATGTGCCACAGGGGTTGGTCATCATGTGTTGGTGGCAAGGGGCAGCTTTCCAGTCCTGTGATGGGAGAGAGCCTTCCAGCACAGCACATCCCCCTGAGCCAGTGGCACACAGCACAGCCCCTACAGCCTGATTTGGGTCTGTGGTAGAGGTTGGCTTTCACAGACAAAGGCTGGAAAGACAAAGAGATGGAAGTGTTACGGGTCTTCAGCAGTGTTTGTTCAGCAATCTCCTCAGCTGGCTGTTGGCAGCTTTTTTTCTGGATTTGAATATATTTTGCAAAAATGATGCTGACGTTTTTTACCTTCTGTCCTTCTTTCCATCTTCCCTGCAGAGCAAAAACTTCCCAGGAGAACAGTCACAGGGAGAGGCTGAAGAGCAGCATCAGTATCTTAGAGCTAGGGATTGTTGTGTCTGCTTTCCATTCCTTGTGCATTTTTCTAACTCCCTGGACATACAGCTAGACCCTACCTGGACTGAAGTGGTTGTGCTTTGCTGACCTGTTCTTTCAAGGTGCAGAGGGATATAATGCTTTGGGTTTTTTAAGCTCAAACATTGGTTGGCTTTCCAAGGCTCTCCCCCACAGCTGTAGGAAGAGGAAAACTGGGTAGACTGTGTAAAATGCATCAGGGGCAGACTGGGACTGTGCAGAATGTACCAGCCTCCCTTCAGTGGGGTGAACGCAGTGTGTCTGCTTGGTGTGTTCCAAGGGTTTTCAAGCTGCCTTGCACTTGCATGTGCCACTGAGCTTTGCTTTGAGCTCTCAGTTCAAAAGGATCCAAAACTCTTGTTGTAGCTGCCAAATGTCACCTGCTTTCATTTGGAATCATGCAAAACATCAAGGTTCACTCATTTCAGTCAAAGTCAAGTCTAGGCTTGCTCAGAAAAGGCTTGACCTAACATTCATTGAAGCCATGAAGTTCAGTTGCTGTTTTAGTGACAGGCTGCAGCTGCGTTGAGAGTGCTGGGATTGTTGGTAGCCCTGGGAGCTTGTGATAGCTATTCTGGTTTTTCCACTGAAGTTATGTGGAAAGGCAGATCTGACTCTTGTCCTCTGTACCCTGACAAAAGACATGTCCCTGTTCACCTCAACAGTCCTGTGTCAGAGCTGACATGCTGCTGCTGCAGCTCAGAGCATCATTCAGAACAGCATAAAATCTGCAAACAATTCTCGAGTGACTGCAGGGGAGCTGAGTTGGGCCAAAATTTTAGCAGTTTTCTTCTCATCTGTCTGCGCAGGCTCAGGGAGGTGACTCTTTGGACCTAGAGGTGGGAATTTCAAAGTTAGGCAAAACTCATCCTAGAGATGTTGTAAAACTGTGGTTTGTGCTTTTTATGGGCTGTTTGAATTCTATTTCCAGCAAATTCTGTATTCATGACCTGTACTCTTTCTTGGCAAGAACATGCATTTCACAGGCTATGTATCATCCATGGCTGGAAACTACCAGATTAACCTTAACTCTAGCATTTTTATTTCCACACATTGAAATTGAAACTTCTGTATGGTAGGAAGTCTGTGTTGTTTCCTTTGCCTTCGAGGCTGATTGCCATCTAGTAATACTAACTAGAAGATATATTTTACTTTTTCTTTCCAGCTATGATCTATTCACAGCCAGATCCTCACCATAACAGCAGTCTCTGGGCTCTCTGTAAATGGATGTTACACCTGCATTTGAAAAATGTCAGCAGCCAGCTGTGCTGTATTTTTTCTTGCTGTTACAAGTAACTTTAGACCACCAACTTCTTTGTACCCAATACTGTATAAGCAGGGCTGCTGGCATAGGAGGGGTGCAGAGTACGGACTCTCCAGAATGCCAACATCTGTCCCAAGAGGAGCAGAAAAAGCAGTAGAACTGGAAACCCTTTGAGATGAGTTATTTCAGAGAGGGAGGATGGAGTGCTGGTGTTATGTTTGGGAGTCTTTGACGCAGCACAAATCCACTTCCAAATAAGACAGGGAACAAAGCAGAGGATAAACTTCTGTGTGACTATCCACAACAGCTTGGAAAACTCAGTTCAGTGGCAGTCTAGAAGGATGTGCTTGGTGCAACTGTTTGGTTTTGTTTTGTTCTGATAGCTTGAATGATGGAATAGAGAGAGTATGCTTAACAAGCGTGCTCTGAGCTGGGAGGAACTATAGATACTCTTTAGAGAACCAGATGTGCAGATAGTCTTGACAGGTTGGAAAAGTAATCCATAAAAAGGCAAGTGAGTTCAGTAAAAACAGTATGAAATAACAGCATTGGACTGAATCAGCTGCCTCATACCGGGTGCAGCATAGCTGGGTCTGGAGTAGTTCTGGAAAAGGCTTGTTGAGAGTGAATCAAAGAATGTTACATTGTTAGTAGGAAAGAAAATGCCATGCAGAGATGTAAAAACAGCAGTGTCGTCTGCAGGACATGTGAAAAAATCTGTGTACCTGCGCAGCCCTGGTCAGGGGTTAGGTAGAGCACAGTGCCCCATGCAGGTACCCACAGCAGCAGGGATTGGGGGAGTAGCCTAAGGAAAAGCTTGGAGACTGTGCTGGGAGAGCTGAAAGAGGACAGTTTGCATAGTCTAGAGCTGAGAGTTTTAAGGAAGGGGGGTAGATGTGACCACAGCCTTTAAGTATGGGTCCTTCCTCAAGGAGGAAGGGAATATTTCCTGTTCTGGCCTAAACCAGAAGTTTTAGGTTTCTGTTGCAAGTGGAGCAAAACTGCAGTTGAAAATCAGCTGTGAGGAGACTGATGTGTTGGAGTCCCATGTCTGGGAAATACATGAGTAATGGGTACAAAGAAAATTGGTGATCTGAGTGGGCAATGGGGAGATGTATCACTTCACTACATTCGTCTAGACTTGCTTTTTAGGATGCTTTTAGGTGGGCTAACATCCTCCCATGAGAACATATTCAAGCAGTGTTTTGTACATAATTACACTTTAAAACTTCTCTGTAAAAGTTTTTTAAAAAAGAGCTGTTCCAACACTGCTGGGAGGAAAGCATTGCTCTTAAGCAGAAGTTACCTGATGTATTGGGCCAGGGTCAATGTTCATTGGAGGTTGCAAGGTTGCAGTTCTTATTGGCTCAATTGGCAACATAATTTCTGACATTTCATTAGCCTGTAGAAAGGACTTGCAGATAAGGTGTGTTCAGGGCTGGCTTTGAACTGCAGCGAGTGACAGCTGGGCTGCATGAACACCTATCTGAGAGGTAACACTCGCTAATGATCGGACTGACTTGTCAGATCCAGCCTCCTTTGTTTTCTAGTTGAAAACGCCATTTCCATGCTATTTGATGTTGTTTGCCAGTGGAAGGTGTTTGATCCAGCAGTGAGATGGATAGCTATTTCCCTTCCTCCAACGCAGCTCTCTACCTGTGTGGAAAGAGGAGCGTGGTGCAGCGTTGGAGGTGGCTGGATAAGCCACACAGTGCACTGGAGATGGTAGGACGTGCCACTCAATCCAGCCGGCATTCCACTTGCTCAGCCCTGGAGCAGGTTGCTTAGGGACAAACGGTAGTGAGCACAAAGCACTTGAATAGAGGTGGTGCACTGGTGGTTTGCTGTCCTGGGAGGGTAACTTTGAAGCTGCAAGTCCTTAGAGGATTGGTGAAGGACTTAAGAGCTTGGGCATTACCAGGTACCAAGTCTACCTCCTCTCTCTTCTTAAAGAGCAGATGTCAGCAGGGGTAGACCTGGAACAGCATGTGCTGCTCAGTATATGTTCTTAGCTGTGCTGCATGGACACGGGGATGCAGCCCTGAGCTTCCCACTTTTTGCCTCCCACTGTTGCAGATCAGTTCATGCTCTATGGCAGTTCTGCAGCCTGCCCTGCAAATGTGGGGCAGACACCATGGTGGTTGAAGTTGTATTGTGTATGAGAAAGCCATGCAAGGCTGTGGCAGGAGCAAGGATCCATGGCCAGGAGAGAGCCTCTATGTGCATGTGGTGAGTGGGATGGAAAGCAGAGAGTGTTTCATGCCTCAGCACTGGAGCGACAGGCACTGAGTAAGCAGGGCCAGCACATCTCTGAATGTGCCTCCCCACTGAGTTCCTCTTGGGGAGGTGGAAATTTGCTGCTTCATGCAGAGAAAAGTTATGTCGACACACTGTGTTTTGGTGCCTGGTTTTGTGCAAAACACGGAAATCCTTTCCTGCCTAGTCTCTTTTCATTCTTTTTGCTGTCAGTCACTGCACATGTCATCAGTGTCTGTGGAAAAGACTGCACAGTCAGGGCACCAACCTTCTGCAGCCTCCAGTGTGTGAAAAGCCGCATTAGCGTGAAGATTTTCACATGAGAACTGCTGATGATTGATGAGACATAGTGTGCAGTGATTAAAACCAGAAATGTGTGTCTGGAACCCCTCACTGGTGTCCGGGATTAAAGAGACCGTAACAAACTGCATTACTGGTGCACACGTGAGCAAGTGTTGGGGTTTATGCTGGAAGCCTTGTTTCTGCATCACAGTTCAACTCACTTCAGCAGCCAGGGAGGAGAGAATTTGTGCAACATGCTTAGGAAAGGTTCATCCAACCTGGTGCAGTACCCAGAATGCTCTTATTTTCATCCCTCCAAGCTAGGATGCAGATGACAAGGTGCAAACTGCACACAGCCAGTATAATGCAGGTTTTTCCACTGGATTTCAGTGTGCTGCCATCAGTGCTGCACTCCAAACAGCTGGCTTTGTTGCAGTGCAAACGCTGTCACGTTAGCTGGTGTCAGATGCCAGCCATTTACAGTATATGCCATCACAGCATGACTTAAGTTGGCAACACATAGTCAATCACATGCCAGCAGCCTACTGTATGGGTGGGGGAGTGTGTGGGAAGAAATGGGGAGAAGATACTCTTATAAAATCCTTTAATGATTTATTTTTAATATCCATTTTTCAAGTCTTGGAAAGTGCAGTCCATATGCTTTTCGCTCCTGGCTGTAGTTGGCAAAGAAGCTGATGAATATGGTCCTTCAGACTCCTTCCACTTTGCGAGGAGCCAGAAAATACAGCTATATTTAGCATGTTACCAAGGCCAGCAGCAGTCTGTTACTGGGTGGTGATTCCCTGGCTGCAGGCTTGTATGCCACCCAGGACCGGGTGGGAATGTGCCTGTCCTGGAGTCAGTACTCAGGCTAAATTGACAGCAGCAAATTTCAAATTTTCAAATTTTACAAGAGGATGGCTGCACTGGTGCCAGCAGGCTCAATGTGCTGCTTTCCAGCACAGTTCAGTCACCAGGCCCCTTCCCAACATGTGCAGTGACCACTCCAGGTGCTTTTTGGTGCAACACTCAGCTTGGAGAATGTCTCAGTTGGTCTTCTGTGCACAGCCCTGGAACTGTCCTGTGCCCTATGCTGAGCTTTTGATATGCTGGAGCCACAGTTAGTCCCTGCAGGAAAACTGTGCCTTGTAGCATAAATATGCTCATCTAAAACTTGGGGGCCTGACTCCTGTTGTATTTTCTCACATTGTATTCCTAAGCCACACATATATAAAGTGGAGTTGTCCTTATCTATCCCCAGCCTGGTATCCACACAGCAGATTTGCTACCGGTTTCCTGTTGCTTTCCCTGCTGTGTTGCAGCTGGTACTGAGGAGTTTAAAATGGCAGTTCCTTTGTCCTTCTGTCGGCTTTTGTAGAGCTGAAATTGGTCTTGAAGAGTGTGTGCGTTTCTGGGAAGTACCAAGAACTGTGGGTGTTGTGATGGAAGGGTAGAAGAAAGGCTCACCCCTACCAGTGTTGGAGTTTAGAGGGTACTAGTGGGGCCCATCACTATAGAGCAAGACATCTTCAAAGTTGTTACATAGCAAGATGTCTGAACTGGGAACATTTTGTGTCACTCTGTCACATCATCAGTGCCTAAAATTCGTCTGAGAGATGAACAACTTACTGTGGTGCTGGAGAGGGCAGCTCAACTCAGCTGTGGCTTCCAATATGCCGTGGTGAAACACAGTGGTTGGTGGTGCTCAGGATCAAAATGTTATGAGGAGGAGTTAGACCAAAGGTATGGGTTTGAATCTGAGTGTAGCAGTGATTCATTTAGTCTTTCTGAGTCCTCGAAGGCCTGACTGACAGCACTTCACAGCCTTTGCTCTCCAGCAGCATCTGCACACCTCTGTCTCTTACAAATACATGTCCTTGAAACCAGTAATACTGTGTGGGCACTGATTTCAGCTTACAGGCTCTGTCTGCAAGACCAAGGCCTCGTGCTGTATGGTGGTTTTTTTATTGGTAGTAAAAGAGTTCTGTTTGTAGAACCCCCTGTTAGAATTAAACAAATTGGTTTGAGAGGAAACAAAAAAGTAGAACAAAGTTTCACACTAAGCTGGGGTTGCTGGTATCAATGATATTCACAATTTCAGTTGAAATAGCAAAGTCCTTCTCAAGTTGAAGTCGACTGTGTAAGTATTGTTCAGAAAAAATAGTAGTTCTTTTTATCATCTTTTCCATTCCTGCAGTGTAGAAACATCTACACAGATTTATTCTACACAAATTTGGTAGAAATAAGTGTTTTCCCAATCCAAAGCACTTGTGCCAAGTTACAGTCAGGAGAAATTTCTAAGGCTGATGTGTAAGCCCCTGGAGGCTGGAGCTTGGAATCAAGCAGCTGCCTAGCCATGGACAGCCTGTGGTTCCACGGGGTCGGCTCCCAGTCAGCAGCAGCCCTGCAGAAGCTGTGGAGGCGGGACACTGCAGATATGCTCTGAGGCAGAACCCTGGACTCTTGCTGGGTCCCAGGTGATGGGAAGGGCTGTAGGGAGGCCTGGTCCCGTGCAGCCATGAGAAGGATGACCCAAACCTGCCTAGTGCTGATGAGTGTTCTCCTTGCACAATCATGTGGTTATTTCCTTTGTAGTGGCACTGGGTGTCTGAGCACCAGCCAGCTGCGTTGTGCCATTTTACCCTCACTTCACACAGATGTGAGAAAGTGTCTGGTGACAAAGATTCATGTCCTCAGGGGTGGTGAGCAGTTAATTTACTGCTGGGGATCTGGGGCTGTTGGATTGCTGAGAAGCCAAAACAACAGCATTAAAAAGCCTCTTTCTTTTTGAGTTGGGTTGTTGGGAGCCACTGGGCTCTTTCAGGAGCAGGGCAGAGTTTCATTCCACAAAGCCAGGCTGCTAAAGTTTGGAAGTGGGTTTTTTTCCTGTCCCTCTGGGTATAGCCCATCACTTCTTGCATTCAATTATTTGCCTTTTGTTTAACTCTGATCTCCTTGGAGCAGATAAGAGAGGAGCCTGTTCCCATGACACATGTCAAACAGCCCCTTTTAAGCTGTAGTCAAACTCTGCAGCCTTCTCCCCAGTGAAGCTGTTGTCTCCGTGTTCCAGTTTGGCCAAATTTAGAAGTACATCCTCTAAGAGAAGGCAGGCTACAATCACCCCTCCCCCACCAGGTTCGGGAAAAAAATAAATTTTCCTCGAAGGAAAGGGAAAGAGAAAGAGATAAAAACTATTTATTTAACAAACACACAGGAAAAGGATAATAATGCTGAATGATAAAACCTCCCGCTCTGCTGAGAGAAACCTGGGGGAAAATTCAGAGTCCTTTTGTAGATCTCCCTCTCCCTCCTTGGATCTGGGACGGGGTGGTGGGCCCACCTCCAGGGCCAAGGCCTTGGTGGAAAGTCCTTCCAATGTATTCTGATGTTGAAACAGTCCAACAAAGAGAAAAGGAAAAAAAAAACGAAGTCCCAGGAAAACAAAAGTTCAGCTCTCTGGAGGAAAGGAGCTGGGGAAAAGAAACTGCCAAAAGCTGGCTGGAAAAGAAAAAGCAAACCGGGTGCTTCCCTCCCCTCTCACTCCCCTGCCGCAGTTGAGAAAAAAAAGTCTCTATCTCTGTGTGACCTTGAACAAGCTGCAAACTGCTTTGAAAAAGTTTTGCTCAGTTTTTTCCTCCCCCCTCTCAGGCTCAGTTTAAAGGCATAGAAAGGCACAAAAATAAATTTCTGGGCATAGGGCAGTGATAATGGGATACACATCATAAAGTCACCCCCAAGACACCCCACCAGGAAGGGGGGCAGAGAAAAGCTTGGAAATCTCAGGCTGCTCTACAGCGACCTGGCATGCTGGTGAGCCTGGCTGGGGATTCAAAACCAGCCCCTGCAGTGGGTCATGGTGTTGGCTTTTTGCAGTGGTACTTGGACTGTCCTGTGATTCCACCTGTATGTTTGCAAAAACCTTAAAGAATCCCCAGGAGAGTATCCTGGATGCATCAGGGGCTCATCCCAGGAGGTTCCCACCTGAGCCTTGGGTGCAGTGATATGTAACAGCTGTATCCTTGTGGACCTGGTTATGGGGTTACAGCTCTGCTGCACGTGGTCCTGCTAACAGGTGCAGGTACATGGGGTCATCTGATGTGCCCCTTTTGGAAAGCAAATTTAATTACACTGAGACTGAGAATTCTGTGCCCAGCCCTTGACAAGAGTGCCTGGGACAGGCTGGGTAATGGATGGTCCTGCACCTTTGCTGGCTGCAGGAACCATTATTAATTATCTGTCATGGAACAGCTGTGTGGCTTCCAGGTCTGGCCTTATTTTAATAGGCTCTGAATAGCTCAAAAGAATTTGTTCCTCAAAAAAGTCACCATTTTTGCATAAAAGTTTTATAAATAAGCATAAAGTTACATTAAGTATTTCATGTATTCTGTATGCCTTTTGTTTTTTGAGGAAGAAATTCAAAAAGAAAGGGGGGAAGAGAAACAACTTACTTTTCAAGAACGATTTTATCTCAATGACAACATTTGTTACTAGCTTTCTTATTCAGTGATGTATTGATATTTATCCTCTTATTTCTATTTGCAAACACTATTAAAGTAAGGCACAGTTCACACGTTTTTAAAGTGATGATCTCAGTGGATTTGCAGGGATAACACCAGTGATCTCTTGCTTTTTAGGAGCCACTGGCATGGCCAGTGCTTATGTTTATTGCAGGGGGTAAGGAGTCAGTGATGCAACATGCATCACTTTTGAAAAATGAAAGCATGAAGGGGGAAAATTGTTTCAGTTCTTCCTCCTGTGACTACCTGTTCTCAGCATCTCAGGGTACCTGCATGTTGTGGATCAGAGGTGCTGCCTTACAGAGCTGTCCTCTTAAGGTTTTATCCAGTGCAGCTGGGGAAGTGGTGGAAACAGTTTTGTTTCTTGCTGTCTGGTTGTCAGGGCCAGTTAAGTGGTCTGGTGTTGGGAAGGAGGGGAAAAGCAACCCACGCAAGGAAGCAGGGCATTTTTGTTGTTGTTTCTGGAATTGTTGCCACTAGCTTCTGAAAGTATTGGTGTTTGTGTTAAATTGTTTGGTGTTTTTTCTTACAACCATCATTTTAATACCAGGAAGCCTGATTTTTTTGGTTTAGCTTGATAGTATTCAGTTAGTGTTACTGCAGGAGAAGTCATGTTGCTCTTCTCTTCACCTGTTATCTGAAAATCACAAAAGAGGCACAGTAGCTACCAAGCCACTTCCGCCTCCATGATTGTGTTGTTCCAGTAACCCAAACAATCCTTAATTTCTCTGGCTGCCCTGGGTGTTACATTCACTGAAATGCTGTTCCATTATGTTTTTTAGGGCCGGTGTACCCGAGAGAACTGCAAATATCTCCACCCTCCCCCACACTTAAAAACACAACTTGAAATAAATGGACGCAACAACCTGATCCAGCAGAAGACAGCCGCAGCCATGTTTGCTCAGCAAATGCAGTTCATGCTACCGGGTGCACAACTACAGCCAATTGTGAGTTACAGCCACGGATCCATCGGGTTCATACTGCTCCCTGTTCCTCCTGTTTGTTCACAGAGGCTCCAGCCCTGTGCCTGAGCTCAGGCCATTGTCTGTGCTGCCCAGAATTGCGCAGAATCTTCCAGAGGGGTGTCTGATGCTGCCTTTGCATCTTCTTGGCAGGCTGTGTCTCTGTTTTCCTCTGATAAGTGAGGAGCTGTGAGATTCAGGACTTCAAGTGGAAGGGTCTTACCACCAGGTGCTTATTTGACCAGTTGATTTATATACATCCCAGAAGTTCTGAGTGGCTCAGTTCCAGTGGATCCTGTTTCAGATAGTTGTTTTACACTGAGATGATGCTGACTCCCTTGGACTAGATGTGTTGCACTGTTGGACTAAAACTGGGGAAGATGAATCCTGTTTAGACTTTAATACTTTTTTATGTCTGGGAGTGAGACCCATTTCACTGCAGTTGTCTCAGCAGAGAGTTATGCTAATGTCACAACCCTGTCACTTGTTTTTCACAGTAGTGGTGATTTAGAGTAAGAGCAGGAAAGATTTGCTTTTCTTCAGGTAAGAAGGGAAGCCTGTGGGAGACAGATGTTTGCAGAGTAGGTAGTTCAGAGAAGCCTTCACTGCCTGTCCCTGCTTTGGCTTGTTGGTTAAAACAGGTTTCAGGCTGGAGAACCCTGTTATGCCAGAGGGAGGATGGCTTGTGTCTGCTGGTTGGTGTATCTGGGAGGGGATGACATTTGTTAGCTGAGTTTTAGTCTGTCATAATGTATATTTTAAGAACTGTCAGAGGTCTTGAAGCAGCTCTTCAATGCTGATCTGAATCAGCAGAGAGTAATTGGGAGAATTAACAGAGAGTTAATTGGGAGCTCTCAGTATAAAGTTGGGGCTGAGTATCTTTCCTGGGGCAATGTGCACTTAGTGTGCTGTAGTTGGGTGAGGCTCCTCATGTTATGCCACACAGGAGGACTGGCCAGATCTCTTGGACAAGCACTTCTAGCCTGAAGGTGTCAAGTCTGTGAACCAGCCTGAACTTGGCCTCCTGGTGTCCCACCTACAGTACCTGGCCTCTCTGCCCATGTGAATCACAGCATCTGTCACCCCAGCTTTGAAAAGCTCAGGTGTTTCTGGTTCATCCTCGCCAGAGAACAGTGGAGGATTCCTCCTTGTTGGAGGCTGTTGTGATGTTTGGTGTAAGAACTTGTGATGGAGCTGTTTCAGCAGAGGAAAGCTGCCCAGTGTCCCTTTATAACGGTGTTCTGCCACCAGACTGGGGCGTTTCCTCAGTCTGGCATATTCCCCCTGTGTTTTGGGGGCTTTTCCATGTTTGCCATCACTCTGATCATCATGAGTGTCTGCTAATAGCTTTATCTTGGCCCTGCCATATAAGCTAGGAAAGTGCTGTTAATTCTTCCCATTTTGAAGATGTAAAGGTGAGAGAAAATTTGCCACAGAAAAAGTCTTTAGTTGTGCTGTGCCTTAGGCTTCTATCTGCTGTAGTCTTGCACCTCTTTTTTGTGGAGTTTGAACGTATATCCACATCAGAAGGAAATCCTGAATTCCCACAAAATAGTAGCACTGATTTCCAAGCCCAGTACTAAAAGCAAACCCTTCCTGTTTGGAGTTTTCCTCTGTGGGGAATTCATGGTGGACACTCTTTGGCTGGCTATTCAAAGCATCTTTGGGATTTCCTCTTTGGAAAGTTCCCATCTTCCCACTTCGCAATCTTGCGGGTCCAGTATGCTCCTAAATTTTACTCCTGCCTTTTAAATTGCCTCTGAGACTGACGGTGTTGGTTTTTCTGGTTAGTGCTCTCATTTCAGAAGTAACCTTATCTGATGAGAAAGGCCCCTGGTATCTAAATTGTGCCATGGGGGAGACATGGACAAAGAAGAAAATAAAAATTTGTTCTGCAGTGACTGCTCCTTTCCTGCTTTCCCACACTTTACTCAGACTAAACAAGCTCTTGGTCTGATTCCTGCAGCCCAACTTGCTCCACACCAATTTCAGGACAAACAAGAGATTGCTCTTTCAACTGCCTTTGATTTCCCAAAGATGCTGTCAGTGGAAGCTGGCTTTGAGAATTTTTTTTCTCTCTAAATGAGAAGGGTGGGGCCTCCTTCTGGCTACACATGAAATTCATCAAAGCGGAAAGTATTGGATCAGATGCAACAGCAGAACAAATCCCATGTGATCTGAAAGCTGATCAACGGGGATGCCTGCTTAATTGGGATGCTTGCCAGAGATGAGATTTGAAACAGCATGTGTAATAGCTCTAGCAATAGCTGAATGCCTAGACATTTTAAAGTGCAGTTTCACCAGGAGTTAAAAAAAAAAAACCAAACAAACCACCACCAAAAAAACCCCCACCAAATCCAAACCAAACTAGCACTTGACATAACAGCTTTTCACCAGGCTTCCTGAAATGGCCTTGAATGTGTCTGTCTATGACACACAGAGCTGGGCTCTGGCATTGATAGGAAGAGCTACTTTGGTCAATGTTGTGTCTGGTTTCTCAGATATGCTCACTTTGCATCCTGTGTGTGCCAGTGCAAGACCACCCAAAAAGTGCTGCACCTTGGGCCTAGTCCCCACCCTCTCCATCCTGCTTTACCCCTTTGCAGCAGTGTGGGACAGACTTCCAGAGCTGACCATGGAGGTGCTTCAGCCCAGGGTCCAATTGATGTGGTGGAGCAGGGCACTGGTTTGCCCCGTGCTTCCCCATTAGTGCCTGAACAAGCTGTTGATGGAGCACGGCAGTGGTGACACACCTGCCAGCACTCCTGCCCTTCAGCTGCCTCTGCTGCTGCCTAGGGAAGCTGTTTCCTCTCTTTGTTTTCAAGCTCTTCATCTTTTCTTCCTGTCAAGGTCTTTGCAGACAGGACTATCTTGATAGTTCTGAGTCACCCATGCCCCTGAAGACAGCCCAGACTTTAACCCAGCCCTTTGTCCCCTCCTGGGGCAGCAGGATCCTGCTGCCACTCCTTGGTGCTGAAGGAGGGATTAAAGCAGAGGGTGAGCAACTTGCTTGACTAGTGATGCTTGGAGCAAGTGCTGGAGCCGATTTCGACAGGTGCTTTGCACAGGCATTTGTTCTGTGCAGCAAAAACCTGATTTATATCTCAGCCTCTAGTCAAAGGCATGCTAGGAATGAATAAACATACATACCCTGGCCCACCCAGGAGGTGGTATCTCCCAAGAGACAATGCTGTGGGGTGTTAACACCTGTCTTTTACACTACAGCAGCCCACAAATGAGAGATCCTTTGAACTTAGAGTGTCTTTGCAGTCTGGTTGGGGAAATGAGCATCTGTATAAGTAGCTGGATGCTGTGGCCTGTTGGATTCACTCCAGCATGCTCAGCCTTCATGCTGGAGGGTGGCTTTGCAGCCAGCCAGCCCCATGCAGTTACATTGGAGGAGAACACTGGGTTTTGGGTTTTCTGACAGCATCAATAACGTTTTTAATATCAAGGTTTTCAGTCTTGTCAGTATGAGATCTTTATCTTCAGTTTCTATTACCAGACTGTAAGCTGCCATTGTTTTTTGTGCACTTTCCTTATATAGCTCCTTAGTGGTGACCTGTCTCCCCTCCTTCATTCTATCAACACCTCTGTATTTACAGTGGGCCTCTCATTTTCAGGCTTTCCCTTTTTTAGGGTCTGAGGTAACTCAAAATCAACACTTCCTGGCTGAGACAGAGCTTGTGTTTGACAAAACACCAACCACTCCTCTGCCTTCCTCTTCACACCCACTCTGTGTTTCTTCTCTAGCTTTAGCACAATTTCTGCTAGGCAAATCAAATGCAACTTCTAGATTGTTAACAAAATCAGCTGTTCCAGGTTCTGTTGCCACCACTGGTGACAAATGTCCCTCCCTGGGATGGTGCCTTCTCTCTGCTCACACCTTCAACCCACCAGCTTCCATGTTTGAGGTCTATGAGGAGCTCAGAGCTGTCAAAGTCCTTGGCAACCCTCCCCCTGAGATGTGTTCTGAAAACAACCATTTCAGCTTTTTAAAATTATTGCTATTATTACAAGCATTTTAATACTCAGTAAACCAGTCTTGTGAGCTGCTACCAGCCTGAACCCTTTGCTGCTGCACTGTAACCTGTTTCCCTCTGCACAGGAGTTACTGGTAGTGTCTCTGTGATGTATAAAAGTTAATTTGCAAGGAAACCTGTCTCTGTATTTCCTGAATTAGCAAGAGCTTTAAGGGGGGGCAGCAGAAGTAAGTGCTGATACTTTCAATCCTTCTGTTTTGCCCTAAAGCACACCAGCAATTAAGTTGAGAGTTTGGTTTTTTAGTGTACAGCCATAATATTGCTCTGGCAATGTCCCCTGTTCCTCCCTTCCTCTTCCTCACACAGCTTTATATCAGGAACATGATGCTGTTTGGTCTGGGATATCCCTTGGGTCAGTTGGGGTCAGCTGTCCTCTGTCCCCTCTCAACTCCTTGTGCTGCCCTCCATAGTCAACTCACTGGTTGGGTGGGGTGAGAGGCAGAAAAGCCCTTGACCCTGTGTAAGCACTGCTCAGAAACAACAAAAACATCCCTGAATTATCAATGCTGTTTCCAGTACAAATCTAAACCACAGCCCCACACCAGCTACTGTGGAGAAAATCACCTGTATCTCAGCCAAAAGCAGCACAGCTGTCACAAGAGGTGGACAGGAGGCATGTTGAGGAGGGCAGTGCTGTTTGGAGTAAAAATTACATTTGGGTTCTGGCTGCAAGGAGGAAATTTGCTCAAATTCCCTGAGGACATGGAGGACCTGCACAGACATAGAGGAGAGAGCTGGCTGGCAGCACTCCTATTACTGATACTGATGCATGAGCCAGACTGGATTTCCCAATCCAAGACAGGCAGCCAGATCTGGCGGTGAGCACAGCCCATCTTTTCCCCTCATCAGCCACAACAAATACAGAGCTCCCTGGTACCAGCTCACAAAGGCACAGTTTTCAGAGTGCTTCACATACTCCAGACTTAAAACCCCAGCTCTTGTATGTTTAATGTGTTGAGTGTAGTCTGCTTGTTCCCTGGCTTCGCACCCACTTGGTTGGGATCGGCAGCCCCAGCCTGCAGGCAGGGTGTGGAGCACAACTGTCACTTCCAATCAGAGAAGCAGGCACGTGGTGCAGGTGGGCAGAAGAAGCAGTTATGAAACCTTGGGAACACAGCAGCAACTGTCAGGGCACGGAAATGGTTGAACAAACAGCAGCAGCAATAAAAACTCATCCTGCTCTTACAAGCATCACTCTGCAGGTCTCCAGGGTTGCAAGTGGATCACATTACTCAGTTGTTCCTCATGCACATCTTTTCTCCACGCGCTTCAGCTTGGGTTTGGATCCATTAGCCCTTGCTGATTGCTCCCAGTGAGAAGAGGGACTGCTTTTGAGGGAGATGGAGATTGTGTTTCAGGGAGCAGGTCCTGCTTCCACCTTTGTAGTAGCTTTGATGAAGAGGCTGGTGTATCATCTCTTAGTGAATGTTTCAGGTGAATTCACTCAGTGTGTGGTGTTGCAAGCCCCCAGCATTCCCAGTCTGCACAAATCCCTCCTTCAGCAGTGGGAGGAACATCTTCCCTTTGTCTCAGAAACCAGCGAGGTTCTTGGCCTGGCTTCTGGTTGTGTTTGAACCCAAGCAGGAGAAGCCTGCTTTAAAGGATCTCCTGGAATTTTGGAGCAATGTTTTTGCCATACCTGCTCAGTCAGGATTCTTCTGCTATATTAGCTATATTTTATTATGCTAAAAACATATAGGGTAGGTTTGCCCACACATTTGTGCAAGTCATATGTACTTCAACGTTTGGGCTACTACGGGTGCATAAAACAAATGCTGACAAAATGTCAGGCCCTCGCGTAACCTGTGCAGACTGGCCAGACTGGAGAAGCTCCTTAAAATAGCATTTATGGTGCAAAAGGTGACGGAAGTTCAGCAGATACCACTGTAATTACTGGTAGTCACACAGAAGAAAACAGTCTAATGGATGCTGCCTTCTCACTAAAGTGTTCAGGGAGTCACAGCTTTGAAAATCCTTAAGAGATTTTTTTATCAGCAAAAGGTATAAAATGTCTGGGAGCCACAGAGAATTGAAAGAGAGGAGAAAATTATTTAATAAAGGGCTGTGGATTGGGAGATCTCTGGCTTTAGTGGCTAAAGTGTCCTGACAGTTAAAGCAGTGTTTGACTAAGGCTCCCAAGAAGAAAAATTGGAAATCCCTCCCAGAGAGAGAATTATTTGGTTCTGCTACACTTCAGGCATCCAGCACCACTGATGCAGGAAGCTGTGTCTTCTCACTGAGGAGGAGAAAATGGGATATATTCTGTCAACGATTCCCTTTCCTATCGGCTTGGGAGCTGCTTGCTGTCACTGACCATAGGACGGGGAATTGTTGAGCTAAAGCTGGGTTAGGAGAGTTGGCTGGTGTTAGTGGGGGATAACTTCTTCCACATCACAATAAGCAAAGTATGAAAGTACCAGGATGAAGATGCTGTTGAGGAACACACTGCCCATATGTTGTTTCTTTTAGAAGTAGCAAAACGAAAGAAAGGTGGGAATGATGTGTGTGGCCAAAAAACTGCCCCAGGCCATTGTGTAAGCATACTTGTATTTATTGCCAAGTAGAGCCTGTAGCTCCCAAGGATGGTATCATGGACACCTGGCAATGTGAGTAGCTTTAACTGAAACCCAGAGTTCACAGTGGAACAGGTGACAGGAAGGAAAATAAAAATGGTTGCAAGTTTCAGGCTGCTTTCCTTGGGGGCTGCTCAAGCCCCTGCTATAGGAGCAGGTGTGCTGCCATGCATGCTTTCATTTTCAGTGGGGGCAGATGGAGTTTTTCATCAGCTGGAATTGGTTTAATTCCCAAGAATACTTTGGATCTTGTGCTTTAAAACCTCACAGACTCCCTGGCTATAGGGGCTAGTCACAGACTTTAAACTGAGCATCTGCTTAGGACCCTTGTGCTCACCTGCCTGCCAGCACAGCAGCTCCTTTTCCAGAGAAGCTCTGCTGGAGCAGCTCAGGTTAGGGAAACACCTCTGGTCCCCTGCACAGAAGCTCTGCTGCACTCAGAGGACCTGCCTAACACAATGGTAGGGACCTAAAGTGGTTGAGATCTTTTTGGCATGTTGTTCTGTCCCAAGGAGAACATGGCTCCTTGTAGCACAGGTGGGGTCTTGGACCTTGCACTAGTCCACCTGAGCCATCTCATCTGGTACATGCTATCATTGCTATTCCAAGCCCAAGACTCGCCTGCTCTTGCCAAAGCCATGAGATTTGGCACGTTGTGACGTTAATGAGTTTGGTGTCCTCTTGCTGCCATTCACATGGAGCGCAGGCTTAGATCTTTCTGCAAAATGGCTTTTGCCTGGAGTGTGTTTGCACTCTGAAACCAACCCCAGATGTGCAGGATGCCTGACCACTGAGCATACTGCAGTAGAGATACCTCACATGACTGAATGATGCCTTTGGCCTAACCTGAGGCACACTGGCCATGCTAACATGGAGCTCAGGGCAGGCTGATAGTGAACGCAGCAGAGCAGCTAATGGAGTTACCTGCTTCCAGGTCCTGAAGCTGCAGTTTACCTTGGAGTCTCTGTACAGCATTGCAGTGTAGGCATAAAGAAGCTGAGACATTAATTTGGGAATGAGAAGTCTGTTTCATTTGGGCCTGCCCTAATTGCTGGCATGAAATCCTTAATTGTGTCATTAAACTATAAGGATCATCAATATGCTTTGATCTGACAAATCAAGATGCCTTGTATTCAGGATGAGTCACAAATCTGTGAGTCAGGAGAAGGGAATGGATCGCAAATAAATAGCAATAAATGAATAGACTGGAGAGCACAGCATTTTGATGTGGCTAATCAAATTGTCTAAAAGGATTGAAGTGTGATGCAAGGCTTTGATGGGTAATCCAAGACAGAGCTTTTTAACTAATACTTTGTTTTCCCTCTTTCTATACACAGACAACGTTTCCTGTGACTCCATCACTTGCAACAAGCCCCACAATGGCTTTTAGTCCCTACCTGAGTCATGTTTCTCCTGGGATGGGCTTGGTTCCTGCAGAGCTTTTACCAAATACTCCTGTCCTGGTTTCCGGAAATCCTGCTGTTACAGTACCAGGAGGCTCTGCTGGGCAGAAACTGATGCGTACGGATAAACTGGAGGTATTTGGACGTCTGATACAGTAGTGCTGACAGGGATGAACAGTACATGTGGTCCCAACTGTTGCTGTCTGCTAAAATGACCTGATGCAGCACAGTACAGAGTTTAACTCGCAGCTTTCCTAATGCAGGGCTGCTGCTCTCCGCCAGAGCAGACGCTCTTGCGGGACCTTTTCCCAAATCCTCAGAAATTTGGGAAAACTCACTCTTCTGATATCAGTGGCTATTAGAGCAGGGTTAGGATTGGTTTTTGTATGTGGTCTTCCATGCTTAAAAAAAAAAACAACCCAAAAAAACCCAAGTAGACGGACTGCCCTTACACTTTACTGGGTGGGAGATGTTCTGGAGCTAGCAGACGTTTCCCTTTTGTAGAGCTGGGCTTATTGAGCTTTTACAGAAAGCTTTAAGCATTACACTGACGGGAGTGATGAGTGTGGGGCATTGGAAAGACATCTCTCCCTCCCCAATTGGCTGGACATGCTGGGACTTAGTGGTGGAGGAGTTGTAAATGTCTTTCAAACCCTAAGCAGAGACTCTGCAGGAGACAAGGGCTGAGGACCTGAAGTCAGAGGCCCCTGCAGGTGTAAATTATAACACAGGAAGATAGTGGAGAAGGGTGTAATTTCAAAACGCATTGTTTTGTGTTGTATATTTTATCTTGCCTTGCTGATGTCTCATCTTTCCCCACACTCAGTCTGACTGCACAATGGTACATGAGCTACAGCACTTGCTATATTATTCAAGATCTTCTCTCAGTTCCTTGGACAAGAAACCTTGCAGACTTTTTGTAGAACCTTTTCCTCTGCCTCTGATGCTTCAGTGGTCATAACTTAAGAGAATCTGCAAAATCCTAGTGCACCTAGTAATTTCGACAACACCTTCAAACACATTGCTATGTAATCAGATGTGCAGTCATGTAATGCCAGGGTCGGGGTTTTATTGTGAAGGGAAGGGAGACTATTTATGTGAAAGAGGCACCTCCTATTTAAGAAAAAGTACTTGTTGCAAATAGCCAGCAGCATGTAACATTTAGAATTAAATGTCCTACCCAAGAGTGTGATCCACAACAAATACATAATCCAGGTGAGACACAAATAGCAGAGTTATTAACATTTAAGTCAGGGGAAGAATCCTGACTTGCAAAAGCTTTGTCAAAATGACACTGATTTTCTGGAGTCACTTTCCATTCTGCACAAATTCTGTACTTCGCTTGCATTTGATAATTGGCCTTATTAGCGTTGTGGGTTTTTTCATCCCCTGAAGCAGTTGTGAGTAGCGCCAGTTGCCCCTCTGTCTGTTGATATATGTGTTGCCCCAGATGAGCATGGATTTAGAATATACGCATGGTTTAATGTGGCCAACCGAACTATGTATTGAAAATACTGAATGAAAAGTAACTTGATGTTCTGTTCAACAACGTGACTTTCTTTTAAGGTTTGTCGAGAGTTTCAGCGTGGAAATTGCACACGTGGTGAGAATGATTGCCGCTATGCTCACCCTATAGATATTGCAATGATAGACACAAATGAAAATACTGTTACAGTTTGCATGGATTACATCAAAGGTCGATGCTCTAGGGAGAAATGCAAGTACTTTCATCCCCCTGCACACCTGCAAGCCAAAATCAAGGCAGCTCAACACCAGGTGAACCAGACAGCTGCAGCTGCAATGGTAAGTAGAGCTCTTCTCAAGCTACATTTCCATTGCAAAGAGATTTCATGTGTCATTTGTGGAAAAGTAGAGAGCTTTGTAAATGGCTGACTAGAGAGCTGAGAGCATGTGCAAGATGCATCCCATCTCTTCATCCTGTCTCCATTCTCACCACAGCATGAAGCCCTCAGTGCCACAGTACATCTCACCAGATAGGGACATGGTGCCCAACCCTGTGATTTGCTGACATGGCATTGTGATGTGACATGAATGCAAGTGCAGCAGCACCCAACGCCTTCCCTGGCTGACTCATAGGGGTCAGTTCAGCTTCCTCAATACATAGTACATCCTTTTCAGGGAGATCCTGGCCTGTTCTCTGCAAAAAGCGGGTGATACCAGTTGCTTGAGCTTAGCAAACTTGTGTCCGATACCTTTGCCAAGACTTAGTGAAATTACAAGACACAATCCAAGGGTGACTTCCTGACCTGTTTAATGCTTTGGACCTGGAAGACATGGTCCCACCTGCATTTTAAGTTGAATTCTGACTACTTATATCTACAGTTCTGAACATGAGTCAAGGAAGACTTACCAGGTGACTCCTAGCTTATATAAATGTTTGCCATTCTGTTGAGTTGGGTTCAATGGCACCTATTATTCCAGAGATGAGAGAGCTGGGGAGGGAAGAAGAGGCCCAGGGGAGCTTACCCATGTACATAAGTTCCTGATGTGGGAGGTAAAGAAGGTGGAGGTAAACTCTTCCCAATGGTGCCTAATGAAAAGACAAGAAGCAATGGACACAAATTGAAATTCAGGACATACCATTTAAACATAAATAAAAATTTATTTACCAAAGAAAGAACAAAGACTACAACAGGATTCTCCATCCTAGGAGATACTGAGAACCTGCCTGAATGGAGTCCCAAGCAAGCTGCTGTAGTTGACCCTGCTTTGAGCAGGGTGTTGGTCTAGCTGATCTCTAGAAGTCCCTTCCATCGCTTCTATGATTTCTTAATTTTTTTAAAAATTAATATTAAAAAAGCTCTTACCTCCTCTTTGATTTATTATTAAGGCTACTAAAATTTTTCTAAATACCTTTTTCTTTTTTTTAAGATAGTAAAGGAGGTTGCTTTTAATTCATTATGAAATTTAATGCAGAGCCAGGGCAATTCTAGAAATTAAGCAAGTGCTCTCCTTGTAGTATCAATATTACCTGGAATGTAATTTGAACAATTAATTTATACTGCAGTATTTATTTGTCCTGCAGAGTTTATTTATTAGTTTTCTTACTGTTTTTATTGTTGTTGAAATAAGAGTGCAGGTCTGTTGAAAAATAACCTTCTGAAATAAAACTCTTGTGTTTTTCACAATTGAATCTTTATTTTTTCACTAATTATATAGGACACTGCTACTTAACCAAAGCCAAGGCATGTTTTATTCATCCTGCTGGCTTCTCTTAAAAATGTAATTAACCCTATTTGTATGCTGCTAACTAGAACCTTTAAAATATTTATTGATGGCTTGTTGCATCACCCCTGCTACCAAAACAGCCTACATTATTCATTGACTTTTCAAGGTTTGATGCATTTACTCTACCTGTTGAGGTGTAAGACTTTATTAAAGGAAAGAAAGGTGCTCCATTTTCTTGGAGTGACAAACAGATGCCAGGCTATGGGTCTACGTTCTAAAACAGATTTGGAATGACTTCAAATCTAAATTCAGCATTTCTGAGGGACCCAATCCTGCAGTTACTTGATGTACACAAGTAGTAGCTTTACTCACTCCTGCTTGACTGAAGTTAGTGCAGCACTGGATGAACTGGGTAAGGCTCAGTCCCAGGACAGCACTTAAGCATGTGCTTGATGCTCCCTCCTTTTCCAGTGGTCTTTCTTATCTCCATGAGTGCTCTGCTGGCCTCTGCATGATGTGTAGCTGCAGCATGAGGGCTGGAGCCCAGTGCCAGTCCCTGTGCAGGTGCTAATACCTGAGCGCTGCTGCCCAGATGTGCCAGCCGATGTGATGAAGCTCCAAAGCACATGTCCTGTGATGACATTTCTTTACTTTTAAAACTTATTGAGGAAAAATAACTGACTTGCCACTAGGCCAGGTAATTACCCAGCCACCCCGTGTTGTGCGTGCCTCGTCTTTTTAATATCTTGTATAATGCATTCACTTTTTAATTTTTTTTCTCTTCGCCTCCCCAAATTGCTGCTTTCTCTTGACACACCTCTGCTTGCTGTTTTTGTTACTGTGCTTGATCCCCCTCCCCGGCCCATTGCCATCAATGTGCTCGCTGCCTGCTAATTAAGACTCAGCCAGCTGTCAGATCACTGAAGCGACCGCTCGAGGCAACCTTTGACCTGGTACTTGGACCTTTCACCTTCTCGCTTTGCATGTAACCATCTTAGTCTGCATGAAAGCCTTCTGCTCTTGCTCTGTGGTGTTAGTGCCTGGGGAGACTGCCCATCCCAGCCAGAAATGTTCAGTGTGCATTCAGACATGCCAATCCTGTGCCCCACACACCATCCATTAATATCTGAGCTTTGCCTCCTGAAGCCTGGATGTGTTTTGGAGACAGTGAATAATCTTGCGGGGAGGCAGCTCTGGATTTTGAATTGTTTTTCCAAACACTTTGGAGTCACAAGATGCAATGTTTCAGGGAGAATTAGAGAATTTAGCTCATTAGGTCTGCAGGGTGCTGTAAATGCCAGAGGATTGGGTGGTTGCGGGACAGATCCAGTAACTTTTCTTTGTATTCCCAACATCACAGTCTTGTCTGGCAGTGCCATGCTGGTAACTGCCCTCCACAAGGATATTCTGTGTAATGGGCCTAACTGAGATTTAGAGGGAAGAGGGCTAAATAGCATTCTTAGGGATCTGTGCTGGGAACTGAAGCAGGTGCAATGTGGGACTTGGCTCATGTGTTGGGTAAGCTGGGGAGATGGCTGTCCCTTCAGCTAGCTCTGTCTGTGGTTCATCCCCTCATTCCCCAGTGGGACAGTGTCAACAAAGGGACCTCCCTCTGGGTGCCTTTTGCTTCAGTCTTAAGCATGGGATCTGCTCCCCGAGCTTCTGCCTGCAAGCTGTCGTTATATAAGCTGTCTTTGATTGTTTTATGAATCTCAAATAATATGTTTTACTTGGCTTTATGATGCTCATAGTGAGGCAAAAGCCATCCTCACAGTACTGTCAGTCCTGGCTCCATAGAAGACAACTCCTTCCCGTTTTCCCAAATAATAAGGGATACAATACATTCTAAAAAAAAAGCTCCTGTTGCCCAGCTATAGCAGGGAGAGGGAAGAGTGGACATAGAGGAGCTGTGAAACCATCAAGCTGATATTGCTTCTCATTCCCAGAGCTAGAAAGGAGAAGCTGACCTGCTCCCCTTCCTCTCCAAAGACTTGTTTTTGGGTTTAAGTGGTCAAGAGGTTTCCTTATCAGAGTTTGAGGCAGCAGCAGTGGGAAGCCTTGCTAGGGCCCAGCTTCTGCCAGCAGTGGTGGAATGATGCTGTGAATGATGTCGCAGCCTCTCACTTCTGCTCAGCTGGCAAAGACACAGCCGCAAAGCCAGCACAGGCGGACCTGCACAATGTCTCGCTGCCCTCTACAAGAGCCACCACTCTGAGGAGACACGGTCTGGCAGAGAATGGGAGAGCCCATAAGTACTCCCCCACTGAACAAACCCTACAAGAGAAGTTACTTGTCCGAGTCTTCCTGCTCTGACACATCTAAAGGTTTGCAGCCAGTTGTTGGAATATGTCACCTCTACTGAACCATTCATGAGTGATAAGAGCATGTATGATTTTCAGAGGACACTGCTCACATTGCTTCTGCTGCTTGCCAGGGAATGGGTGCCCTCTCTCAGATCATTCTGTATTTGTCATGCCTGGCAGCAGACCCAGCCCCTCTTTGCTGAGTGCAGAAGAGTAGAAGTGTGATCTGGTCCTGGGAGATAGAGATCTAAGGGGAACTTTGAGGTGCAATTAAATTGTTTGTTGCAAAGAATTAATCCAGTTCTTGTCTTGTGAAAAATAACGAGAGGTTTGTTAACAAGCACGTGGGAAATTCTGACTTTGGCATGCAGTGTGTTTTTATCTGTCAGTCTTGCTGAAGAATTGCTTTCCATGCCATGGAGAGAAGTGGCACAAGCCTCTTTGTTCAGATGCTCATTCAAGCAGGACTGTGGCTTTCCCAGCCCAAAAATGAGAGTCTGCCTGGCATTTTAGTAGGGGAAATTGTTCATTTGGATCAGTGGAGGACTATCACATGGATACTGAACTGAATTAACCATTTCACTGGTGAAGATGTCCAGATGCTGGTGCAAGGGTTGCATACCCATGTGTGCACACAGACACACAGGGAAAAAAATAAAGTCAGAAAAAGTTACTCTCCAAAGCTGCTGCTGTATTTGTGGTGGTCAGAGCTTGTCCAGAGGGAAAGCACAAGCAGCTGCATGAGGTAAATTCATCAAGTAAGTTCTTTGCTACAAGGGTTTAGTCTAATTCCTTTGCTGCAGTGGGGAGACACTGGCTACAGAATTTGGTGGTGAGGAGTCTCCATTGCTTGTATATTCTGCTTGTGGGATTCCTTCAGAACCAGGACATAGTGGGAGAAAAAAATAATGTATCCCCTAGAGCTGCTACAATTCCTGCAGGTCTTGAGTGATACAAAAATTGTAGCCCATGTCAAATGAGAAACATTTGTGTGATCCTGTGACCCTGCCAGATCCGGGTGCAGAACCTGTATTAGCCCAGCTTCATCATGTGCAATTTTAGATGCGTCTTTAAGGCATTATAGATGCCTTTCAGTGAGTGTGCTCCTGGCCTGAGGCTCTTACCTCTGCACAAGGGCTGGAGAAGGGCTGAAGCCAGATCCTTCTGTCTCCCTGGGCCCTCCTGCACCTTAGTATCTAAAATAAGATCGGTTGGCAACAGCAGGAGCACATCTTCATGGATCCTGTGTGAACACTCCTCCAGCTGCTGGGGTGGAGGGGTGACCCACAGGGCTGTGTCAAACCAGAAGCAGATCAAGATGGGTTCCTGGCTCCTGTGCCCACAGAGCCCACATGGGAGAGCTGGACTTCAGATGGCACAGCAGCTGCTGCAGAGTGCTTGTTTCTTTAGAACACTCTGGAAATACTGCATTTATTTGTGTTTCTCTAGCTGGGTGCTGTTGAGGGAGCAACAGTGAGGCTGCTATAGCCCCTTTCTTTCCCTTGCTCCCAAGGGGCTATAGCAGGTTAGTAGGGAGGGTGATGCTGGAGAGGTAATGGGATAGTCTGATGTGTCTTGACATCCCTGTGGCCTGCTGGTGTCTGTATGCTCCCTCTGACTGCAGTGCTGGTCTTGGGAATTGTCCTAGGAAGTGCCGGGACATCACAGCAAGGTCTCAAAAGCCTTCAGCTGTTCTGCTTTTGGCACTACCATTTTGGGGTTTGGGGTGGCAACAGCCTTTGGCCAAGAAGCAGGGAGTCAAAAGTCCATTATGTGCCTGGCACAGTTGCTTTGCTGTAATTAGTAAATTCTTCTTCTGAGGCAGATTTTGGAAGTGTCTGAAAAGGATTATTTAGCAATTGGATACCATAAGGGGCATTAATTTAAGTAGCAAGTTCTTCAGTCACTGTAAAGCTGTAAAACCTCTGTGATGTACATGAAACTACTCCAGACTCTGTAAGCTGCAGATCTGCCCCATGCCTGGAGGAACATTCATATAGCCATCATTAAACAGATGAGTTGTAGATACAGGCAGATTTAATACAGATACCAATGAAAGCTTACTTAGAAATGAAAACTGGTACATCATCCTAAAATATGGATCTTAAGTAAAAGATTTTGGTGTTTGTGTCTGAGAATATTGTCCCATCTGCCTGCTGTCTTTTGGTAGGAGCCAGAAGAAATCTGGGAAGATTATATCCCAATGCTGAGAATGGATGCCTGCTAGCATAGGCAAAGGATGTGTGCATGTCTGTGGGCAGTTTTGCAAATGCAATTTCTTCTAATTTTCTTTTTTAATATTAAAACCACCCAAAAGCCACCATGTGAGTAGAGATAGGATGGAGTAATGTTTTGCCTGGAAGTACGTTGCTTAACATTTCTCAGATGAGCAGTCTCCTATAGCAAATTAAATTTAAAGTGAAAACCTGTTTCTAGATAGCGACAAACTGTTGCAAGCTTTCACTTATGCTCTTGTTGTGTGTTGATCTTCATAAGGCTTTAAAATATCTTTACTTGTATCCTTTCTTCTGAGTACTGTGTTTGTAGCTTTAACCCTTCATTAGCCAAACCTTCTCCGTTACCTACTATTCGTGACCTATTAAAATAAAAGTAGGAGTGATAACCCTGTTTTTCAGCCATTGCTTTGCTACATGATACAGACTAACAACTAGTCAGAAATTACCTGCTTCTGCATGACTTCCACGTGCTTAAATCTCATTGATGTCAATGGGAGTGTTACATGGAAGAGGACTGTGGGGAATAATTAAAAAGGACCCTTTTCTATCACAATGTGAAGAAAAAAATGTGGTTTCTTACTTGGGTACAATGAAAACCTGTAAATCATTAGAAACATTCCTGTCTCTAAAGAACCTGACATACTGCTTTGCTGTTGAGACATGCTTGGGTGAATGATGAGTAACTCACTGAGAAAAGTTCCTGAGCTGGGTTAATGCTTTTTACCAAGTCTGATCATGAAACAGGTTTGACGGCCTGGAAGAAGCCCGTGGTGTGATAGAATGAAAAGAAGGCATTTGTCAATGGCTTTTTCCACTGTTAATAACAAGTGAGCAGTATTTGACTGATGGAGGCCACCTTCTGTAAAGTGGGAGCTGGTCCAAATCTGCTGGTGGGCTGTGCCTCTGGTGTGAGCAGTGGAGAATCAGGCCTGGTCTTGACCATGTTGCTCAGCCTCTCTACTAACAAATGGAAATGCCTTTTACTGTGAATGTAATGTTACGTGTGTAATTGACAACAGCTACAGCTTTACCATCTGGACACATGGGTTGGCTGCACAGTGTGCATGCTTCCACACATGCACACATACATGTAGGCAGGTGTTGAACCAGAGGCAAGCATCCCTTTTTTTTCCATGGCATTTGTTGCTTATGCTAATCTTCATGGGTTTTAAATAGTCATCTACTATATTTTTCCTGTTTGTTTGGGGGTTTTTAATGCTTGTTGCCTGCAACTGCTCTTTGTAGCATCCTGTCCAGGTGATCACCTCTCCCTTTCCTTTTCCCTGTGCTTTTTTCTCCCTCTGTACCCAAGTCAGTCCTACTGAAAAGCTCCTTAGCATCCCTCCTCCTTCTGGACTCTGTCCTTCCTCCTGGTGCATTTATTAACTGCTTACCTAGTGAAGCTATTGTTTCTACTCGTACTGTGACTTAGCTGCTCTTCTCTTTCCTGTCTTGCTAAGTTGATACAGTTGCAGGTGATTTGCAGCCAAGACCCCCTATTATTTATTGCATGCTTGACCTACATCTGGGCCCCTTCATTTACTCCACGTGTCTTTAATGACTCCTTATCCACAGGCCCTGCCGCCTGGTGCACTTCAACCTTTACCAAAGAGGCCAGCACTTGAAAAAAACAATGGTGCCACCACAGTCTTTAACCCAAGCGTTTTCCACTACCAACAGGCTCTAGCCAACATGCAGTTGCAACAGCCTACATTCATCCCTACAGGTAAGTGTCTCCTCGCTTTCCCCACCATCATGGTTTATTTTGTGACCTTGGTGTTCAGCTAATGAGCAGTTTTGTAAGAGTCCTTAGCAAAAGAGTATTGGTGTGTAGGTTCATGTTAAAAATGGATGAAAAATTAACATTTGTTGTTTGACTTTTTTCCCTTCATCTACTACAGTTTAGAGCTTTTCACATGTAAAGATCCTTCTTAGCCCTTTTTGTGTGGTTTGGGGTTTTTTTAAAGCAGTCAAACTAAGAAAAATGTCTGCATGTTTCTTGAATTCACATTTTCTGTTTTTCTCCTTATGGTTCAACTGGTTAATCCCAAATTAATTCTTTGACTCTTGCGTAGCCGTCTTATGGACTCATGTTAAAGTGTCTTATGGACCTCTATGCATGCTCTCTTGAGCCTGTAGGCACCTTCCTGAGCTTGTATCTTACTGACCTACATATTGCAGCAGCTGTGATGTTTATAGAGGGAAAGGTTAGTCTTTAGTAAATACAGATTATATAATCCTCTTTAAAGGCATATATTTCCCTCTTTCTTGTCTTTTGACCAGTACAATACCCTAAGATTTTTAAAAGCAATTTAACTCCCAGCTTTTATTGTACCTTTAAGGTCTCAGAGTTAAATTGAAAGATACAGTTCAGTAATTCTTATAGGACTGGAAATATTAATGTGGCAGATGTGACTGACTTCTGACTGGCAAATTAACTGCAGTCAAATGAAAACCAAAACCTGCTTAGAGTGGAAAGTATTATAAGTGGCTGAATTAGGACTATTCCAGGGTTGATACCTCGTGTTTTAGTATCATTATTATCGTTCAGAGCATCATAAGAAAATTAATGCCCAGTGTTTTTAATGTTTAATGCTGTATTTACTTGTCAGATGATGTTTCCAAAAATACACCAAGTGTTTCTCTGGGCTGACCCCTGGAGGTGAACACACAGTGAACCTGCACTGTGGCCCTGTTGTTCTTTGGGGTCGGGGGAAAAGCTTTAGAGACAATCCTGTCCTGAGAGCAAACTTTCTCAGGTGGAGTGTGGGTCCAGGGAACGGGGACCTAAACCCTGTGCTTATGTGGCCTTTCTGTTATGACAGCCCTTGGAAGCACTTAGAACTCAGCAGCTGCCAAGATGTTCTTCCAGGGAAGTGGATTCTCATGTGGAGAGGTGGAGTCGTAGCCTTTTACCTTGTGCTCTGCAAAGTGTTGGAGGGGCTGGGCTGAGCTGACCTTACAATAGTTCTGTCAGATGCCAAGTGAAATACTTCTTCAGGAAGCACAAAACAGAAAACAGGAAGCACTTTGGGGAATGCCAGGTCCCCCAGCTGGCTACACACTTCTCTTCCTCAAGGTCGCAGTTGCCAAAGTTGACATAAGGACATGCATTTCTGATGGAATACCATAAATCAGCTGTACCCAGCTGTACTTGCTGTGCTGTGGTGCTGGTCTTATGGCAGTGAAATTACTGCAGGGCTGATGCATAACAGGGCTGCTTACTGTCATCTGCTCTTTTCTGAAGACATTAATGCTGGGCAGAGCAGCAAATTTCCAGTCAGAGGATGGATCTGTGATGAATTTATGTTACACATCAGACTCCAGATCTGGGCTCGGCCTTGGCAGCGCTCAGGAAAGCAAAGCAGAGAGGTGGCACATTGCAGCCCTCACCGTGGGGAGGGGAAGGGAGCTGTTGCTTTTCTTAGTATCTCTTGTTCAGTTGTTGAGAGATCAACATCATGGGTTGCCATGGCAGGGGGAGTCAGGCTGTCTCTTGAAAACAGCATCACCACTGCAATTTTTTCAAGTCCAGAAAAATAAATGCCTCTTTCAGCTTAAACTAGAGACTTTGAATCCCAGTCCCTGCTTGTGGGAGTAAATTGCTTTTGGAAAGTCAGTTTTAACATGAGTGTGACGTTCTTCTAAGGGCAGTGTTTTTTCTGCTGACATGATCAGAAAGAAATCAGCATACCCAATACCCAAGAAATCCCAAACAACCCAGATTTCTGGGATTAATCGTGTCATATAATACCAAGGTGGGAGGAGTTTATTCTCTACTACTCAAGAATTAAAGAATTAATTTGGTTTGCTATGATCTCTTAAAACTGAGTTTAAACTATTTGTCTACCAATATGCAGAATTTGTTTGCATGTGCTTAAATATTGAATGCTGCAAGGAGAATACCTGCTTTTTAGTTAAAGTGATATCTAACACTGAAGCTTCACTAATGAAATATCCCTTTTGTTCATCTTTCCACGCTTCCATGCATGGTGTGCAGGGTCAGTTCTGTGCATGACACCCACTGCAAGCGTTGGTAGGTTTTTCTACACAAACTTCTCAATTTTTCCTAATCTGAAAGAGATTGCAAGTTAGTATGCATCAGTGAGAACCTGGGTGGTTGAGTGGTGTGATTGTCTATCTGCTGTCTTCTTTGAGGCTTAAATGGTTGTATCCCTTTTAATTTCTGTGCAGTGCAGTGTTTCATGTGACTTATAATAAGAGAATCCAAGGTGATGTGTTTCCACCCCTATTTAGTTCTGCTTCAGAGACAAGAATCTGTCACTTAAATGTCTTTACAACCTATTTAAGTCATTGTCATCTAACACAAGGAAATAGCAATGGGAGGATCCTGTTGGCTTATTTTGTTTTATTTTGTATCAAGCAACAGGCAGACTTAAGTTTGGATTTTTAGTTGTTCTTCTGAGGATATTTTAGGAGATTGGTTTAACAAAAGTGCTAAGGAGGAACACATCTGGGGTCAGCCCCCCTGCCAGAGCAGGGTGCTGCTTGTACAGTGAGAGAAGCAGGATTTGGACCATGGACTGGCTGGAGAGTCATCTCTGTAGGGCAGTGTTAGGTGTGCAGGTACAGGAGATCATAGGGAGTTACCACTGCAGATATACGTGGGATGCAGGGAGGCAGTGGGTCTGAGTATGTGCTCATTAGTGCTGCAGGGATCCACTCTGTTCAGGCTCAGCATCTGGGTCTTACTGAAACCTCTGCAGGCCTTTGAGGACCTTCCCCTCTGTCTACAGCTGCTGAGCACAGCAGGGTGGGTGAAAGCTGAACTTTCATCCTCTAGCCAAGGTTATGCAAGACTACCAGCATCCAGGTGTGTGCCTGCATTAGTCAGAGGGAGAGAAGCAGGAGCCCTGGGGAGGGTGCAAGGCTTTCCAAGAGCAGGTCTGGAAGCTCTGGCATGAATGGCTAAACACTCTGCTCTTGAACCTGCCTATCTCTATAGAGCAGGGAGGACACATCACTTGCATAATAAGGAGCCGAGTCCCTCAAATACAGCTCTGCCTGTAGGAAACCCCAACCCACACGTTCCAACATCTCATGGCCAGAGTGTGCACAGCCACAGCCACACGCTCCTTCCATGCTGGGGCTGGCCGTGGCTGCTGGGGTGGAGGGGAAGGCAAGTCTGCTTCCCCACCACATGTTTGTGGGGATGGCTGGGCCTTCCTGTGGACTTCTCGGCCCCGCAAAACCCTCTCGGGTGTGGGGAATGCCCATGTGTGCACCAGAGCATCCCTTCCAGCACCGTGCTCTGTGGGACGCACAGCTTCAGGAGGCTGCCAAAGCTCCCTGCTGCCGTGTTGTTCTTTTGGATGCTCTTCCTGCAAATTGTAGCTGTTCAGATGCATTTGTGTATTTTTCCCTCTCTGTCCCATCCCCTCTTCATCTCCCCCACCCCGCAAGAGGGGAGTTTTGCCAAATCACATAGAATTAGGGTGGAAAGGAAGCATGCTGAATTTGTACAGAGAGCGCTCAGTCTGCCAGCCGCTCGTTTGCCATGCCTCCAGCTCTGTCCCATGCCAAAACATTGTCCCTGCTAGAGAGAGGCAAGAAGACCTGGTGACAGGGCTGCGGCAGCTGCTGCGAAGTGCATCATGTACCTCTGGTTGCTGGCGGGGACAGGGTGGGGAGGGAAGGGGACAAGCTTTCCCAGGCGGGCGGGAGGGTGCGCTTGCCAAAATGTCCCCACCCAAAGGAACGTGCACTGGCTGTGTCTAACTCCCCACGGGTGCGAGCTGACATGGGCTTTTGCTAGCACACCCATCCTCTCCCCCCTTTGGAAATTTGGCCCTCGGAGTCTAATACATCATTGTTCTGCTTATAAATGTACTAAGTGTTGAGAATGTTTTGGTTTTTTCCTTAATTATAATTGTAATTGGCTTTTCCCCTTCTCTCTTGTTTATTTTTTTTCCCAACGCTGTCTTGCTTTGCACTGTGATTGCATGCTGCGCCCCGATGTGTCCTTCATGACGATGTCACATGGCTTGTTGCTGTGATTCCTGCCACGCCCCCAAATCCACCACATGTTGCCATGGTTACATAAAACCAACCAAACAAACAAAATGTATATACACTCCACCCTCCCGTATGTCGCTTCCATGGTTCCCTTCCGAAAGTGCCCATGATGCACGGTGCTACGCCCACCACTGTGTCTGCAGCAACAACTCCTGCCACCAGCGTCCCCTTCGCTGCAACAGCTACCGCCAATCAGGTTTGGCCCTTTCAATGGCTTTCTTTCACGTGTTCAGATCTCGAAGACCGGGCGAGGGGCTGGATCCCGTGCAGGGTCGAGCGCCATTCCGCCCTGCTTGGCGCAGGCTCGGGCTCGCAGAGGCAGCGTGTGCGTGTGTGTGCGTGCGTGTGGCCGGGGATCCAAGGGGGCTGCTCCTACCACCTGCGGGATGGGCACAAGCCCAGCCGGAGTGTAGGGATGGGCGATTGGCAGGGGTGCAGGCTCTCCTCCAAAAACACACCTCCCCCCGGGTCCTCAAAAAATGGGCTTTAAGTCTCCTGAGCATAGAGTCACACAAGACCTGCAGCACTTCTGCTTTCAGTCTCAAGCAGAAATATTACCCCGAGCATCCTTCCGTGTGGTATTTTGGCATGTTCTCTCTGGGCTGGAAAGCGGAAGTGGTAACACAAAGTAGCCTCCCCCCACCACAAAATTGGACTCTAAAAACTACCAAAAAATCCCCAAACAACCAAAAATCAGGGGTGAGGCTGTGAAGTCTAAAGTTTTTTTTATGCCAATAGCATGTCACCCATCCCTACAGAAAGGATTCTGGATGTGCAGTACGTGCCATTATAGCACTGCCGTAAGTGTACAGGATTCCATGCATGTCTGCCGAGCTATAATTCTTTCCAAAACTTTCCTCTGAAGATACCGAGTGTGATGGCTGCTTCTGCACCCGTCCTGAACTGTATATGCACAACCTGTCCTAGTGATGCTTCCTGATAATTTGGTGTGACACAACTTCTCCCAGTTAGACCAGAGACATTTCAAACAGTTTTTAAAAAAATTTTCCCCCAGTACTAATTTTAGCATTTTTATTTGTCATGCTCTCAGGTTTGGAGCTATTGCAAAGAAATTGGGGTGTCACTTTATTCTGTTGGAGGCTGTTAGCCATGCTGAATGCCAGTAATATCTCTGGGGGCATCCTCTAGTCTTTCGCTGGTTGTGAGGTCATGAGGATTTCAGTAGGAGTTTTGCCTGCATAAGTCCTAGGCAGTGTTTTACTGCTCACAGTAGGAACTGCCAGTCTTTTTCTGTGCTTTGTCATTATTTTCAGGTAGATCAGGTCTTACTCAGACTTGTATTGGTCATGAGAGAAAAGTAGAAATTCCTGTGCAGTGTTGCTCTGTGGCTGTATGAGTCCTGTTTCAGCCAGATAGTTTCAGGGCATTTCTGTAGTCTATGGAGTCAAAATCCCAGTACAATCACCAGGTACTCCACAAGGCATCAGTAGTGGTGCAGATACATTGTACCTAATGTGTAGCAAAATACAGACTTGGGAGTGGATCCTGTTTTAAGACACTGATGTACTTATTAACCTGATACTGAAGACAGAATAAACAGCCCGATCTCAAGGCAATGTTTTAATGTGTTGTGTTCTTTGGTTTTTTTTTTTTTTGCTGTAGATATCCCAGTTATCAGTAGATGAACTGAGTAGCAGCATGTTTGTTTCACAGATGTAGAAGTTCCCGATAGAACAGTAAGTTCCTTTTTGGTATTTCTCTTCACGGTGAATCAATTTGTACATGGGCACTGCATCCCCTAAACACGGGGCTGGCTCAGGGAGAGGGATGAGCCCATGGGACCCCACTGGCTTCATGCTCTGCCAATTCAACAGGAATTCAGCAGCTGCAGCATGGACACGGACCAGCCCCATAGTTTATAACGAGCACTGTTTTCTGTGTCTCAAGTACTTGTTCTGCGGTGTTCGCCACCTCCCTGTGCATTCCACCAGTCCCATGGCTCTGTTTACAGGTTGCTCTTGCTCTACACGGCTCCCAGCTGCCTGCAGATGCCTCTGGGATTTGCAGTGTTGATGGCAAAGACTGCTCTGGTAATGAGTCAGATGAAAAGGTGTAACTTCTCTTTTGCTATTAGTGATATATTTCCTTTCCTGGGGTGAGCAGAATTGGGTCAGCAGCAGCTGCTGTGCATCTGCAAGGCTGGCTTGGTCTGGGCAGAGCTCTGCTAGTCAGCTGCAGAGAGGGCCTGGCTCATGGTGGGTTGAAAACCAGAATGAATGTCATAAGCAACACAGTCTTCATCCCACCTGCAGATCCTGGACTTCCCTAAGGTGATAGTTTCCTCTGAGGGGAATGATGGAGGAATTTGTCCTTGGACTTACAGAATATTATTTCACAGGCATAGCAGCAGTGTCATTTTTCCATTGCTTTTCTTTGTGAGTTTTAGCTGATGTTCATGAGCGAAAATCCCTGGATAGTTTCAGTTCTTGACTGTGTTTTTTTACCCCAAGAGAGTAAAGAGCAGTTCAGCCAATTCAACAAGAGGTCACCAGATTTTCTCAAAGCAGCCATTTAGTATATGCAGATATGCAACTCATTACTTCCTTAGGTCATATATTACAGGCAAGTACTTAAATGCTGGAAATTAATTTGGCAAGCAATTCTGTAGTGATATCTATTAGCAATCAACAGAAGCTACTTTCTCAGTGATGGTCCTTATCTCTGCTGACCTTAATTAAGTACCATATGTATACATGACCTGCTAACTGTGGCCGTGGACCTTGTTCATCAGGGGTGACACCAAGCTTATCCACGTTAGTGAAAATGTTCAGCTTAGACTGTACTGCTGTTTCAAATGACACACAGACATGACACCTGGCATGTTAACCCATTTCCATAACGTGTAAAACAGCCTGTTCCACCCAATATGGAAATCGTTTGATTGGAAGAGCTTAATCTTAAAGTCTTTTGAGATTGTTTTCAGCATTTTTTCAGGAAACTTTCCCTGAGTGGGACTTCGGTAACTGAAACACTTGCTGCTCTGACAGATGTTTTTCTTTTCCTCCAGGGCTGAAGTAGCCCTGGTAGCCAGGCTGGTTAGTCTAGCTCTGCAGGACATAAGTTGTTGGGTCCTTCAGTGGAGGATTTTCATAAGTACATCCCAGAAGAGGCAATTTGCTCACATAAGAGGGTCCCCTGAGCACAGGGTTTCTGTGTCTGTGTTTCATCTCTGGGCTCAGTTTGCCTCTGGCTCGTCACTCCTTAGGATCAGATTTAATGTGACTGTCTGAAGGAAATGAGCTAACATGAATCAGGGATTCCTTTGGCTCTCTCCTTAGTCGCCCTCTACCTGGCATCCCATCCAAAAATCAGACTATTATTTGTCCACCTTCCTCTTTCACTATTTGTCCTGTCATCGTCAAAAAAAGCCATAGGTGCAGATTTAAGAGGATGCCAAGTTGTGTTATTGGTGGTTCACCCTACATCAGAAAATTAATGGAATAAAATGTCTCTCTGCAACACACAAATGACAACCTCTTGGGCAACACAGTGAGGATGTAAAAGTATTAGAATGACTTTAAATTATAGATGTATTAACTTCTCACTATTTCTTTTTTGTTGTTTTTTTTCTTTCCCCTACAGCAGACCACGTTGAAATTCTGAACAGTAAAATTATGGAGCACCAGGACTTCTTGGTGGGAAGCTGCGCATGGCCTTTCTGTATATATTCCCCTCTTCCCTCTATTGTTCTCTATCACCTCTACAGTAAGCCTGTTGCAGCCTACATGTTAACCAAAAACTGATCAATGGGAATGTCAAAAAAAAGAAAAAAAAAAAAGCACTATAGAAACAATTAACAAACAGCGCTCTGTTATATGAGATATACAAGTAGGAAATTATAATAGACTTTTATAACACATTACTTTAACACACTTAATCATTTTATGACTACCATCCTGATAAGTGCATCTGCACAGTGGACTGTTGGTTTACTGTATACTATCGATGGATAAATGTTTGTCTTGTTTTTAAAGTGTTATCTTACTGTTTTGTTTACATCATAGACTATTGATTTGTTTTAAAGTGTACATCATTATCAAGTATACTCAATACCATTTTTTCATTATTGTTATGTCTTAAGTTTTCATATTCTGTAGGTTTTATGGGGTTTTGTTTGTTTTTTTACTAAAAATGTTATTGTGGGAAACAGGAATTATGTGCTTGAAAAACACGACACAGGAATGTTCTGCCCTTTGCTGGATTTTGCTGTTAATGTCAGCTGAAGTTCCTTATGTTAAATGCTCCTTTTATCATTTAAAATTTGCCTTCAGATAGTCTCCAAATTTTTAGTACCAGTGAAATGAAAGGACAGCTGTCATTTTTAGTCCAGTTCAGGGTATTTCTTTCAATACAATGAGCTGATTCTGGAAACTTTAGGAAAAAAACCCCAAAACCACAAAAGCCCAGGCTCAGTAGGGACAGGAACAATTTGATCAGACAGGGGTAAGCATCAAGGGATTTCTGCAGCTCTCTTGTCCATTGAAGTGCATTCTCAGCTGCAAACGGCGCACAATCTCTCTCGCTGTTTTCATGGTGCAGTCAAAACAAAAAAACAAAAAAATGGTGGTGGAGTGAGACAGCTTCAGTTGGGCAGAAGCTCATTGCATTGGAGAGGAGCAGGTGCCAGCCGTTGGCTGGGGAGGGCCCGGGACCATGGCTCAGCCCAGGCTGGGTAGCACCAAGCCCTGGGGCTTGTCTCCACCATGCATGCTGAAACATTTTGGCCTGAAATCTTATATGTGTCTCTTCTTAAAATTTTGTCAGCATGCCCCATTTGTTTAATCACCATTTTCTGTAAGTGGGTGATTTTTCTTCCCCGTGATCTCTGGCCCTTTAAAGCAAACACAGCAGTAACAAAGCAGCAAAAAGCTCAGCATAAGCTTTCTGCTGTAGATAAACATTCATCTTAATGGAGTTCCTGTAGGTCAGTGGATTTATTTTGGCACCTTCTACTTGGTCAAGAGCAATGTTTGCTGCACAACAAGGGCTAGTTCTCAATACCTCCTTTTCATACGCATGAATAAAACCATTTCACCCTGTGCACCCTGGACACCCCTGCCTGTTGTTATGCTGCATTGCTGAACAATCTGGCTGCAGAAATGCATTTTGGTTGAGGATACCACCAAACCATTTAGTTGAGGATACCATCCCTGCCATAGCTCTAGATAGTCATTGGCATTATGGGAGAGATGGATTTGCTGCTGTAAATCCACAAACTCCATACAAGGAGAAAGAGAGTCAAGCAAGAGGCCAGCTCACAGTGTCTGGAGGGGCGACCACCCCGAGCTCAGAGTGGTCCTGTAGAGTGCCAAATTCAGACAACCAGATTTTCTTCTCTTTTCCTACTTCCTTGGCCTTGGTTAGATTTTCCTTGCCCCCTCTCCTGCAGTGTGAGCACGGATAGTTTACTAGATGTGTATCTCCATGGGCCACAAGTGATGGAGTGGGACCTAGGATGCAGCCTGTGGCGCCCCAGGGCAGGTTCTGACCATCTGCCCATGGAGACTCACTCATAGCATGAACCTTTGAGGAGCCCAGCTCAAAAAGGCCTTGAGGAATCTTTTTGTTCAATTCAGCAGACTTTGAACCACATCCTGATAGAGAGGGGAAAAAAACATCCCCCCAAGACCTCCTTTATGGACCCTGAGTTTGACAGTTGCTTGTGTCCGTGGATGTTCCCCAGCTATCCACGCTCACAAGCAGCAGAGTGGCCTGAAATCAGTGACTCTGATTTGTATTGGCGACCACATACCTGTTCTTTTCACCACCGAGTTTCTGTTTCCCAAAGCCATAACATTGTTAGAGGAAAAAGTGGATTTGAGTACTTCCTGTTTGAAATTATTTGTGTATCAAAAATGGGTTTTGCACAACCTGTGCCAGTGCCTCAACAAAGAACAGAGCTGATCTTCTTAAGCCAGAAAGGATGCATTCAAGCTTGTATGGCTTTATGAGTTCAAGGAGGTTGAAATTTTTTCAGTGCTAAATGGATTTTTGTATATCTTGACACTTTGATGTAACCTCCTATTTTATTTATCGACTTAAACATCTGGCATAGATGTGCATAGAATGTAAACCTAGAATACAGCTGTTTTCATGTCACATTTAAAGCACTGAAAACAAAAGGTGTTAAAGGATTATTTTTTATTAAAGAGGTCCAGTGAGGGATGTTCAGGGTAGTTATATTAGGTGCCACAACAGTTTTTATATTGCTGGCAAATTTAGAGTTAATTTGTAAATGAGTTTAAGGAAAAAAAAGCTTGAAGCACTAAACTTCACCAAATTCAAAACAATCTTGGCAAAAATGCCATTTTGAGGTAGCACTATTTAAACCAGTTGTGCAATGACTTGCTCTAATTTTCTTTGTTCAAGAAAGAAAAGAAAAAAAACCAGTCGCCAGACTATAAATTTCCTAAATAGACTATTACAAAGTCACCAAGCTAGTTAGTGACTCTAAACAAATGTCATAAAAGCATGAATATCATCTTTTATTTGACAAGAGATGTATGTAAGTTTGTTTAAATTGATATAATTTTAGTGACATTTTTATAAGCTTCCCACTTTCCATGAACCTATATTTTTTATTTATCCAAAGTTATTTCTCTTTGTCCATTTCTCTCAGCCTTATGCAAACAATATGCAAGAAATGCTGAAACTTGGATAAAACGGGTCATGCAGAGGGAAAATGAAAGCTGAGATTGATAATTTTCATGAAAAAAAGTTGTTAGTAGTTTCAATAAAAAGTACTACTACTAAACTGTAACATAAGCAGACAATAAAAGAGGGATTTAAAATAAAATGGATTCATAAAACTATTAAGATTATTTTTGTTAAATACAGTGTTTTTAGTAATTTGGAACATGATTTCACAATCAGCCGTGTTTTTTAGTTGGAAATTTTTAGCTGATGATTTTTGACTGTGTATTTTTGCATAGCAACGTTCTAGAAGCTGTTATGTCCCCGGGCAGCCCATGCAGGCCCTCTTCCCAAGCGCTCCGATGTGCTTTTGCTCCCAGCCACCCCACTGCTCCATGCTCGCAGCGTTCCCCAGGGTCGGCACGGCCGGGCTGGGGTGCCGCTGCTCCTCCCGCTGTGCCACTGTCCCACCGGAGCGGGGACTCGACAGAGCCAGCACTGGAGCTGGGTGTATGTTGGTGGCACAGGTGGCTGGAGCAGGACACACGTGTGCTGGCAACATCCTCTGGCCTGGCTCGGGCTGGCACTGGCGCGGTAGGAGTAGCCCTAGGACACGCGGGTACACAACGACTGAGAAACTGGAGTCCTCGTTTTGTTTATCCCTTGTACATTTCACAGACATGAAAATTGAAAAAGGTGAAATTTATGAGGAAAATCTAATTTCCCATTCCTGTTGAATGGATTTAGTTTGATATTGACCTGATTTTACCATGTGCCTGGTGAAGGCCTTAGAGTATATACTGTATGTTAAAGACTGTAATAACTTAAAAAAAAAAAAAGTAGTTGATAGCCTAATCCAAATGTAAATAGAGCTACAACTCATTGTTAGTAGGCTACAACGCATTAATTCATGTCATATATTTTAATTTCTCTACCATTAGTTTTTAAGGTTTTCATTATTGCTTCTTTTGATATCTTTGGTAACTAATGAATTTAATTTTGAAGGAGAGTTAGAGAAAGTTTTAAATTTTTAATACATGTATTCAGCCCATTTAGTTATATTCTAAACCAACACTGAAGCATGGTAAGGTATAGAATACAGTCCGTAACTAGTTTGTATAGTTTACAGTTTAAGAACAAAATTAACTTTGTATGTAACTCCTACAATGATAGATTCATTGTTAACTAATTATATTAAGTTGTTGTTGCTATGGCAACAAAACTACAACATGGCTACCTTTGTATACATTATTTGTGAAATTTTCACATGTAAATTAAAAGTGATGTGTAACAGTATGAGCTTGTTAAAGGTACAGTTCAATACTGTCAGATAAAGATATGATTGAATATTTTTAAAATCCCAAAGTCCCATGTGAACGCTGAATTTGTGTCTTTAAGGTCACTTTTTCAGTCAAGAAGTTTACAACACATGGATTTAGAGTCAGGTTTTATAGCTTGTAGAAATTGTTGTGTGGCAAGGGTTATTCCACAGTATTTTCACTTCGGAAACACGGCAGCCTGTATTTACAACATAGTAACCGGTCTTGCTTTCATTTCACATTCATTCACACGGTGGGAATTCAGAATTAATCTGTTTCAGTACTGTAGCTTTGCCTGCAATTTTCTTTTCTCCAGAAATTGAACACTCACACAATTACGTTATGATCAGGGCTAAATAATTAAGCATATAATTATTTTAATACTAATTTATATTAGCAAAAACTGTACATAAGAAAAAAAATATTGTGGAATGACCCCGTAACAGTGTTGAAGATACAAATATGCTGCAGTTAAACTGATTCAGTTAGTGTACGAATGTGTGAGACACACCTTTTTTGCACTTATGTACATAGTCCACAAAAGAAATCCTTGGAACTTATTTTGAATATAAAAAGTCTGTAATAATACAGGAAAAGTTTGTAAAAGAGATAGGTATTACTAAGGCTTTGAAAAGGAGGAGTTTTTTGCTATAAAACTTATCTGAAAGCATGATGTTGCTTTGCTGTTGTAAAAGCTTTGTAGTTTGCCATAGCTTATTATACAGCAGACTGATAACAGGTCAGCTCCAACCTGCAGCACAGAGAATGGGAAACGGTGCGGAATGAATTAGTAAGGTCACTAGCAAAGATTCAAATTACTTTTTTTAATCAGCCTACATTTTCAAACACACCCCAGATCATGTTTCTGATAGGTTATGTTCTCAGTGAATCATATTAGGACTGGTAGGTCCATGGCAGCACACACACATTTTTCCTAGCACCTAATCCTATATTTTCTCTGGAAGTGTTTGTCTGTCGGAGGTGACTGTCATTGTGGCAAGTGTTTTAAATCCCAGAGCGAATTTGAAATGTCACAACTACTTTTTAACCTTTTGGGGCAAGGTAACAAAATGGAAGGACCTGGTGAGCCATAGATGGACAGGAATGGGTTGGGATTGTCTGGGACCAGTTCTTTCTGCTGTGTGACAGCCGTGGTGCTCATTTGAGAGGCACATGGTAGTGCTGCAGGTGGTGCTGGGGCAGGGAGGTGAAGGCTCGTAGCAGTGTGGCCAGCTGGGTGCTCCAGGCTGGGACTAACAAGCCCCTTTGAGTTGCCACCACAGAAGAGCAAAGCTGTGGCCCCTCAGTGAGCAGCCTCTTGTTCCTGTTTGTGTTGGTACCGCTGGGGCTCTGCAGTGCTGGGGGATTTTGGAGCAGCTGAAGCGCCTGTGTTGACCCATTTATTTTTGATTGGAACAAGTTTCAGTTTTCGTTGGATTTTTTTTTTAAGTACTTTTTTTTTTCCCCCCCAAACCCAAGCCCTTGCTTTGCTTCAGAGAAGTAGCTGGTTTTGATGTGAGTCTGGTCCTTACTCCAGCAGTGAGTCAAGTCCCCCAGAGCAGAACTGGTGGGAGGTGGCACCCAATGTCACTGTCGCCCTTTCCTGGCTGCCCCAGGGTTGGGGGCTGAGCTGTTGCTGCCCAGTCCAAGACCAGCTCCTTGGCCAGCATTCCCGACTCCTGGCGATGCCAGTGTGTGCTCAGCCAGCCCACTCTGCACCATGGGGCTGTGCAAATGGTGGTTTGCTGAATTGGAGTAGCCCCAGGGTCTTTAAAATGAGGAAAAATCAGATGTTGCTTCTCTCCGTGGTGTTATATAATAACCTAGATTTTAATACAAAATAATCAGCTAGTTCAAGCCACCACACGATTAAGGCTTCCTTTTGCCATAGTCAATTGCTATAATCAAGCTCTTTCTCATTTCTAGGATTATGAGAGAAAAATATTTTGCACTATGTGAAATGAATCATAGCTGGTCAAACTTCATTGGAGTATGAGCATGATCATGACAACACTGCTAGAATCTTTGCTAGTGATCTTTACTGACATCCTCTATCATCAAAAATAACTCTATATGCCTCTCAAAGGAGATATTTAAACATACAAAATAACACAACTGTTAAATAAAATGAAGTTATTTTTCCAAACACACAACAGAGAGAATTACCTGACACCGAATTACAAGGTTCCAGTTCTTTATTACTGTACACAGATGCTATTTGATAGTGGTGGAAGCCAAATGATTTTGTTGCCATGGCTTTTGTATCCTAGCAGATGAGGGGATGATAAGACCATTCTTAGATTGGATTATGGGATTTTTTTTTCTTTCCAATTAGCTTTGTTTTAATTTTTTTTTTTTTAGATCATGAAAATGAACTGACTCCTCACCCTTTATTACATCACCTGACAACAGATCACTTTTTTTTTTTATAAATAGAGAATTGTATTTTAGGCAATCACTAAAATCAAAGAAAGAATGTTCTCCTAAATTGTCAATTTTAAATTTAAATATATAAAAACATTTATACTGTACTGTGTAAAGTAGATCTTTGAAGCACATTCTTCTTTTCATAGGCATTTCTGGTAAAACAAAATAAGGGAAACATTAGTTATCAATTTAATGGTATAGTTTAGAAAATGTATACAAACAACTACACTTAGCCCTGTGGAATTGTAAGAAATTAAAATATCATTGGATCCAGACTGGCGTAGGTTAATGCAGTATTTCAGTTCCATAACAGGATAGTTCATTCCCTCAACTGCTACCAACAGGGTGTACGCTTTGAATTTATTTTTCTTTTTGCCACATTATATTGCTATAGTGCTTGTACGTGCTTTAGAAATGTGCATAATGCTACTCATTTTAGTATGTTACTTCTATATTGTTATTGTTTATTTTTTGATCTTTTAATAAAGTGTATAAAATTCTTGGTTATGTTTTTTATGGATCCATATCTACACATTAATAGGAGTTTACTTTAAAAACTTTTCCAGTTCCAGTTTATTAGTTCCAAACTTCAAAGATTATGATGTAAAAATAATAACTAATGAATTTGAATCAATGTTATATCTGAAGTGTAGATCAACAGAATAAATTTCTTTCCAGAAAATACCTTCAGTATTTTGAATTCTATGTAGCCAGTGCCTCCTTTTTACTGGATGCATTTGGCCTAGCATATTAAAGTTACTAACACAAGACAGACATTTGTATTTTAGAAAAATAAAAAGTAAAACTTTCCAGATGCTGCCTTTTGATTTCTCTCATGCCTTAGACTTAGGGACGTGAGTAACTGCCCTTGTGAAGTCCGAGTGTCAGTCCAGCCTTGGCACACTTTGGGGACACGTGATGTGGTCTGCTTGGCTTGTTATTTTCTATGCTTCCTTTCTGATCCTGTCTGTGATGTGATTAGAGAGGAGATCAGAGCTGTGCATTTGAAGATAACCATGAAGAATAAATCAACTCCCATTCAAAGGCCTGCAGCTTTTGTAGCACAGTGATGTGTGTATTAATTTTTCTCTCTCAGCATTCAGGCTCACATCTCTGGCTGGCACAACCTGGGGCTGCCTCTCACCATGGTCTGGAGCCACCCTGGCTGAGCTGGGTCTAGGCTGCTGCAAGAGAAAATTGCTTCTTGATGAGCTTGCGTAACTGAAACGCTGTAACACTGTGTAGATTTAGATGTAAGAAAAACGCTCAGTAGCGTGGCCACCTTGGTCACCACCTTTTTACCAATAGCATTGTGTCAAAGGGGCTTTTACCCTTAAACTGGCTGGAGGTTGCTCCATCAAGGCTTAAAGCTGGAGGCTTAAACCCTCCAAGCCAGGGCACGTGGCTGTCCTAGGTCACAGCGTCACTCAGCTCGTGGGTGGCAGAGGACGATGCCGGGAACCCCAAGGATGTGAGTAACTGCCCTTGTGAAGTCCAAGTGTCGGTCACAGCCTTGGCACAGCCTTGGCACCCAGGTGGCTGTGACAGGACACCAGCATCACAGGTGAGCCTGGATGGTGCAGCCTGAGGAGTCTGGTGCCAGCACAAGGGAGTCCCCTCACAGCAGGGGAGGGATCCTTGGCTGTTTTCCCAAAAGGGTTTTAAGAATCTGACTCTTATGACGTGGGGGAGGGATTAGGAGTTTGAGAATGTGTTTCAGGGGATGTGGGTGCAGTAGAGCTGCTCGGGGCAGGAGCCATGGCAAGGAGGCACTGCCAGAGGAGGCTGGGCAGACACCGCTCCTCATCCCCAGTAGGACAAGCTGCTGACTTTGAGAACAGACAGACCGAGCCCAGGACAAATTATGTAACTGCTGCTTTTTCATCAGTCTATTCCCCTGACTTCTCCTTGCAGGTTAATTGACTCTCTTTGTGTGTCAAGGCCACTTAGAGCTTTCTTCTATAAATGACTCCTGCCTCATCTGATGGCACAGTTAAATGTCTGAATTGTTTCTAAGATCAAAAAAAAAGTGGAACTGAAACTTTTCTAAGCAGTTGATGTGGAAGCATGGGATCCTTCCTGAATGGTTACTCGTAACTTTTATTGCTAGCTTTGGTCTGGCTTGCTTTCACTGCAGGATGGAGACAGGAGCTTTCAAGTGATGCTTTCCTTGGAGATGTGGGAAGGGCTGGGCCTTGGCTGCTTGGAGACACCAGCTCTGCTCAGAATCCTCCCCTGTGGAGGAGGTTGGGGGTAGGAGTCCCACACTAGCACCAAAAATCGAGGGTAGTCCATCAACAAGAGACTTTGTGTTTCAAGGCCAAACAGCATCTTTGGGCCAGGGATGTGGGATTTTACCTGGGGCCCTTTTGCAGAAGTTATAGGAGGAGCTGCTGCAAACTACTTTATAGATGGAGTTGGATTAAAGGATCTGAGCAAAATTATTCATGATGCTGTATTTACTGCATGTGTCATTTTGAAGTCTTACAGCACCTGGCCTATCTATCTTCTTTTTCATTGGGGCTTGTCTGTGCAGGAAAGTCAAGTTTAATACAAAAATCTCTATTTAGCTCTTTGGTTCAGTGGGAAACATGGGAAAAATTCCATTTTTCAAGACTTGCTCCATATTCAGATGGACTTAGTGCTGGATAAATAGATGAATTTGGTCTATTTATTATGAGAAATAAGAGAATGGAGAAATGTTTGGCTAATCCCCAATGAGTTGTGGATCTAAAATATCCTCTCCAACACAAGTAGCCCTTAACTCTCCCCAAGAGGGGTCATGTCAGAGTGCAGGGCAGTGTGAAACAGCCTGTACCTTCACTTGTGCCCTGAGCTGTTACTGCAGATGATGGACTCAGGTGCCTCCTCCAGCTCAGGTGAGACCTGCCTCGAGTACATCTCTGAGATGGCAGTACATGCCAACAAAGGATCCCTGTGAGTGGGCTGGGAGGCCTCTGCAGTGTCTGTGGGCAGGGAGACAGAAAAAGCCACTGCCTGAAGGCCATGGGGACGGGCTTGAAGGAGCAGCCACCCAGCAAGCCAGCTCTGATGAGGTCCCAGCAAGGCTTGGCTCAGTTGGAAAATATTTACTTTGCCCTTCCCTCCTCATTTTGCCTTTTTCAGGGTGGCTCTGCCAGTCTGTGTAGCAGGCATGTGCCCTGGCATCTGCCTCACTGTTCCCACTGCCCTTCCCCTGGATCCAAAAGTGTAAATACAGCCCTGAGGGGATGGCACTGTGACACCTCACCACCTGCCTCTGGAGGATCCCTGCAGCCAGGCAGGAGGCCCTGGTATGGTGCTGCTGCACCATTTCTCTCTTCACAGCCGCAGCTGGGTTCCACAGAGGTATTTCTGCTTTGCTCCATAGTTCGTGTAAATTATTTGCTCGTAAATATTATCAGAGCCTTCCCAAGGGAGCTGCTGCCTCCCACCCTACGCAGCCACCGTGTGCTCGAAGCCTGTGTCTGTAATCGATGCAGCTTCAGCTTTAATGTTTCACAGCACCAACATTCAGCCCATCTCCATGGCAGTGCTTCTGCTGCAGCTCCTGCATGTCCTGTGCTCCCCATGGCCATGAGAGCTTTGCAGCCGTGTCCCCACCTGCCCCACAGCCCTGTCAGCCCTCAGTTTTGCCCCCACACCTGCAGCACAATGGCACCTGAATGTCTGGCAGGGCTCCCACTGGTGAACAGCTTCTGGCAATCACATCAAGGGGCGCTGGGGGTGTTTTGGGCTGCATGTATCTGCACCAAAGCAAAGGTGTTTGTGCTTTGTAAAGCTTCTGGAAAACTCTTGTTGAAGAAAACTGTTTTGCTTTCCCCCACAGAAGCCTGAATCAAAGCCATCAGTCATTTGCCCTGTGGGGTGAGCTTGCCTGAGGGTCACACTGCCACGCTGGTAAGGAGACACAGGATATTCCCATCGCTGTTCTCAGAGCTGTGTGTGGCTGTGCCAAGGCAGGGGAAATACAAAGGTAAGACCATGTATTCTCTGGGGTGCAGAGTGCTGGTGGCCACCCACACCCCATGATGTTGGGGTGTGCAGGAGCAGCAGGTGCTGGCTCAGCAGCTCCCCTGCCCAGAGCATCCCTTGTGCTTTGGAAGCTGAATGTGCCAAGTCCCACTGCCCTGGCCTTGTCATGACTTGCAGTGAGGTTTGGGACAGGCAGGGCCCCAGCAGTCCTGGCAGCAGGAGGATGGGTGACACACGGATTACACACTATGATGCTACTTGTGCTATTGCATGAATCAAGGGGATTTTGGTGAGGGTAATGAGGGCAACTTGGGGCTCTGAGCTGGGGAGGATGAGGCCTTGGAAGACTTTAATTTCCTATATTGCACAGTTTGAGGGTGGTGGCTGTGGCCACATTTGGACCAGTGGAGTCAGACTGAGGGTAGCACATGCTGAGGAGGGAGGTGGGCTGCAGTTCCCCCCACCAGGCTCTCACCCCTCTGCCAGCTCTGCTCAATTATGGGAAATCCTTTAAGCTTTTGCATTAGTGCTGTATTTAGGTCTGCACTGTATTAGGGCTTGGCATAGAGAGCGCAGTGAGATTTCTCACTTAATAAAGAATGTTTTAAAGGCATTTGTCACCATGGGTCTGGTGCCAGGAGCCAGGTTTCTGGGCAGGCAGGGAGGGTGCTGTGGGAGGTGAGGGAGGTGGGCTGGCTCCAAGGCCTGCTGCGCTTGGCCCTGGCCAGGTCCCATCTCTGGCCCTGTGCTCCCACACTGAACACTGGGACAGAGGGTCCTGGTCTGCCCCCATTACCAACCCAACATCAGGTTGTGCATCTCAGAGCTGGAGCTTGTGACCCTCCCAGCCCATCTGCATCAGCACAGCTGCTGGCAAAGCCCAGCCACCCTCCCGTAAGGTTCCAGGGCTGCTGTGCTGGCGGGAGGCCCATTCTGCTGGCAGTAAATGTGTCATTGGATGGTGATCAGGGATCTTGAGTCACGAACACCCACCGCCAGCCAGCCAGCCTGGGCGGTCCAGGCACAGGGCTGCAGAGCACTGGCAGGAGCTGGGAGAGATCTGCTACCTCCTCCTCCTCTGCCTCTCTCCACCGGCAGCCTCACCAACCTGCATCTTCTACAGGGCACCAAATGATGGAGCATCCCTCTGGCAGTGCTCACCTGGGGCTGAGGTGACAGGCAGCTTCCCTGGACCAGTGTGGGATGTGATGGTCCCCCCACACCCCTACTTGCAGGTGTCTGACACTGCCACAGCACTACCCACAGCTCTTGGATAGCTTGGCAAGGATGGGGCTGGGGGGGCTGCCTGCGGAAATGTGTGTCCCCTGGACTGCAAGTAGCTGAAGCTGGGGCTGGGCCAGCTAAGGTGTGCTGCTGGGAGCCAGGAGGAGCCTCTGGACTCCCCTTTCAGTGTGGATTTTTCTTTTAATCTGGTAATTGTTGAGGCAGCGGAGTATGAGATCCAGATTTTGGGCTGCTGCTGATGGTGGCTGTGGCAAATGGCCCACACTCTTGTGGAGGGCAAAGCTCAACCCTTGGCTTGTGAGCAAGCGAGGAGCCTTCTCTCCCTGCCCTGTGAAGGGCACTTCAGATCCTTGTCTCCAAACTCCAACCCCTGCAGTCGTGTGAGGGTCACGGCCTGGAGAAAGCCAGGCTTCCACATCAGACCATGGCTGCTACATGAAGGACAGGAGAGAAGTTGTGCTGTGGCTCAAGTGACATCCCTGAGCAAGCCCAGTGTAAGTGCATGTGGCAGCCCCCTTGTTGGGGGCTCAGCTGGGAGCCCCGGCAGCCTCTTCCCCTTTTCCTCAGACCTGCCGAGTGAGCAGGAAAAGCAAAATTTTGTGGGATTATTGTGAATCTGATGCTGAACCAGCCCGCAGAGCAAAAGCAGCCCCAGTGCCTCTCCCAAAACCACCACTGAGGTCCCCAGGGAGGGCCCCAACCCCAGAGAGAAATCATCAGACAGGAAAAGCTTTTCTTTCTGTCTTTGCCTTCTCCAGGCCCAGACTTGATTTTTCCTTTCAGCAACACAAAGTGCTAGAGAGGCTCAGCAGCCAGAGATCAATTTTCTCTGCTCTTGGCATAATGTGTCTGTGCAGGGGGAAGTGGCTTTTTTCTTTCTCTTGCCACTGTGTTGAGACTTGGTGGGTAACACCAGGGGCAGTGGCAGCTGCATTGCTGGAGGGAGGGTGATGGAACGCATGCCAGCCTTCACCTGGTGCTGTGCTGATGGAGGGTGTCAAAGCTTTTCACTCATGGCCATTGAAGAGAAAAGACATTGCTGGGAACGAAATCTGAGCTCGGTTCAGATATCAGTATCACTCTAAGGCACAGTGCAGGGTGGGACCCTCCACTGCTGCCTCTGCTCCCGGTGTGACATCCCCTCTCATTCATCACAAAGCACTGGCTAATGGAGGATGACTTTCTTTCTGGAGAACATGCAAAAATTTGTCTCCACAGGAATAGCATGCAAAGATCTCATGTTTAAGTGATTGGAACATAGTGGCAACACAAGGTATGAAGACTAAACAAAGGGATTCAAGATATTCTCAATTACGCAGACAAGATAAGGAAAAAATTAAGAGAATTGCAGAATTTCAAGAGGATGGGGAAGAACTTGGCATGGGATTAAATACTAGAGAAAATATTAGAAAAGCAAAAAAGCAGATGAGAAAAGCCTGAGGGGTGAGGCAGATGGACCAGAGCAAGGAGAGCTGCCAGCCCACGGACAAGGACTAACCTAGGGATGAGCCCTGGCACTGTCCCCACAGCATCCCAAGTCCACATCCCCACACTGGAGCTGTCTCCAGGTCTGCTGTGGCACAAGGCAGAGGGAAGAGAATCCTCTCCCTGGCACTGGCATGGCTGGACTTACTCAGGGGCTGCTGACAGTGAGGTGTCCATGGCTGTGGATCAATGAGGCAATGGATCAATGAGGCAGTGGGCCCTTGGCATAAATGGTGGCTCTGTCCGTGCAGGGCTGTTTGTTGGTCCATCTGTGCAGGGATGGGAGGTGGCTGCCTGTCCTGGAGGCTGGGATGGAGGACTAGCCTGGCAGAGCCACACTTTGCTTCCACCAGCCACTGGTTTGATCCTTTCCAGGCTATGCAAATTAGGAAATTCTTTGAAATACCAAAGTGTCACACTGAAATACCAGGCAGCAGCCCCTCACTTCTTAAAGCAGAAATACAGCTGGGGTTTGGATCACCGGCTTTTATCCACAAAATGCTTGAGCAAGTTCATAAACTGCAGAACAAAATACTAAAGACTGCAGACAATTATGGCAGAGACCTCTGGAGTCCTCCCCAGCACAAGGAGCCCCAGTGAAGCTGTCAATGGCTCCCACTGCTTCTGATCCTGGCTGGCAAATATTAATTTTGTTTTTTTTCAAGTTGAGAAATTAACTGTTTTGCAACCCATCTAATTTGAATACTCTAATTAAGCAGTTTTGGCGCTTTTCTCGTCCCAGGACCTTCCCTGGCCAAGCACTTTAACACCTTGGTTCCCGGGCTCCTGGAGCAATCAGCCTCAGAGGTCTGCTGGTTTGGCTCTTTTGGATGACGATGATGGATGCCACATGTTATCCAGGCTGCAGCTCTTCAGGGTGTTATGAAGACCCTTGCTGGTGTCTGGATTGTCTCCAAGCAGCCAGGTGTCCTTTCCAGGAGAGCTGACAGGCTCTAGTGTGGAGGACACACAGCTTTGTACCATCAGCCTCCCTTGACATGGAAGCTGATCAACTGTCTCAGAATGAGCTCGCCGTGTTTCTGCTCTGCAAACAGTTTGTTGGCTGTTGACAAAGGCAGCCTGGGGAGAAGCTCTGCCTGGCTCCTATTGCCCATGGCTCTGCCACTGCACTGCTATGGAAAGCCTTTCCCTCTGGCCTCAGGTTGATCTCCTCCGGAAGCATCTCATCCAAGATGTGCCTCCACCCTCATCAGAGGCACGTGCAATGTGGCCATTTGGGGACGAGTGCCAGGCACAAGCACTCTCTGCTGATGTGTTTGCACATCCTCAGCTGTGGCTGGGGAAAAGAGATGGAAGGGAAAGTGAGTGTTATCAGCATGGGTATCAGGGCCATGCCAGGCAGATGGTCTATGATATTCTGATTTGATATTCCATGATTCTAAATCGAGTAGGACATGCCACCCTGCAGCATTTGGTGACAGCGGCACTGACCACCTGGGAAGTGTATCTCCCACACTCCATGAGTGCTGCTAGAACTCAGGTATTGTGCCATCCACTCCCATCCCAGCCAGGAGTGATGTTCCAGGAAAGGGCCACCAGTATTCCAACAGAAATGTCTCCATGTCACCCACCGAAGGCACTGAGGTCCTGCCACAAAAACAAGGTGCTTGGCTGTCTTTGTGACACTGCCTGTCCCAGGCTTGGGGACAGGACAAGGCAGTGGGTGTTCTGGTCTCAGGTCACCACACAACCTGGCAGCAGCCGCCCAGGGACTCAGCATGCTTTAATGAGCTCAGCACCAGAGCCTGCATGGAGGAATTAATGTTTCAGAATAATACTTGTCACTTTGCTGTGAGGAAATTGTCAAGTGAAAAGCAATTTACTAAAAAAGAGGGAGGAAAGAAATGGTTTTGCTTATTTAAAATCAACATCACATTAAAAGTATTTTCTCAATACCCCATTGGTGTTGAAGTTTACATTTTCTCTCTTGTTCTCACCAATGAGAGTAAAGCAGGGGGGTTCATTCTAATTAATTGTTGGCTGCTTCATTTGGCCAGCAAATTTCATGAGCAAGGCTACACATTTCTGTAGCATTTGAATTGCAAATGCTGCAGGAATATGATTAAAAAAGGAAAACACGTGGAATTCTAAAAGCAAATGTGAACCTTTCTGTAGGTTTAAAATTGCTTTATTTTTATTGATGCCATGAAGATTTTTGCCTTTTCTTTTATACCCCTGTTATACTTGTTGGGGTTTTAGGAGCTCTCCTGGGCTTTTTTTTCTGTTAAAGGAATTTTCCCCCATACATGTTGCTAGGGGAACAAATGGCTGGGTACCTAAGAAAACAAAAGAGGTGCCTATGGGGGTGGGGTGCATCTGGCTACTCTTTTGTTTCACCTGGGTGTGCAGGCAGTCGGTCTCCTGCGCTTGGACAAAGAGAGAGGCTGTTTCGTCGACTGCTTTTCCTTCTGCCGGAGAAAAACCCTGGCATCCCAAGCCCGCCTTCCCTGCCCCGCTGGGAGCCGGGCCGTGGCTGCCCTGCCCCGCCCTTGCTTTGAGCCTTCGCTGCGTTGTAGCCCTGCTCACCCTGCCTGCCCAGACCTCCGGGGGGTTCCCCGTTTGGATACATCTCGTCTGTCCTCCGGGATTTGTGCTCGTCCCTGCCGTTCCAGCCTGCCGTTCCAGCCTGCTGTTCCCGAGGGTCCGGCCGGACACTGGGATCGGCTGCCCAGGGGTTTGTGAAGCCTTTGTTCCATCCCTTCCCGGGATCCCAGGGCACCGGTGCCGCGTGCTCCCCGAGCTTGCTCCGGAGCGCCTCCTGCAGCCGCGGGGGAACCACCGCACCTGCCCTGCTCACCGGGAGCCGCCAGCGCCCCTGCCGGCTGCGAGCGGAACTGCACCCGAGGGGAAAGGGCCTGACAGCCGAGAAGGCTGGGACTGGGTTTGTGATTGTTTGCTGTTACTGCCATAGTTATTGTTGTTTGTTTGACTGGTTATACACGTATGGATATATAATAGTAAAGAACTGTTATTTCTATTTTCCACATCTTTGCCTAAAAGCCCCTTGATTTCAAAATTATAATAACTCGGAGGTAAGGGGAGTCGCATCTGCCATTCCAAGGGGGGCTCCTGCCTTCCTTAGCAGACACCTGTCTTTCAAACCAAGACAATACCTTTTTTACAACTTCTGTATTCCTAGTGCTTTTTGCCTACGTTCTTGGACTTGTTAGTCAAGCTGAGAGCCTAAACATTTTTAGAAACTTCGTAGTTAGGGATCAGTGTGCCCCAGACCCCAAGGTCCTCTCCAGAACACATTCTGTAAACTAAGACAGAACCATCCAGGAGAGGGTTCCTTGGGGAGGGGGGCTCACTCGAGCCTCTCATTGGGGAATTTTTGATAGATATGCCAATTAGTAAAACCTATAATGATATACCAGCTCTTTTGGGGTGGGCATTTTGCAGGGTGCATTTCAGTGCATATGACCTGGACGTGTGCACCTAAGGATCCTTAGAATAAATACCAAGGTAAAATCCCTTTTCCCCTTCTAACCGTGTATGAGTCTTGATTTTAAGACCAGGAAAAGGCATCATTACAAATCTTAAAAATATATCTTGACAGAGTGTTTAATCTTCTTTTCATTTGGAGTTTAAAGCAACAGGTTTGGTTATGCATTCACTGTTGCCTTCTGGCTTTTTAGCCTTAAGGAGGTGCATTTTCAGTTTTACTCTACTATTGACTAGAAACTTTAAAATATGTACGTATATGTATTTCTAGGAAGAGGCTGTCCCATGTGTTGGTGATTTAACAAAGGCAAATCTGAGAACAGCCCCATCCCCACAGCTTTGCAGAAATTCGTGGAAGCTGGTACCCAAGGAGAGGGTGCTGTGCTGGCATCATGTTGGGTGTGTGGAGGACAGGCCACTTTTTGGGAGCCACAGAGCTGCAGCTTGGCATGAGCCCAACACAGACCTGGTGAGCAATAGCCGGAGGTGCTTCCCAGGCACTGCAGAAAAGATTACAGCAGTTCGGACTGTGAAGGGCAACGAGAAGAGAGCTCAACATCTGGAGAAAATAGAAAGATAAATGACCCAGGAAACCACATTTCTGGCTTCACCACCACTAGCTTGCTCACACAGAGTGGTGACTCATCACCACGCAGAGACCCAGACATCCGCTTGGATGCTGATCCTGTAGGCAAGAGATGCAGCATCAGAGGGGATAACCAGGAGAGAGGGCTGGTGGGGAGGCAAGGGGCTGCAGGCAATGAGTGTGGCAGGGTGTAACAACAACATCTTCCACTGTGGTGCTGCTCAGTGCCTGGGCCAAGCTCTTCTAAATCGCTGGTGATCTGGTACCATGTCTGGGAGCCAAAGAGAGATGCTTCTCCTCCCAGAAATCCCAATAGCCCCCTTGTTGTATCAATTATATTTCAGTGCAGCCCTACTTCTGCTTCAGAATCGGTAATTGCTTTGGAAAATGTTGTTTACCTCTTTTGAAGCACCATCATCCTTTTTGTTGCTACTAAAGTAATGGCTAAAAGCTGAGGGATGGCAGAAAACCAGAAATTTCTGAGAAAGGTCCTCAGGATTTGCCTCTGAGTCATCTCTATATTGGCAGGAAAAGCTGGCAAAAAAGAAAAGTATCTCTGCAGGTTCTGAAACAGCCCCAGAATTAGGAGTCTGGGCCAGGTGGACACATCCAACCCCTAGGACACATTTCACTGGAACCTGAGGGGGCTGAGATCAAAAGCTGTCATTGCAGTTATGTGACTGGTGTGACATGACCTCTTTGAACGAGCTGCATGTGAGAGCAGCCCCCAGTGCTCCAGTAGCCATTCAAGCCCCGAGGTGATCCCTACTCTGCAGCTTCCATGCTGAACACCATAAGGCACAATAAGTGGATTAGCAAAACCTCTGGAAGAGGGAAAGAAGAAATAACACTAGGTCCTAGACTGGTTTTGCATGTATTTACGCAAATGATGCCCCCAGCTAGACGGTAACTGAGGTGAAATCTGGGCTATCCCTGCTGGCCTGGCTCAGCAGCCTGCTGCAGGCTTCCTGGAAGAGGAGAGCCTGGGTTGTAGCTTGGGCAGACACAGGGAATCAGAGCCAATCAATGCTGGCAGTGGAGACAGCCCACAAGAGGCAGTGGTGGCCATGCAGCGTCCACACTGTGGCTGCAGTGGGGAGGCTTTGGCTGCTGGGGGGTAGTGCAGTCCCACCCTGGCATCCAAAGGACATGTTCCAGACTCCTCACTCCATCCATGGCTTGGAGATGCTCCTGTCACCTCTCGGGGTACTGCTCCCAGTCCTGCCTCCTTGCTGGGCACAGGCAGGATTCATCTCTCACATTGGTGAGATGGGGACTGCAATTATTCCTGGCCCTTGCTTGTGCCATCTGTTTGTTCTCTGAACATCCCTGCAGGATCTGTGTCTTAGCAGGTTAATTTAATAAGAGCCTGCTTTATTGTTGCTGGCTGCAGGCAGAGCATAGAGCAGCTGAGTCCATCAACAGCACAGAGCTGCTCTGGCAGCAATCGAATCCTGCCCGGATGTTCATTTGGGAAGATTGTTTTGCTGAGAAAGGGCAAACCCTCCCGAGGCAGCACCGAGGGCTGAGCCTTGCTCCTTTCTCCGTAGCAGAAGATATGGAGAAAGTGGCAGTAGAGATTAAATCAGGCCTTTGACCTGGGTTGTGCCACACCTCACCGGGAGGAGATGGTGATAGCGAGGGAGTGGCAGAGGTGGTATTGGCAGGAGGTACCCTGCATGTCTGACTCGGGACTTGGCCATTTATGGCAGAAGCAGCTCTTCCCATCCAGAGTTTCAAAACCTTTTACATCACCAGCTATTTTTGTGGCTCAGGATATGTGGTTAGGCACAAGGCAGTGAAAGAGCTGTGCAAACTGTTAATGAAGGGAATGACTTGTCTTAAGGATAATGAACAACCTGGTGCACTTCGAGATCGGCCTTTTTTTCAGCTGTAGACATCTATGCCCAGGTATAAAGTGCTGTGAGTTGGGAAATAAATCTTGGGAATCCAAATCAATACTGCAGGAGGGAAAAAAAATCCAGTTTCCCAATTCTGTGTCCACCTGCTTAGGCTTCCCCTCAGCCCAAGAGTGAGGCATTGCTGGTTAAAGTCAATTGCACAAAAATACATTTGGCTTTTCTCCCGCTGTGCTTTGTTCCCTTCCTCTCCCGCAGTCATTCCTCCACCGATCACAAACATATGGATCAGCAGTGCCACAAAGCCATGCACATAATGAACCTAAGTGACCGTGTAATCTTATTATTGTCACCCTCATCCTCCCTTGCCCCTTTTCTCCCTCCCCCCGTTTGTCACTGTCACCATTGTGTCATTGTTAAAATTAGATGGGAAGCTCCTCTGGGAGCAGCTGTGGCTTTCCTTTATCCTGAGCACCCTGAGTGCCTTAAGGTACTTTGCAACAACTCGTGATTTCTAATGGGGTTAAAGTAGGAGGCAGCCTGTTTTAATGCTCACCTTTTTTACGTTTTTGAGCTGATTCACCAGCCACATGAAAATCTTCCATCCAAGCACGTCTGCCTCCTGCCAGCAATTCACTTGACAACACAATTCTGCAGGCAACGGCAAAGGAAGGAGAGGGCTTTTTACTTACATGTAATAAAGAAGAGTGAATCAAATTTGGTGTAACTTAAGTAAGATTTGTTCTGGAGGATAAAAGTCCTCACTGACCTTTTCCCATAATGGACATGTTCTCTTTATGGAAAGAAAGCGAATAAAATAAGGCTGTTTGTGAAAACAGCCACAAGCAGAGTCACCTTCTCAGTACCTTTGGATGGTTTCAGCCTGGACCAGGCACCTCTCTAGGGCTGCTGGAAGCCCAGGATGGACACAACGTGGCAGCTGTGTCTTCCTTGGACTTGCAATCAAACAGGTGATGCAGAGGGTAAAGGGACAAATCCAGCATCTCACACGTGTCTGCTGAAATTCTGCAGGCCTCAGGGAGCAGCAGAAACAAATTTGGTTTTATTGGAGGGCAGCTTCCCCTACGGGTGGGAATCATCGAGTTGGGTCTGAAGTGACTGGGGGATTTTATTTTAGATAGAAAAGAGACGTTGATTCTTTTTAGTTACTTCCTCTTAACAACGCGGGAGTTCCATTGACGAGGGAAGCGCCGGGGCCAATTCCCGAAGCGGCCGGGAATGGCCCTGGTGCTGTGCTGACACCTGCTGTCAGCCGCGCCGCGGGAGCCCCGACGCCGCCAAGCGCAGCATCCGGAGTTTAGCTGGGAAGACTCGTGCCGGTTCTGGGAGGATTTCCATGGAGAGGGCTCCGACGGAAACGGAAGAAAGCGCGTGGCAGCCGAGCAGTGAGGCTTGTGGCAGCTGTGGAGGTGAAAAGACACGGGACAAATCTTGCAGGTAGAGGTAACAACTTTCACAGAATCACAGAGTGGTTTGGGTTGGAAAGAACCTTAAAGATGATCTCGTTTCACCCCCCTGCCATGGGCAGGGACACCTTCCAGTATCCCAGGTTGCTCCAAGCCCTGTCCAGCCTGGTCTTGGACACTTCCAGGGATGGGGCAGCCACAGCTTTGCTGGGCAGCCTGTGCCAGGGCCTCACCACTCTTACAGTAAAGATTTTTTTTCTTAATATCTAATCTTAACCTACACTCTTTCAGTCTGAACCCATTCCCCCTTTCCTGTCACTACATTTGTAAACAGTCCCTCTCTGTCTTTCCGGTAAATTCCCTTCAGGCACCGGAAGGGGCAGTTAGGTCACCCCAAAGCTTTCTCATCTCCAGGCTGAACAATCCCAATTCTCTCAGGATTTACTCATATAAATGGATGGGTGCGCCATCCCTCTGATGAACTTGGTGACCCTCTTTGTCACCAGCCCAGCGGGCTTCCAGGGATGAAGAACCGTGGTACCGGTGTCACAGCCCGCGTCCCCTCTCCCGCGGGTCTCTTGCCGGCAGGGAGCTCAGAGGAGTTTAAGGAGTTCGAGCTATCGAGTGCTGAGCAGGAGCTCGTGGAGGGACAACACGCCTCTCACAGAACCGCCCTTGAAGGGACTGCGGGCGCGACTGCCATGTTAAGGCCGCCATATTGGGGGGCCGGGTAGGGACAGTGCCTCGGTGCCTCACGCAAATCTGTCCCCCATCACAGTGCGGGTGCCTCGGTGTCACATTCCAACCTGCCCCCCCCGGGCGCAGTTCGGGCGTGCCGTGACGCAGGACACCGGAAGTGAGCGGGCGGCGACGGGGCGGGGCCGCCTCCGGTGCCTCAGCAAAACCCTTCCGGGTGGGGGGTGGCCCTGGCGGGCGGGTCCCGCGGCCGAGGCGGTGATGGCGAGAGCGCGGCGGTGAAGGAGGGCACTGGGGCTGGGGCCGCGCCGGGTACTGACGGGGCTCTCCCTCCCCCCAGGACGGCGCAGGAGCAGCGTGGCCTTGCCCTTTTCCTGAGGCGGGCCGGGGCTATGCGAGGGCCGCGGTGCTGCCTTCCCTAGGCCCGGGCCCGGCGGGGAAAGGCGAGCAGGGCCTGATGCGGGAGTACAAGGTGGTGGTGCTGGGCAGCGGGGGGGTGGGGAAGTCCGCCCTGACGGTGCAGTTCGTCACCGGGACCTTCATCGAGAAGTACGACCCCACCATCGAGGACTTCTACCGCAAGGAGATTGAGGTGGACTCGTCCCCCTCGGTGCTGGAGATCCTGGACACGGCGGGCACTGAGCAGTTCGCCTCCATGCGCGACCTCTACATCAAGAACGGGCAGGGATTCATCCTCGTCTACAGCCTGGTCAACCAGCAGTCCTTCCAGGTAACCTCGCCTGATGTCCCGTCCTCGGAGGGAGCCGTCCCTGCCCCCGGGAAGGCTCTGGGCCGAGGAGGAAGTTTTAGGGGTAGCCCACGTGTGCGTAGAAGCGCTTTATCTCCGAGGGGCCAAAAGTGTAAATGCCCACTTTGAAAGCGCATTTACCAGCCTTGTTTCTTGATGGAAAACTGCTTGCTTTGCAGGTACTTATCAGGGTGCCACCATTGTTAAATCCCACGCAGTGCTGGAGAACAATGACTAGCTCCCACTTCCCCAACAGAAATCTCTTGGCAATCCCCTTTTGTGAAGAAATCACTCGATATTAGAATCAAGACTTCCCCTTCCAATCCCCTCTCCTTCCTAAAAGGCATGTTTTTCCAGTTGCTCTTGAAGAGAGTCTCATTGTTCTGGAGTTGTGACTTGTTAAGTGAGCTGTTATTTTCTGCTCCCTCCCCCCAAATATATTCCTGTCCAGCATGAGCTCGATGCTCTCACAGCATAGATGGAGTACTGGAGAGGAGAACCAGCTGTATGTGATAATTTGTGGATCTGGATTTGATTTCTATTATTAAAACTCTCCAAAAAAATGGAAATATCTCAGCCGGTTACTGGTCTAAGCTGCCTGTAGAAACGGGGCTTTGTTTTTGGGCAGTAAGTGAGTTTAGCAGCGCTCTATGCAGTGCAGGGTTTTGCAACTCCTGCCTTGGCTTGGGCTGCCGAGCTGGGTGTGCTCCAGCTGCTTGGCAAGACCTTGCACACCCCCAGTTTGCTTCTGCTGAAGGCTAAACCTTATCTTAGCAGAGGCCTCGAAACAGCCCTGTGCAAGCTGAAGACATGCTTATCTCTGGAAAACAACAGTGACATTGGGATGCTTCTGCTCTCATTTTCACTGATTTTTGGGTTCCAGTGAGCCCGCATTATTTGAGGAATGGATGTACAATAATCCACCTTGTTAATATTTAATTATTTCTGTCTGTCTGTAGTGTGTTTGCTCGGAAGGCTGTAGGTGTAAACCACTCTGCAGTTCTTTACACAGTGGTAACTTCAAACGCTGGGATTGCTTTGTCTCAGTACTGTGCAAGAATCTGTAGTACTGATAATAACTTAAAACACTCGGGGCAGAGGAGGCTGACTCAGTCTTTCAAGTGTAAACTCCCCATGTCGGCTCAAACTTGAATAAATGCATCTCTAGGTAATAAAATCTCTTTAGAGCATCTAATTTGGTTACTTACATGTGATTAAATGTGTTCACAATGAATTATTCTAAGCATTGCAGGACTGAGAAGGCTTTATTTAAATTTATGGCTTTCTCAAGCTGTAAACTAAGCACAAACTTCCTAAATGGTTGTGTAATGGCATGCCCCTGCTAGGGTTACAGGTCCTTAGAGTTGAGACAACTTCTTCAGAAAGCTGCAGCTAGCCTTCAGAGCAGTGATACTGTGTCCTCCTGTGGCTGAACTGACTGTCACTTTCTGTTTGTATATGCACATAAATTCTATAAAATGTGCATGTATTTATATAAAAGAAAAAGTAACTTAGTGATAGGTAGTAGATTTTCTCTGAATTCTAGATCTGTGTGACTATGAGTTTAAGAAGTCTTCCCATGTATTTTTAATGTTCAGTTGCACGTGAGGGTTATTAAAATGTGTTTCTGTAGTGGTTCTATAGCAATTCCATGTGATTCCTTACATGTACTAACCAGCTGGATTGTTTGATCAGGACATCAAGCCGATGAGGGACCAGATTGTCCGGGTGAAGAGATACGAGAAAGTTCCTCTGATCCTAGTGGGGAATAAAGTGGATCTGGAGTCAGAGAGGGAGGTCTTATCTGCAGAAGGCAGAGCCCTGGCTCAGGAGTGGGGCTGTCCCTTCATGGAGACGTCAGCCAAGAGCAAAACAATGGTGGATGAACTGTTTGCTGAGATCGTCAGGCAAATGAACTATGCCTCCCTGCCTGAAAAACAAGATCAATGTTGTACAACTTGCATCATCCAGTGAGAGAAATTAAGAAAAACCTCAACCACGGCCATACAGAGCAGGTTGGTGGAACAGTCATAACTAACTGAGGTGCCCAAACACGGTGTTTAAATACAAGATAAAGGGACAGGGAGTCTGAAATGAGGCAGTCTAACCTGGAGGCAGCCTTCCTCCAAAAGAGATGGGAGCTTGTGCACGTGGTTGAGTCAAATGGACTTCTTGTGTTACCTCAGTAGGATTAGTCAGGGAATGCTGCATTTGCATGCAGTAATTTTACAATGACACAAAGTGAATGATGTTATCTGCACCTATTTTGACTGTCAGTGCTGTATTTGATGCTACGTTATTCTGAATAATGCTTTGTGATGTTGCAGTGGGTTTATTCTTGTAGCTGGTATCTGAATTATTTTCAAGTAATGGGAGCTACCTTGGAGTTCAATGGGATTATTGTTACCAAATTTCCCAGTAGTTGTTCTGAGAAGACTTTGAGCTTGTTTAAAAGAAATAAAATTCTGTGGTACAGAAACTGACTGTACTTAGAGTACCCTTCTGCCTTATCAGTGGAATAAGTTTCTTTTGCAAGAGAACCACCCTGAGAGGTGAGAAGTGGCTCGAAGCCCATATGTAATAGTCAAGGGCGTGCACAAAGTGCTCTTCATCTCAAATCTCCAGAGCAGAGAACTGTAAAATGGCTTCCCAATGCACAACTCTCCTTTCCCAGTGACTCATAAGAGGTGTGATGAGAGTGCAGTGTTCAGAGGGCCCTTTGTAAAGCTTCCCCTGTGTCAGGTGTTGCTTTGATTTTTATTTTTTTCCTCCAGGACAACTGTCGTTGGCCTTTCACACATGTGGTCCTTTTACACGTCTTTTTCACCTGACTGTGAATGGGTCTGTTCCTCTCCGATGTGCATTCCCATGAGGTGGTTCTGGACCTCCCCCCCCACACTCTTGTTTCCCCTGTAGCTGTTGCAGGTCTTGTTTCACCGCTGTCTCGAATCCACGTTACTTCAAAGCACCATTGGTGTGCTCTGTATGCAGCCAGCTGGTCCCTCAGACCTCCAGTTGTCTGTTGGACCTGTCTTTGCAAACAACTCGTTATGATCTCCAAGGGCAAGTGCGGGAATGAGGGAGGACGTGGAAATTCAGGGGAAGGAACTGCCCCTCCTGACAGCTGCACTACCTGAGGCTCAGACTCCCACTGCCATGTTAGTAACTTGCTTAACTCAAAAGAGCTTTTTGTATCTGAGTGACAAGAGGGAAAATAGGTTATTACTGGAAGCTTTGGACCATGTATCCTCTTTAATCTTGAGTGCCAGGTCAGAGAGTGAAGTCTCAAAGCTTGTCTTTGAGATTGTTATCAAGTGCTTTGTAAATATAAAATTGTAGGTGCTCATGGCCCTAGCATTGTCATGCTAGAGATAATACATGATGTTTTTATCTCCAGTTCTGTGAAATTAGGAAGGGCTGCTGTCACTGTGTAAGAGGTGTGTGTAAGTTTGAGATTTGCTTGTTGAAAGGTGAGTGAACTTGTTTTGGAGCAGAGAAAAATACCCAAGTCTTTTATGTTAATCACACCTGCAGAATCTTTAGAGGTCTAGGAAGAAATGAATCTAAGAAATTACTGCCTTTTTTAAAAAAATTGAGTGCTGCAGGGGTAATATTCTGAGTTGTGTATAGTAATGCAATGTTGCAGCTATTTCTGAGGCAGCTTCACAGACAAGATTATGTGGACTAGAAGTATCATGCCAAAGGGTATGGCAATCCCCTGGATTACTAATGGTTCATCCTGTGCTGGTTCCTGTCTTAAACTCTGACACAATCAGGCCTTTCATCCTTGAAATTTATAGTTCTGGAATTGATTGCTTCTAAGGGAGGCTTTGTAACCTCTCTGCTTCTGGATTGAGCGCTAAGTAGCACATTTAATCTTAAAGGTGAAATTGAAGTAGGGGCAGGGCCACATGTTATTCCTTTGAATGACAACTTGTGTGTAGATTTGGTGGGTTTCCTAAACATGTTCTTACTTTAGAAGAAACAGCTGTATTCTTATGTCTTTGTGAGCTCTTGAGACAGAGGATCCTAAGCTTTTGTGATATAGATTTCCTCTCCTTCCTTCTGCCTGGCTTAGACAACCACCCCAAGCCTTTAGCAGCAAACTGCTTCCTTGCTTCTGGGGAATGCTCTCTCTGCCCAATATAGCCTCATCACCTGTGCCAAACAAGTTGTTCCTTCCTGAACCATTTCCTATTCAGTTCTCACCATGTCTGGAACTTTTATTACTCATTCTGGCTTTTCAGTCTTCATGCTCTGTATATTTCATTTCAGCCTAACACTTTTGGGGTATTTTCCTCTTCCTGGCTCCCATTCTATCCTTGTTTTTTGATTGAGTAGATGTAGGATCTCATTAACTTTATCATATGCCTTTGCTGCTTGATAATTTCTGTCTGATGTGCTCTGGTAGGAGAGATGCTGATGGTGTCTTGTGATAGCTCTAATCAGCTTTGTAATCCTGCTTATCTGTGATCCAGGAAACAATTGCTGCTTGTCAGACCTCTGCTTTAGGAGTGACCCCTCCTAGGTAAATTGAAGCTGAGGAAGTAGAACCAGGTGTCTGAAAATCTGTGTGTAGGAAGTGGGCTTGAACTACAACTGTGTCCTGGAATAATCATCATCATCTCTGTGTTCTGTAACCAGGTTGTGTCCAGGAGGAGTCTTAGGTGTGTCAGTTCAGAGAGCAGTTCATACAACCGTTTGTGTCCCTGCAGTTCTGATGCAGAAACCCATGGGAGGGGTGGGGGTGGATTTTTTGCTGGGCCTGGGTTTGCCTGAGGCTGTTCCAGTGTCAGTTTTAAATCACAGGTATCATTTAACCTCTTTCTGGTGCTGATTCCTTGGCCTGTCTGTCAGCTATGGTGTGTAGGTTCTTTCGTGTTTTTGAGGAACATTTGCTAAACTGCTGTTCCAGTCAGCTGCCTTGGGTGAGATGAAGGATGGAACATAACTGCATAGTCAGGATAACCCGTAGTTCCTTTTAAAAACGTGTGTTGTTCTCACATCCTGCTTCCCACCTCCCCTTTCCTGTTTCTGCAGTGGTCTTCTGTTGTTTTGTTCTTGCATTCAGAGATAGGAGAATTCCAGGACCTGCTTTGTGTTCCTTGCTCCAGTATTTCTCTTGGATTTTCAGTATGACACTGTTTTGTATTTTGACTCTTTAAAATATGGTATCTGGTACAGTGCTCGTGCACTGAAGTCTTTCTGATATTAATAGGATTTGTAACACCTTAATGTTGGTATGAAAGACTGATGCTGGTTAGTGATTTCTGTCCCCTGTGTTCATGAGTAACTGTTATTAGCAAGGCTGAAGGAAGAGTATTCCTCTCTAGGAATAAGAACGGAAAGTGTACTCTCTTCTGGTTTATGTGGCTGTGCAACACAGACACATTTATTGTACTATGTTGTTGAACTTCCCCATCTCTTCTGCCTGCTTACAGAAGAGACCAGAGAGTGCTAAAAAATACCACAGGCAGATGAAGCCAGATAAGGTACCATATAATGTTAATTGTAGTAACTAAACACAACTTAAATGGAAAGATGACAAATCTGAATTGTGGTGTCCCTAACCTGCAAATACAAGGATGTTGAAGGGCATGTAGAGGAAAATACCGTAACTTTTTTTTACTGTTCTTACTATTCCCAGCAATTCTTTGCTGACCACATTATTGAATGCCAGGCTTAGATGAAGTTTTTGGGGTGGATCTCACTCTGGTAGGATGAGGAGCTGCACTGTAAATGGTGCCTCTTCTGTGTGCTAAGGAAAGATAAAACATGTATTAAGCAAGTCTAATCCATCCCCATTAGAAGCTAAATGTTGGTTTGCTGCTTTTGACAGCAGAGGGACCCTCTCTGTCTAAAACTTTTGGACCAGCAACAGTGTGTGAGGTGGGAGTGATGTCACCAGACTGGGAGAGAATTGCTGTTAGTTGGAAAACATACAAACAAGCAAAAAAAACCTGGCTGTTGGCTCCTGTCAGGGCAGGAGTGCTGCTCCTGAATGTTAGGCAAGAAGGAGAACCCTGGCTATGTCAGAGCACTCTGTCGTGACAAACTGTTAACTTAGGGCAAATCAACAGCTGAAAAGAAATGGTGCAGTGGGAAACATAAGGTCCCGAGTTGTTTGGAGAAATCACTTCAAGAATTGAGAAGGCTCCTCAAAATCCCTGAAATGCCATGGATCAAGCTAGAGTGAAGTACATGCACTTGCAGTGACAATTTTCTACAGACTTTGAGCTTTGCCTGAGACTTTTAGGATATCTCTGCAGATAAATCGTGGGAGCTACAAGCAAGTTATCTGAAATGCAAAGATGTTTTGGTCACATTGGTAACGTGTTGGTGTGCTTGATTGAGGATGGTGGTGTACAGCTCTGTTCCTGCTGAGGCTATCTGAATGCTAAGGGGCTTTTTTAGGAGTTGTTTAGAGGATCTGATAGCTGAGAACTCAGATGTCAAAACTGAGTTAGTTGGCTCATTTGCCTATTCCCAGAACTTGTGCTAAAGGCCATTGCTGTATGTTACTGGGTGTTACACATACACTGGGTCCTGCATTGGTGCATCTGTATAAGAGAACTTAAATTTCCTGGCATTTTCAGATCTTTAGATGCAATTTCATGTCCCACAGCAGCAGCTGTTACAAAGTTAATAGCAGTAGGTTGTTACCTGCTTGCCTCTTGTGTTACCAGAGTTAGTGGAGAATTTGGGAATGCTGCTGTAGAAAACAGTGCTTTGGAGCTCAGGATGGAAAACTGGCTGTTCCAGGCAGGGGAGAAGCCGTGTTCATTTTGAATGTGTATTGAATATGGCTTTCATTAGTGTTTTTTGTTTGTTTGTTTTGTTTTGTTTTGTTTTAATTGCAGATAAAACTCAGAGGAAACTTGCACAGATGCTGCTTTGGAGAACTTTCAGCCCAGGTTGCAGAGCTGAGCCTTGGTAAACCTGTCTCTATCACAGCACATTGCCATACATCTAAGTGCATAAGGTTGGTGGTCTCCAGGATCCACACACCTTAATCAGAATGCTTAGCATGTTTACCATAAGTTTTAAAATCTGTCGTTTATCTATCAGTCATTTTATAGCTTTCTAGGTTCATATAATGGCTAATATGCAAAAGTTCATTTTTAATATTTTAATTGATTTCTTTAATCAATTTCTGAACTTGTATTTATTAAATACTTAAACTCAGTATTACCTACTCAATGCCTTTTGAAAGAAGAGAGTTTTAATGGAGAATAAATTGAGCCTTAAACAAATGGTTACTTCTGTATATTACCTCGCATCAGTGCTTATTTCTATTTGCAAGGTTTTCTCTACAATGTAGTTGGTCATTTGAGACTTTTTGTTTACGTGTGACAGTGTCATGAAAAGATACTGAAGGCACCTCTGTTGTATGGATGTAGTATCCCTTTTCTTGGCAAATGCAGCTGTGACAATGTGTTTGTAACCAGTCTGATTTGACAGTTTGGAATAAGATGTAAAGTCTCAGCTGATGTTTCTCACAGTCTCGGGTTTCTTAATCAAAAATGACAATTGTAGCATTGAAAAATGGCAGCACACTTTTCCTTCTACTGAATTTCTAAACTTGCTTGTTTACAAATAGCTTCTCTATGCCTTTGAAAAGGGATAATGTATCCTTCAAAATGGGCTCTATGCCTACCTGTCAGCTCAGCTTTGCCTGGCGCAGTAAGAGACATCTAGTAGACCTCTGCAGATGAAAATCTAATGCAAATAAGATCACTTTACATTTTATAGTTCTAATATTTGTCTTTCTGAATAATATTTTAAAGCAATATTTGTTAAAGTTTTTCTTGCACTGTCACAAGTTGCTTTTTAGTTTTTTTTTTTCCCCAATGAGCAAGGTTAATATTAGAGACAAGTTGGTGTAACAAGGGGAGAAGCACCAGGTTTCAGTGATACTAACTGCAAGTGTGCTTTAAACAGCCATTGCCTTCCTTATTGTTTACCTGATCAACATTTTCTCTGAATACTTGAAAATTTTGACAATAACACAGGTATAAAGAGCAGAATGAAAATGTACAAAGAACAGACGAAATCTTTTTGTTCACTTTTATTAATGTGTTGCATACATGAGAGCTTTTTCTAGCAGTGGTTTAAAATGTGTATTTTTTTTTTGCAGAAATTTAATAACTGCAGCTCACCTACTGCACCAAAGTTCTAGGTTTTTAGGAGCCCAGCTTTAGTCATTTGAACATGCTTCTAGAAATGTACATTCTTTCCCTGTAATAGCTAAATATCGATGAGAAAAGCTCCAGTAAAAGCAGTGATGGATATATGAGGTTAAAACTCAAAAATTGTATTGTGGATGATGGCATTTAAAACAATAAAAGATCACCGGTACAGTATCTCAATATTAATGTGGATTTTTGGTAATAATGCAGGCTGACTTTACAATATTAGCAGAAATAAAGATTCTGTGTCTACATTCAGTGTTGAATTTGAATCCTGAAAAGAGGAGGACACCAGGATTTCTGCCTGGTTATTGAAACACCTGATTTTTTTCTGTGGGGTTACTTGAATTTTTTTTCCTGTTTGTACAAACTTTATAAACAGGCTAAGGCTAATACTTAGGTTTGCACTTTAATATCAGAACTAAACCAAACCTTGTATTCAAAGTAGATTTTTTTTTTAAAGTGATGGTTGTTGATCTTTTTTGTAGGTTGTAAGGAAGTAATAGGATATGAAAGTAATTCATAAAGATTCTAGTTTTCCTTTGTCTAAGAAGGAAAAATTTGGTTGATATTGATCAGTGGTTCATTCCTAGGGGTAGTTTTCAAAGCAGTGTTCATTTTCATTGACCTCAGCAAAAAAAAAAAAAGGAAAAAAAGAAAAAAACAAAGAAACAAAAACAAAACAAAACAACCAAAAAACCCCCAAAACAAAACAAAAAACAAACCTTAAACTTGAACTAGCTTAGAGTGACAGGACTGGGAAAATGAGAGATGGTTTCATCAGCACACTTTGGGGGGGAAAAGGGACCAAAAGTTTATTTAGGCTTCCTCAATAGTTTGCATGTGAAGTTGCTCATTAGAGTAAAAGGCTAATAATAAATGCAATATGTATTGTCTTTACTATGGCATCTGTTTAGGAGTTGTTCAAATCACTGCAGTAGGGCTCTACAAATAAAAATGTAACCTAACATCTTGTATCTTAATGTACTGTATCTTTATCAGTCATAGGTGAAATCCTGAATAACAAGTGCAAAAATGGAACAATTACCTATAATGCTTTGTAAAAAGATTTTTCCAGTAGAATTCATTCTTGTCATTTTGTAAGACAACCCTACAGTCCACCTGTTTGTAACTTTTTTAATAAAATAGATACCTGTATTACCAAACCAGGGTGAGTAGTCTGTGTTCAGTTTCTTCTGGAATGGGCTGAGCTGACAACCTGCTGCTGCTTTTTGTTTCATGGGTTGTTTTTGAGGTCCTGGTTATTCTAAATGCAGTAACCGCATCTGAATTGTCTTGACTGAGTCCTCGTGTGGGGGAATAGGGTGTACAGCTCACAGTTTTGGGTGCTCTGAGGAGAGAGAAGGTGGGAGCATCATTTTCCTGTGCAAAGCAGGCACTCCCTGAGCTGGGGGCCAGTTCAGAGCAGCCTCCTCACAGGCTAGTGTGATCGAGCTTTGTTCAAAAGAAATCTGTGTTTGTCTTGTGCAAGTCTTTAACGTTCTTGTTTTCATACAGGCTTTATGTGTGTGAAGATGGCCACAAGTCCTGACATCACCTTGCAGTGTCTGTAGCTGCCCTCCAGCCAGAGCTGACGTCTTTCCACCACCCTGGCGGAATGAATGCTCCTGGAGCTCTGCTACAGGAGAGGCACAAGATTTTTCCAGAAAATCAAAGTGCCCAAAGCTATTTGATAACAATTATCTTAAATGTTCAGTAAAAGCCCTGAATTTGCCAAGTCAATGGTTGTCATCTGGGCCCTGTAACAAAAAGTGCATGTTCCTCAGGACATACAGTCTTGGCACTCACCTTTAGTACTGCATTTGTAACTAAAGCTGTGCATTGATGTAAAATGTGATTTCAATCTAAGAAAAACTTGATAACTTGGTACCTTCAGTTCTCAGTGATGTGCAAACAGGCAAAAACCATGTAGCCTGCTCACCACCCCTCTGTTGCCGTGGCTAAGTCCACTTTACACCCCTCAAGTTGCCTTAAAAGTGGTCTCTCCTTACGACACTGTGCCGGAAAGTTCTCCCTTTGTCTAGATTCTGCTGGTCGCTGGCCCTCTCCCCCCTCCCATCCCTTTTCCCATTGGCCCTTGTTATGTCATTCAACCTTGCCTCTGCCCCCCAGCCCTCAGACTATTGTTTTTGGATGCTCTGCCTGCCTTTGGGAGTTTTCGGGATAAAACTGGCGCGGGCTTTTGGTTGTTGTTCTTTCTTGCCTCTGGTCCCTTTGGGGTGTTGCCATTAAACGCCTCAGAATTGCATGCAGAGAACCCCTTTCGCCTCTTTGTCTCCGGTTCGTGCATAGATTGTCTGTGTGAGCGGCTGTTCACAACCACCTGCGAAGCTGATATTGTATGCACGCGTAGGTACTAGCAGAGTGCCGCGTAAGCGGTCCATGGGAGACCCAGTAGGGTCAAACGCGGTATCGATCCACCGAAGCTCTCAGTTCTTTACCCCTCCTCCAGCTGAAACAGCATTAGCCTTATCTTGTAGGTATGTTTCTGTGCTGTTTCTTCTTCCTCCTCACACTTCCTTTGCTGAAATGAGAAGTAGTTTCCATCTTGAGAGGAAAATGATAGAGAAGAGCAGAGTGCTCTTCTAAGTGATTTTGGGTGAAATGTCTGCTTCCCTAACCTAGCTGAGAGGTGAGGGTGAAGCATACCCTGTTCTCATTAGTGTCACTGAGGGTGGGAGCTGACACTTCAGGACTAGTCTGCTTTGAGATGTAACTATCGGGTTCATTGCTGTCTGAGTCTGATTTCTCATGTGGTTTAGAAGAAGTCAGAATGCAGCAGTAATACTCCCAATTCCTTTTGGCCCTCAGTATAACTAAGAAAGCTGCTTCCTGTTTCCACTTGGAGGTTGGGAAGTGATTCGAGTACAGCTGTTAAGCCCCTGAGACTTAGACCACTGTTTTGTTTCCAGGTGACAGTGTAATAATACAGGCTCGGTTGGGGATTTTGAGGAAGGACATAAGATTCATATTCAAGGCTATTATCTTTCAAAAGTCTTGGTGCTGAGAGTAAAATCGATTGCTGCTTCACAGACTTGTGTAGCATCCTTTGTTAAATAGGTGTGGAAATGTCACGTTGCTTTGTCTGGTTTTGGGGCTGTTTATGTAGTGTTTCGTGGCAGCTTTTTCTTTGGTGTACCAGTTCTTGCTATACAGGTGCCTGCAGAAATCTCCCAGTGTCGTGCTTCCCCTGTACAGCCAGAGGACAGGGATGTCCCCCCAGAGCCATCAGAGAGCAGGAGGCAGTTGCAGCACAGGCGAGAGGCCTGTCCCCACCCTGCCTCCCCACCCAGCACGGGGATGTAGCTGTGTCACTGCCTGGGGCAGAGCTGGGCTCTGCAGACTGACTGGGTGTGCTGGGGTACAACTCACAGCCACAGAAAACCCCACAGCGAGGACAGAGACCCTGCCGGAGTGGAGGGTGAACCACCGGCTACACCTCATGTGGAGCTGCATGCTGGCCATCTGCCCCAGGAGGCTGGGCTGTCATTACAGTGTGAAACTAGGTGGAAGTGTCTAGTCTTAATTAAAATGAGATACGAGTTCCAAAGCAATACGTGTTGACCTGTGTGAGTTATCTGTGCTCGAAAGCCAGCAGCCCGGGTTGCTGGGTTTGCTGGTAGTTGCTGGGGTTGGGTGAGTCACCGCTCGCTCTCTGGCTGAAGTGCGAACAGCTCCTAGAGCTGCGGGCAGGCTCTGTCAGGAGATGACGTGGCCCGATGTTCTGCGCTCTGAAAGTGAAATAATGTGGGTTTCGGGTTTTTTATGTAGCCGCTTTTATCTCTGTCTGGTCAATACAGCTGCGAGGAGCAGAGAAGAAGGACTCTGAGTTGTAAAACAGCACAGCGTTTAATTCAGAGGTGATGTCCCACTGGTAGTAGTTTGTTGGTGCTGCCAAGGGCAGCATTGAGCTTGGCTGGCAGTAACAGTGCTGATTGCAGGATTGTAAGGGATGAAATTTGTTCTCTGTGGAAACAGTGTATTTAGTATTGGAATCAACTTACTTGCCTTTGGTGCTCTCTATCAAACCTGAGGTTTTCTTCAAGTCCCTTGAAAAGGTCTGGAGCAATAACTGCAATAATTGACGGGAAAGAGTCTCTTATGTTGCCGGAACCTGTAAAATACTCACTCAAAGGAGGGGCTTTGCTGTTTGTTTGGTTTGTGGCATGTCTGTGCTCCTTGGTGTTCTGTTGGCTCAGTCTGTGTGTGCTGTGACAGCTCTCTAGTAGTGCCTTACTTCCTCTTAAGCATATTTCTAGTAATAAGGCTTGCGTGGGATTTGAGACTCCACAAGACTGCCAGTCACTGGGTGACCTCAATTGTTCTTGCCTGGGAAGAAAAATTCTAACTGTAGCGCTTCCCTCCTGGGGCCTATGGGGAAGGGTGTATTAGAGATGTTGAGGTGCTTGGACTTGCTTGGAATCAGATGCACCAGCGTTGTACAATAATTTTGAAATCTGACTTCTTGCATGTAAATAAATAAGTGGACTAGAACTTAAATAACAAAGTTGAAAAATTCTCAGACTTATGAAAAGGATTAGTATTTCATACATTTGTGAAACTACAGTGTAACTTGTTCAGTCTTAAGACTCATGCTTCTACGGAAAGGTTTAATTGATTACGACTGCAACTCAGTAAAGCAAACAATCAGCTTTCTGGGAAATTTCTGGCTCTTCCAGAAATTGTTTCTTTTTTCCTGCTGCTAAGCTGACTAGTTCATACAGTTTTATGTCCTTAGAAGATCTACCTTGACATTAGGTTTAAATTATTTGGTCAGCCCAGAAAAGAGAAAATACACTCGCTGTTTGTGGCATTCCTTAAGGGTTACTTGTTTTTTTGGGAACTGGGAGATAGGATTATCAATCATCAGCATGGGATTCATCCTACTGCTGGGATAGATCTTTGACCCTTTTTCTTCAAATTAATAATGATTGTGTAATCACTGACAGCCTGGCTTCTGCGGGAAAACAAGAAGGAATTAACTGAATTTTCAGCAAAGCTGATTTATGTTGGAAAAGAGAGAAAGCTGCTCACAGAGCACAGGTAACTGCTGGAGCAAGTTGCAGCTATGTGGGATTGTGAAGGATTTTCAAAGATGGTATTGGATAACCACTGCTGGAGGAAGGAGTGTGTGAGGCGTATGTAGCTCCTGCCTTCGTGTGTTGGGCTGTCACATGGGATCTCTAAAGTCCCTTGCAACGCCATATCTCTGTGACCACAGTCACATTTCTGATCCTGTCATTATTTTCCATTCATTGTTCCAGGAGTTAGCACAGCCTTGCTAAATGCTCTAGGTCTAATCTCAGTAATACAGATGTTTTAATAGGTTAGAAGAAAGATTTTAGCTGCAGGGCCTGCCCAGTGTCAGGCTGTGGTTAGAAGTGATTGGGTGTCCAGCTGCCTTCCTTTCCTTTCAGCTGTCTGTCCTGTGAAGTCGTTGTCAGCACAGGATCACAGGCCATCCAAATGGCTCCATCAAGGGGCCCAGTTTAATAATCTAGAAAGATTTTGTGAATGTACCCCTGAGACCTTGGGACAGTCACAATGTAGTAATGTTTCCTGGTTTTGGAAATATGTGTGTCTTGTAGCTGCCACTACCTGCCAGAAGGCCCTGGAAGAGGAGCCATGAAGTGGGGATCACCTTTGATCACTACAAAAGTACCAAACTCCCAGCTTCAGGTGGATACTGCTCTATTGTCTTCCACACTGCCTGCTGGGAAGAGTGGCTTTAACATGCCTTTCCCTCTGCTGTGAGCTGTATTCCTGGAATTTGATGCACCCTGGTGGGACTGAAGTGTGATAAGAATATTTTGAGGAAGAACAAAAGGACAAAAAGGAGTGGGGGTTGAGGGGCTACCTGGGAGGGAAGTGTTAATAAAACTCAGGATCAAGATCCATATGGTGGAATGGGTCTGACCCATTGGCCTTGGAGGTACCTGGAGAACATGTGTGTTTCTTTGTCTAGATGTAATCAAGGCTTACTCAACCAGAGTTATTTGTCTTGAGCCAAGAGGGAAACCACATCTGTCATGAAAATAAGCAGCATAGTTCCTTAGAACTCTATCCTTTCCACTAGGATTCAGCCTCTTCACCTGGCATTGCAGACTCAATTTGGCATCTTCCGCAGACAAAGCTGTTGGCTTAGGATCCTTCCTAGTTCTTAGCAAGTGACTCAGCGATGTGTGAAAAAATAAAGGACAGCAAAAAAGAAAGGTACCAGCCCAGTGCTGTGCACTGCTACACAGGTGTGGTGAGGTGCATCGCCCCCGCTGGAAATCACTGAATCCTGTGCGATGCCCAAGTCCCTTGGAGGCATCAGTGCTCCTTTGATTCAATACATTTATGAGGGCTTTCTCTTGCTGCGTAAATTGCCTTCTCATGTCTTTGACCTGTTTGAATTAGACATCACAGGGTGCTTTTTATACAGCTCTGCCAACAAAAGAGTGCAACTGGCACATCAAAAATGAGATAAAGTGGATATCTCTGGATATCACCAGAGTCAGGGTGGTATTTAGTTTCTTCTACAGCTTGTGTTGTCATTTGTATTTACTTACAGCAAGCTGCCTTCTGCAGTCCTGAAAATAGTTTTAACATAGCATGTAAAATCTGAAAAAGGAGGAAAAGTCAGCAACGCCCATGGATGCACACTGGAATGTGTGATTGCTGGACTGACCTGCTTATCCCTGCACACCGAGTCCTGTCCTGTGTTTGTTGTGGGGCACCATCAACACCACGGGAGGGAGCGTGGAAACAACAAGTGGCTTGTCCTGGGGTGGTATGGCTCAGAGTGTGGCGGTGCTCCGGCCCTGGGAGTCAAACACTGTGCGGTGCAGGTTGAAAACAGAACAGAAATGGAAATAAATTTTTATTTCAGGGCTTTGGGACTTCAAAGGGTTCCACTTAGGGTTAATTTGTCTCAGGTGTCTGGAATTGCAGTTATGCTTGGCGTCTAGTGCATAATCGAGGTTATTTGGGATTTCCTACTCTGTTATTGCAGGTAGGTAAAAAGAGCCACTTACCTTAGCTGCTGAAGCTGAAATAAAAATATAATCACAAGAATAAGATTTACTTTTATTCTATGATTTCTCGGGCATGAGATTAATTTTGCATTAATTTTGCCTTGGGTGGGACTGGGACAAACCTGAGAGGAAAACGCTGCTGCATAATGTCACCTTCTGATACCGAAATGCTGCTCAGAGAAGTCTTATCCTGTAGTAGGACGCTAATGGGTGAAACCCACCAAAACACAAAATAAAAAAATGCAATTATTTCCGTTTTCCCAGCGATTACTTATGAGTAATGAGTTTCAGCACAGTGATGTCAGATAGTTGGCAAGCAAAATTTGATGAAAATGTAAATGTATCATTGTTTATTATAGTCAAGAAATAATTTTGGGGCAGAAGTTTTTAGAAGGGCAGGACATGGCGAGTCAGCTCTAACTGTTGAGATATGCTGAAGATATAATGTGATTTGTGGAGTAAATGTAAAACAATGATCATTGTTAAAGGTTTAAAGGAAGGACCATGTCCCTGGACTGTCCCTAACAGGCACAACCCTAGTTTTTCCAGCTTCCTCCGGTATTTTTCTGCCTCACAGTTTAAGGGTCTTTCCTAGGACCTAACTCACATCCTCCCTGCAATTTCCAGCAAATCTTCATTTTCTCTTTAGCTTGGGAACACAGCTGATCCATTCTTCTGGAGTGGCCCTGCGTCAATCAGGTGATTGTTGTTCCTTTCTTCTCTTTTTAGCTAAACAAACTCAATTTTTTCAGGCTTTGTTTTTTGAAAATACTTTTTTAGGGGTATATTTTATAAAAAGTTTAAACCAATTGTTCTTAAGCTGGGACCTCAGCTGAGAGTGAAGACATTCCTCCTGGAGTGGCAGCAGGAATGTGGAAGGTACCCTATTCTGGAAAGAAATGTTCCTGTTTACAGTGTCGGTGCCATGCCTTGGATTCATTAACCAGGTGGGATATCCTGTGGGAGCCTGGAGCTGTTTAGAAGGACTTTGGCTGTGCCAGAGCCTGCTCTCAGTGATGCAGCCAAGAGGTGGGTTGCTCCCTGCCCCTGCAGTTGGGGGAGTTATGGCTGGGTGAGGAGGGAACGTGGATGTTCTCCTGGCAGCTCCAGTTGAGGAAGAGGAGGTGAAATGTGAGTGTATGAAAGATCACAGGTGACTAAAGTCTACCTGGGCAAGTCCTGTCTGGCATTTTGAGTGTGCACTTCTCTCTGCTCAGCAACGAGCTGGGTGTGGGTTCTTGCCTCTTGGACAGTTTAAAATCCCCTGGCAGATCTCTATTCAATGACTTTATCTGTCCATTTTCATTTCCTTTCCTCTAAACCCAATTTAAAGATAAACATGGCAAAGCCCAAGGGACAGCAATGCACAGAGCTGCAGTGATGCTGGGGTAGCATGTTACGTCCCTTCTCTCCCAGAGCTTCTTCTCTCACAGCCTGCTCCTCTCTGGGGAGGCAATGGGGATGTTTGGGGCATTTCCTTACCCATCCCCAGGCCCAAGCCAGAACAGCAGCTGAACTCGCTCACTCTCTGCCCAGTGACAATGGCTCACCATTCTGGGAGGCTCTGCAGGGTGTAGCTATAGTGCTCAGCTCTCTGCCGTGTCCTGTGGGCTGCCCTCACCCCAACACCAATAGGGATCAAAGGAGAAATCCCCAAACGTCGATGTGAGTATTCTCCTTGGAAAAAGGGGCAATACGGTTTGGGAGGAAGGAAAGTTCTTATTTCTTGCTCTGCTCAGTCCATCCCAGCCAGCTGCAGGGTATATGAGAGGCTCAAGAAGACCCTGAGCCAATGCATCCGGCCTAATACGGGGTCAGATGCACTCCGTGGAAGAAAGTCCTTCCTGGGAGAGCTGGTGCAATGCAGGATGGTGATAGCAAGGTCCAGAGTATTTAAAAACAACGGCTGAGCTGGCTGAGCAAGCTGCCCTGAAGCAGAACTCACTCCAACATGCTGCTGCTCAGGCCCCACCATGCTCTGGTGCTGCTGCTTGGGATCCTCTCCCCACCTGCCACTATGGTTGCGCTTGCCCTTCATGGGTTCTGTGCTTTCCTGCACTGTTTTCACATTATTCCCTGCCCCTGCAGATAAGGAGGACATACATACCAGGCTGGACTTTGGCACTGGCTCAGGCCAGGAGCTGGAATTACTCCTGGTGCTCCCCTTGTGTGCTGTTCTGGCTGGCCCCCAAGTCACCTCCAGAAGGAGATAGATGGGGGTAAAATAGGTTTCTCCTCTGCTTGGACAGCAACAATCTTCATGCCCCAAGGAAACCTTGCTTGTTCCACATGTCTTCTTGCTGTCCTTTAGTATCCTATGCCAAAAAGTTCTTGTTTATGTAGTTTGATCCTGTTTGCTGCTGCTGTCTCCATGCTGTGTCCATGGATAGCTTTATTAGGTGGCCAGAGGTCCTGTTTAACCCAACACAGCCTTATTCCTTCATAGCAAGGTAGTGAAATAAACTGGTTTTTGCCACCCACAACCTGACTGGCCAGTGCCCAGCTTCTAACAGCATCTGTGGAATCCAGGGTCAGCACCCCTGGCATGCCAGGAAAGCCTGTAGCAGAGAGACTTGGCTTCTTCTGGGCTTTGGGGGGTCCTCTATTGCACCCCCATACATCCCTTCTGCCAGTCCAGTGTCCCTGCTGTGCTCCCAGTGCGGAGCTGTGCCTGTGATGTGAGAGCCACTCAGGAGAGCTGCTCTTCTCCTTGGTGCCTGTCAATGTTTGACAGCACAAACATTTTAAACTGCAGAGGGAAAGTACACTCACAGCTCCCCCGGATGGTTTGTACGTGATGCTGCCCTTCTCCTGACACAAAGAGCTCAGACCCCAGGGCCACGTGCAGCGCTGGAAATTTGGTCCTTGACATGGTGCTGGCATGTGGGCCATAGCCATCCCGTCCTGGCAGTGGAGCTTGATGGACTCATCTGCTTTGTGGAGCAGCTTTGCAGGGAACAGCAGGTTGGCTTTGACTTTCAGGCTCCTTTTTGTCCTGGTTAGCAGAAGACTTATACATTTTTTCTGTGGATAAAACCTCTATGTTTGTTTTCTCTGCACCAGAGATGACAAGGTATTATGTTGCCCTGACAGTGTCTGTCCTGACAACCCCAGGAATATTAGGGAAGTGTAAGAGAGGCCATGGCGAATGGTCTGGAGTGACTTACAGTGGAAGTTTCAGCAGAAGCAGGCAAGGGAGCTCTAAATGCAGCTTTTTTGATTTGCCAAGCTGTGTTTCTATCACTCTGGGTCCCACAGGATCATGTGTGGTTGTGACTTTTTCCAGCAGCAACAATAATGATCCCCTATGACAGTCCAGTGCCTGCCTTTGGCACGGCTCAGTGCATTTCTTTCTGAAAATGGGGGCTGCTGCCCAAAGGCTGCTTTCACCCAGAAGCTCAGTGAGGGGGTCTCTGATGGGTGAGAGGAGCCAGGGGGGTCAGACAGCTCATCGTGGCCCTGCAGCACCTGGGGCAGAGAAGCAGCACAAATGTTCTCACCACCACATGAAGCGAGGCTGCCCACAGCAGCCTGGGCTGAGCCTGGGGGTCTGAGGGTGGGTGGCTGGCTCTGGCACCCCGAGGACGAGCTGATGAGTGGGGACATGGGCTTTTCAGATTTGAATTGGGAACCAGGTTGTCTCAAAGGCTTATGAGACTTCACTAAGCTGCTCAACCAGGATGTGAGCTGGGAATTAGGAGCAGGTTATCCTCTGCCTCTCCAGGAAGGACTCACAACTGGTTTTGAGTCCAGCTGGAAACATTTTCCACTCTCTGGTGAAGTACATCAGCCCATTGACACATCGCTCAGTGGACAGGACATGATCTGCCCACCCCATGGAGCCAGGACAGCTGCCAGCCAGCTGCTCTCCCAGTGTGCCTTAACTAGAGCAGAGCAAAGGTGACACTCACTGCTGGGTGACTTTGGCAGGAGAGATGCTCAGCTCTTCTCCCCTAACCCTGTGGTACCAAGCATGGGTTGCTTTGCCCTTGCATTGCTCACTACCAGCTGTTTATCCCAGCCCAGTGTTTATCTCAGCCCCATTACTGCCAATCTTCCCCCTAATTAGTACACCCATAATTCACAGGCAGAAAACATCCTTTATTGCAGTGGTGACATTTAAACCAAGGTAGGTATTGGTTTGTTGCGGTATTTTTGAATTAGTTTTTAGGCAGTCAGCTTGTCTGCTCCAGCATCTGCTCCACATCTGTGACTGCAGCCTTCTCCATCCAGCTGAGAGGGAATTATGTGTGCAAGAGCAGTCAGGGCTTCCTTCCCAGCTCCTGGCTCACACCGCTAGAACTGCCGTGCCTGCCACACACCCAGCTGCATGCTCGAGGATGCTGCACCTGAAAGTTCAGTTCCTGGATGATTCACAGAAGATCTTTGTAGTTGATGTAAGTGGGTATCATATTCTTACTGGTTTTTTGGTGTTAATTAATAAGTCATTGCTGCTCTCAATAATTGCATGGTCTCTTATAGCTTCTGGTTTTCAGCTTTAAAAAAACACCAGCAAACAAACAAGAAAACCAATCTCAAATTCAAAATGAAAGGTTATAGTACTAATTGGTAAGTGGTTTTTTGGTATCAACACACTCCTACGCTCCTCTGTTATTGGCATTATTTATGAAGAAGGAGGAATGGCTTTTACTTATCTGGTGTCATCTTTAGTAAATCAGTTAATATGAAGTGATGGTCTTGACAAGTGTTGAGTTCTCTCATTTATCTGGTTGCCAGGGTAAACATTCAGCAAGAAAGTAAAGTCTGGGAACAGAATAAAAATAGCATATTTGTCCAAGTTATCCCTGGCAAGAAACATCTGCACACATCTCTTCCTGGGCATTCAGTTGAAAAAGAAAACTGTGTGGTTTTGTGAATAGCTGAGGAAAAATCCTCAGCTGTATCTTATTTTCTGCATGGCAGTGTCCTACAACACACTGTGAATAATAATTCACATTTAACAAATGGTAGCTCTGAACTGGGTTTAGAATGTTAGGTATTAATATCTATGGTGTTAGATTTATGCATATGTGTATAGATATAACTAAAAGCAGATATGTCTTGACTGTGTGTTGGAAGCATCTTTTTACAAGTGTGATTGGACATTTACTGTTGGTTAGGGTTTGATAATCACAGTAGCTAATTGAATTAGCTAATTCAAGTAGATTTATTCTAGTACTTACCTGCATCTCCTGTGGGACCAGAGTGTTTAATACAAAACAGGCTTTTTGTCAAGTTTTGTTGCTTTTCTGATATGGTCCTTGTTCTCTGGTTTATAGCACAGCCTGAAAACTGCTCTCTTGGATATACAGCTCCATTTCTTTGTGATAGTATTTTGCAAAAAAGTGGATTATAAAGCAATTCCATCCCTTGATACAGTATGGAAATTGTTTGATTTAGTTTAATTAATCTATCCTAGTCCAGGAGACAGCTTAAAAATGAGACTAGTCAATTTAAAATGCCTTCCCCTCCTCCCCCCATTGATTAGATCAGGTCATAGTGAGACACAATTTAAAAGATGCTGCTGGTACAATGTTGCTGCATTTTTTTCCATCTCTGTTTTCTTATTTGCTTGAAACACAGCACTATAGCTCTGCACAACATGTTAGTGCAGCAAATCGCTTCCATTAGAGGAAGTCCTGGTCATTTCCTTTTTTAGCATGCAATGGTATTGGAAACCCCTTTTAGGCATTTCATGCATTTGCTGCTGTGTGGGTACAACAAATGAATAGCTGAATTAGTGACTTCTCCAGTACAAAAGGACTGCTTTGGGCTAAGTTTTGAGCAGATATTTTAAGCAACTCTTCCTAAACCCCTTCTGACTTTAGAAAGCTCTTTTGAATGTGGAGTACTTCAGTATAATGGGAGGGAAAAGGACAAAAGAGAGAAAACACAGCAGGCCTGATTCCCCCTGCACCTCATGCTCAGTGTAAACATCTCTACCTGCCTCACATGGGTGTCACAGCTGCTGGCATGTGCAGCAAGGTCTCATTTCCAGGCTGCTTTGCATGAGAATAAGTTCCTCTCCTGGTGCTGGATGCTGACCCAGGAAGGCTTCTGCCTTCATCTGCATCCTTGCTGACAGTTGGGACTGCTGAGTTCCCAGGATTTCTTTCAGCTGAGCACTGGAGTTGGTTCCCAGGATGACAGGTCTGAGCCCCCAGGGCAGGGGAAGGAAGGGGCTTGGCAGATCTCTGAACATCCCCACTGTGTCCTCCCTGCTGAGCACCCCATGGCTGAGCCTGGGATGCTGCTAGGCAAACCAAACAAGCCCAGAAAAACCAGTTGCTGAGGCTGAGTGAAGGACAGAGTCTCCTGTGGTCATGTGTCCCTTGTAAAGCTGGAAATTCCTTGACAAGGAGGTGTGTGGGGCTGGTGGCAGAGGAGCGAGGGCACAGGGAGCCTTAGGGCTTTTGGTGCGTGACACCATGTGCTGGCTGCAGCACACCTGTTAGGGCAGGCATCTCCCAGGGTGGTGGGAAAAGATCACACCAAATCCCACGAGCTGTTGCTCACTCTTAAACTACAGACCTGGGTGTAGCAGCCTGTCCTATGGGGAACGCTACAGATAGGGGCTTTGCCGTTGGACTGCAGGTGCTGCCAGAGTCCCTCTGGGCACAGGGTCGTGTGTGTGTCCCATGTTGCTATCTACCTCTGGAAGTGCCTCTGGCTTTCTGATTCTGCTCACAGTCCCAGATGCTTTCACCGAGGAGAGGAGGAGCCGGTGCAGCCTCTCATTTTCACCTTCTACTCTGAGGTTTCTGCCTGTGGTTGCTCACCTGGTCCTGCATCATTCTCTGAGGCACATGTAGGCTTGGACATGGGACGAACAGCTCCACACATCATGCTTCTGCCTTGCACTGTGCTCCTCCAGCACAGCACCCACCTCTCTCACTTGGTGCAATGCACGGCTGATGCTGCTGAGCATCACTGTACCCCAGTGCTTTAGGCAGCACTGGCCTCAGCACCCCAAAATCCGGGACAGGACACCTGCAAGCAACCCTCTACAAGAGAAAGGCTGCTTCTAAAGCAGCCCCTGCAGCAGCAGGGCTATGTCTCCCAGTGAGCAGGTTTTCCTGGGTTTGGGACTGTTCCTGTCCCATGGTGCTTGCCCTGGGTAGTGGTGGGCTTGGAGCAGAGTGGGTTGCTCCCAGCAGACATATGGTAGGTAATAACCCAGTAGTGCTTGTCCTTCCTGGCTGCCTGACAAAGGCCAAGGCCTTTCATGCTAGAAAATGCTAGCTTGGAAATAAACATTTATAGTTGTTTTAATTACCCTTGTGATCCAGTAATTTTGAGGAGAACCAGGAGTGCTGCAGAACGAGTACTGTTATTACGCTATCACCTTTCTGCAGCCTTTCAGCACAGAGACTGCAATTTCATGCCAGAAGAAGCCCTGAAAGGTGGTTATTAGTGCGCATCGCCACCAGAAGCCAGGTCCCTCCAGTCCTTGCTGGGAACAGCCACTGCCACAGGGAGCCGCAGCCTCTCTTCCCCTCCATCACCCAAAATGCCATAATTTAGCAGCTGTCTAACCTGGCCTCTCTGCTTCAGCTTGCTTTTTGCAATAACCCATACTTCTTTTTGGTCTGCTTTTGACAAACTGATGAAGGCATATCAGGGTTTTGATGGGGTGGGTCACTGCCATCTTAATTTTTGGTGCTGTCTGGAGCATTTTCCAGAGTCAGGGGTCTCCTGGTTTGTTCTCCAGCTGTGTCATACAGCACGGCAACAAGTCAAGAAAACACCCTCCAAGTGCTTCTGTTTACTGGGAATAACTACATCCTGGCCTCCCTTATCAGCATGTAGTGCCACTTAATTCATATTGCTAAAACTCATGGATGACTCAGAGCCCATGGCACAGGATTTCTGGTCCTGTTGCTGTTAATCACCATTAACCATAATAGTAGCTCATCCCCGGTTGTTGGGGCACACGGACTCACTGCACATGTTTGAGGTCTGCTCCTGTTGGCTCTTAATTAAGCACGTTTGCCACGGCTGTCCCTGGTTCAGGCAGGTGATGGTCCTGGGGATCACTCACTGGTTTGCCAGGGACAGAACTGCCCAGACAGTGATAGTTGCAAACAGTGAGTCAAAACAAGGTTTCTTTTCTCTTGCTTTCCTTTCTGGTTTACGTTAATAAGGGAGAGAAGTGATGGGAAGGAATCTGATTCCCAAAAGCAGGGAACACAGCATGCAGTTGTCCTATTGTACATGCTGAAGACAACAGCATTTATTGAGTAAGGTATTGCTGCTACATGGTCAGGAAAGGGGTTGAAGGCAGGGAGCTGAAGCTTCTCCCTGTCTCTCTGAAATCCCATCATGGCTGCTATCAGCATTGCCTAACCTGTTGCTTCTGTGCTGTGTTTGTTTGCCAGCAAAAATCCTGTGGGAAAGCGCTCTTCAACCTCACCTGCAGCCACCTCAACCTTGCAGAGAGGGAGTACTTCGGGCTGGAGTTTCACAGCCAGGCTGGGAACCAGGTGAGTGCAGCCAGCAGTGCAGGGCCCCAGAGCAGCCATCGCCTGCATGGCTGGGGGATTGTTAGCACCTCCCTGAAATTCCAAATGGAGAACTTAAATAGAAAGTTTTGGTATGATGGCAGAAAAACCTTGAAGATGGGAGTTAGGAGGGGCATCACAAGCCCCAGTGATATCTACAGCTCGTGGGGTCTATCCATAGCCATCCCTGTGTGGCTGCCCAGCAGGACACTTGTCACAGCAGCCAAGCTGGCCAACAGTTTCATTTTGCATTCCACCATGGTGCTGCGACTTTTATTCCCCATCGGTTGTGCTGTTTATTCACCCAGCTCTTCACTGCTTCATTTCAGGTCTGGTTGGAACCACTAAAACCCATAACAAAGCAAGTCAAAAGTAAGTATTTCAAGAATAGAATTCTTCTAAATCACTACCAATGACAGTCTAGCACAGACACATTCATGCAATGTTGTTGCTTGGGGACAGGATCTCTAGCTTCCAGCACACACCTGAGCTCATTTTAGAGGGTGAGGTTGGGCAGGACTGTTTGCAAGGACACCTCAGTCCATACAAAATCCCGTGGAAATACCACTGCCTTTGCAATCTGGTATCTGCACCCTTTTAGGCTGGAGCTGTTCATAACCTGACAGCTTGGCAGAGGAGCAGGGGTGGCTGAGTGCCTGCATGGCCATGCTGGCAGTGTGACAGGCGCTGCTCCTGCATGCCCTCCTTTTCCCTTTGCAGCTCAGAGCAGCCCAGGCACCTGCATAAGGCAGGGTCCCCCCTGTGCCCCGCAGGCTCTGCCACTCCTCCCCAGCCCCACAGAGATGCTGCAGAGCCTGACCTGAATTCCTGGCCTTGACCAGTGTTAACATAGTGCCCCTTTCAGCACAGGCCTCTTTCCATCCCTGTAATATTTTCCCCAAGTACACAATGGCTGGGAGGTGACTGAGAGCTTGAGGCCATGAACCCAGTCTTTGCCATGGGGAGGCTGCAGAACAGTGTTTGCATGAATTTCCCTGAAAGAGGAAAGCCTGATAAGGAGCCTTCTCTTTCTGGGTGCACCACAATTGGAATTATTTCAGGCACCTATTTCCTTTACCATGTGCCTTCTGGGTGTTTTGTGGCAGTCAGTGCTTGCATAATTGCCTCCCTCCCTCCACGCACTTTGCCTTGGGCTTGGCTGCTTGTTCTCACTCATCCCACAAAAAACCTTTGCCCAAGCAGCCTCCTATAGGAGCTGTTGCACCTCAAGTGTTTGGAGGGCTGAGTTTAACACACAGCCTCAGTGATGGCAATTACACCAAGGCTCTGGCCATGCTCCCTGGCACCATTTCATGGAAACCCCCTCCCAACAGGCATTTTTGCAATTTAAAGAATTGCTGAGGCATTTTCTCTTTAGTACTCTTTAGATATAGAAATCCCTATTTTCGTCCACTGGTAATACTGGGGGCCTGGGCAGGCTGGTTTTGGGGATGGGGGGCAGTCTGTAAGTTTGTAAGGGTCCAGATTAATTTACTCTGTAAGGAGGCAGCATGTGTAAAGAGAGTTGTAAATGTTCTCAATAGACATGTAAAAGAAAACTTATGAAGATGTTGTGTTTTAAGATCCTAAGGAGGTTCTTTTCAAATTTATGGTGAAATTTTTCCCAGTGGACCCTGGCCACCTGAGAGAAGAACTGACCAGGTACAGCACTTGTTTTATTACTTTCTTACCACACAGTTCTGTGTTTTTGCAGTGTGTTAATTCTTTATCCACCGCAGCCTGTCTGTGAGCAGTGATTATCCTAAGTATCCTAAGTATACTGTTTACAGAACAAAACCAGAGGATATCTTTTCTTGATCCTCTGTTTTTAAACACAGTCCACTTGAAAGATCAGCTGTCTTATGAGGCTGCAATTTGTTTACTGCCAAATGCTTTAGCAGTTGGGCACAGAGTCTGACTGCTCAGTCCAGCTCCTGCCTCAACCTGTGTTCTGAAAGAACAGTTTTATTTTTAAAAATTACATTGTTAGCTCTTACAATTTTAGAGAAAGCATTGCAAACAGGGACTAAGAATAAAACCAAGACAGTGCTTCTGCAGAACGTCAGCCCAAAGAGAGGCAAATGCCCTCCAAAACAGAAAGGAATGTTAATTCTGAAATCTACTAATGAACATTTCAATGTACAGGGATGTACTGGTCATGGTGGTGCCCAGCTGCAGCCTTCTGCAGGGGCTGCATGCTCCTCCTGTGACCCTGTGGACGCGTATCCCATGGGTTGAGACATGGGAACAGGCATGGCCCTCGTGGTTCAGCCCAGCACCCAGTTCCCCCCAGGGCATGCTCCTGTCCCTCTCTACAGGTACCTCTTCACCCTCCAGATCAAGAAGGACCTGGCACAGGGGCGGCTGCCCTGTAGTGACAAGAGCACGGCGCTGATCATCTCCCACCTGTTGCAGTGTAAGGGCAAGCAAGTGCCTGCAGGGACAGTGCCCCTTCCCTGGGGACAGGCTTTGGCTGTGTAGCCAGGGGTTCCCACTGCACTGACCCCTCACAGTCTAATCCATGCTCTCCCTGTGTCCCCAAAGCCGAGGTGGGTGACTTCCATGAGGAGACAGACCAGCAGCACCTGGCCACACACAGGTACCTGCCCAACCAGGAGTACCTAGACAAGAAGATCATGCACTACCACCGGAGACACAGGTAAGGGCTGCTCCATACCACTGCCATTCACACAAATCCCCTGATGGAGTCTGCTGACAGGATGTTCCCATCAGCAGGCAAGGCGGGCAGTGGGGTGGGTGTGATGCCAGCACATACAAAATGGCATTTTTTTCAGCCCATTTCAGCATCTGCCTTCTCACTCATGTTGCTTCCTGTGCGTTCGTGTCTCCAGAGGGAAGACGCCTGCCGAGTCGGACATTCAGCTGCTGGACGTGGCCAGGAAGCTGGAGATGTACGGAATCCGCCCGCACCCCGCCAGTGATGGCGAGGGGACACAGATCAACCTGGCTGTGACACACATGGGAGTGCTGGTGTTGCAGGTGACCCCGGGGTTCAGGGGTGGCTGCCAGCACCCAGGCGGGGTGGCCTCTCCAGCTGGAGGTGACCCTTCTCCGCTTAGAGTGCTCCAGACTCTCTCAAATCCTACAAGAGGGCATGTGTTCCACAGACCTCGGGGGTGAAGGTGATGCTCTGGGATGTGGCTGTGGGGCTCAGCCCCACTGTCCCCCAGCACCCACTGTGTGTCACTGAACCTTCCCCAGCTCTGCTGGCCCTTGTCCCATGAGAGTGGTGGCCGTGTGAGCACATGTTCCATGGCTCTGTCACATGTGTTCACCATGGAATCTTCCAGCAAAAATAGCCTCCCACGTCTGTGCAATTACGTCACGCTGTAATCACAGCCGAACTGCACAGTAAATACAGACTTCCTCATAGCCAGCACGAGGCAGTGCTCTGCTCCTACACCAGCTGATTTCAACCTGGGAACATCTTGTCACAGCAAAAAGAAAAATATACCAAACATAAAACCTAGCTGTGGGTCTGCTGTTTGTAATTAGTGCTGCCAGACCCGGTTATTTTTTCAGAGCCATAAATGCCCCTCACGCATGCTTAGAGCATTTGTGAGTCCATTAAAATCTGGGCTCTCCCAGAAAGCTGAGAGAGTCCTGGTGCCACAGAGTGGAGTAACACAATTTATCCCGGTTCTCCCATGACAGTGTTTTGTAGCTGCATCTAACTTATTGCAAAATGGTAACAGGATAAAGTGTGCTTGCAGCCTGCTTAAAGCAGGTCTAAAGGTGTGGGGGTGAGCTGAGCACTGCTACACTTCCCAGCAAGGGAGGGGAGAATCTTATTTCTTTGGAGGGGTGATTCTGCCATGACATTTGAGCTGGCACAGATAGGACTCCCTGCCTTGACCTCTCTGAGGTTTGTCTTAGCATCCTGGAGTTTTGCAAAGAGCTTCAGCAGGCAGAGTTAAGCCCTGAACCTCAATTTCTACTTGTAGAGCCAGCTGATGAGGTGGTCAACACCAAATCCCAACACCCTTTCCCCAGACACCAGCAGGTCCAAGAGCTGCATTGGAGTTTCATGCAGTGTCCTGTGAGCTCAGGCCTTGGCCCACTGCATTTCTGTATTTATAGGTTGCTCCATCCAGCTATAACTGCTGTGTTTGTTCTTGCAGGGCAATACAAAGATCAACACCTTCAACTGGTCCAAAATTCGCAAACTGAGTTTCAAGAGGAAGCATTTTCTCATCAAGCTCCATGCAAACATCTCTGTAAGTACCACGCCACAGGCAGCTGCTGGGCTCAGGAGCAGACAGCTGTGGATGGAAGGTCAGCCACACAAAGTCCCCAATTTTGCATAAAATCCATTCCTGCTGCTCATGGGTGATGCTCCTTCTCCTTGAGTGTGACATGTGCTAGTCCTGTGTCCCCAGCGATGTGACAGTGCACTGCCTGGAGCCACTGACAGCCCACATGACCCTTTAGGGGTTCAGGAGGGCAAATGGCAGAGCTTGTCCCGTGCCCCTGACACCGGCTGTCCTGTCTCTGGCACACAGGCGCTGTGCAAGGACACACTGGAGTTCACTATGGCGAGCCGGGACACCTGCAAGGCCTTCTGGAAGACATGTGTGGAGTACCATGCCTTCTTCAGGCTCTCTGAAGAGCCCAAGTCAAAGCCCAAAGCCCTTCTGTGCAGCAAAGGCTCCAGCTTCCGCTACAGGTAAATTCCCAGGGGAAAACCGAATTGCTGGGGCCAGGAAGGGTCTGGGGATGTCTCTGAGCCTCCCCTTTATGTTAGCCCTGGCTGAATCCGAGGGGGTGATAACAGCTACTTCTCCTGGAGACACCCCTGCCTCAGTCCTGCTGCATCCCCTCATGTGGGGCACAAGGCCTACCCAGGGCTGGTGCTGATGGTGCTGCTCACATTTCTCCCTCCATGCTGCAGTGGGAGGACTCAGCGGCAGCTGCTGGAGCACGGGAGGAAGGCTAAGATAAAGAGCCTGCCCTTTGAGAGGTACTGAGGGCATGGAGTGGGGGCAGTGCCTGAGGGGACTGGGAAGAGGGGAAGGACCCTCCTGGCCATACATCCACCCATGCTCTTGTACTGCAGGAAGCACTGCACATCCCGCTACGATGAGAGGCAGTGCCGCTCCTCCCCAGACCTTCTGACAGATGTATCAAAGCAGGTAAGTCTCCATGGCATCAACAATATTTCCGTGCTGAGGTCTTGGCATTGCTGCCCCAGCTGGAGGAGCTCAGCTGCAGGCCAAGCCAGACCCTCAGCTCTGGGTGCTCTCTTCCCATCCTGCTCTGGGCACCCATCTGGCACCCACCCCTCTGTGCCCCACCCAGGTGGAGGAGCTGCGCCTGGCCTACGGCAGCCGGGGCTCGTACCACGCCAATGGAGTGCATGCCTCTGAGCCCACCCTGGACAGCCAGCGTCGGAGCTCCACCATGGAGGTGAGGTTTGCCACTGAGCTGGAGCACTCCAAGACTGAAGCATCCCCCACTTTCCTGCCCCACTCCAAAAGCTCGTCTGCTTTCCCCCTGCTCTACGCTGAGCTGGAGATGGAGCGGGCATGGGAGCCCATCGACTTCTTCGCAGCCAGGAATCCCTTGACATCCTTTCGGCCCCACCACCAGTTCACTGGGAACAGTAAAAGCACCTCTGTGGGCAACATGCGGGAGGTGAGCACCCGGCCGCTGGTGTACATGGATACACCCTGTCCCCTACCCATGGTGGCCCCGGCCCCGCCAGTGCTCTTTTATCTGGACAGGGCCCTGCAGTCTCCATGCCCTGTACCAGCTTCTGGTGAGGACACAGCAGGACAGGCTGGTGCAGGCAACCCCGTAGCAGCAAAACCCCCTCGACAGAGCCCAGGTGAGACCCAGGCTGGGCAGTTCCATTGTGAGGCTATAGGCACAGCTATGGGCACAAGCATGATGGGGAAGAACAGGTCACTGGCTCACTCCTTTGATTACAGCCTTCAGGAGCAGCCTCCCAAGCGGTCTTGGAGCCAGTCAGACATGAAAACCATCTGCTTCACCTATGGCTCCGAGTTCAGGCCCCTGGGGCCGTGCCCCGCACTGAGCAGCCGGAAAGGGGGTGTTTATTGGCACGTCCCAGCCCAGCAAGGGCTGGCTCCACGGCCACGGCACTCCACTGAGCGCTACCTGGGCAGCAGCACTGAGTCCAGTGACTCTGACTCGGACCTGCTGGCCACTGACTACTGCTCCCTGTACGGCCGCGTGCTGCGCTCACCCATGGCCCGCGTGCGGCTCTCCTCGGGCAGTCTCCAACTGGATGAGGAGGATGAGGAGGTGTCCTTTGCCACCAGCACTGCTGAAGAGAGGGTTTCCAGAGGGGCCTCCAAGTATTTCACCTAGATCCCTGACACCAGACAGAAGGAGCAAAGGTGGCTGGTGCTGACCCAGGGTCAAAGAATGGTGACACTGTTTGTGGGTCTGCTTACAGCTTATGAAACATTGATGGGATTGTGTTGTGTGAGTGCTCTTAGCTATAGAGGATGTGTTAATGGACATCAGGGTGTGTTCAGAAGTATTCAACCCCTGTACCACACTTGGAAGGTGGTTTGCCTCTGCCACCACACTTTGAGAGGGGGAGTCTTGCTTCAGCCACAGAGGCCAGGGATCGCCTAAAGCCCTGCTAAGCCCTTATGTCCTGCCCAAGATGATGCTTGGAGCTCAGCTGCTGGAGTCTTCTTTGAGGGGGAGGGAGAAAAAGAGACTTCTCACAGAATAGTTTCAGCTGCTGCTTTTCCCAGCTCCAGGGAAGCACACTGGAGGGAGGGTGTTTCAGGCCTTTTTGGAGAGGAGCAGGATGTTCATGAGAGGCTGCTCCTAGAGCTGATGCCATGCAGACAGGGAAAAAACCCCAGCACAGAGCCCATCTCCTCCACTTGCCTCACCTCCCTCCAGTGCTGCAGGGGGCACCTGGTACTCAAAGACAAGGCTGTGTGGCTGTCTTCTCCCTGGACAGTTTAATGGATTATCCTCCCCACAAACATCTGAGCAGCACTTGTCAAGCTTTTAGAAGCACCCCATGGTGAGCACTGAGAAGTGGGTTCATACTGTAGAGCTGTGCTTTGCTTAAGCTCATCAGCCATCAGCTCCTGGCAGCACTGTGACAGCCCCAGTACCCCAGTGCTCTGCTTAAATTTGAGGGAGAGAGATGCATAAGGGGGTTTTTTGGGGTCCTTTACTGCCCCAAATCAGTCCTCAGTTAAGCAGCAGGAGAAAGATATCAGGATAAAGATATCAGGAGCAGGTAGGAAAGGAACAGGCACCTTCTTGGAAATACTTTTATTACAAAAACTTACTATTACCCTAAACCTACATTAAATCTACTGAGAAATTTTGAGAATGATGACACCTCCCTAAGATTTTATAGGAGGATCTTGATAATTTTCTTTAAGAACAACCCTGTAAGTCTTTGTAGGACATGACTGTAAGCAGAGGGACAGCCAAGAAAATCCACGGTGGAGAAACCACTGCAGCCCTGCTAGAAAGATTTCAGAAACAAGGAAGCTGGGACAAAAAAAATAGATTAAAATGCAAAAAGAAGCGGGCGTATGGGTCCTGCGCACTCTGCTGTCCTTTGTTTTAGAAGGTGGACAATAAAAAACAGTTGTTCACACAGGAGTTTTCAGTTCCTCATTCTGCCCTGTGAAATCTGCACTCCCCAGTCCTGCAGGCACACCCACAGCACACCTTGCCCTGCGCTCCCCAGTTCCTGGGCAGCCCTCAGTGCTCCAAGGTGCTGGTTTCCCTCTCTTGCTCTGCTTCCTAGCTCCCTCTGTGCCTGTGCTGTCCCAGCAACTGGGGAGACTTGTGGAGATCCCTGAACGCTGCTGGAAACGGCCACATTCTTGGTTGGTTGCCCAAAGAAATGCATTAGCCCAACAAGTGAGTACATTTTAAGGTTTTTCTCCTAGTTACCCTGTGCTGAAGCTATGACCTGCAGTGATCCCTCATGCTGCTCTGGCAGATGTTCTATTGAAAAAAGGGATAATCTTTCTGGCTAGAGGGTTGTTTCTTCCCCATTCCCAAAGCTCTGTACCTTGGAAAGAGCTTTGAATCACCATTCATTACAACATTTAAGAATGGCAGTCTGTGGGCACAATTTGGTAGAGGGTTAAAAAACCAGCAATATTTCAAACACAGGCTGCACACAGCCCTGGGATCTATCCCACAATCCCTGTTAGCTCCTCAAAGCATGTGGATACACAGGTGAGGGCTGGCCCAGGTCAGCTTTACCTTGAGCATGTCCCAGAGCAGACATCTTCCCACCATGAGAAATTGTACAAACACCCTGCCCAAATCTTCAGGAACTGCCAGGTCTGGTCTTCAAGACTATGCTGGGAAAACAGCATCAAGAGGAAGAAACAAGGACTTGGGAACTATTTTTCGGTTTTTCCATGGACTAGGGAGCACTGGGGCACAGCATGAGCACTGTGCCTCAGCACATCCTACACATGGTCAACAATAGCAGAGCACAAAGCAGCTTGTCAGTAAGAGACACAAATTGACATCTCCGAGCTGAATTCATTGTGTAAGCCACTTTCTTGGGACTGACTAAAATTAAGGAACAATCCCAGTAAGCAGTGGCTTACTTGTCAAGGAACAACGGAAACAACCCTTGACCAAGTCTTTCCCCTCGGTCCTTCCTCAGCCCTATTCACCCCCAAGATAAGGACATCTGTTGAAGCGACTGTGTTTCCCTAGGGAAGAAAAAAGAAGGATGGAGAGAGGATGTGGAAAGATCTGGTTTGCTGGTGGTAAAAGACAAACAGCAGTACCTGGAAAATGTAAACTGTTATAGTCCTTGCACAAAGGATTATTGAAGGGGAGAAGGCACAGCAGTGTCACAGTGTGAAAACATTAAGCTACTCAGTGCATTCAGAGAGAAGTAACTGGTTTATATAAAACAGATAAAGGTTTAGACAAAATAGATAAAGCTATGAAATAAGCCAACATACATACCACTAAAACTTTTCAAAGAGGAAAATAATTTTATTCCAGTGTTAAGTCATAAAAAAGTGTGATAAAAATCAGACTTTTAACAATTGCTAAACTTTGTGCAAACACATTAAAACCTACACATTCTCCTACTCAGCTGTCGACATTCCAAGGCAACAGCAGGTGTGATGACACTACACTGACTGCACAGAAATGAATAGAGGGGTCAGAGACCAAGGGCTTAAAGAATGGTTGCATTGATAAAGGACTCATCTACCCAAGAACAAACACATTTCTCTATTCTGCAATTCAGACTACTTTGGTAAGATTACTTCAGCAACAATTCTTCTCAATCTACAGCAGGAAGCCTGGCAAACCAAACGAGCAAGAAGATGGATCCTGCATTAATATTCTGATCTATCTTTCCATTAGGTATCTGCCAGCAACAGAATACTGCTGATTAAGTTACACAGTTCATCAATAATTAACACCTGGGTAAAAGACAGCTCTTCTCTGGAACCAGCAATACAGACATCCCTTCTTAGGAGCTAATTATAAACTTAAGAGGCACAGAGACTTCAGGCATATGCAGCACAGTGAAAAAAACCTTCTTGAATGGACTGTGCTACATGAGAATGAGTCTGTTTTGCACACATGTGGGTGAGTTTTTCCCATGCTGTCCCACGAGGTAGGTATACATCCCACTCATTCCACAGGAAAAGAAAAGGCACCATAGTTCAGCAACTAATTACAGCTGTATCTCAAACATGTCACGTTCCAATTTCCTGTGTCATTTGCTAATCCCACCTACCCAGAATTATTAATGGAGTTGCACAGATTAAAGATCCCGTGTCAACAGGGTAGAGCCACCAGTTAGAAACTCAGGAGGAATTCCCATCAGCTCTTCCCTCAGACTCTCACAGAAAAAGAACACCTTAAGGGAAGTGACATGGAAGTAAAAACATGTTTTTAATTCTGAAAAATTTATATGGAGCTCCCTCAAGTGAGATTTGTGTTGAGGGTGCTGAGGTCAAAGTTGAGAGAGCTGTGGCACAGGCCTTTGTGACCCTTCACAGCCCCATGCCAAGGCCAAAGGCAGTCAGAGCTGTAACATTGCTGCCGTGGTGGCACTGCTGGACATACCTGTCTGAGCTCACACATCCTGGGGTCTCCCCTCTAGAAAAGTAACCAAACAGAACCCCAGGACTGCTCCATCCATTCCCTGGGGCATAGCAGCTGGCAGGTGTCCTCTGCACAAGGACCGCGTGGGACACCCAGAGCTTTGCAAAGCACCCACGCAGGGAACACCCTTCTCAGAACACAAGTCTGTGACAGACACATCCACACCTCTGCACAGCTGTTGAAATCCAGAAAAAAATGATGCACAACAGAACAAGCTCGTGAAAGTTTGCGGAACTTAAATATTTATTTTTAAACCATTTAAAACCCCCAAAAACATTGAAATGAGCCTCATCTATAAACAGATTTACAAGACTAACAACTACAGAAGCTAGAGGAGCACTACAATTTGTTTCTGTGATGCAGTTATTTTGTAAATCTTCAGATCAACTGTATTTACAACTTTTGCTGCTTTTACATTTATAAAAATATTTATTTAATCCATAACATTATTGTTTTCAAAAACTATTTCCAGGCTTTTTTCTCAGATATAAATTCTAATTGAATTTCAGTTATATAGCAGATGAAAGTTTTAAACAGAAACTTTTTTTAAAAATTAAAACAAGGAGTTAAAAGTAATTTTTTTACAGTGTAGGCACCATTGAAAATAATTGTCCTTGGCATATCTAACCACCATCTCTCACGAGTGTCCTTTATATAAAAATGATGTAATGGCAACATTTGAGGAAAAATGCAGTATTTACTTGCACACCATTACTTTTTCAATATTTGGCAGATAAATTTCAGATTCATTAAAATTACTTTTGTGCAAAAACAAAATGTGCAGGTCTGAACCATAAAATAAACACACTCAGCCTTTATCAAAAATAAATTTACACCAACAGTTCCACAGCTAAATACTGAAAAACAACCCCAGTTCAAAACTTCAGCATAATATACATACTGGGTTGAAAAAGGGAAAAAACCAAATCAAAACAAAACAACAGAAGAGATTACCCATCTAGCAGTACCATAAATATATAACTGAAAGCAACTTTATAGTCTTACCTACTTTTTATGAAAAAAATCACTCTGTACTGCACAGTACTACCTTTTTGTGAAAGAATATCTATAACTCAGGTATTTGCATATTAACTGGTAAATACATATTTAAAATACACTTTCAGAGAATTATAAACAAATTATGTTGATGCATGGTATTTAATGTATCTCAGAACAAAAATGTGTATAAATATATTACAGGAGAAACAACACCACCACAACAGAACGCTGGTGTTACACCGATACCTGCGTGTGAGGTATGTAACATGTGACGCTCGGCTTCTCTGGCTCCCTTCCACCCAGGCATGTATACTCAGAGGAAAAAAATTAAGTTAAATTGGACTTCAGGTTTTGTCCATTATTGCCAAAAGCCTCACCCCCTCAACTGTATTGCTCTAAATTTTCCTACCATGATGATATAAGATTGAGTTACTACTTCAAAACCTGTTCTAAAAGGTAATACACAGACTGTACATCAGGATAGACCTGTTGCTACATATCACCTGCAAACTATTGACATATTGCTCTCAAATATATTTAATCATAGAGCTGCCTAAAATACTGTACCAAATCAGAATTAAGAGATACTGTTGCAGGTTTGTTTTTCATGCTGGTTGAAGCAGGTGCTACAGCAATACCCTTGCCACTACATGTTTTGAATACGCTTGTGAAAAAGCTATTTTTCTCTGAAGCTTGTTAGTGATTTACAAAAGTTTAACTCATGAATATAAAAGAGCTGTACAACTCCACGTACAGGAACAAAATAGCATCAAAACATACTGTACTTGAACATTCTATTAACTAAAGTAATGGTTATTTCTAAAAGCAAAACTGCACCTCAACATTTATCAGATTAAACGGGTGAAACTACAATATTAAAAGTTGTTCTTTACAAAATAATTTCCTGAAAATATAAAACCATGTGCACTGCCACAGAATAGTTGAGTAGGTTCTTTCAAATCCTCAATCACCATCAATATGTTGCAAAGATCCAAAAGGCACAAGGAGCTCATGAGCTAAGCACTGCCAAGCCTGAAGTAGTTTTGGTGGGTTTCACTGGGTCCATACAATACAGCAGTCAATTGTGTGAAGTTTCTTAGGATGAGTCATTAACAGAAAATCTACAGATAAAAAATGCAAGTAAAAAAAAATTGTTAATTATATTGTTTCAGTTAGGCAAACAGCACATAAATACTTCTGCATCACTAAACTAGTATGTGCCTTCATCTCAATGGTTCATAGGAAAAAACCCACCAGAAGTGACATTCTCAAGAAAACATTCCTAAAAGAGGTAAGAAAAAGATTCTATCTCCCCTACTGCCTGTAAATATGCTTAAGAGAAACCTGCAGGCTAAATTAAAGCAGCAAGATATAGCAACTACAGTAAAGCTGCAGCACTTCAAGACCAGATACAGTAAATAGTCACTATTAGTTTAAGTCTCAAACAGAAGTGTTACCTATAACTACAAAGCTAAAGGTTTAAAGCACTGGACACAGCAGATCTTTCCCTTATCACTGAACTACTTACTTCTGAAATTTCTCCATAAGTTTCTTCACCATCTTATCTGTGATCCCTGGACACGTTGCTTCTGCCACATTGATGCTTTTCTCAAGTTCCTCAATTGCTTTCTTTCTGTTAGCATTATTTGTGTCCTGCTGCTTGAGCTGAGGAGCAAACCAAAAAAGATAAAAGTCAGGAAAGTTGTTAGACATTTGGCTAATACTTTCAAAGAAGATTTTTACACCAACACTTACCTCAGCAAACACAGGTGTGATTATCATAGTTAAACAACTCAGGGTTTTAACAAGATCCTGATCCTAGAAGTTAACAAATAAGGATTACATCAGCATATTCCCATACAACATACACACTGCCTCTAACACAGCACATGTGATTTTGGAAGTTGAGTTAAATTTAACAAAGTGCTTAAAATATATTACAAAACCCACAAAGGCACAATACATCAACAAATGTTACAGGATGTTGAAATAGATGCCTGATGACACATCTCAAACAATGTCATACAGCATCAGAAAAACAGTTCAGTTTTTCCTCACTAGAAAGAGTCTCTAAAATTCCCATCTCTATGAATGGATCTACAGTTCATCTGCAGTATATTTTGCATTTGAGGCTGACATGGCAGAGGAAATATCTCTAACATGCATTATCTCTTGAACTGCAAAAATACCAGTCAGTTCTAATGGAAAGTGAAGTTACTAAGTTTTATGACTATTTTCCTTAAATAGGCTTCAGAACCAGCAGTTAGAAAGAAGAACTCCCCTGTCTGTACTTACCGTCCCATTCTGGAGCTTCTTTGCATCCGGCTTCTTCCGAACGGTAGTAAAGCTCCACTCAGGGTGAGAATTATTTTCTTTGTTGCTGGACTCCCTGAAGAAAAAAGGAGATGATGTACATAATACTAGCCATAACATGACACCAAGCAAGCACAGGTAACCCAAATACATAACAGGATTAGTTCCATAGTCCTTAAAATAAGAAGAAAAACATGTATTGAAACATTAACTGAACTTTAAAAGAGGCTGAATAAATTGAAATGTGATCAAAGCAAACAGAAGATGTTATCTACCCACATGGCTTACCTTCTCCCATGGCATACCATTTGAAAGAGTTATCTGATAGCCAGAAAAGCAAGAGACTTACAGAAATCATGTTGTTCCACAGGCATTGTGCAAATTTCTTCATGCACCTCAACCTTGCTCTGCAATGTCTCTAATTGTGATTCAGTGGTTTTGGTACAACCACTAGCCTCAGACTAGGAAATAAATAGCACTTAAACAGAACTGAAATTGATTTCAAAGAGAGAAATTTTAAAGAGGTAACAAGCACACGGCTTGACTTATATGTTAATCTTTAGGATCATACAAGAGGTTTTTTTTAGAAGAAGACAGTAAAAAAAAGGAACAGAGACAGGTGTACAGAAATGGTGTTATTACACAGAAAAGTTGCAGCAAACCTACTTAAAGAACATTATCTAAACAAAAAAACCTAAACTGAATATAAACTTACGAATCTGAACCATCGGAATCACTTTCGTCACTACTATGTCCTTCTGCTTTCCATCTCTTAAACCTATCAATCAGTTCTGTCAGATAGGAAGTCTTCTTGGCATTTTTCATAATGAATTTGTGCTTCAGAAGTTCTTTTGCAGTGGGGCGCTGCAAGAAACACTTTATATATTTAATGTTATGCTAACATTTCATGATTTTAAATGCTAATAGGGGAGATTTAGAAATACAACAGACTTCTAGAGCTAACTTGTATAAACAGGAAGTCAGAAAAGCCAGTAATCCACGTTTACGACCACGCTAAAAATACAATCAAGTCATCCATAGACTACACAGCTTATCCTTCTATGTTAGAAGGCCACACCCAGGAAAATGACTAATGAAAACTCTCCAAAGCAACATTTCCTTGTAAGCTGAATTCAGACAGCAAAAGCTGTGCTGGAGAAAAGGATTTCAGATGATTTTCTCCTCTGTTCAAACTTCTCTTCTGATATTATCCTAGTTTAGAGTGCATTTTAGGAATCTGCCTCTGCCACTGTAATTTCTTTCAGCAGTCTCCCTCCTTCTTTTGAGTATTTTAAACAAAACAAACTAGGATAGAAACAGATATTAAAAAGCATCACTAAAATTTACAGTGGTCTCTAAATTTATAGTTATAGTTTATAGGTTATAGTCTCTAAAATTACTTCAATCACTGATGATGCACAACACCAGCAAAATATTTCACAAGCACAGGAGAGCAGCAAACAAAACTGAAACATCTTTACACACACACACACACACACACACGTTTATCTACTCACAAATGTTGGGTCCTTATTCAGACATGCATCAATGAATTCTTTAAAAGGTTTACTGAAGTCTCCTAATAAAGTGGGAGGATTGTTTTTCGGAATGAGGAACAGAACTCTCATTGGATGCATATCTGAGTTGGGAGGCTCCCCCTTGGCCAGTTCAATTGCAGTGATGCCCAGTGACCAGATGTCAGCCTGAGAGAGGGAAAAGGGACTGTTAGTACAAAATTATGGGCTGTCATAACTAAGTATTTAATAACTGAAATATTCACATATAATGCACCTATATAACAAAATTAATGTTGATCTAAGTACATAATGCAAACATTCCTTTCTAACACTTCAGGAAATCTTGACTCACGAAGACCTGGCTGACTTAATTCTTTAATAACAAACATCTAGATCATCACTTTTGTTGCAGCTGGTATTCTAACACTGCCAGCAAATTAAACGGCTACCTAAATTTACACACTTTTGGAAAAGCTTCAGAAATATTGATCTTCCTTTGATTTTTTCCATATATTAGCAACAAACTACCACAAATTTCCTATGTCTAATTCAGAGTTTGTTTAGGTATCCAACCTTGTTTGACAGCTCACTCTAAAGGAACAAGGCAGAAAGCTGAATCAAATCCAGCAGGGGATCACTTAATTTCTTTCCTAACTGACTGCTTGATGAATTTAGCTGGAGAATTATTGACAACTAGTTAGACTTGAAACACCAAGTTCACAATGTAAGTCACAGAAGAATAATGAAGTACCATTTATTTTAGCTAAAAGCAAGCATTATAAACAAATTCTTTGTATCAAAACGTAGTATGATATTTTGATATGATACATAAAATACTACTATTCTAAAATTCTTTTCTGATTTTGATTTTTTTTCCCAAAAGAAATATATTATTACTTGCATCTTTTTAGATGAGCTACAATAGCTATTTAGATCACTAAAGGTGTTTCTCACTAAAAAGCGTTTGGCAATAGTTGAGTACACTTGGCACAGAATCATAAACCAAAACTGCCCATAGAGTAAACAAGGATTACAATTTGCATCTCTCCAATACTCCTCTTCTGTTCACAAGACCTAAAATAGCTGTACTTTATAGCAAAGAATTAAACTAACTCACTGTTTATTACTGAAATACATAACCAATTGGAGCAAAATTATTTGAAAGAAGAGATGGGGCTTACAAATCTCTGACACTACTAAAATGTATGAATTTCTAGTTTATTTCCCATCATTTTGGAGTAGAAAGAAGAAAGATTAAAATTCAGTACAGATACCAAAACAGTCATCAGTATTAGTCTAGAAATTTAAGTGTATCCTATCCAAATTCTTCATCTCTCCTACCAAAGGCTTGTATCTTCTGTGCTCTCCCATCAGACTACTGGCATGGAAAAAAAGGGGGAAGACATTGGTCTTGCAACATACTGAGGAGATATGGAAGACAAAAGATTAGGTTGCTGGGAAAATATAAATGAAGGGGTGATAAAGCTGATGTATACACAGGGCAAGCAGAAGAGGAATTCTTCCCCATCTGGCTGGCCAACACATATTTTTAAAGCAGGGTAGAGGGCTTTTCCAAAATGTCCTACAAAACACATTACAGTGGGACCACTGGAACCCTAAAGAGGAGAATTCCAACTTATCAGCAAGAAGCGTTGTGACAAGTACACAAATTCCTTCAAGTCTGAATGATCCCAGGAAAGTCTTTTGGAGTGTGAATGTTTTCAGGACACTTCAGATATCCAACAGTTTTTTCTTTATATGCACATCACATAAGTACAGTTTCATGTTTACTATTTGAGAAAAAGCAGTAAGAAAGTATTACTTCACACATACCAGATTTTTATTCTCTTGCTCCTATTTAAGGTTTTGTCTACAGAGTGTGTAAAGTCCAATGCCAGACTGAAACATACTGCCATTTCACCAGCCACATGTTCTAGGACATCTTGTGGTTTGACACACAGAAGAGGGGACTGTTACCTCCTTATTGTCATTTCCAGCACCAGTTCTCAACTCTCAGAAAAACATGGAAGAACTCTGCTTTTCCACTGCTAGTTCACATAGGAAAACTCTCCTTCGCGATTAGTCATCCATCAAGAGCTCTCACGACAAAGAAAGGCAAAGGTACCAAAGCCACAGCCACCAAGTTACTCTTTACCTTCTCAAGACCTGTGCTAAAATTTTCAGCATTACATGGATCCTCAGAAATACTATTTGAGAAATTATACCCAGAGCTGTGTATTAAAATCTGAGAAGAAATTAACATTTCGGCTGCCATCTTGGCTTTAAATAAACTGCCATGTCCTGGTGGCATTTTATTTTGTGAATACTTTATTACTGTTTGAATTAAATGCAAAACATCGAATTGAAACCAAATCAACCAACCACCCTACATCCAGGGAGCTGCTCTGAAAGAGACACACGACATCACCATTTTACTTGGTGACTTTGCACCTGAGCACAATGACATGTAATGACTGTATAAAACCAATTTAATCCTACTTTTAATTTTATTATTTGAAATCCTGTAATTTCAAATCTACTTCCCCCCTCCCCCTCCATACTGATAGAGCTAAAAGCAAAAAATTAAAATAAATGCTGTTGGATAACCAGATACAAAAAAAGTATGTTCTACTCTCGTACTTACTTTTGAATCATATGCTGACTGCTGAATAACTTCAGGGGCCATCCAAAACGGGGTTCCAACAAAGGTATTTCTCTTAATTTGTGTGTCTGTTAGCTGCCCAGCAACTCCAAAATCAGCAAGCTTAACATCACCTTGCTCTGATAACAAGACATTGGCAGCTGGCAAGGGAAATAGCATGATAACAAAATTAGAACACTGTTTTACAGTTTTTAAAGGCTTTAACAAAGAAACACTTGAAATGTTGCACACCTTTTATGTCCCTGTGAATTTTCTTCTCTGAGTGTAGGTAGTCAAGGCCTTTCAAGATTTCCTTTAGCATAGTAGCAATCTGGAACTCATCAAATGGGCCTGCTCGCAGCTTCAGAAAGAAGATGCATTAAAATCATTTTAGTCTTGTATCTAATTTTTGCCTTGCTTTGACTAAATTAAATCTTAAAATTGAAACATGTTTTTAAAGTAAAGAACTAACAAAATTAATGAAATATTCAATGCAATATGTAATTATTCTAATTGAAATAGGTGCCACTGGAATGATCACCTTCACATCTCCTCCACATCAGTGCCAATACACTGAAAATGCTGTTACTCCTTGAACATACACTGTGTTCCCCTCAGCATTCAAAGCACAAGACAAGCAATAACTAACTTTCCACAAAGTTGTATGTCCCTACAGGCAGCAAACATGGCAGACTGAATTTTGTAATTTAGATTAAGTAAATTAAGAAAACCAGTTTATTTCAAAACAGATTAATCTGTTGACTGTGGGTTTTGAATTTAATGATGCAGTTTTTACTTGTCCCAGCATTTTTGATTCCATGTCTGCTTTTGTATCAAGAACCTAACATGCCACTATAAAGCTGGTAGTATGGATTAAGTGTAAGCTTTGCACATTTGAAAGCTATGCAAATAAAACAGAAGAAATTAAGGTGAGTGATTAAAAAAATACCAACGACACAGCACCAAAACACCATGAAATTATGGCCAGGCAAAGTGAGGCAAATGAGGCAAAACTTAAATTTTACTCTTCTAAGATTTTATTCTTTTACAGGTTCAGTGATTTAAACTGGCACAAGTAAAAACTATTTCCCTGTTTCTGACACTCCACAGAATACAATCAATTACTCAAAAGGGTCAAAGAATACCTCACATCCCGCTCAGGGCCAAGTTCTAGAGCTACAAACTACCACATGCTACACCTAATTACTATGCTTTTGATGAGTTGATGCGATGTAATTTCATAAAGAATTTTAAATAGAGTTGTGAAGTCAAGCACATACTTCAACTCTCGCAGACAGGACCCCAGTTAGCAAATACGTAATTATCACCATTTGATAATAGTGAAGACATGATATTTTCCCTTCTGAATCACACAAAGACTGAGCTATATTATCTTACAGGAAAGGGTGGGTCTGTAGCATTACTGAGGCAGAGCTGCACCGAAACCATGGGGAAACCACATCCACACTCAGTGGACTGCACTTGTGCACTCTCCAGGCTACACCCTCCATGAATGCCAACACTACCTGAAGTAAAAGGCACTTTCATGCTTAACTGAAAATACCTGAACATGGAAAACCCAACACGTTTTAACCAGTTAAAATTAACTGTGGCTGTGGACACACTCTTCATTCATTCCTGAGATCCAAACCTAAAGGAAACATTTTTTACCTAAGCGTAATGAATTCTACTTGGAGGAGGTGGAAAGTGATAGACAGAGGACCCCAAACCCAAACCCCCACCACATACAGCAAGAAAAGAACTTCTCAAACTAAAAGAAACCATTGCTTCATTTGACTGAGAACAAATGGATGCTTCCTAATGCTTAGAGACAAAAAGTAAAATAGAAAAATTAACATGAATTCAATGTGACAGAACTACCATTCAAATTCACACTTTTTGGAGCATTACCACATAGCACTGATGTAGTATCAGCTGCCTCCAGGTACTTATTTTTATAAAGTGATATAAAAACACAATGAAATAAAGTTCACTGATACTTACATTGCAAAAAAAATATATATATACTTACAAGATCCAAAGCTGACCCGCCACCCAAGTATTCCATTATTATCCATAGTTTTGTGCCCTGTAAAGAAGGCATGAGAGAAGTTGAAGGCTGCCATAAAAAATTATATATATATATTTTATATATTTCAATAGACTACCAGCACACTCTTAGGAGAAGGCAAATACAGAGTCTTGTTGATCACCTAGTTGTATGCAATTACTTCTTGTAGAATGATCACACAGCTCCTGTGAAGTCTAAAATATTAATTAATATGTTTGACTTCTGTATTTAAAAAGCAATGAAAAAACACCATTACTACTAACCAATTTCTGCTAAATAATATCTAAAATGATTTCACTTAAAGGAACAGAACTTACAGGAGAAAGAAGTGATTAGGTGGTGGTTTAAGTTTTAATTAAATACAAATAATTATTTAAAGTGGACCTTGCAAATACCTGAGTTTCTGCACTTCCTCTGTGGAGATGTATCAACCTCCAGAACTGACAAATTCTTCTAACATTGATTTCTAGGTGATGACTTTGTCCTCAGCTTGTCACTGCAAAAGGTGGCTGGTTCATAGAAATAAAACTGGAAACATTGGTAGCAAATCTACAGACTACTTGCCTGCCAGAGTCCCCTCACATTCTAGGCAAAACTCAAATATGAATCTATGGGCTACTATTTCAGAAAATTCTGTGAATAAATGTATTTCTTTATTTAAAATAAAACCCAGTAATTAAAAATACTCAATTGGACCACAGCTGGTGAAGTATCACACACACTGTGTAAGTTTCCAGCAAATACTTACCAGTGCTAGTTCCTCACAGCAGAGCACAAGCTCAGGGCAGGAGTACTCTTTAAAGCCTCTTGCATTCTTCATTGTATACTTTCCCACCCTATGGCCTGCCCAGGGATGGAAACCTCAAGAAAACTCAGCAAGCAAATAAAGGTGCAATTTCTGAAAACACCACATCCAATCATCCTAACAAAGTGTGCTCTGTTAGATTTACACTGAATTTAAAAACCACATAATTTATGAGAGTCTATTCCAATATTATGATCTCAGCAGGGAAGGGCTGGCTAATTTTAGCAGTTTTTATAAAGCCCAACTTTGTCAGCTCAGAAGACCTGCAAGGAACTCCTGTTCAAGGCAAACATTGTGGTTACCAGACATGTTTGGAGGACTTGACTATTACTTGAAAACAGTACAGGGTGAAAATGAATAAGTACTGTTTCTCAAATAATGTCTCAAAGAAATTGCTACTATCCACTGTAACTTGGTGTGGACATTTTCTAGCCAGGCATGAATAACCTTTTTCCTAGCTATTTTCTGTCAGCCAAGTATAAATAGACAGGGCAGAACAACCACTATCTTTAGATTGTCACAAAGCTTTGCTGCACAAAGTGCTGCACAATTCTGATGGAAGTCTTTGGATGCTACAGGAGGATTTCTCCATATTCGAATCTGAAAAGCTGACAGTAACTTCAGGTTTGTTTTAACTGCAGAAGAAAAGAGCAAGCTCAGGTGGCTGTAATAGCTACAAGGCTAGATATTGAAAACCTTGGTCTAAATGACACAAATAAGGAAAACAATCATGGAATTCCAGTCATCAAGAGATTTATCTCTATGGTACCGTTGGGAAATCCAGCTGAAGCACTTCATCAAGCTTACCAAATTTGTGTAACCAGAACATGCCAGAACTACAGTAACTTTTAATCTTTTTCTTGCTTGAACTGGTAGGGGAGTAATGCATTTTGACAAGCCATTAAGCTGGAGGAAAACACTCACTTCAGCTATCCAACCTAACTTATCCAGGGTACCCTCCACACCCAGTGGTTTATTTATTGAGATGTTAATCGCAATCAAAGTGCAATAGGGGATGAGGAGACAAATTTAGATCCTGACCTTCTACAAATATGAACAAATACCTCTATCAGGACTTAAATTATCTTACGGCCACAAAAGCTGCAATACAGCTGAAGCTTATATGATTCTACACACATTAGTGAAAGGCATGATATAAAGGTAAAACATTTTATTATTGTACGCAAATGTGTTTATTAAGGTGCATTCTTTGACTGTATATATGTTTGCACACCACCTACCCGCATGTTTAGAAAACACTACTGATCTTGCCAGACATGCAACAAAAATTTAGGAAAAAATTACTAATGCCTAAGCTTTAAGGTTAATTCAATGGGAAACTCCCATTTGAACTTCAAGATATCCCACATTACCATGATATGGGGGTTTTGTACCTTTTTGTGTCACAGTAACTGAAAACTGGCATCAACTTTATCACAAGAACCTCAGGGAAGCAGACCTCGCCATCTTGTACCAATGATGAGGTTTTATAGATTAAAATACCTGATAACAGACAAGTAACATTGCACTGCTAGGAAACTATTAAGGGACTGTCCACACTTTTAAAAATCACATTTACAAGTTGGATATACAAGCTGTAGCTAATGAACAGCTAGGCTGCAGAATGTGAGCGTAACTTACACAGCATCAGCTGAGCTGACTAAGTTACAAGTTAGTAAATCAAGTAATTGAAAGAGACACTCCTGCCTTCTGCCTTTCAGCAGCAGGGGCATCTCGGAGAGCCTGCACGCAGCTGGCAAGCCCCAGGCTCCCTGTGACTGGGCCACTCCACCATCTCCAACAGCCACAAGGCTGCCTTTGCATCCTGAAGTGCAAAGAAATTGTCAAGATACAGACTATGTAGAACAGAGTGTAAAAAAAAATAAAATCTCTCATCTGAAATGTTTGCAATTAGAACCCCCTCACAACTACATCTCTTCTTTCATGTTTTAGCCGTAACAACTTTTAGCTATCAACTATCTTGCTGGAGGGAAAACTCAAAATGATGACAAGAACAATCTGCTTACTCAAAGATTAGTTAAAATTGATTAGAAAACCAGAGTAAGTTACAACAGAAGATGTTCCGCTACAGTTCAGTTGGATGAACCGACACTTACATGCTAAACTTGAAGCCAACACATGGTCTCAGCTGTGATTTCTTCAAAGTAAAAACTAGTAAAATTTAAAGACTTAAGACAGATCTAGATTACTGAACTAGATAAACATCAGTAAGTGCTGTAGGCAAGCTGAATGCCTTTGCATTGAGGGTTTACTTTGGTATTTAGTCAGGAAAACACTAAGTCTCTTTGAACAGTGGAAAATTACAAACATTTCTAATGGCATTTCTACAGCTTCAGAGAGAGCTCCATGCATGATTAATACACTTTAATAAACTATTTCTAGTCCATAAGCATGATCTGAAACACAGCACACTGGCTCAACTGTTTTGTTTCCCTGTAAATAAAGATGCAAAGGAAAAAAACAGGTATCTTAAATTTTTAAATACCTTCTATTTACCTTATGCTCTTTTTAACCATTATCTTAAAAGGTATTTCTAGGAATTTTTCAGTGATCTTTATACATAAACAGAAGTGTCCAGCAACAAACATATGGGACCACTGTAAATATGAACTTCACACCAGTTATATCCATGGCAAACGGCTTCTGATCTCTGCAGCCTAGGACTCAGCTTTGTAAAAAATAAGATGTCTTAATTTTCAGAATTTAACCTCAATATTCTTTAATTTTTAATTATACAGTCATTTGGTACATAACTGTACTCATTTCATTGTTTCAAAGAGATATTTACAATGTACAGGAAGATGAAATCCTGAATGAAGTACTGCACTTAGCTTAATAGTTAGGCTGACTGTCACTCTCAAAGAAATAGCTAATATAAAGTTAACAGCTAGAGCAATTAAGTGAAAAACAAAAAAGGAGACAGACACAACTCTCAAAATACCTGTTATTACAAAAATGAAAAGGCAGAATAAAAGATTCTTTGCACATTGAACAAAACCAATACCCTCTTTCCCCTGAGGAGTCTCAGTCTCAAGCTGAAAGATCCTGAACTAGCAACCAGGGATTAATCTAATCTAAGAACAATTTAGGCAGAAGATACTACTTTAGAAGTTGCTTTATTTACTTTTAATTACAGAATTAAAGGTATTTATTTGTGGACATTTTTATTCATTTACTTGGGGAACAGCAAGAAGCAGAATTACCTACCATGATACTCTGGGATGAAAAACATTCCTGTGAACAACTTTTTAGGGTTTGTTTGTGTTTGGTTGGTTGGTTGGGTTTTTTTAAGAGGAATTTCTTAAAGGAATGGGAAAGTAACCAAAATTCCACAAACACCTCCCCAATCTCCATGCATGGAAATTTTCCCTCCCCAAAAACTTTACAAGCATGAAAAGTAAACAAGAGATCAGCATTAATCTTTCAGAATTTATCCATTTAGAACAGAAATGGAAAGAACCCACAGAGTGGTGAGGAGAGTACTGCAGCATTAACATGATTCTACACTCACCACGAATTTTTAAAAAATAAAAAAACCTAAGCAAAATTCAAAAGTTATTTAGCACTGATAGAATAACTAGACTTTACTTTCCACATCTATATTGCTGCAAATAATGAAAAGACTATTTTCTTTCCCTAGTCAATCCATAACTTACAAAGCTTTTTCCACTCCCCACCCCCCAGAAAACAAAGAAGAAACAAAACAAATCCTCACACAGCTTAATTCCTCCATTTATAGCTGCTGAAATCACTCTTTAATGCTGAGATTTCACAAAACACTTTTCCAAGCAAAGCCTCTGTACTAGTTTGAAAACAAACCAGTGGGAGGCACCAAGTCTGAATAACAATTTAATAGGGAAATAAAAGGAAAAAAACTAAAAGAAAACACTGGTTCAAACTGACAGAGTCAAGATACAACCTGACTCCCTGTTCGTCAGGGTGGTGGTAGCAGTCTGGTAGAATGGTGGCTGCAGTCCTCTGAAGCGGTGATCCTGTAGAAAAGGGTCTGCTCTTCCTCAGAAGGTCCAGTGGTGGCTGTGTAGCTCCTGTCCTCTGGAAAGCCAGTGGAAGGGTTGTCTCTGGTGTTCAGCATCTCAGATTATATCCATGATGGATGGTTGGTTCCTCCCTCTGGGTGGAGCATCTCACAATGGGGTAATGAGTCATGAGGCCAAGTGTTGATTAGGCTCGTTAACAGAAGATAGTCCGGAGGGAGTTACCTATGAGTCATTCGGCAGGGCATTGATGGGCCATTAACAGCAAGATAGTCTGGGGGGAGGAGGCAAGGAAACACTGCCCCACCTGATTTCAACAGCTCATGAGGATGGTGATAGAATACACCGCAACCCAGGACATTATCCACCCCTTATTCTATTACCATCTACTTCATCCCAAATCAATACCTTCCTTAAACTCTACACACACACAAATATATATACAATGAAACCCTACACACAGTTCTCACCTAAGATTAGGTCTCCTTGTGGTACACAATGGCTTTCCCCATCTTTCTGCATTACCCACCAAGTGTAACCAGGTCCTTGAGCAAAGACAATCCCACGGATGGGTTTGCCTTTGCCTGAGGTGGGATTAATCCAAACAGTCTTTCCTAAAATACCTCTCAGGTGTACCACAGGGACTCTTATCTCCATTCTCTGTGTGCAAGGGTTCAGATTCGGCAGGGCCAGCTCGATTGATGCACCCTCGGGTATTGACCATCCATGTGGCCTTTGCTAACTTCAGGTCCCAATTTTTTAAGGTCCTCCCCACCAAGTGCCTTTAGGGTGGTTTTAAGTAGTCCATTGCAGCGTTCAACTTTTCCAGCAGCCGGTGCATGATAAGGGATAGGATATATCCATTCAATACCGTGTTCTCTAGCCCAGGTGTTGATGAGGCTGTTCTTAAAATGAGTCCCGTTGTCTGACTCAATCCTGTCAGGGGTGCCATGTCTCCACAGGACTTGCTTTTCCAGGCCCAGGATGGTGTTCTAGGCTGTAGGATGAGGCACAGGGTAGGTCTCCAGCCATCCAGTGGTTGCTTCAACCATGGTCAACATGTAGCGCTTGCCTTGGCGGGTTTGGGGAACGGTAATGTAGTCAACTTGCCAGGCTTCCCCATACCTGTACTTTGACCATCGTCCACCGTACCACGGAGGCTTCACCTGCTTGGCCTGTTTGATTGCAGCACAGGTCTCACAACTGTGGATGACCTGTGAGATGCTGTCCATAGTAAGGTCCACCCCTCGGTCACGGGCACGGTATGTTGCATCTCTCCCCTGATGACCAGAGGCATCATGGGCCCAACAAGCTAGGAATAACTCTCCCTTGTGCTGCCAGTCCAGATCCACTTGAGATACTTTCACCTTGGCAGCTCAGTCCACCTGCTCGTTGTTGCGATGTTCTTCATTAGCCTGACTCCTGGGTACATGCGCATCCACATGTTGAACCTTCACGGTCAGCTTCTCTACTCGGGTGGCGATGTCCTGCCAAATCTCAGCAGCCCAGATGGGTTTCCGTCTGCGCTGCCAGTTGGCCTTTCTCCAGCGATCCAGCCATCCCCACAGAGCACTAGCTACCATCCACGAGTCGGTGTAGAGATAGAGCCTCGGCCACTTCTCTTGTTCAGCAATATCCAAAGCCAGCTGGACGGCTTTAAGCTCTGCTGACTTGATCCACCTTGTCCCTTGGTAGCTTGTGCAACTCGTCGTGTGGGACTCCATACTGCAGCTTTCCACTTCTGGTTAGCGCCTACAATTCGGCAGGAACCATCAGTGAAGAGGGCATAATGTCTTTCAGTCTCCGGTAGCTCATTATATGGTGGGGCTTCCTCAGCACGAGTCACTTGCTCTTCCTCTTCTTCAGAAGATAACCCAGAAGTGTCACCTTCCAGCCAGTTTGTTATAATTTCCAGAATCCCAGGGCGATTTGGGTTTCCAATACAGGCACGCTGTGTGATGAGAGCAATCCATTTGCTCCATGTAGTGTTGGTGGCGTGATGCGTGGATGGAACCTTTCCCTTGAACATCCAACCCAGCACCGGTAGTCGGGATGCGAGAAGCAACTGTGCTTCAGTGCCAATTACCTCTGAGGCAGCTTGAACTCCTTCATAGGCGGCCAAGATTTCCTTCTCTGTGGGAGTGTAGTTGGCTTCAGATCCTCTGTAGCTTCGGCTCCAGAATCCCAGTGGTCGACCCCAAGTCTCACCAGGCACCTTCTGCCAGAGGCTCCAGGACAGACCATTGCTCCCGGCTGCAGAGCAGAGCACGTTCTTCACCTCTAGTCCTGTCCTGACTGGGCCAAGGGCTACAGTGTGAGCGATTTCCTGCTTGATCTGGGCGAAGGCTTGCTGCTGTTCAGGGCCCCAGTGGAAATCATTCTTCTTTTGGGTAACCAGGTAAAGAGGGCTCACAAACTGGCTGTACTCGGGAATGTGCATTCTCCAGAAACCTATAGCGCCTAGGAAAGCTTGTGTTTCCTTCTTGTTGGTCGGTGGAGACATTGCTGTGATCTTATTGATGACCTCGGTGGGAATCTGACGTCGTCCATCTTGCCACTTTACTCCCAGGAACTGGATCTCTCGGGCAGGTCCCTTGACTTTGCTCCTTTTGATGGCAAAGCCGGCTTCCAGGAGAATCTGGATGATTTTCTCTCCTTTCTCAAATACTTCCTTTGCTGTGTTTCCCCACACGATGATGTCATCAATGTACTGCAGATGTTCTGGAGCCTCACCCTTTTCTAGTGCAGTCTGGATCAGTCCATGGCAAATGGTGGGACTGTGCTTCCACCCCTGGGGCAGTCGGTTCCAGGTGTACTGCACGCCCCTCCAGGTGAAAGCAAACTGGGGCCTGCATTCTGCTGCCAAAGGAATGGAGAAGAAGGCATTGGCAATGTCAATAGTGGAGTACCACTTCGCTGCTTTGGACTGCAGCTCGTACTGAAGTTCCAACATGTCCGGCACAGCGGCGCTCAATGGTGGCGTGACCTCATTCAGGCCACGGTAGTCCACCGTCAGCCTCCATTCTCCGCTGGACTTACGCACTGGCCATATAGGGCTGTTGAAAGGTGAACAGGCCTTGCTGACCACCCCTTGGCTCTCCAGTTTACGAATCATCTCATGGACGGGAACCACAGAGTCTCTTGTCGGTGCGGTATTGCTGATGGTGTACTGTTGCTGTGGCTATTGGCACCTGTTGTTCTTCAACTCTTAGCAGTCCCACGGCAGAGGGGTCATCTGAAAGGCCAGGCAGTGTACTCAGTTGTCTGGTATCTTCTGTCTCCACAGCAGCTATCCCAAAAGCCCAACGATGTCCTTTTGGGTCCTTGAAATATCCATTTCTGAGATAGTCTATGCCAAGAATGCACGGGGCCTCCGGGCCAGTCACGATGGGGTGTTTCTGCCACTCGTTCCCAGTTAAACTCACTTCAGCTTCCAGTACAGTCAATTGCTGGGATCCTCCTGTCACCCCAGAAATGGAAATTGGTTCTGCTCCCACATACCTTGATGGTATCAGAGTACATTGAGCGCCGGTGCCAACCAAAGCCGTGTATTTTTGTGGGTCAGATGTGCCAGGCCATCAGATCCACACAGTCCAAAAAATCCGATTATCCCTTTCCTCTACCTCGCTAGAGGCAGGGCCCCTCTACTCCTGGTCATGGTACACGTTGCTTCCCTCTAGTGAATATGTTCCTGAGGTCCCTTCAAGAGGATCAGTCATACTATTATTCCTATACCATCTGGAGTTCTGTGCACAACAGACCAGAGCAGCGTTGACTCTGGATGAGCTTCTTGTGGTAGTTGTCCCTCTTTTTAGTTCACGTACCCTGGCTGCTAAAGAGGAGGTGGGTTTTCCATGCCACTTATTCATGTCCTCTCCATGTTCCTGAAGGAAAAACCAGAGATTACCTCGTGGGGTGTATCCTCTCTCCCTGGTTGGGGGATGCCTGCTCCTAATGGCAGAGACTCTTGTTGGCTCTGGGGAGATGTGGTAAATCTCTTCCTTCAGTTCCTTTTCCAGTTTCTGATGGCCTTCTTTAATCAAGCTCCGGACTTGCTCAGCCAGCCTTCTTTCCACGGACGAGACATGGGTGCGAAACGGGGCTGTGACGGTGTCCTCATAAATCCTTAGTTTGTTCACCAAGACGCCCACCCTGTCCTCGCCTTCCCTCCATTGCAGCGTTGCCAGGTAACGGGAGTACATCCTCTGGTCCAAGGCGTGCGAACCTCAACCACATCCCTGATGTGCACTGGACACCATCTGGGCTCTTAGGAAATCTCTCGTCTTCTGAGAAAATGATCTCCAGCACAGCCAATTCCCTCAGGCACCGGATACCTTGTTCCATTGTGCTCCATTTTCCTTGGTGCACCTGGAGGTCTTCTTTACAAAGGTACCTGTCCCTTACACTTGTCAGCAGTCGCCGCCAGAGGCTGAGAGTTTCTTGGGTTCTCCCGATCCCCTGGTCAATGACCACATCCAGGGACAGAGATCCCAGCTGCCTGGCCTCACTTCCATCCAGAATGGTGTCATTGGCTGCAGCGTCCCAGATGCGGAGCAGCCAGGTCAGGATGGACTCATTTGTCTGGCAGGTGAATTCCCTTCGCAGGTCGCGCAGCTCACCCAGGGATAGCAACCGAGTGATGATCTCTGGCTCTGCCTCTTCTGCTGGGTGCGAAGGTCCTGCTGCATCCTTGTCAGTCACTATGTGGACTGATTTGCTTTTTGATTTCTTCTTCTGAACAGGAGCAACTGCAATCGGTTTAGGCTGTTCTGGTTCAGTGACAGTTTGTGTGGAGATGCTGACAGCGCCTTTGGTTTCTTTCTCCTCTGTGTCAGTCTGCATGGACATGGACGCTGTGGTCTTGCATCTGGGTTCTTTCTCCTCTGTGTCAGTCTGTGTAGAGATGGACACTGTTGCTTTGCGTTTGGTTCCTTTCTCCTCTGTGTCAGTCTGCGTAGACATGGACGCTGTTGCTTTGAGTTTGGTTTCTTTATTCTCTGTGACAGTCTGTGTAGACACGGTGTTTGTTGCTCTGCTCTTTTTCCCTCCCTCATCCTGAGGATGCTGTGCCATAGCTCTTATTCTAAGCATGGTGTACTTGGTGCAGGCTGTACAGAGAAGACAAAGCAGAACTGACAGCAAGTTTATGCCGTCTTTGACATCCAGAGGGAATTCAATATTTTCAAAAACTGCTGTGCCTGGCCTGAAAGGCTGGAAGAAACCACTCTCTACTCCTCCCACCAGGGGCTAGGTGCGATTGTTGAGGAGATCCCAGACACAGGAACCCAGACTCGGACAGCCAAACAAAATTGAGTATATATTCTGAATGGTATTCATCGCCTCGCAGGTTATTATTATGCTATAGACATAATAAACGAATAAAGCAATTCTCATACTATTCCCTGGTTTTAACAGGAGTAATACAACAGGCAGGTAGTTCCCCATGTGAGGAAAAATATAGAGAGCAAGATACAGTATCCATATAGACAAGCTCAGCACCATGGTGAATAGGTTTCTGTTAATACAAAATTGTAGTTCTGACTTTCTCTCAGAGCAAGCCCCACACTGGGTGCCAAAACATGTACTAGTCTGAAAACAAACCAGTGGGAGGCACCAAGTCCGAATAACAATTTAATAGGGAAATAAAAGGAAAAAAACTAAAAGAAAACACTGGTTCAAACTGACAGAGTCAAGATACAACCTGACTCCCTGTTCGTCAGGGTGGTGGTAGCAGTCTGGTAGAATGGTGGCTGCAGTCCTCTGAAGCGGTGATCCTGTAGAAAAGGGTCTGCTCTTCCTCAGAAGGTCCAGTGGTGGCTGTGTAGCTCCTGTCCTCTGGAAAGCCAGTGGAAGGGTTGTCTCTGGTGTTCAGCATCTCAGATTATATCCATGATGGATGGTTGGTTCCTCCCTCTGGGTGGAGCATCTCACAATGGGGTAATGAGTCATGAGGCCAAGTGTTGATTAGGCTCATTAACAGAAGATGGTCCAGAGGGAGTTACCTATGAGTCATTCGGCAGGGCATTGATGGGCCATTAACAGCAAGATAGTCTGGGGGGAGGAGGCAAGGAAACACTGCCCCACCTGATTTCAACAGCTCATGAGGATGGTAATAGAATACACTGCAACCCAGGACAGCCTCTTCCAAGTAAAAACACTTTCCAAGAGTTACTTTGACCTGTTTGTACTTCAAGGCAAACAACTGGGCTTTTACAGCACAAAGTTGAAAGGATAGATATTCAGGAGAATAGAATTTAGGACTTACCTCATCACAGAAAATAAAGGACTGTAAAAACTACTGATCACATCTGGATCTGCAGTACCATTTGTGCACTGCTCCAGGGGAACCTTACTAGTTGAATTCAAAGTTATCTTGAGACGAACCTGCTTGTTCTAATATAGTGTGATGCCAGAAAGTAAATCCTACTTCTCAGACCTTTATTACTTAATAACAAACAACACAAAAGTCCCACTGATTGAGCCCAATAAAGAGAAGCAAAAATGGGATATCAATGGCAATTTGTATGTTTACTTGCATATGAAGAACTCTAAGTGAACAGCAAAGCCATTATAACTGTCTTGCATTAGCCAAAATGAGAAGGTAGCATTTGGAGTATACTAAATATACCTGATATATTGGAAAAATAACTTGCCCACTTACTATAAAAATATAAAAAATTGAATACATTTGCAATTTAAACAGGAAAAAACATCTACAAAGAACATTACTAAATAAATTCTGCAAATACTTCTACGTATCACTGAAAGATAAAGCACAAGTGTGACACAGAGAACACTTACCAGAAATCTGTCTTTAAACTATAGAAAACCCCACTACACCTTAAGAAAGCAGAAATGCTGAGAGGGAGACCAAGCACCACAAAACAAAACCAACCAGAAAAACCTCCCAAACTGAAGCAAACATACCAAAACTAACAAAAAAACCAAACACAAGCAAATAACCCCTCCCGGACACTCAATATACTTCAAACTATCATTAAAACTTTAGCTTTTATCAAATAGTTTTAGGGATTTTTTAAAAGTCACCTAAAATACGTCTGCAGTGAAAAACACTTATGCATTATCTAAGGTGAAAAGTCTTACTCAACATTTTGGTCTTCTGTAGGTTTTCATTTTTGTTTGCTAAGTTATGCCTTAGATAACATTTTACACAGTGGTTACGTAACTCTGCTGATGTCAGTGTTACTTTGTCTCAGGCCTACTAAGCTGCATAACTGCCAACACATTTTACATGGTGCAGGGTTTCTTTCCACACCAGGAACAACTTTTGTTTCTGTAACTACAAAGGTATATTTTTCTTGCTCAGAAAGGCCACAAAATTATGCTAGGGATTGTGGAGGGAAGAGAGAAAACCAAGGTCCAAAAGCAATGGCAAAAACAATCCTTTATCAACGCTGTTCATTCTGTAGCCATTTTGTGCAAATCCCAGCCACAAAGAGCAAGCAGCAAAAGGAGAAAAATGAAGTGGAAAACTCTGTTCAAAGAAAAATAAAAACCTACTAAAAATGCCAAGTTGGCATGATAAATCTTCCTTAATTTTAGATGTTTTTCCTAGCAGCATTCTAGCAAATCTTTGTGAAATACTATACATTACCTTTAAATAAGATCCATAGTATTTTGTTACATAAGGACTATCGCACTGACTTAAAACAGTTATCTCTTGCTGTATATCTTCTATTTCATCTTCTGCTTCCTCAAGGTCTATGATTTTTATGGCAACCACTTGCTGTGTCCGATTATCAATTCCTTTGAAGACCTCACCAAAGGAGCCTTTCCCAATGCGTTCCAGTTTTGTGAATAGTTCTTCTGGGTCTGCTCTATGGTTCTAGAAAAAGAAAAAAAAAAAAAAGGAAGGGAAAAAAGACACAAGTTGCCTAAGTTACTTCCAAGTTATTAGCCTTACTTCCCAAGAGGCACATCAGCCACATTTACCACCACCAGAATGGCTGCATTAGATAAAGTTATTTCCCACACACTAACTTCTAATTCAGCTATTAGTTACAGAACATACATTATGCAATTCTGTCTAAGGTAAGTGAGCCTTACCAGGGAGGAAATCAGGTACAAACCTCATTTCACTTCCTCACATAACAACCCTTTAAAATGAAAGAATAGAGCTGTTCTTAACATTAATCCTGTCTGTGCAGTAATTCAGAAGACTGGGGAATGCAATTACTGGCACAGGACCACCATTATCACCCAGGCAGAAAAGGCTGGACTTCCCACCTGGCCAAGAGCCTGAGGCAGGCACAGCTCCCTGTCACGTAACCCAGTGAGGGGTGGTTGGGAGAGGATGGCAGATTCCAAGATCAGGTAAGACTAGGTGTCTTTGGGGCAGTTAAAAGTGCTGACAGAAAGATGAGCCAAAGGAACTGAAAGATGTTCATCAAAGAAATAAGAAGGCTGTCATGGAGTACTGAACCCACGGCACCGATCAGAACTGACTGCTACCACCATACGTGCACACAGAAGCAAAACGCTGCTGAGGACACCACTGGTTTGCAATCTCTGCTGAGTAACTACTCTTAAAATCACCAGACTGGTTATTATACAAGTATTTTAAATTTCTTAGCTTCACTCAAGTAGTCAGGAGGGCAACAAAGAAGGAGCAAATTCTCATTTTCCCTTCAAGATAAAGCATGCCATGTGGCTGCTTAGAGAACCTTGCATATCCAAACATCAGATCAGTGACTTTTGAAGGACGAGGATGACACGCTCCACAGTTTAAGAACACAGAACTTCAGACCAGAGTACAAAAGTTTACTGAGAAACATTCTGAAGAGGTCAGACAGACACACCAAAAGAACAGAACAGCCCATGTTTTGAAGAGCAACACAATTAAACACCTTACTGCTATCAGAACTGGGCAACTGACTGCACAAATCAGAGCTGAATAAAGAAACATCCCTGCCTGAAAAAAGCCCTCTAATTCAGTAAGAAGTTTTGAAAATACGGAAGAGATGCTTTGCTCTGCATCTTTCTCACATTCCAAAAGTCAGAACCAGCAAAAGAAGCGGCAGGTTTGAAAGAAGACATTTAACCTAAAGCACAGATTACCCTACATAACCAAATACTCAAGTATCAACATGAAACTCCAGAAAACAACTTTACATTGGTGTTCTTGAAAATTCATGAGAAAATCTTTACTGGGAAAAAGATATTTTAGTACTTTAAGCTAGTCCAAAATAGACAGTCCCATTTTCTTACACCTGGGCCCTTATTGTTGCTTCTTCCCTTTGACCAGAACCAAAATGTATTCAACAATAAGGTGAAAGAATCAGGAAACAGATTTAGCTAAGAATTAACTATATGATTTGCCAGGTTTATTTTCAGCTGAATCAGTTCACTGCTCACATATACCAAGCTGTTATTTCTGCTATCACAAGAGGAGGGAACATGAATTAGTACAGCAGATTCATACTGATCTGTGGAGGTAAGATTTCTAGATTTTGCAAACAGACAAGACACACTGCTGCTCCTGAGAAGCACATTACAAGAGGAATGAGGAATTTCCCCTTTGTCTACAAGGAGCTCATCGCTACTCTGCTCCATTAAAAACAAACAACTCCTAGAAATAGTTAAACAAAAAAAATGTATTTTCTTCTGTTGATAGAGACAGTGAAAGATCCAAAAGATGAACAAATACACAACCAAAGCAAATTTAAAAAAAAAAAAAAGGGGGGGGCCTATTTGGCCTGAAACCTGGGAGAACTAATATTGTTATATTGGGAAAGAAAATTACTGAAGGCTTGAGGTGCTCATAAAACTTTTAGCTAAAATGGTCCCAGAACACCAGTAAATCTTCAGACTGTCCAAAGACAGACACATTGCCATACACTACTGCACCAGCTCCTGCCATCATTTCATCGCTAAGACTAGAAACCATTAAAAAAAAAAAATCTGGATTTAAAATCTATTTTCATGAGTGCTCCAAAAATTTTTTGTAGGGACAGGTGTAGCAAAAGCAGCAGCGACTGCCACCCAGCCTTTCCCTGCTGCCAGGTAAGATGCCAAACTGTCGTCTAGCCAGGAATCGTTTCTCAACTGCATTAGTTACAATAAGGAATAATTAACTGATAGTTCTCCATTTACAATGAACAGAGACACACAGTTTCCAAGAAACAAGTTAAGAGAGATGACTGGCAAAACTTTTTATTGATGCTTAAATACTCATCTTTACAAAAACTAGCTTCAATTTAAGACACACTTGGAATCTGGGATTTCAGGAGTCATTCATACTAATAGCTGTTGTTGATTTTAGATTAAACCTGTTAAACACTTCCAGTCAGATAAAAGAAAAGCAATTTAATCACAGACCTACTCAGCTAATCCAGCCCTTTACAAATGTCTGATCACCTCAAAGGGCAACACCTGGATTTTGCATGGTTAAACAGAAAACTCCTCTGGGCTCCTCAGCAGAAAAGCACATCACTCCATCCTATACACCCACTCAACCACCATCAACAGAACAAACCAGGCCTACAAATTTTCTCCCCCGAGCTACTTCAGATGAATCAGAGCTTTAAAGGCTATTTCATCTTCCAACAACTCCTGATGCTTTTGTACCTTATGTGTGAGTGCTGGAGTACAGGGAGAGATCAGTCATGGATGGACTTCCCAATGCTGCAGAACTCCATGTACATCTCTGGGAGGAGGAGGTGGAACAGAGGGGCATCAGAGGAGAACAAACTGTGAGAGACTACTTGAGGAAACAGTCACATCTTTCTATTCTCAGAAAATCCACTCACAGCAAGCAAAGTCAGCTTTACAGCTTCTGCTACTCACCGAGGCTGACAAAGCACTGTAGGACACTCCAGGATAAAGACAAATATTTCTGACCAACTACAGCTAGTATTGAGATAATGTCCTATGGAATGACTTCAAACTTGTAAAACTACATAATTTAAAACATGGCCATAGTACAAAGACTGCATTTTGAAACATATTTGCTTTTACGTTTCTTAATTTCCTTGTCTTTCAGCCTATTGTTCTACAGGAATGTTTTTCTATAACTGATGAAAACAAAACAAAACTTTAAAAGACTGCTCTGTAAACAAATGTACAGAAAAGGATGAAGATGTATTTTATATAAACAGAAGCGTATATGTGTGTATACACACCCTCAATACATACCAGTAAATTTCTGCAACACAGCTGTCAGCTAAGCTTCTAATATGGTACAAATTGAGAATTTTAACACTATTAACACTCCTGAGCAAAACCACCCATTGTTATTCCTTGTTTTTTCACAGATCTTTCACTGAAATGGAAAAAAGCTTTAAAAGATGCCTGCATGAATAACTTTTTTAAAAATAAATACTGGTTTCCATGGGAAGTCATATCTGTTGGGCAGCAGATGGTAACAACACAATAGACAGTATATGGACTCCATCATCACCTCTCCAAAGATAACACCTTGTAAGTGCACAAATCAGGCAGAGAATGTCTTGCTCTTCCCCTCCCTAAGCCTGGTTCTATAGACAAAAGCAGCAACAAGTATGACAAGCACAGGCACATTCACATGCCAGCTCCGTTCTCACCATTGTGACTAAAAGCACCAGCATGAGTGTGACAAGACAAGCCCTCTGCACTGCTTCCAAGTATGCCACTTCACCAGCCCAGTACAACCGCACAGCCTGGAGCCTTCAGGAAAACTCTCTTATCCAACCTTGTGCCATCACTGTATCTGTTTATACACATATGTATGTGCACACAGAAAGTCACACAATCTGGCTCCAAAGAGAGGAAGTCATCCAGTCTGACCACCCGCCCAGAAGCCCCAAATAAAAAACACTATAGCATAATTTTTGCCAGCATACTTTTTTTTTTTAAAACGTAATTTTTGCCAGATGTTGCATCAAGTATTGTGCCAATCTGGCTTATATAAGCACTTTCCTTTGATTCCAATAAACATGTGTTTCTGAAGGAATGTCCTGGCTGTGTTCTGCTACAACACTGACTTGATGATTCACCTTTCTGCTTCTGACCCTGTCATGTACCTGTTCTTCAAATTCTGAATTCTTCCTTTAAAAGAAACTTAAAACATACTGAATATGTAACTTCCAAGATTATACAGACATCTAATAGACCAAATTAGAAGAAACAGTGTGTCAGGCTTTGTCTGAATCTGTTGGTGCGGGACAGCTCTTTGACAGAAACAGGTCTTCTGAAAATGCATATTAATGAATTTCATTCAAAGGTACTGAATACAATTGAATGAAAAAGCAAAACTTGAAAGAATCTTGGACAGACTGAACTAATGCCTTGATTCTAACAAAATCAATCACCTAACATCCTCTAGGATTCCTAAAGCAAGTATTTTAACAGTCTTGTGAGATTTCTTCTAAGTAGTCTGTCAACGTGAGAACATACATCCTCTTGTCTTAACAGTATTTCTAAAACCTGAGAAATGCTGTTACACTAACAGGACTTTCAAGCATCTCCCAGGCTTTATCTGGAACAGAAGTTCCCTTAGAATTGTAGCAGTGCTACAGAACAGCTCACCTACACTGGGAGACATTACCCAAATAAGCATTAAATAAAGATAAAATAATTAGTTTAAATGATTTTATAAAAGGTTGGTAAGAGAAGACCACAGAGTGTTTACTCATGTTTTTCGAGCACCCACTACTATGGCACCCTAACAGGTCCTGGTAGCTTTGGAAGCCATCAGATTTACCTGTGTTTAAAAGACTGTATTTTCAAGCAATTCCATTTGCAGGCATTTACATATTCTCAGATAATAAAGAACCTCTTAAATTTTTCTTCTGTTCAGACCCCCCAAAAATAAAATTAAGAGGGAGTAAGAAAGACAAACCTGATAGGCTACAGAAATTCTTAAGAGTAATGTCTTAATCGACAGATACATTCTTCTTATCTCTTTCCATAGAGTATCTGCATGTAGTTTCAGATATTATATATATATGCACACACATTATACATCATGCATGTTAAATCATATAACAATATTTATTTACATAAATTACATATATTTTCATATTTTACCTGCATAAGGAAAGTTACTCACAGAAACAGTGCCATAGGTGGTGGGGGTGTGTGTATACATAAAAATTTAAGTAGATTGAAGTTAATGAAGGCACAGGTGCAGATTCATTATTACTTACAAAGAATAAGAAAAAATGAACCTGCTGACATTCAAGACAAGGGTGGAACCTCTAGACATCTCTTTTTCTCCATCTTGAACACACACACTTCTGTTTTCAGCTACTTTGGCATGCAAATAAACTCTAATGCTGCCCTGCAGTCCTGTTCAAGACTCAGATACCAGGATTTGATTATATTTACTGGAACTGTATGATACATATGCAGAGAAAATTATTTTAACAACAAAATAATTTGATTTTATCAAACTTTTACATTATCTAGAAGCTTTTCTACTCAGTGGGTAGTAAAAACTAGATCTGGGTTTCACTGTCCTTAAAAGGGACCTGACTTCTGTTACACCCTTTATGAAACATCTCTCTTATCTGACAAGGCCAAGACTCACTGCCATTTTTAGTGATAACCTGGAAAACTTCATATAAAAGCAAAAATAGTAAGCAAAAACATAAGTGGCTTTGTTTTTATCAAGTTAGCCATAGGGTGAGCTGCTTGAAAATGTATATGACTATCAAAACTCTAAAATCAGCATTCAAATCCACCTATTGTCAGATTTTTAAGGAAAGAATTACCTTCATATTCAAACCATCTCTGACCTGTGGCAGATGCAAGCTGCTGAAAATGGAAACCACTGAACTCACTTCCTCTGTTCTTAGCTTTTTTTTCACACAACATAAAGCAGCTTAGGAAAAAGTGTAAATAAGCACAAAAAAAGACTAATACCATATGTCCCAAAGATTAGCTCTTTGCAATTAAAAAAATTTACACCAATTATTTATAAAGAGTACTCTGCACTGAGGAAAGGAAACTGAGAAATTTCTCATGACAGTGAGTTTCTCTATAACTGACATCCTACACTTCAAACGGAGTCACACTTGATTTCTATTCTGTGTATCAATACCTTTTAACTACCTAGCATATTTTTAAAAAGTCCTCAAACCACTGCATATAGTTGCATGATCTCCAGTCTGTTCACATGTCTGAGGAGCATAGCCTATTAAAAAATTCAGAGAAATTAAGGCAGGGGGAGGGACACAAAAATTACATGATTGAGTCTTTACTTCGATTTGAGAAAGATGTGAGTGGCTAGAATGTTTTCTAGCTAGAAGTATGGACATCCTGAAATGGAGAAAGAAATCAGTTCAAGAAATCAACAGGTTCTGTGATGTCCCAGTGTTCCAACTAACTCTGCTCTGCATTTGTTAACAGTTCAACAAACTGATCTTTCACAACAAGTTTCATCTTCTCTGTTGAACAGTACAGTATAAGTGACAGCTAAATGAGTAACTAACCCACCTCAATGAATGAACCTGAATTAGAAGTCAGAACATAAAGGACTACTGCAATTTCTCATTAAAGAACACTTGTAACCTCTCCATTTTAAGAACTGCTTTGAAAAACCCACTCTGCAGAGAGATCTCAAAGGCCACATCTAACAGGAATATGGAAAAATAACCATTTATGGGCTGCAGCCTACTTTTAGCAGTGTGCCTTTCCTTTCAGCACCAGCCTGCTTATCAGTACACAAACTTTTTTTTTTTTTATTTTTGCCACACCTATTTCAAGGAATAACCACGTCAGAACTCTGCCAGCAATAAACTATATCATTACAGCATTTCAACAATTTTCCTAATATTTAAATACAGCTAAGTGGCAACTCCTACATAAATTTGACAGGCCTTCTCACTCTAGAAGCCATTTTAGCATTTCTTCTGTGTAAAGTTAGGACTTGATACACAGATTTTCTGCCTGTAAATAAGATTAGAATCATACTATAAGCCAGCTAGAACAAAGATAAGGTTTTAAACAACAAAATCCAGGTTTTAAACTTGCCAGTTCATAAACTAAAAAGTAGTAAAAAGACCTCAAGTATAACACGTTAGTACTTTTGCTAAATCTCTCCAGTGAAGAAGTCATTACTTATTTTCAGTCTAAACAAAATTAAAGTGAGGCACAAACACGCTAGTTGAAAAAGGATGGCTCCAAACCACAGTGTGGGTGGGCTGAAGAGCAGGCCACAACTTTAGTTACCACAGGTAACTGAAGTCTTCAGGCATAGTGACTGCCTGCAATAAACCTTAAGTGGGACCCCACACTTAGAGGGTATCGCCATTCCTTTAATTTGGTGAGGGACCATTTGGAGAAAGGAAGGCAAACACACCAGTCTACTAGAATCCTAGGTTTCTGTCTTCTCCCCAAGGCTAGAGGACCACAAGCTTGAAAGCTGTACTCTCTTCTTGAACACTGGCCCTTGATCATATCAATGATACTGGACCTGAAGTTACAAAAAGCAGACAATGAAAAACCAGAAATACAGCCCCAAAATGAGCTACAAAGAAAGCAAGACATCTCTGCTGCCAGAACCAACCTGCCAGTTTCAGGAAACTCCTTTTTCAATTACTTTGCAGCTCATTCATAGCATGGCAAAGCATCTCATTACATAAAACGAAAGGGGAAGGAGGAGGGGAGGAAAAGAAACACCCTGTAAAAAAAAAAAAGGAATCAGATTCTTCTTGCCAGCTAGACTAGAATAAAGCTGTGCAGGAATGTAACAATGTTCTTGCTATGACCAGCTGCCAGATGACACTTTCCTAGGTGAGAGATCAACAGCAAGAACATTTTGGTCCCCTCATAATTCTCTATGTTTTTAACTGATCTCCATCAGTAGAAATTCAATCTTTTTTATTGTGTTTTACATTTAGGCATGCTACAACGCTCATGGTCACTTCAAGCTGTACAGTGTTTTTATTATTCTGCATTCAGCTCCCAACACAGAAGCTTCCATTGAAACACAACTTGACATCTTGCAAAGCATGCACACCCTCTGATCCTCCCCCAGTCAACATTATTCAGATACTCGGAACATGTAACAGTACTCCGCTGAGAGGAAAGCCTGCAAAAGATGGGGAGCAGAGGGAAACAGGAAAAAAAACCATTCTCCAGGACTGAACACATGGTTCTTGAATTCTGGTTCATGTAAACAGTGAAGCCACTCTGGGCTCTCAGACTTCCCCTTCCTAAGCTCAAGTGTGAAACCTGTAGATTTCTGCACATTTCTCATTCATTTTTCCTTCATCAATGCCCAGAGAATTCACGCAGAACCATGACAGACTTTGTCACAAAGCTTTTTCAGATATGCTGCCTCAATCAAGATCATTCAAATCCAGATATTAGCAACACAATTTCAAAAACTGCAGTTCTGTGCAACTCTTCAAAGTTTTCCTTATGAAGAACGAACTAAGTTGAAGCCATTCTCTTTCCCAAGCTACGGACCTAATCAATATAGCCCATCCCTGCAAAAACACATACACAAAGTATGAGGAAGAATGAGACCAGCAAGCTACTGCTACCTTGTCAGCACCTGTATTAATAGTTTCTCTGATTCAGTTCTTTTTGACAAATTTATTTGACTACCAATTCTCTGGCAGAGGAGATTTCAGTATCACCAGGTGGGCACCCTTCCCAGGAGATTTAAGCTTCTCCTTCAGAGCTAAGGAGTGTGCTCAGTGATCCTCATCTAATCAGCAGAACAGACATGTTCCAGAAGAACTGCAAGAAGGTTTAAATTTAAAGAACAAATGACAGTTCTTTAGAGTGAATACCAGTGAGGCAGTATTAGGAAGGAATTTGATTTCCAATTATTGTAAGAAAGAAATAGCAGGATTTGGAACAGTGACTCCTGACATGATAGATACCTCACCAACTCTTTATTTCTTCAAAGACAACATACACGCAGACACTACAGCATGACAAAAAATATTTGTCACAGAAGCATTTCAAAACCAACTTTGTACTGTTCATCTCCAACCTCATCTTCCCAAAACCCATTCCTGAACCCTTTTGTCAGTTATTAAATTCAGTCCCTTAAGAATAAATGAAAGATGAAATGTCCCTAAGAATAAATGAAATTTCATGACTTCTAAATCTGAAGACAGTCACTTAAAGAGCAAACAAGTGGTACTTTTACTACTGGTTTTAAAATTCATCCTTTCACTTTTAGAGGTGACTGAAAACTGAGGCTACTACTCTTGCCTATCTTCACTAATACATTTCACAGGTCTCATAGGACAAATGCTGTTGCAGAGGCACACTCATATATACTCTTCCTGGGGTGCCACCAAGTTTCTGTATATAAAGAAACATTCCTCCTCTCAAAACAAGCACCTAAATAAAAAATTGCAATATATTCCTGAGCTATTGCTTGCTATACATTCTCCTTTTGGAGAAAAAGGAGAAAAGCAAGACACAACTTTCATCAGGACCTGTACAGCTGAGACACTGGAGTTCAAAAACAGCCAGTGCAAATATTTTAAGTGTTAAAATCAGAATAAAATAACAATTCTATAATTTTAGAAGTCAGAACTCTCTTTTCAGATGTCATGTTTTTATCTTTGGGGGAATATTATTCTCTGCTCAACATTGACAGTGTATGATGGTACAAAACAGCACACAGATTAAGGTGCGTTGGTTTACGTGCTCTCTCCAGTTTCAGCTGATTTGCCTCTGAATTCCAAGTCAAAGCACATAATGTGTCTATAGAATTGTAAAATATGCACAAAAAATACTACTATAGCACTGGACTTTTGCTTTTAACCCTGGTAAAAGCATCTGCTGAATTCCAGATGATTATACCTGCACAGCTCCCATGTTCCAAATACTTTTCAGAGCTCTGTCTACTCCTTTGACAGCAGTAAGACAGTACAAGGATGACTGAGCCCTACTTTTCCTGTCACCAGAGTAACTTACCACAAGGCATAAGACGGAAGAACCACGTTCAGCTAATAAAGCCTGAGCTGATTCAGCAAGCTACTACTAGATACAATATAGCTTGTAGGTCCTACACAACCAGGAAAGGAACAACTGCAGTGTTGAATTCCACAAATACTTTAAAGCAGATCTGCCTCAAGCAGCAATAAGGCATGCTCTCCTTAAGGCTTAAAATATTGTCTTCCTGCAGTCTACCTGCACTGTGGCTCAAAGTACCAATCAAGGAACTGAAACTGGAAAAAACATCACAGTCCACATCAACTTAATCAAAAGAAACCAGTTTTCTAGGCACTGAGGGAAGTCTCCCAGTGTCCCGTGAGTGCTAGACTTTCCAGTTTCCCTTCAGTAAGACATGTTGCTAAATAATAAAAGTTTAAAGCCTTTTCAAATTCACTGCAGAAGCATCTGGATACAGCTCAGGTCCTAGCAGAGGAATAAATTAAAAGAACTTTGAATGGATCTTTCTTCAAAGGTTTAAGTTCCTCTAACACGCACCTACTAAACATTTAAGTATTTTACAGTAACAGACTGGTTGCTTTTAACAGAAGCCATATTTTTTTAACTTCAATGCATAAGGTTTACTAGAAATCTGACACACTTCCCGACTAGCTTTAGGTACCACACACTTCTAGATGTGCACTAAGTTAAGAGAAAATGTGGGGTTTTTACTAGGGCTATGAAAAAGACCATTTACAAAATTAAACGGTACCTATCCTTTAATCTTTCTCCACCCATCCAACTAGGCAGTAACTGATCTGCCCCTGAGCAGCCTGCAGGGAGGGACTCTCCAGCTTCCACGCTCAGGCCATTCAGTGAGCAGCACCCTACAGCCACTCTTAACCAGCAGCACAGAGAGCAAAGCTCACCTTGACATCCAAGTTTTCATTTCATCAAGCAATCCTTCAGTTGTGAATCAAGAGTACACTGGCTGATACGTCACGTGCTCCTGGCTGCTCCACTTTTAGAGGAAGTTAGGCTCTTTATTGCAAGATAGTGAATGCTAATAAAAACAGATGGAGAGCAGGTCTAAACAACCTTTCTGGCTGTGCTCAAAACTACTGTCATACAGGATCAGGAGATACAAACAAAGCCATGAGAAAAGAAAGTGTTTAGATGAGTAGGATAGCAGAGATAACGGGACATAAACCCCCAAACCAGGTTCCAAAGACACACATACTAACAAAAAATGCAAATGAGAAGAAACAACACTTCCATCAGTTAATAAATTAATATTTCACAGACTTAAGGGTTTGCATGACAAATTAGAATAGGAAAAGGGCAAGTTTATACATTTAAACTCTACCAGCTACAAAAGGCATTTATTAGTTGAGTGATGCTCCATCAAGTTTACAGACTAGTTTACAAAATTTAAATGCTGACATATTGAAAAGTAGCCACCCTATCCAACTTAGGAAGGTTAATTGTTACTCACTTGCAGGTGAACAGTTTCCAACCTCTTTTATCTGTAAAGAGTTTTGGAGCATTGTGTGAGATGCTGCCAAGAACATAAGTTCATCAGAAACACATCAATCTGAAATGACGGACATACTTGAAATGTTCCGATCACTTGAAACAAACAACGGTCTGAACTATGTACTCTGCCTGCTGGGCAATATAAAAGCACTTGTGTAGGACTAATAATACGGGGTCCAACACCACCTTCACTCCAGCTGTTTTCAGCACCTGGGCTGGCAAAGACACAGACAGCAACATCTCAGAAGCTGTATCCAGAAATGTTCCGTAGGAGTTCAGCTGGATTCCTTGAAGATAGTGCTGGTGAACAGGTTTCTCCCTGTGAGATCCCCAAAGCATTCCAGACAAAGAGCAAGTTTTATTTCTATCCCAAGGAACAAAGTTACTGCGACATTACTGAATAAAACCTCAAACCTGACAATCAAGCTCACTGCAAACTATGCTTCCTATAACCAGGACACCTTAACTGTGCTCACCATCCTTTCCATTTTCTATCTCATCTTGGATTCTGTGTAAAATGCCATAACTTGGGGTATCATGTTCATCTTCAGACCACTCATTTTATACATACACTGAGCACTTTGATTTCAGTAGCTGGGTAAGTTAACACTGTACAACTGGATCAAGTGAAGCCTTTCCAAAGGAGCAAGGAAAATGCATGTGTTTAAGAAGTTATTTGCAGAGGCAAGAATTGTTAGGTATAAAATTTCATTTTGTTAGGGACACAAGACAGGTTAAACAGAATGTAACCACTACATAAACAAATGGCTCTGTAACTGCTCATAAGGGCAACTGATAATACTACCTCTGGGTCTGCCACTGCTGCCAGGGGAATAAAGTCAGGCTCCAAGTCCACCAAAATAACTCTGTGTGACTTTCTGTAATTTTCCATATTTGAGGTTTTTTTAAAGGGGACCTGACTCTTCATTAAGCCATGTTTTTGGAGTATGCAAATTACATAACATGTTTATTTCTGGATTTTTCTTGATACTTTTTGTATAATGAAATGTAAGGGAAAGCATAAGGTGACAATAAAGCTGAAAACTTCAAACTTGTGACATTCTCTGACAAATTCCATTTCCAACTGTTATATTCAATAAAACCTTCCCTCAACAGATTACAAAACGAGGTTTCACATTACAGGCACTTTCCCACAGTCATAATTTTAACATAACTATTAGATCTTCCATCACAGAAGAACCTGTTCCTTCTTAATCAACCACCACACATTTACTTTAACACTGAGCAGAAGCAGGGATGCTTTTACCATCACTTAGATGATCCCAACTGAACAGTCCAGATAGGTTAAAAAAACCCAAAGGAAGGAACTCTTCTGCCTCAGACTGCCACACTGTTGTTGCATCAGTTTTAGGGTTTTTTTAAAATTAAAACACTCTGTATTATGACTCTTCTAGAAGAAGGATGAGCAGATTAATATCACACCAAATTCTATTTCTTTGTATTCTAAAGGTTTCAGGACTTGTCTAATCATCTTCATTTAAAAAAAAGTCACAAAGGAAAAAAAATTGTGGTTTAATTCTATGCATCTGTACCTATCTAATAGTTTTTAAAAATGTTTTTAACATACTGATATATGTTAAGGGCTGTGGGTTACACTAATAACAATACTAGTGGGGATAAGAACACTATCAAGATAAAGTTTATTGGTATAACAATGGAAAAACAGAACCTTAAATAATTTCAAGGCCCTTTTGTGACAGCAGTTATGGAAAACAGGACAGCAATACATTAAGCAGATATAAAAATAGGAAATTGTCAAACTAGAATGTTGAAACAGAAGTTTCCCAAATACAAACACACTAGAAAGCCCAGAGGATGTAAATAAAGAGGCTCAAGCTAAAGCCTTTAAATCTTTTATCACAAAAATTCTTTAGGATGTTCTAATACAACCATTACTCTGACACAATGGAACAAGTAGGCTGAGAAGATGTGGCTTGTGTCCTCTTATAGAAACAGAAAGTCAGTCAGTGAGAGACCATAATTTAACAGATTTCAGAAAACCTAAAAATTATTAGAAATGAGAAAGTTAAACTAAACCATAGCACTGTAACTGGCCTAAATTAATATACAAATACCATTTATACATCAATTCTACACTTTCTAGAAGTCATAAAGTTACCTGACCATGAGATATGTTAGCTTTCTGTTCTGAAGCCTCCTGAACTCTCTACTGTATCTCTCACATACATGGAGATGTATAATAAATATTTCTGTGTTATCTGAAGTGAAAAAACCTCCCATGTTATACAGGTATGACTATCCCAGAAGTTAAGAGAATGCTCGAAACACTGAAGGGGCTGCCAGTATCTGACAAGCAAAAATGAACAGTGAAATGAGATGGGTTCTAAGCTCCTTTATGTTGATAAAGATCTCTGGCCAAACTTGTATCAGATTGTCCAGTGGAGTAGAATGAAGAGTCAGAGGTATTCCATCTTTCCTATGGAAGCCATTAACACATCAACTTGTTTGTTTTCTAAGCAGGTAAGACAAATGACAAAAATGACACCAGGCCTCATTCCCAGGCGAGGAGAGCTGCAGGTTGCTGACAGACGATGTTCCCCAGCGCTCTGTCCCCACCAGACCTGGCAGATGAATCCCAAGGTTCTCCGGGAAGCTGCACTACAAGCCCAACGGCAGGTTGGTGGGGAAGTCCTGCAGCAGGTCGGCCTGCCAGCGTGCCTGGTATGTCATTTACAGCGCACCCACACACCCTGCGATTAACTTCACTTCGCCTTTAATCAGTTTTAGAGGCTCTTACGTGCTCCTGGATGCGGCGCGGCCATCCCTGAACAAAGGGGCCAGGGAGGGAGGAGAATCTCTTCTCCCCCGCCGGGGTACAGGTACGCGGCCCCCGAAGCCTCCCGTTACCTCGGAGCAGCCCCTGCTTCCCTCCTTGCCTCCCTCGGCGAGGCGAGCGGTCCGGCCTCCCTCCAGGCCGAACGCGACCTCCTCGCGGTACCGCTCGGCTTCGCCCACCCGTAGCCCCCCGTGCCCCGGCGGCGGCTCCGCCCGGTGCGGGCCGCAAGCGCCGCTTCCGGAGCCGGGCCTAGGGCCGGGCCCGTCGCCTCCATTTTGGGCCCGGCGCGAAGCTCACCTGCATGCCGGGCACTTGCACCGCCACGGGCGAGTGGGCCATGGCGGGCTGCGGCGGCCGGGCGGGCGCCGCCCGCTGCTCCCCGATCTCGGCCTCTTTCTCTTGGGCGGCGGCGGCGGCGGGGCCTGGAAGGACAAAGCGGTGGGAAGGCGGCGGCTTCAGCGCGGGCCGCGCTCCCTCCTTCCCTCCCCGCCCTGCCCGCCGGCCCCCGCCCGCCGCCGGCTCCTCACCTCGCGGCCGCGGGGCTGCGCTGCGCGAAGGGCGGGCGGGGGTCGCTAGCGCCACTGTCCCCTGCCCGCCGGGCTCCCCGCAGCGGCCCTACCCATGCCCCGCTCCCCGGTCCCGACGCGGGGGCGGTTGCTCGGGGACCCCGGGGTGGCGGCTCTCGGCGCGGCCGGGGCTAGCTCAGAGCGCCATATCGGGCTCCGGCTGCAGGCGGCTGCTGCTGTGCAGCAACTGCTTCCTTCTCGGCTCCGGCCTCGCGGGGCGGAGCCGCCCCACGGCCACGGCGTCACAGTGCCCGCCTCCTCGGGCGGGCCAGGCCTGGGCACGGCGGAGGGAGGGATAACGGAGACCGCTCAGCGTCAGCACACCCTGGGCTCGGGGTTGTGGGGGCCCGCGCTGTCACAGAATCACCAACAAATAGGTTGGAAAAGACTTGTGAGGTCATCGAGTTCAACCTATGGCCCAACACCACCTTGTGGACCCGACCATGGCACTGAATGCTACGTTCAACCTTTCCTTTACGGGACGGTGACTCTACCACCTCCCTGGGCAGCCTGTTCCAATGTCTAATCACCCCTTCTGTGAAGAAATTATTTCTAATGTCCAACCTAAATCCCCCCTGGCACAGCTAAGATTCTGTCCCCTTGTCCTGTCGCTGGTTCCCCGAGGGAAGAGCCCTACACCCACCTAGGCTACACCTTCCTGTCAGGGAGTTGCACAGAGCAATAAGGTCCCCCCTGAGTGTCCTTTCTCCAGGCCAAACACCCCCGGTTCCCTCACGGGCTCCTCATCGGACTTGTGCTCTAGATGGTTCACCAGTTCTGTTGCTCTTCTCTGTACCTGCTCCAGCACCTCAATGTCCTTTCTGAATTGAAGGACCCAGAACTGGACACAGCACTCTAGGTGTGGCCTCACCAGTGGTAATGCCGACCCCTCGGGTGCTATCATGGGGTCCCTCCTGCACAGTCACAGCAGTTTCTCCCTGGCCCCGGTGCCCCCAACACCCCATCACCCCTGTATCCCTGTGTCCTGCACCCTGGAGACACAGGGTAGTAACAGGGTGCAAATAACTGAGGGGATATTTGATGGGGTTTACTTGCTTTTGTGACAAAAGTGGCGATGTCTTCTTGTTCCAGGGGTGCTTCTGGCAGCCAGCTTTGGTGGAGGTGTTGAGGGCAGGCCCAGTTCATCTTTGGAGGTTCAGCTCCCAGTTCAGGGTGGTTGGCTCACCAGTAGTGTTCCCCCTTCCTTGGCCAGCTCTCCCCACCCTGCACTGGCTGCTGCAGGGCTCTCCCAACAGACACCTCTGTCCCTCACCAGTACCTGCTTTTCTGATGAGGTGGGCTGCCCCCAACATTCTACCAGGGCCTGAAGAGGGGAAAATAACAGTGTTTTGAAGTGACTTTTCCCCATTCATGCATGAGTCACCTATTCGCATGTGTGATTCATGTTCCTGTACAGGAAAGTTTTGCCAGTTACTCAAGCAAAGCTCAAACTGACATCTTTTATGGCACTGGTTTTCCCTGCAGCCCTCTGAGCAAGACTATAGAAATCACATGGATCCATCACAAATATCTTCATGGGTATGCAAGGACTTCCCTCAAGTTCATAGGTTTCTAGGTCTAAAAGCCAATAAAAAGTAAGGTAAGCTGGAGGTGTTGGATTGCTGGCCATACCAGAGCTATCCTGCTGAGAGGGTGGGTCTCTTCAGAAAGGATGTGACAGCAGGCGGTCTCCCTCCCTTAGGACTCAGAAGAATGTTGCACTGTGGCAAGGAACACAAAACACCTCTGTTTAAGGTAAGGTTGTGTTAAAATAGGCTGAAGCCAAGAATTTCAAAGTTAGGCAGTCTTTCCATCCTTAACTCACTGTGGTTTAAACCAAAAAACAAATGGTAATGTTTGTAAAGGACGAGCTTGTGGATTATGGTGGAATATTTTTTTTCCAACTTGCCAGTTTGTTAAGCCTTTACTGTTGCTAAAATATTTACTTTCTTCTGCACCTTTTTTAAAAAAATAGCATGACTTTAAAAGGCTTCTGTGTGCTAGTTTTACATCTAAGTAAAATGCCTGGAGTTCATTTTAATGTGTGGAATGTTTAAGGTGAACTTTTCTGAAAGTTTATACCATATACTTAAATTCAAACATGTTTTCTATTATAAACCTCTGGGAAGAAATGGGGATTTCTACTGACAAAAAGCTTTCTTAATTATGTACAGCGGTTCAGCAAATAAGTGAATGAATATTCACTCATGGTACTTCTGATTCTGCTCAAACATATTTAAATCACTTCTCCTTCTACCTTTTAATAATCTTTAGAACATGAGCCCTGAAAAAATCCTGACAAATAAAATAGGAGGATTTTTATTTCATACTGCTGCTGCATTGCAGACCTGCTGCTCCTCTTCTGGTTCTGAGGCTTTGCTTTTCTCTTTCTATCCATCTATCACCTTGATTTTTCTCTCCAGATTCCTGCTGTTTGTCTCAGCCTTGTCTTGAAGTTATACTCTCCCTCACATATTTTCTCCCTGTTTACTTTGTACCAGAGAATACGAATTGCCAATCCATTCTTCCTATTTTGGGGCCATATACTGAGACTTTTGGCCTTTTATACATTTCTGACTTGCATGCAGCTTAATGTAACATGAAAGGGACTGTAACAGATTTATTTAAGAGAGTTCTGCTTCTGCTCTTGCAGGACAACTGTGAAGCATGTGATAAGGTATTCTCCCCAGTAATTATATCTGTAACTGTCTCCCACCCACGGCTGGTTGGCCAAAGGAACTGCAGTGACAAAAACACAGAGAAAAACATCCTGTGAAAAGGCAGGTCAGAAAGCCCAGGAATGACATGGTGAGCAAAGCCAGGGAGGAAAATATCAGGGAATCTTAAGTAATCAGCTGGTCATGCAATGACTGAATAATTGAGCCAGGCTGTGAAGCGAGGTAGACTGGCACCATAACATCTAAGAAAAGGGCTGTAATATTGTATGCCCCTCTGTAATTAGCAAATTCTAGTTTGTGCATTAAGAAAGACAGGTGGTCAGTTGCTGATACTGCTCTATGAAAGACCTTCCATGCTCCCTCCCAGCTTGCTGTTTAAATACCTGGTGCTGCTGTTTTCCAAGACCTAGAATGTGTCTATAATTCACGTAGGACAGCTCTCAAGGCCTTACAGTGGCAATGTGACCCAAGTCAGACCTTCAACTGTTTCATGTTTTTAAACTACTATTTTTGCGTTGCTGGTGTGAAAATAAAACTGTTTTTACATCAGAAGACTGCAGGGAGCTATCAAAACCATGGAGCTTTTGGAGAGTACCTGCACCACGTTAGTTGCTTTATACCTACCACAAAAAGTGGTAGAAATGTCTTTCAAACTTTCAAACATAAATGAATAAAATGAAATTACTTAGAGTGCTAAGCAGAAAAATACTGCATTTTACAGACTCCAGGGACTCCTCATAGTGATGTGCTGGGGGGAGGAAGGGAACAGGTGTCTGATCTGGTTCTAGCAGAGCTGATGCAAACTCACACATCTCTCTAGAAAATATAATGCCCAGCTTCTATGTATCAGGATGGATCTGGGTATTCCAAACCCTTCAGTGCCTTTGCAAAGTTCCACTGGCTGGTGTTGCACTGACCTCGGCTTGTGGTGACAATCCCATGCAATGCATTTAAAGGTACCCACAATTGTCCTGCCTGGCACCTTTCTCTCAATACAAGCAGCACAGCTAAAGGGTTATCCCATAAAAGTGGAATACAGCATCCCAAAATGGTAACTTCCAATGACTTTCATGCTTTTAAATCTGAAACAACTTGCCAAAGATATTGTGGAAGTTAAAAGTTGATTGGGATTGGGGAAAAAAAAGAACCACATTTATTTTATTAATGAGAACATCAGGGATGTAAAAGGAAGAATTAAAATGCTTTTGTAAGGATATAATTTCTCAATTCTTTGACATAAATCAGTCTCTGTTTCACGGGCATTAGGGAAATCACTTTGTCTTCAAGGCAACTTATTTAGGACCTTCAGAATTTCCAGCACTGCCACTAGAAGCTGCTGATACTCACTAACATGGGAGATAAATGCAGTCCTTGTCAATCCCTTATTAGAACTTTGATATCTCTGTATCCAATAAATAATTTAAAGTTATAGAGCCTTACAGCTGGACTAGAATCAGTACCATAGTACATTCACTTCTGCTCACCACCTTCATTCCCATGCCCAGAATACATCTTGTCTCCCCTCATTCTCTAGTATTCTCAGTATCCCACCTTCCCCACAGCCTCTGTAGCTCTGGGTTCCCCCAGAGGAGGCAGCTCAGTTGTTCTGTAGGATACCAGGTGCACAGGGCTCCTCCAGCACAAATGGATTATTTAGATAATTCAGCTGCCCAAGTCTGCCAGTGCCAACTAAGTGTTAAAAAATGGAGATTTTCAAGTGATATAGCAAAAACATCCAATTTCTCCAGAGACAACAATGGCACATCCTTCACACAAGGATGATGCCTTCACCACAGTCCACGTCCTCCCTCAGAAGCAAGGGAGCAAAATGATATTTCTTAGCAGGGCAAAATTATACATCTTCTTGCAATCTTCCTCTTAGAAATGGCTGAACTATTTTTTAATTGACACTTCCTGTACTTTTAAGGAAAATAATCAGGCTGAGGTAAATGCCTAGGATGGAAAAGGTGGGTGAAGGATGCTGGTTCACCATCTCCTTCAATGTAAGGACGAAAGATCATTAAATCAAACAAGTAGATGCCAAGTTCAAAACAAACAAAAGAATGCACTTCTTCACACAGGGTATAGTTAAGCTGGTGGACTATTTGCTACAGGCCAAAAATGACTGGACAGTTTAATGGAAGGAAAAAAAAAACCCTAACATTGTGAAATACTGTTTATAAAACCAGCACCTCTGGTTGAGGAAGTAGGTGTGCAGCAAATCCCTTCAGGCAAGTGCAAGCACTGCCCCTGCTCACTCCATTCTTAGCTACTTCCCTGAGCCCCTTCCACTGGCTCCAGCCAGAGATGAGCTACTGTGATGGATGGGCTTTGTCCTTGCATGATTGGCCTGTTCCATGCGGAAGTTTCAGCCTGGAGGGTTAAAATTTGGTCAAAGTACTCGGCTGAGATGGGAGGAACTGCCTTGCAATGGTAGGCAGAGCTACTTGTTAACAGGACCGGTAGACACGGTGCCCATGGTACTAGATGAGTTTGTAGCACACAAATTTTGCATTGACATAATCTTTAATTTTCCATAACCAGGAAAAAAATCAGTGAGTTGTCTTTGTGAGGGTACTAAGCTGATAGTGCATGTGTATTGTACCAGTCTGGTGAATGTTGAGTCACTATGTTCTTAAGGTTTATGATAAATTGAATGGACTGTTCACAAGTTCAAGGGCAACCTTTCCACCTTCAACACAAAAAATCCTTGTGCCAGTTAACTTTTTATTTCAATACAATATTTGGCTTAAAGAAGATGATCTTCTGTAGGATAGTCCTGTGCTTCCAAGATTGCAAGGTAAGTGAGATGGGGCTAGTGTTTTGTTTCTGACCTCTTTATTACAAATATACTCTATTTACACTTCCATCTCTAAAATAAACCAAACATCTCTAAATACACACACACGGAGACACACATATATGTATTTATACGTAATTATATCCAATTCACTAGTTTAATATCAGAGAACATTGTTCTCAAATGATTGTTCTCATACATTCTTCCCCCTGTTTGCAAATATATTTTGTAATTTTAAATAATTCTTCCCTGCTCTAATTTCCCCCCATAGCAGGAAACCAGAATTTCAGCAAAGCTTGCGCTCTTGGAATACCAAAAATAGTTTGGTCACAACAGTGGAAAGGGTGAAGGAAGTGAGAGGCCCTGCCAGTGGGCAAACAAAACACCAGCCCCAACAGCACAGTGTCTTTACATAGCCAGTCCAACCTTTTTTTTCCCCTAATTTTTTTTTTTTAGTAAAATGCATACAGTATTTATAGAATTAAAAACATTTCTATATAAGGGAACAGCAACAAGAAGCTGGTTCTGGTGGAATTCCTACACTAGCAAAGCATCCCTTCCAAAGAGGCTGATAGCCCTGGGCAGAACTCTGGGCAGGATACTTGTGAGGGCAGGTTGCTCTGCCAGCACTAAGAAAAGGGTGGAGAGAAAGATAGACAAGATGGGTGTCTTGGGGTGACCTTATGATGTGTATCCCATATTGCTGCCTATGCCCAGAAATCAATTTTTGTGCCGTTCTATGCCTTTAAACTGAGCCTAAGAGGGGGAAGGAAAAAACTGAGCAAAACTTTTTCAAAGCAGTATGCAGCTTGTTCAAGGTCACACACAGATAGCAATTTGTTTCCAGCTGCGGCAGGGGAGGGAGGAAGCACCCAGCTTGCTGCTCCTGGGACAGTTTTTTTTTGGCCAGTAGTTCAGCTGCTTTTTCTCCGGAGAGAGACTGAGAGTTGAATTTTTCCTTCCCTGGAATTTCGGATTTTCTCCCTTTTCTACTGGACTGCTTGGTTGCTTTAACATCAGAGCACATCAGGAGGACTTTCCACCGGGCACAGAGGGCCTCGCCCTGGGCCAAGCCCCAGCTCCGAGGAGACCAAAGGGAGGACTCTAGCACTTTCCCAGGTTTTTCCTCCACAGCGAGAGATTTTATTATTTAGCATTATTTTCCTTTTCCTGTGTGTTTGTTAAATAAATAGTTTTATCTCCTTCACTTTCCTTTGAGGAAAATTTATTTTTTCCTGAACCTGGTGGGGGGAGGGGTGGTTGTGCCTTCTCTCAGAGGATATATTTCTAAATTTGGCCAAACCGGAACAATGGGTTAAAAAAGAGAGAGGAAAGAGAAGAGGTAATTTTTAAAATATACCATCAGAAAAAGAAAGGAAGGAAAGGAAAGGGCAAAGGAGAAGGCAAAAAAAATTCAAAAAGAAGTAATATCTCTTCTTGGTAATTCTCACGTGGAATTACTGTACTAAAGGGACCTCCTTACCTTTCCTACCACTTCTTCAATATTTTTTGGTGCCTGGTTTCTGTTGCTCTCAAGACGATGGTCTCTTCAGCTCAGCCTCCAGCCAAACTGGTCCATATCTGCAGCAAGACAGTGATGATCTGATGGAGGCAACTGGGAGGGGAAAAGAGGAGAATGAAGTACTAGGGAGCACCAGCTGTGAGAAGGAGAGTGCTTTTTCCCAGCCTTGCCAGGCTTTCAGCACCAAAACAGCTAAACAAACAGGTATGCGTGCACACACACACATACGTGTGCACAGACACGTGAATGCAGATGCACACACATCTTCAGTCCCTGTCCCCAGAGCGTCAGCTATCCTTCCTGAAAAGCCAGGGCCATCAGCTTGCTTTGCTCTTGCCTCTCAACCTTGTTCCCCTCGCCAACAGCCTGCCTGTTGGGCTCTGACAGTGCAGTTGGCTCCCAGGAAGAAGTATTCACACACAATGGCAGCTCGAGAGAAAAGTTGAAAAGGAATCAAAGCCATCTCTGTTGAAATAAACATCTGCTCTGTGTTCAGTATCATGGCAACAGGGCTCACAAAATGCACGGGCAGCCTTCCAAAGGCTCCTGGCACATCACAGCTATCAGTACCTGCTGAAAACAGGCTGATGGAGTGGTCACAGCACAGTGGGGAGCACAGATGGGGGCACTCAGAAGAGAAAAACTTTGGTCAAAGCTAGAAATAACTTTATGGTTCCCTTGGAGGAACACAGCTCAGAAATCCACTGTCCCTGCAGCAATGCTGGCAGCTAGGAAGAAGTGGTGGCGCTACAGTTCCTTGCATGTGGCTGACGTGTGCTCATTACCCCAGCCTATAGTTTCTTCTCAGTTGCCCCAATGTAGGCAGAGGAAGAAAGCAGTGGGATGTGGCTGTGGAAAAGCATTTGTCCCTGGAAACCATTCAAGGAGATGTGTGTTTGATGGCTCTCAGTTTACATTCAGTTCCATGAGGAGTGGTCAGAATATGCAGAGACCCATTGCCTTTGCCTCTAGCTACAAGTTCTACCTGGACAAATTGGGACATTAGATGCAAACCTCTCTGTTTAGCTTTCCATTCCCATATCCCTGCAGAGGCAGCACTGTGACCCAACATTGAACTGAGTCCAAACGAGGCAGTGACAGTGACAGCCAGTGTATCCAAGTGCTGCATTCGTCATGTATATCCTCTAGTGATGGTGTCTTAGCAGGGGAAAGACCACAGCTTGGGTCATGGAGACTCACCTGAACCCCCAGTTGGAACTTAGTAATGATGGCAAGAGGTCTTTTTAATGAGTGAATTGGGTGTGGTTGAGCCAGGAATCAATGGGAAGAGACAGTCTGATAATACCACTGTTACTCAGCTTCTTAGAGCAGAAATGCACATGAAATGCAGGAATCTGATACCTTCCTGGGAGAGGGAACAGAGATTATCTTTGTCTCCAGTCCAATTTACCCAAATTCGCCTCAGAGCACTAAGGGACAAACATGGCCTTCACTGAGAGCTTCAAAAGGAAATTTCTGTTTTCATAAAAGACATACTCAGTCGAGTTGGTTGTTAAAAGGGAGCCTGAACAAGAGGAGAGACTGGAACAAATCTCTTGGAAAAATGTCTAAAAGCCACCGGCTTGTGGGAAATGGGACTCAACATCTGTGTCCCGGTTGAGCTGTCACTCAAGAACAGGAAGCATGCAGCTTTGTGTGAACTGCTAGATGTCACAGATGGCGCCTGTGGGTGAAGAAAATCAGGAGATGCTCAAGACTTCAGCAAGGACAGTAAGAGGGAGAGGGAGGGCAATCTGAGATGAGGAGTTGAGAGCTTTGTCAGTTTTACACCAAGACAGGGTAAAAGGATGACAGAGACAAAAAGGAAACACAGGGCTAACAGAAAATCCTGCTAGGTCTTCATCTCTGTTTGAGTATGTAAATAGAGTGATCTGAAAAATTTCCTGGCTTCACAATTCTTGTTTCCAGGAAATGAGCCCTCAAGCAATGCTGAAAACCAACCCAGCTGCCACCACAGCTGTGACTAGCCAGGGAGCAAATGGGGTGATGATAAGGTGACAGTTCTTAGTCCCAGACCTGCAATCAGACTGGTACAGGCAAAGCCTGGTAGGTAAAAGAAAACTTCAAGCAAGGGCCAGGGTTTCTCTGGGTGAATGGGTGAGACCAAGGCACCAGCATGGTGAGTGTGTGGATCTAAGTGCAGTGTGTTCAGTGACAGAGGCTGCAGCAAGGAAGAGAAATTTCCACTAGAGTCACTTTTCTGCCAACTAAGAGCAACCAAAGAGCAGATGATTCATGAGTACACATTTGCCCTGGCTGCTTTGGAAACTCTCCCCTATCTGGTCCAACTTGTGCTGATGAGGAAGTCAGATGTAAACATGTGGATCAAGGCCAGCAAGGCTACTGGTGAGACTGTAAATGCTATGATGGTCACAGCGTGACCTGTGTGCTAGAAGGCTGCATCTATAAAACACACAATGGGTGGTGAATCCTTCATGTATGCTAGTCCTTGGCCAGCTTTGCATCCAGGAAAGTGGGCGCATTTTTCAGAGATAAATAATTGTGAGACCTAGTTAAATACCACCCTCTACTACAAGATATTGAGCAGCAGATTCAGCCCAGGAAACTGCCACTACAAAGGTTAAAGTAGGGGGAGGATATGAGTGAGAAAGGGATGAAAGGAAGAGGAAGCTTCACAGACCCTATTACCTTTGACTACTAAGGAGCTGCTGAATACTTGGGTCATTCGTTCCCCCTTGCTCAATGTGTGAGTGAGGAACGATAGCAAAATAATCTACCAGAAAGTGTGAAAGGATCCATCCCCAGGAGATGTGTCAAGAGTGTGTTCCAGAGCCTGATCTTCCTGCTGTGTTTGACGAGGGCTGCCACGGGGCAAAACGTTTACTACACTGACTGAGATACTAATGGGAGTCAGGGGATAAATGGGAGAAGAGGGAAACAAAGAATTCACTACAGCAGAGGAGAGATGAACTTTCATAAGAGGGAAGTGCAGAAAGCTTGTTTATGAGCTGCTGCCAGGAAATCCTGTGACTAACCTTATTTCACACACCGATTTTATGGACTGAAGTTGTATTTGTAGCAGGCAGGATAAAATGCATAACCAAGCTGTGAAAAGGTGGGCTCACCCCTCCTTTGGACGGTTACAGCACTCTCTGAAAGCTCTCCTGCTGTGAGAGCATCCCACCAGAGCAAGGCTTTGCCTTTGCAGCAGAGACTGTTGCCTAGGGGCCCAGGAGCATATTTTGTAACCCTAGGGAGGAAAAAAACCCAGCAAATCTGTATTCTTGCAGAAAGAGCTGTTCTTTTTGCAGTTCAGAGAGAGCAAATCTGACATGCCATAGTTTTGCACTATGCTGGTCTGATTGTTCCTGTGCAGCACAACAGGGCGTCTAATCTCTTTCCATTCCCTCTCTCCTGCACCTGTCCTCTCCTCTTTGCACTCAAAGAAAAGCAAGACTTTATGTTTCTAAAGCTTCAGTGACAACTTATAGATCATATGTGAAATGTATAGAATGGACAGGAGTGTTCTCTAACAGAACTTTCTACTTTCAACCCATACTACAACGTGGACAGAAGACCAGAGGTGATCTGGAAGTTTGTGCAAGTCAAACAGGATGGACCTAAACTACAGCATCACCATAAAATGCCTGTGCTCATGGCAGGGAAAGCTAAGGAGGATGCTGACAGACTTTTCAAAAACATCGGGGAGGAGAAGGAAGGCTCAAGGGCAACAGTGCCAATGCAGAAAGATTGTAAAATAATGCTTGATTTGGTTAAACATCAACTCAGGTAAGAGGAACAAGCCAGCCTCCTGAAAGGGTTTGCACAAGCCAAAAGGATGAACTGTTTGGCTAGGCCATATAGGCATGTGTAGCAAAAGCAAGCAAATAAACAAGTGAAGTGATTTTTCACAAACAGGCTAAATAACAAGAAAAATGTTGCAGTGGCAGGAGGTATTAGTCTGGGCTAGAGGGTCCTGTGAGTGGAACAAGGTGCATGTTGTGTCTCAGCTCCGTCACTGCTGTGTGCCCATGCTGCCTGCCCCCGTGCATCTGACAATGGGGTGCTGCCTGGCAGGGTGAGCCAGCATCCTCAAATGTCCCCCCTGCCCCACATCCAGCCATCAAGGAGAGAAAACCCTGCAAAGTGCTCTTCATCCTCTGCCAGCTCTTGAGGCAAGATGGGTCACCAATCTGCAAGTGTTAAGGTCAGAAAGGGCAAGTAACACACCAAGACTGGCCCAACATGGTACCAGTCTGCAGAGGTTTGTGCTTGAGCTGATTCCCAGAGCCCATGAGCTGCTCAGAGGCAGCACCAAGCCCTGAGAAACAGGCCCAGTCACCAGATACTTGGCCTTACGCCCCTGTGGATTAGATAGGTTCCACCCGTCCAGTTTATTATCCTACATGCCTTCTCTGGCATGTCTTCCAGTGCTGCAGTTCGGTGATTTATGGCTGCTCGGTGGGATGTATTGCTGGATACTGGCTGGCTTGTCCCAACCCAATGAGCAGATCTGAACTGTGTACTGTTGGCAAGACATACTGCCACAGGGATGGACAACCACCACGGCTTTATTTTGAGCTGTGGTGCTTTCCTTTCACTTCTCCCTGAAGTAATGGGCAAAGGCAGTGGGAACCTGCTTTACTCCGATATATGGCTGTAGAGGGAGCAGGGACATGGCCAGCCACAGTGGGTGGCCCCTGGCAGAGATGCACACCATGACATTATACTGCAGGAACTGCGTTTGCACTTGCCAGAGCACTGGGCTCCCTCATGCCAAGACCCAGTGGCCCCTGTGCCCATATCTCTCCCACCACTCCTGTTCCCGGCACAGGCAGTGCTGGGACTCATCACATCCAGGTTAGATGGAGCTCCTGCAGCCTTGTTTGTATGGTTGCATTCACTTCCTGGCTAATTATAGCTGGGGTAGATTGAAGCCTCTCCTGGTGCCTCCCCATCTGGCACAGCATGTTTGGGTGAGCAGGTAAGGCCCTGGCAGTGCATCCTGCTTCCCACCCATCTCCCTGTTCCCACTACGGCCCTGCACAGCCCTAACCATTCTGTGCTGTCACGTTGCAGCCAGGTCTGTGCAGAACCTCACCTGCAGCTGCAGTGCTTCCCCTAGATTTCCCCAGCACTCTTAGCAGGGGTTTCTGCAAGTGGTTTCTGCAGGTGCTTTGCTGTGCTCCAGAGGTGCCTGTATAAGTTCAACCCACATGCCTTTGCTCTCAGGTCCAGCAACTTGCCTCCCTCCACCTGCCCATGCTGGTACTCCTGTGGCATGCAAGTACCTGAACTTTGGAGCAACTGATGCCAGCTGGATATCATTGCTGTGATTCTATATCAGAATGAAACCACAAAGCTCTCACACACATATGCAAACATTTGTGTGCATGGACTGCAGATCGTTCTTTAGATCATCGTGATAAACACCCTGATGTGTCCTACAGCACAGCTTCCTCAGCTTTTTGGTTTTGTCCAGTTACTTCCCCAGCCTGGAATTGTTCCCCAGGAGGGACCTGAAGAGCAGGCCACAGCACAGAAAGACCCCATGTGGTTTCCCTGGGGTCCAACATAGGTAACCCTTTGCCCTGGACTGGTTTTTGAGAGCTGCCTCCATGGGTGGCTGGTGCAGACCTGGATGCACATCTCCCTGCCAGGGACAGAGGTGATGCCCAACTGGTCCTTGGCTCAGTGCATGCCCCTGGCACATGCCAGTGGGGAGGGCTACAGCTTCCTTCCCTGCACAGATCCCTGAAACTTCCTGGGTGTTAAAGAGTGGGGACCCTTGTGAGGAGCTCTGTTCAACCTGGTCCTATTTTCTCGCACTGGTAAGATGGCAGGGATGAGGAGGTGGGTTGTCCCAGTTGCTGCCAAGGCAAGAGCTCAGCACCTCCCACCTGCATCCAAGTTTATACTGTGTCTCCAACATGGTAAAGGAAAATACAGACTGGCAGCATGCCCATCCAGCAATCAATCTGCAGAGTGGGGGAGCATGAGGATCAGAGTCAAACTCACTGGGTCAGGTAAGGTGAAGATGGGAGCCTCACCTTCTGGATCAGCCCCCATCCAGGAAACCATTTCCATGGACACCTGCCCTTCTCACTACAAAAGCCACTCTGAGGAATGGTGCCATGTGTCCCTGCTAAGGTCCCATTCTCTGGAAAGCCACTCTACATTGGCCCTTGCTGCCCAGAAGTCTCCACTTTCTTCTGCTTTGGGAGATGAAGGAAAAGAGGGAAGGCAAGCAGCAACTGATTTCCTTTCCCAGCAGTAACTCTCACACCAGTTAGTGGGAAGAGGCAGCAAAACTGTGACCAGATCACACAGAGGCAGTGAGCACCTGGTGAAGCAAGGCCTCTCCCCGGTTATCTGGTAGATACATATCACATAACACCTGCACCAGAACTGCCTTTGAAGCCAATCTGTTTATGAAACAAAAATGAGAGAAAATAACCAAGTCAACCAAGGTGTTTGAGCATGAAAAGGAAGCTCAAGTCAATTAGCTTCCCTCTGATGCCTGAAGTGGATGGGGATTTGGGGGTGGAGGAGCGATGAAACAGCAGATTATCTGACTTTCATGCATTTGCCAGTCTGGCCGGTTCCACGGGATTTCTGGCTGCTGACATCACTGTGCTCCTCCAGGAACCAGCCAACCTACAGTAGTTTTCAGGAAATGCCAAAGAGGTGGTCATTACTGGTTTACTAATAGAATGTCACCCTTCCCCATCATCTCAGGCTTTCAACCTGGGCCTGGGCACTCCACTCTGCCTTCTGCCCTGAGGGACTTCCCAAGCACTTTACTACATCAGGCTGTCCTGGCAGAGCAGCCCCGAGTCCTTTCCTATTTATTTGTCCCATTCCACATTTATTTGTCCCTCTTGGTCTGGCAGGAACATAAAGCATGTTTGTATCATGTTGACAAATGTTCCTCCAGGCACCAGCACTGGATGTCCACAATGGTGCAGTAGTGCAGAGGTAACCTGCCAACCACAGAGATGTGTAGCAGCAGAGATGGCTTCATCTGTGCCACATTCTGCATGACCACAGCACCCTGGTCATGCAGTTCTGCTGCTGGGAGCCCTAAAGCAGAGTGTGGCACATTGTCAAACATCCCAGAGTGGCTGGTCACAGGTCACAGGCTGCTTGGCCCTCCTTCCTAGAAAACACAGCGTCAGTTAAAGCAAAAAAATCAGATTTTGTGGAAGTATCAGAGACTGGCTATTCCCAGGGAGTAGGGGTCAAAGCTGACTGTAAGTGCCCTCTCTGCAAAACGGAAAATGAGATCTGCTGCTGACACTGGGTAACTATTGGGCAATACAGCCATGGGCAGCTCTCACCCACTGGATTTGCTTTAAAAAAAAAAAAAAATTAAATTTCAGGATACGGATGTATAGGCAGCTTCTGGTAGGTTCACATCACAAGAGCCCCAACTGCTCCCTTCACACCCTTGGGCTACATTTTATACCTTGACCAAAGCCCCTTCTGGTCCCTCTGGGTGCTGCTCAGTGTTTGGGTTAAGGATTGTGCATCCACAGTGGAGAAGTAGGAGGAGCAGGAGGACTCACACAAAAGCAGGAGGTTGGTACAAGGCTGCAGTTCAGGGACATTCTCAGATGGGAAGGTCCCTGTGCTCTGAGAATTTCTTGGAGCTGATAATCCCCCACGACCAGACATCCCTCAGTTTATTCAAACAGCGGAAGGGATGTGCTCCCTCTGCTCACCTGCTAAGCCAGGCGCCCAGCATTGGCCCGACTGACCCTGGAATATGCATGCACTCCTCGGAGCCCACCTGCATCCCCCCGAGCAGTCTTGCACGCCCATGAGCACACCTGCACCCCCAGCCCTGGCTGTGCGGTTGCCGGTAAGGCCGCAGGGTGCCGGGTGTGAATGGGGTGGGGGGCTAAGTGTGCAATTGGGGGCCAGGGCACGTGCAGAGGTGGCCAGGAGGGCATGAGGGGGTCCTGGGCACAGCGCAGCCTGTGCTGGAGATGACGGGCTGGGAAGGGGCGGAGGACCCGGGCAGGAGCCGTTTGTAGGAGCCTCCTGCCACCCAGTGTCGGCTCCAGCCAGCGCCGCGCTCCGCGGCTCCCCCCGCCAGGGGCTAGCGGGGGCTCTGCAGGCAAACAGCTTTCGAAACATCAGTTTAACAAAAGCAAAACCCAAATCAACACTCCCACCCCTTAGAAAACAGCCAGAAATCAAACAAGTCCCCAAGACACACTTCTTCCAAAAGCCCTCAAAAACCAAACAAATCCACGGCCATCCTGAAGCATCCTGAAGGTGTGCAGGACACGACCAAGGTCCCGGCGGATGACACCAGCTCTGCCCCCCCCACGCTGGCCATGCCGTCTGGTCTCAGGGCCGATGACAGTGTCACCCTCAGGCCTGCCCGGTCGCACTCAGGTCATTAGTCACCTTTGCACTCAAATGTGACATTTCCCCTTGTGCAGCGTTGGTTTGATGGAGGTGCAGAGGACGGGCCAAGCGCTTCCCCTCCGCTCCAGAGTAACTTCTGGACCTTCCGGCCACTCTCGGCTGACTTGGTCAAGTTCCCAGCAGCGGTCCCACCCGGTACCTTCTCCTTTCCGGGGTCCGGGCCGGCCCCCGACCGCCCCGGGCCGGGATTTCCCATCTGGAGCGGGCACCGAGCGACGGAGCTCGGGCTGCGGAACCCGCAGAAGAGGTGGTGGCCGGGGCCGGGCCAGGCGGAGCCACAGCCGGTACGGCGAGAGCCGGGCGGGGACGAGACCGCGGCGGCCGCCCAGGGGTGGGGAGGAAGCGTCTCCCACGGAAGGAGGGGGGACACGGGGGCGGCACGGGTCGGCAGAGGGCGAGAGAGACCGGGAACGGGAGAGGGAGACCGGGAGAGGGAGAGGAGAAGGTCAAACAGAAGAGGTAACGGCTCGCTAGTGTCGCTGCTGCTACCGCCGCAGCGCCGGGACCGTTTGTCCCTTTGTTCTTTTTCCGTTTGTCCGTTTGTTCGTTCGCCCCGCGCAGCCCGGGGGCAGCACTGGCCGGTCCGCTACCGGGTCATGGGTCAAAGGGTGATGAGGCACTAACACAGGTTCCCCAGAGAAGCGGTGGAAGCTCCATCCCTGGAATGGTTCAAGGGCAGTTTGGATGTAGCTTTGAGCAGTCTGGTCTACTGGAAGGTGTCCCTGCCCATGGAAGGGGGATTGCAAGAAGGTAATCTTTAAGGTTCTTTCGAACCCAAACCATTCTGAGATTCGATGTTTTTTGCACATGGGCCTCTTTTGCTGGAAGGACAATCCATTTGCAAGGACACAGTAAATCCAAAGTCCATACAGTACTGTACCAAAGGATTAAAGTCTTCACTCTTCAATACCTTCTTACTCAACCTCGCTAATTTGGTTCTTCTGAATTTCAACCAGAAATCAACCAGAGATCATTCACATATTATTACAGGGCTGTTCCTCTTTGTTCCTCTATTTTGAGCAAATAATGGCTCAGGTGTCTCTCACTGATATATTGCTGACTGAGGACTAGTCTTCTATACTGCTTATAGAAGAAATTTCCCTTAGATACCCAATTTAGCATGGAAAAAAAAAATCCATTTAAGGGCCTTCAGGAGGATCAAGACATAAAAGTAGATTCTATGATTCTACTTATCAAACCCACAGCAATGGTATTAAAATGTAGGTTTATGACCCCTTCCTCAGTATTTATTAATTAACACTCCAGACTAATTTTGACAGATAAATATGCAGCACCCAACAAGTATAGATCACATGGTAAGAGACACAAGCATCCATCCATACAATAGTCCAACAATTGTGTTTCATTTTATACAGATAACTGAGACCCGGACATTGCAACCAGCTTCTGATTTACGTTTCACCAGTCCCCTTTCACATTCTGAGCCAAGAGCAGTAGCGTCTTTAAGGCTTTTGTGAGTGTTCCTTAACCCATTCCACGGCAACCACCTCACTCCTATTCCCTTTGTTCTGCCATAGAAGATTCCTCTCTGATCTTTTTTTTTCCTGCAGCTCTTGAGGATCTGCAGGCACTGACCGGCACCACTCATTGTGGGTTTTCAAGACAGTGGTGTGTCTGTGCTGTGGTGGCCGCTGGGGATGGGCAGTAGACAGGGAAGGCCCTGAGATGGCAGGGGAGGGCTGTGAAGGGTGGGGGCTGTGGGGGCTGGCGGAGGATCGACATGGAAGGGGCTGCTCTGGTGGCGTTGGGTCTGCTGGGAGTATTCAGGGGGAGGCCTTGCTGTGATGGCACTTGGGGGGAACCAGTGAGGAAATTGGAAAGCTGAGAGATCTAGTGGAGTTGGTAAATTGTGAATCATTGTACTAAGTAAACTTATAAGCAGTTTACTTTCAATATAGTAAAAAAAAAAAAAAAAGTTAAATATAGAGCTACAAAATTTGAATTCAGTTACTGTTTTTTTTTTTCTTTGTGTTTGAGCTGAAATTACAGGTGTAATGTTTTGTAGGGTTTCAAATATGGGGGATAAACACAAAACACTATGTACAATTATTCACTGACCTGGCACTTGGGCCAGGGATTTTTATTTGTTTTTACAGCATTCATGATTTCTGTGGTCAGTGCAAGGCATCCTTATCCCATTTCCACAGTAGCTGTGTATGCCCTGGAAATTCTTTCCACATGACCTAATTTCTGAGCTATAAATTAACATTCTTTTTTAATTTACAAGTGCTGTGAGACATTCTGAATGCTTGTGAGTCTTTTCTAATGTCCTTTACTATTTAGTGAGAAATTCTCTGTGCTCACTTCAGTGTCATGGCATTTCAAGGGGGGATCACTGCTATTGTTTACAGGAAGTGAATGTTTTTAAGGATTGCAGTTGTAGTCATTTTGGCTTCTTTTTCAGAGCTGTCAAACCTAGAATGCATGCCTGATGACACAGATTGAGGACATTCTAGAGAGAGATTCGTTCCAGTGCCTGTGATATGCCTGTTTAGAACATAAGTAATATATATAGACATTATAAAAGAAAGTTGACAACTAAGCCATGTGCTAGAGAGATGCTTTCAGGAAAGGAATCCCATCTTAACTTTGATCACATGGACAGAGAAGAACTGGCAGTAGATACACTAATCTCTGAAGTCAATTTTATCAAATTAGAAATAAAAAAGGTTAGCAATAGTCTTTATCCATGTGATTGTCGAACCAGTCTGGACTACATAAGTAACGTTAGTTCCGTTAGTGCCAAAAATTGCTGTAGTCTGTGTTCATTTGGTACAGCTTTGTCACCCTCTAGTGCTCATATCCAAAAAGCTGGTAAGCCTGCTGTTACTCTCTGTAAATTTTTAGCTGTATGGATTGGTTCAGGGTTTTTTAAGGAAGAATTTTTAGAAAAGAAGCTGATTGCTGGCCAGTCATTTTCCAGCAGTAACACAAGACATTTTTAACTGATGTGGGATCTAAACCAGGAACTCCTGATTCCTAGGCTGCAGTTTTAATCTCTGAACCAGTCTTTCATCATTATTTAACTTCTTGAATTGAGTTTCTGAAACTTGATACGCTAAGTACTGAAGAAAAAAAGAGATTTGTTGTAGTACAACTTCTTTTTGTGAAACACCCAAGAAAGATGGGATTTATTCTTTCTTTAATTGTATGCTTTATAGTAGTTTTGATAAGTTTTCCTTTGTTTAATTTAAGATGTTCACTTAATTTATTAATTATGTCTTTATTAGGATATTAGTTGCAGTGTTCAGATTCTTCCCCAGCAAATAGAAAAATTGCAGTAATTTAGAGAATTAAGCATAAGAAGAAATAATCTTCATATGCTGCCAGATGGTAAGTTACTAGTCTTCATTTCTTTGATGTAAGAGATGAGAAAAACTGTTTAAAAAGAACAGATTCTTTGTTGTTGCTGTTGCTTCCCATCCGTCAGGTCGTGGTTTCCCAGTTGGCTGAGTTGAGCACTGGAAAGCAGGTGCTGCAGTGGTTCTCCAAAGCAATTCTCAGAGAGGGGTCAGTACTGAGACATTTTTTCTGCAACCTGCTGGTGGTGACAAACCTTCAGTTTTACCAGCTTTTGCCCGCTTGTATCTTTGCTTCCAAAAGTAGCTGGGAGACATGGATGACTTGAACAGTGTATATATTGCTAGGAAAGTATTTGCAGGACAAGCCAGTTTTAATGGCAAGTAAGTAAATTAAAATCTGGACAGGTGATAAAAATAAACCTTGCAACTTATACAGAAACATGAGCAGGGCAAAGTAAAGTGACCCTGTACAGATTACTGTGCCAGCAGGAAATCCCAAATGAGCAAATTTCTTGAAAACATGCAAGGAAAGAGTTCTTCACATACACCAAATGAAATACTGGAAAAGGAATCATTGTTTCTGAGAGCTAATTCTTTAAGTATTAAAAATATTTCACACCAGATGGATGCTCATGGAGAAGGGAAACCACCAAGGATGAGAAGGCAATTGATAGAAAGGCACACTGCAAACACATTGTGCTCTTTCACAATCCAATCAAACCTGGAGACATCTCTCTCTCTGGGCAGGTGACAAGTGAGACCCAACCCAGGAGCCATTCTGTGGTTAATCCCCAGCCTGTGGCTAATCCCCAGCCCAGCCAGAGTAGCACATAAGTAAATGAGGTGATTTGGTAGGATGGTAGCACTACAAAACAAATTGCAATACCCTGTGTTACCAAGTTCATTCCAGCAGGTTGTTTTGCCAACAAAGGCTTTCAGAGAAACTCGTTTTTCTGCTCAAATGAAATAACTTGTGTGTGTGCTGAAGTCTGCTCATTAAATATAAAATTGGAAAATCATGCAAGAAAGTCTTAGAAAAAACTGGGTCAGAAGGGGCCTCTGGAGGTCATTCTGTCCCTGCTCTATTCAGAGCAGAGAAAGATGTGATTGCAAGGGGCTTCCTTTTGAGCTCAGAGAACACACGGACCACAATGAGACAGGCACCAAGGCTGTGCCCAGCAACGGCAGCCTGCCTTTGTCACAGCTCCTGAGGTGCAGCACCTGCTCCTGCAGTCCCTCACTGGGACACACTCCCTCTGCATGTTCCTTGTCTGTAATTCTTGCTTTTACAAAAATAAATGATATTTCACCCTTCAAAAATTTTCCCCAAAGTGACAGAGGAAAACACCAATAAAAATGCAAAGGTCACATTTTCCTGTGCTTTCTAAAATAAAATGACAGCTGTAATATCTGAATTATTTACTATAAGCATGACGTTGTTTTCTTTCCAGGTGCTTTCCTAACCTACCCAGGGCTATTTTTCTCATGCAGAGGCTCATGGCTGTAGCCACTCCCAGATGGCACACACTAAGAGTGGAACCCCAGAAGCTGCACAGGGAATTGCTGAAAACCAAAAAAGCCCAGAGTTACCAAAGATTTTGCCTTCTCCTTGGGGCATGAGTGCTGGCAGCTCTGAATCTCCTGGGGCCTGGAGATGACTGTCACTGTCCCTCCTGCTGTCTGCTGCTGCTTTTGCACTGAGAGAGCAGTGAGATCTCAGGCCTTGCCACTGGTGCCACACTCCTGGGACACAAACAAGAGCAAATGCAAATGACAGCACAGAACTGTCCTCTCTGCTGACTGCTGCATCCTGAAAAGCCAAATCATTTATTTTGTATTTCCTTTGGGTCTGTCCAGGTGGGGATTGCTGACCCTGCTGTGATTCCCTCTGCTCTCCGACGTTTTCAGTGCCACTTGTGGTCACTTCAAAGGGGGCTCAACCCTGTGAAAAACGAGGTTCACTCTTTATAAAATTTTAAGAGAAGTTTAATAAAAGGGACAATTAGGAGGCAACAGCAAAAAGGATATTACGGCCGGGTGCTTTGACAGAGCCAAAGGCACAGTTCTACATCCAAAAGATCATCTTTAAAGTACATCGCTTACTGCATATTCATCACCATCATACATAATTCATAAATTCTTTAGAGTTTCTAAGTATCATCCCATAAGCCTTATCTTCCTCCTTGGCTCCATTCCATCTCTGCCCTCTCCATCAATTCTTCTCTCTGGTTTCGGGTCTTCTTCTTCTCTGATAAGATGTTCCAGGAATGTGAAGAGTCTCTCTGCCCACCTTCTCCAAACCGACTACATAAACAATAGACGATCTATACCATGCATTACATCATAGAACCTAGGCAAAGTTTCTCCAACATTAAGTAACATGCAAGAAGCCAACATCACAATACATTCATAACAATTATATAACATGCGAAAAGCCAGTATCATAATACATTTATAACAACCCCATGCCATGTGCTCTGCATTCCCTATGTTCTCATTCCCAACTGTTTTGCTTTTGCAACTTCTGCAGTTCTGCAGCAGAATGGCAAGTGCCATTTGGGTTTGGGGTTTTTTTGTCTTTTCTCCTTCCATATTTTCTTGTTGGGAAACGGATCCCTCACTAAATCCATTAAAACCTGGTCTCTTCCATGGACTTGTGTATCTGCAGCAGGGATCTTTCCACCAAGCAATGTTGCTGCACTCTCAGCATTTGCTTTAGTTTACACAGCTGTTAGCAATAAGTGTGTGTGCCTTGATCCCCAGGCATGAAAGCATCAGATCCAGGAAGGAAAAAAAAAAGGTATTACAGTTTTGCTTGGGTTTCTTTTTGGTCATTGACTTTTTCTTTTGTGGACAGGTCCAAGCCCTAAAGCATGAAACACATTGCAGGACCCCTCAGCAGTGTCTGTCCTCCTGCAGTTACTTACACAAGGTGCCGCAGGCTCCAGCCTGTTTATTTCTGTGGGACAGCCACCATCACTTACTACCCACTTACTGAGATGTGCTCCCATGTTCAACCCCTTGGTTTACTAAGTGGAAGCTACTGTAGAATTATGCCTGCCAGCAACTGCTTCTTACTCTCTTAATGCCCAGCCACACTCAATGCCTGAGTCATGCCAGTCTTTATTTTCGGGAATAACCACACTCCATGCACATGCGTGCTTAGTTTAGGGCTCTCTTATTTATGCCTCCAGGACAAAGCCACTAGATGTGCCATCACATTCAATGCTTTGATGGGGTTTTTTAAAGCTTACTGAGCATACGTGACCTGCTAATTGAGTGGATTTTCATCGCTGCAGAGAATAACAACCACCTCTCACAAAGGCCCATCTACCTGCTGGATTTCCACTTTCTATACCAAGCCAATATTAGCAACACTTGGAACAAAGCCCTAAGTGTGGGATATGCGCGGCCCCTGCCCTGGAGAGAGGCCTGCTGATAATGAGGTTGCACAACCTCCTAGCAGAATCCCCTTGGAAAAAGCAGCACTCTCAGTTACGGCGAGAGAGGACACAGACCCATGATCCTCTGGGAGACCCTATGTAGGTTCTTTGTAACCCATTGGCTTTTACCCTCTCACACCCACCCCTGTACCCCTAGAATATATATATGTGCCCCTGTGAGACCAGAGAACTCGTCCCTAGCCTCCCTTTGCGAGGTGTGGGCTAATAAAGCTGCCTCATGCGGAACTGCTATACGAGCCTCCCGTCTCTCTTCTCCTGGTCTGGCCTGGAGATTGCCTCGCAGAGCAAGAGCTGAAATCACTAGCTGAAAATCACTAAAGAGCTGTTAGCTTCTCTGCAAAGGCACTCCACTCTGGTGGCTGAGGGAAAAGCTGCACGACCCCGGGAAGACAGTTCCTCATGGGACCATCTCACTGGACCGGTTACGGTTTCCTGGGTCTGAGCTACAGACCCCACGCCAGCTACCACACCTAAGAATTACTTTAATGGTGAACACATACATCCCTTCCCATCTCTCGAGTCTCAAACATAACTCAAAAAGTGTAGGGGTTTTAGGAGTTCTCCTAGGTTTTTTTCCTGTTAAAGGAGTTTTCCCCATACGTGTTGCTAGGGGGACAAATGGCTGAGTACTTAAGAAAAACAAAGACCACTGGGGGTGGGGTGCATCTGGCTACTCTTTTGTTTCACCTGGGTGTGCGGTCAATCGGTCTCTGGCGTTTGGACAGAGAGGGAGGCTGCTTTCTTCGGCTGTTTTTTCCTTCTGCAGGAAAAGCCCCAGGATCCCAAAGCCCGCCTTCCCTGCCCCACTGGGAGCCAGACCGTGGCCGTCCTGCCCCACCGTTGCTTCGAGCCTTCGCTGCATTGTAGCCCTGCTTGCCCTGCCTGCCCAGGCCTCTGGGGGGTTCCCTATTTGGATACATCTCGTCTGCCACCCAGGATTTGTGCTCATCCCTGCCGTTCCAGCCTGCCGTTCCAGCCCGCCGTTCCCAAGGGTCTGGCCAGACACCGGGATCGGCTGCCCAGCGGTTTGTGAAGCCTTTGTTCCATCCCTCCTGGGATCCCAGGGCACCGGTGCCGCGTGCTCCCCGAGCTTGCTCCGGAGCGCCCCCTGCAGCCGCGGGGGGAACCACCGCACCTGCCCTGCTCACCGGGAGCCGCCAGCGCCCCTGCTGGCTGTGACCGGAACTGCACCTAAGGGGAAAGGGCCCGACAGCCGAGAAGGCTGGGACTGGGTTTGTGATTGTTTGCTGTTACTGCCATAGTTATTGTTGTTTGTTTGACTGGTTATACATGTATGGATATATAATAGTAAAGAACTGTTATTCCTATTTTCCACATCTTTGCCTAAAAGCCCCTTGATTTCAAAATTATAATAACTCGGGGAAGGGGGGTCGCATCTGCCGTTCCAAGCGGGGCTCCTGCCTTCCTTAGCAGACACCTGTCTTTCAAACCAAGACAGATCTTGGTGCCCAATGTGAGGCCTGAGGGCATTAAGAGAGAGCGGTGAAAAAGGAATAACAGTTCCTGGATAACTTAATTTTGTGTGCTGGATATAGGAACCTTGCTAGGCAGCACTATGTGGTCTAGTTTACCCTGGTTTGGGTGGCAGTTGGTCATGGCTATATTCTTCCCCTTTGCAGCTCCTTACCTAAACATGCGTCCTCTGACTAAGGCTACTATTGCTGTTATCCAGTTTGCACTATGGGTCGAGAAGGTGAGGAATTCATGGGCTTTTAACTTCCTCCAGAATGTGGGCACATGGATAAAGGGCTATCACACACTGAGTGCATGTTTTTGGGGTTATGTTAAAAATGGTACCTTCTGTGAGGAAATGACACCAGGGGAAGTTTTCTCTCAACCCCTCAACCAGTTTTTTGGGCCCACCCCACCAATTTTTGAAGGGTTTAGATTCCCTCTGAGTACTAACCAACTGGTGTTGGTAGGCCTACTCTATTTAGCACTCAGGGATAAGTTGAGATTGGCTTGGATAACTACCCAGACACCGGCCCCAGAGACTAGAGATCGTACTCCAGAGCCTGATCCTGCCCCACAGCCTGATACCGCCCAACAGCCCACCTCAGAAATGGACTACCTGAACTGGGTGGGGGTACTGATGAAGGGGATGCAGGAGATGCGCCAGGAGATATGCCAAGTGCTAAGGGAATACACCTCCTCAGCTAGTGAAAAACCCTCTCCCTTCCCCAAAGAGGGTAAGCCTGATGGTGCAGCAGTGGAACCCGCAGATGTTACAACCGTCCAGGTTCCAGCTAAACCACAGGGACAATCACAGCTGGCAGAAGTCGCCCCTGTGCAAAGGAGGAAGTATAAGACCAAATCAGTACGACTAGTTAATGATGATGGGGAACCAGGGCCCTCACAACCAGCAGGAGAGCCAGAGCCGGAAATCATCACTGAGTCCCTGTCGTAAGACAGTCTCCGTAGTATGCGAAAAGACATTGTGCGAAGGGGGCATGAGCCTATACAACCTGGCTGCTTCGGGTTTGGGACCTTATGGGCACAGGTGTGCAACTGGATAGTGGTGAGGCAAGGTATCTGGGATCATTGACCCAGGACCCAGGTGTTGACCAGATATTTGTGAGGGAGCCAGGGCCCCTTTCTCTCTGGGAGCGGCTCTTAATGAGTGTGAGAGAAAGGTTCATTCACAAAGAAAGAATGCAGGAGTACCATCATAGAATGCAGTGGAAGACACTTGAGGAAGGGATCCAACAGCTAGGAGAGGTGGCAGTATTAGAAGTACTCTTTGGGAGGGATGGACAGCATGGTAATGACCCCGATAAGGTCAGGTGCACAGGACAGATGATGTGGAACCTGGCAAAGCTAGGGCCACAGCAATACACCACCTTCATTGCAACAATTGATACTGACAATAACCGAGAAACAGGGGGCTCTGTTGCCAACAAGCTCAGGAATTATGACAGTATGGTCAATGGTCTGCTGAAAGCTCAAGTCTCTGCTGTGGTCCAGGACCTCAAAGAGGAGATGAAGGAGATGAGGGAGGAGATGAGGGAGGAGATGAGGAAGATCAGTATGGCACCAGTGCGAGTCACAGGCCCATCAAGTCAGAGCCCATCGTCCCCCAGCTAGAGAGAGAGGGTACACCCCTCGAGATGAGCTGTGGTTTTTTCTGTGTGAGCATGGGGAAGACATGAGAAGGTGGGATGGGAAAACCACTTCTGTCCTGGCAGTGCGGGTGCATGAACTCAAGGAGGGAGGCACTTACCGAGGGGGTTTCGCTAAGGTGAAAGTAGCCTCAGCCTCCCGTGACCGAGCTGCCAGGTATTACAGAAGGAAAAATGATATGTCGGATCCCCTTGAAGGGACCTCTGGGCATGCATCAACCAGGGCTAAGGGGCCCTGCCTCTAGCCAGGAAAGAGGCATGGGAGCGCGGGTTTTCTGGATGTGTGTGATCCGATGGCCTGGCACATCAAGAGCCACAGAATAATGATGCGTTGGTTTGATTACTGGGGCACAGTGACTTTAATGCAACGGGACATGTGGGGGGCAGAACCTGTATCCCATCGCTGGGGTGACCGGCGGTCACAGCAGTTGACCCTGTTTGGAAGCTGAGGTGAGCCTGAACTGGGAAGGAGTGCAAAAGCATCCAATTGTGACTGGCCCAGAGGCCCCCGTGTATTCTGGGCATAGACTTCCTCCGGAACAGTATTACAAAGACCCGAAAGGACTCAGGTGGGCATTGGGATTGCTGCTTGTGGAGGCAGAGGGCATTAGCATTGAACATCCTGCCTGGACTATCCAGAAAATCCTTCTGCAGTGGCCTCCTGAAAGTTGAAGCAGCAACCGAATGCCAATTGCCACCTCGACAGTGCACCACTGGCAGTATCGGACAAATCGAGATGCTGTGATCCCCATCCACAAGATGATCCATGAGCTGGAGAGCCAAGGGGTGGTCAGCAAGACCTACTCACCCTTCAACAGCCCCATCTGGCCTGTGTGCAAGTCTGATGGGGAATGGAGATTGACTGTGGACTATCGTGCCTTAAATGAAGTGACTCCACCATTGAGCGCTGCCGTGCCAGACATGTTGGAGCTACAGTACGAGCTGGAGTCCAAAGAAGCAAAGTGGTACGCTATTACAACTGGTGAAGGGGGTCAGCAGCTCTGACCCAGGAAGAGGTGACCGGCCCGGGGAGATGGTCCCGAAAGGAATCGCCTTCCCAAGGTCCGGTATCTTCCCTCAGCTGCTGGCAGGAGGGCCCTTGCAGAAGCTGTCAGCTCTTTAGTGATTATCAGCTCATGATTCCAGCTCAGCTATGGCAGGGCAGCCTCCAGGCCAAGCCAGACCAGAGAGAGAGAGATGAGAAGGCTCGTTGGCTGGTTCCCGCACGAAGGTAGCTTTATTATGGGTCCCCTCCGGCGAAGGGGGGAGCCAGGGACGAGAACCCTCTCTGGGAGGGGCCCCAGAGAGCTTGCTTTTATAGGGATAGAGGGGATCAGTAAGGGACCAATGGATTACAGAGGATCTGGGATGGGAACAGACCAATGGGTTACAGAATGGTTTGCATAGTGTCTCGCAAAGGACTGTGGGTCTGCCTTTCTTCGCCGTGACCAAAGTGGTTGCCTTTCCAGGGAGTCCTGCTGGGAGATTGCTCAATCTCCTTATCTCAGCAGACGTCCCTCCAGGGCAGTGGCTGGGCATACTCCACAATACGCCACTATTGACATTGCCAATGCATTTTTCTCCATTCCTCTGGCAGCAGAGTGCAGGCCTCAGTTTGCTTTCACCTGGAGGGGCGTGCAGTACACCTGGAACCGACTGCCCCAGGGGTGGAAGCACAGTCCCACCATCTGCCATGGACTGATCCTGGCTGCACTGGAAGAGGGTGAGGCCCCAGAACATCTGCAGTACATTGATGACATCATTGTGTGGGGGAACACGGCATTGGAGGTATTTGAGAAAGGAGAGAAAATAATCCAAATTCTCCTGGAAGCTGGCTTCGCCATCAAAAGGAGCAAAGTCAAGGGACCTGCCCGAGAGATACAGTTCCTGGGAGTAAAGTGGCAAGATGGACGACATCAGATTCCCACTGAGGTCATCAATAAGATCACAGCAATGTCTCCACCGACCAACAAGAAGGAAACACAAGCTTTCCTAGGCGCCATAGGTTTCTGGAGAATGCGCATTCCCAAGTACAGCCAGATCATGAGCCCTCTCTACCTGGTTACCCAAAAGAAGAATGATTTCCACTGGGGCCCTGAACAGCAGCAAGCCTTCGCCCAGATCAAGCAGGAAATCGCTCACACTGTAGCCCTTGGCCCAGTCAGGACAGGACCAGAGGTGAAGAACGTGCTCTGCTCTGCAGCCGGGAACAATGGTCTGTCCTGGAGCCTCTGGCAGAAGGTGCCTGGTGAGACTCGGGGTCAACCACTGGGATTCTGGAGCTGAAGCTACAGAGGGTCTGAAGCCAACTACACTCTGACAGAGAAAGAAATTTTGGCAGCTTATGAAGGAGTCCAAGCTGCCTCAGAAGTAATCGGCACAGAGGCACAACTCCTCCTGGCACCCCGACTACCGGTGCTGGGGTGGATGTTCAAAGGAAAGGTTCCTTCCACACATCACGCCACCGACGCTACTTGGAGTAAAAGGATTGCTCTCATCATGCAGCACGCCCAAACTGGAAACCCAAGTTGTCCTGCGATCTTGGAAATAATTACGAACTGGCTGGAAGGTGAGACTTTTGGGTTATCTTCTGAAGAAGAAGAGGAGCAGGTGACTCGTGCCGAAGAAGCCCCACCATAACAAGCTACCAGAGAGTAAAAGACAGTATGTCCTCTTCACTGATGGTTCCTGCTGAATTGTAGGCGCTAGCTGGAGATGGAAAGCCGCTGTATGGAGCCCCACACAACAAGTTGCATAGGCTACTGAAGGAGAAGGTGGATCGAGCCAATTTGCTGAACTCAAAGCTGTTCAATTGGCTCTGGACATAGTTGAAAGAGAGAAGTGGCCAAAGCTCTACCTCTACACTGATTCATGGATGGTAGCCAATGCTCTGTGGGGCTGGCTGGAAAGGTGGAAGAACGCAAACTGGCAGTGCAGAGGAAAACCAATCTGGGCTGCTGAGGAGTGGAAAGGCATTGCCACTCGGGTAGAGAAGCTATCTGTGAAGGTCCGTCATGTAGATGCTCACGTCCCCAAGAGCCGGGCTAATGAAGAACATCGTAACAACAAACAGGTAGATTCAGGCTGCGTAAATAGAGGTGTCCCAGATAGAACTTGGATTGGGCAATATAAAAGGAGAGTTGTTCCTAGCCTCGATAGGCCCATGATGCCTCAGGCCATCAGGGAAGAGAATGCCCACTATAAGTGGGCACGAGACCGAGGGGTGGATCTAACCATGTGACAGTATCTCCCCAGGTGATCCATGATTGTGAGACATGCGCTGCGATCAAGCAGGCCCAAGCGGGTGAAGCCCCTGTGGTATGGTGGGCAGTGGTCCAATACACAGTATGGGGAGGCCTGGCAGATTGATTACATCACACTGCCTCAAACCCGCCAAGTGCAAGCGCTATGTGCTCACGATGGTAGAAAGCCACCACAGGAATGGCTGGAGACCTACCCTGTGCTTCACGCTACTGCCTGTAACACCATCCTGGGCCTTGAAAAGCAAGTCCTTTGGAGGCATGGTACCCCTGAGAGAATCAAGTCGGATAATGGGACTCTTTTCAAGAACGGCCTTATAAACACCTGGGCTAGAGAACATGGCATTGAGTGGGTGTACCACATCCCTTACCATGCACCAGCAGCTGGGAAGGTTGAGTGATGTAATGGATTGCTTAAAACCACCTTGAAGGCACTGGGTGGGGGGACTTTCAAAAACTGGGAGGTGCATTTAGCAAGAGCCACCTGGTTAGTTTAACACCCCGAGGCTCCACCAGCCGAGCAGGCCCTGCCCAATCCAAACCCCTACAAACAACAGACAGGGATAAGGTTCCAGTGGTGCACATGAGAGTTATGCTTGGAAAAACTGTCTGGGTTAATTCTGCCTCGAGCAAAGACAAACTCATCCGTGGGGTTGTTTTTGCTCAGGGACCAGGTTGCACCTGGTGGGTGATGCAAAAGGATGGAGAGACCCGATGCTTACCTCAAGGGGACCTTGTTTTAGGGTGAACTACCCATGACTCTGTACTTGTATCAGTATCTGCATGTATATATGTATATAATTAGAGTGATGCATGTATTTATATGGTTAAAAGGGTTAAGTTTCATGTAACATGTTAGTATGGGAAAAATTCGGATAATGTTGGGGTTTTAGGGGTTCTCCTAGGTTTTTTTCTGTTAAAGGAATTTTCCCCATATGTGTTACTAGGGGGACAAATGGCTGGGTACTTCAGAAAAACAAAGACCTAAGCATTGAGGGTGGGGTGCATCTGGCTACTCTTTTGTTTCACCTGGGTGTGTGGTCAGTCGGTCTCCGGCGTTTGGACAGAGAGGGAGGCTGCTTTCTTCGGCTGTTTTTTCCTTCTGCTGGAGATACTGTCCATGGTTAGATCCACCCCTCGGTCTCGTGCCCACTTATAGGTGGTATCTATTTTTTCCTTTCTGCTGGAAAAGCCCCGGGATCCCAAGCCTGCTTTCCCTGCCCCGCTGGGAGCCGGACTGTGGCTGCCCTGCCCCACCGTTGCTTTGACCCTTCGCTGCGTTGTAGCCCTGCTCGCACTGCCTGCCCAGGCCTCTGGGGGGTTCCCCATTTGGATACATCTCGTCTGCCACCCAGGATTTGTGCTCATCCCTGCCGTTCCAGCCTGCCGTTCCAGCCTGCTGTTCCCAAGGGTCTGGCCAGACACCGAGATTGCCTGTCCAGCGGTTTGTGAAGCCTTTGTTCCATCCCTTCCCGGGATCCCAGGGCACCGGTGCCGCGTGCTCCCCGAGCTTGCTCCGGAGCGCCCCCTGCAGCCGCGGGGAACCACCGCACCTGCCCTGCTCACCAGGAGCTGCCAGTGCCCCTGCTGGCTGTGACTGGAACTGCACCTAAGGGGAAAGGGCCTGACAGCTGAGAAGGCTGGGACTGGGTTTGTGATTGTTTGCTGTTACTGCCATAGTTATTGTTGTTTGTTTGACTGGTTATACATGTATGGATATATAATAGTAAAGAACTGTTATTCCTATTTTCCACATCTTTGCCTAAAAGCCCCTTGATTTCAAAATTATAATAACTCGGAGGGAAGGGGGGTCGCATCTGCCATTCCAAGCGGGGCTACTGCCTTCCTTAGCAGACACCTGTCTTTCAAACCAAGACAAGAAGTTGCTTTCAAAGGAAAATATTTCAAATTTTTATTTTTAATGTGTTATTGAGTGGAGACAAGACCTAAACATTTGAACTTGAAAAAGAGAAAGCCATGAATGAAAAATAAAAGGCATTTTACGCTGAAAAACATGAGCAATCTGCCTCTTGGCTGCCACAGTACTGGAAATCAGTGTCTCTGGTATGGGGTATTCACTTGCTAGTGAAAAATGTGTCTCTGAACCACAGCCCCCCAACAAGTCACCAACAGTCTCTCTTTTGTCTTCACCAGACCTTGGAAAATGCTCTGGGTGAAGGACTGTCTCGGTTTTTGGAGACAAAATTTTAGGAGGAAGCACTCCGGAAGGAGTGCCTCCTCCAAAGGGAAAAGGGCCTCCCCTTTTCCTCTGCCAATGAGATGAATTAGTAACAGCAAGTGAAAGTGGGAAAAAAACCAAACTGTTTATTAATACAAAACAAAACAGGGTAGAACAGAACAAAAAACAAAACTCCAAATAGAACAAATTCCCAGAGAGGGAACAGAAAACACAGGCTTGGACCAGCTGGGGCCACCCTGCGGGCCCGCTGGGGCCACCCCGCAGGCTCCCCGGCCTGGAGGGATGGGAAGGGAGGCAGTGAGGCAAGGGGGAGGGAAGGGAAAAAGAACAAAAAAACCCAACACAACCTTTTTCCAGCTAGCCGGAATGAAAAAAAAACCAAAAAAGCCCTGCCGAGACCCTTGGAGCCCCCAGCCGTTGGGCCCGGCCGTTCAACCGACCTGCACCTGGCCTCGTTGCTCCGGCCCTGCCCCCCAGGTCCATCTTAAATACACAGTGTCCTTGGGCATTAAGCAGATGGTTAAGGAATAAAAAAAACCCTTAAAACATCACCCCAGGACAAGGACAAATAGTGGTGAATTTTAACATGCCTCCTTTAAATGGTAATAGTAAGGTGAGATGACTTGAAATTTGTTTTTATGGAAATAGTGTAAAATCTTTTAGGAACACCATTTGTAAAGATATATTTTGTAAAACCCCACAGGATCCAATTCAGTAAACTAGGCCAAGTCTGAAGCTTATAAAAGCAACCGGAAAAATGCCATTCCATATGCATGTGTGCCTGTACTCACCTGTGCATACAAATCCTGTGCACACAAATCCTGTGCACAGGCATATAAAAGATGGTGCCTATAAAATTTTTATGTAGATGTTTCTTTGAGGTGATCAAAGATCACAAAATTCAGGAGATTTCTACATGACATTTGGGAACAGCTATACCTTCCTTATTCCTCCACCTCTTGAGCTGATGCCTGGGGATTTAAAGGACTCACTCCACCAAATGTGGCAGCTGCTCCTCTATTACAACCAGGAATAGTATTCCTGAATTGTCTCCAATTTTATTGCTGTTGTCCAAACCCTCTTTTAAACAGTTACGTCCTACAAAAATAAACTCTCTTTTTAACATCCTTCAAAATGTGATTTATGATTACAGTGCTGCAAATTGATTACAAGGTTAATTTAATATAATATAGGAGTACTTATATAAATAGTGATATAAGAATCACATTAATTTATTCCAGAAAAGGAAATTAATTTTTCATAATATTAAATTATTTATCTTTCCAATGTCTCACTAACATTTTGTGCAAGATTGACAAACATATTATTTGATTTGAAATAATATAGAAGAGAAACACCTTCCACCATTTTGATTCTTTATAAAGGCAGGAACACTCACATCAGGAAACCGGTCAATCTGAGCTCACATTGCTTTGAATTAACTGTGAAATGGGAAAAGCCTTTTGATACACATACACAAGTGACTCGAACATCTGGAAGACAACCCCACAGCAGCCTGGAACAATTCTAAGTGCCCACATTCTACCACTTGACATGTGAAGACTGGACCATAATATTTATATATTGATTTATTTGCTTGTTTATTTTTTGCTTGACATATCCTTACTTACCATCTATATTGAAGAGGGCACTAGGGCATGCCTGCAGGAAGCAGCTCCCAAACAGCACACTGGGGTTCTTCACTCCTTACAACTGGAAGTGCTGGCTGGGAAAATGCACAAAAACGCCATGCAGTTCACAGGCTCTGTGGGGCCAGCAATTATTTTCTTCACAAATGATGTCCCTTTACTGCAGAAGTGCAGGTGTGCAAATGTTCCTCTCTTGACAAACACTGAATTTGGCAAACTGTTTCTTTTTGGCCAGATATGGTATTGCTGTGTTTAATGGCCCTTTGTTTTTTATACCTGCTTCTGTCTCCTTAAGCTGCTTTTTCCCTGTCTTGTTCCCTTCAGCCACCACCCTGTGCTTGCCCCTCTCTCTTGCCTGTCTGCCAGACCAGTCTCTGGTAGGTCACCAAGCCTTGCAGTACAGCTCTCCTGCACCCTGGGGAGGGCATCTCCTCTGCAGCAAGAGACTGAGCTTAGCTCTCTAGTCTGGGTCTTCCATCAGGGCAACAGGAGGGATTGATGCAGAAGGCAGCCCTGACTGGGCCTGGTGCCCCTGTCAGTCTGTCCCTGTTAGAGAGGCTCTGCTCAGTAGTGTGCTCAGGCAGGGCTCAGCCAACACAAATCTCTAATGACACAGCCATCAGCCTCCGAGGGGCACCTGGTGTCACCAGCTGGGGACCAAGGCTTGCTTTCCGACTCTCTGCGCCTTCAAAATGCAGTATTGCCAGTGAATATTCTTTAAGCCCCTGGCAATTTATAGACCCTTGCTGTGTTCTCTCTTGCTCACCTCTATTCTAGAAGAGCCTCCATGTGTCTCCTTATCCACTGCCTAGAAGCTGATCTGGCCCTCTCATCACCTTTGTAGCTTTGCTAGCTCTGCCTGAGACAGCAGGGCTGAAGCAGACACATTATTTAAGACAGATTTACAGGGAGGTGTCCTGGGTTGCAGTGTATTCTATTACCATCCTCATGAGCTGTTGAAACCAGGTGGGGCAGTGTTTCCTTGCCTCCTCCCTTGGGACTATCTTCTGATTAATGGGCCATCAATGCATTGCCGCGTGAATCAGAGATAACTCCCTCCGGACTATCTTCTGTTAATGAGCCCAATCAACGCCTTGAGTCATGACTCATCATCCCATTGTGAGATGCTCCACCCAGAAGGAGGAACCAAACATTCCATCCTGGATATAATCTGAGATTCTGAACACCACAGACACCCTTTCCACTGGATTCCCAGAGAACAGGAGCTACATATGAAACATAGATTTAGAAGAAACATAGAGATTTTAGTTATAGGCTAGCTGTGTTGAAATTAGTTAGAATAGGAAGGAATTTGGGCCCAGCTAGAGTTAATTAAAATAGTTAAGAGAGCTGGACCTGAAATGGGTTTTAAGGTGTTAGTAACTGATTACCAAATAACTGATGATCTGTCATTTGCATGTTTGCTTAGCTGTGCTTAGAATGAGGAGTAGAAACATTGATAAGTTGGTGTAGGGAACAAGGACAATTACCAATTTCTTCCCTTGGTGGAAACCCGTTCAAAAGTCATGCAAGAAGAAGCTTAGCGGTCACTAAAGTAATTAGGATTGTTAAAACTCAGAAAGGCAAAAAGGTCAAAATGAGGAAGATGAGTTACTTCATCTTTCTTGGGACCACTGACCCAATTCAAGACCACCGACTCAATTCAGAACACACACTACGCATGTTTAATGACATTTAAGCTCATTTCCATACGAAGCGGAGAATGGGAGGTGTTAATGTTATGAATATGCATTTGTACTTTGGATATTCATAATATTTGGAAATAAAAGGTATCGTGTTTGCTTGTATCGGGGCCCTGTGTCTTAGGGAGCTATCCCACGCAGTGCCTGGCGCCAAATAAAACACACACTTTCTAACTCTAAACTGTTAGAGAGTTTTCGTCTGTCTCAGTTGGATATCGATACTAGATCGATATTCATATTTTGGTAAATCACATAGCCACCACTGGACCTTCTGAGGAAGAGCGGACCCTTTTCTACAGGATCACTGCTTCAACAGAATCACATCCACCACTTCAGGAGGACTGCAGCCACCATTTTATCGGACTGCTACTGCCACCCTGACTAACACGGTGTCAGGTTGTATCCTGACTCTGTCAGTTTGAACCAGCATTTTCTGCCTTTTTAAAAAAGTTTCCCTATTAAATTGTTATTCTGACTTGGTGCCTCCCACTGGTTTGTTTTCAAACTAGTACAGGAGGCTCTACTTTGTTTTATGTTCCTCTCCTAACAATTCCTAACATTCCAGTTGCTTTTCAACCCAGAATAGCCACTTGGAGTAGGAAATGGAAAGGCACTGTTCTACTGGTTTCATGCAACAAGTTTCCAGGCAACATTTTCTGCAGAAGCCAGTCTTGCAGCCCACAGATTGGTGGGAGAGAGGACTCCTAGTGTAGCAATGGGGAACAAAGACAACAGACCCCCTTGTGTTGCAGTGGGGATACTGCAACACGCATATATCAAACCAGGAGTCCCGTGGAAAGGAAATATATACGGACAGACAGATTCTTGATAGCTGTTTCAGAGATGTTTATTTCTCCAGCCGCATGGCCGGAGCTCTGCCGAGGAACTGTTCCAGTCACGGGACCAAGGGTCCTTCTGCCCGCGCAGGGAACACAAACCAACCAATGGGAACGAGGCTGAGCAGGGACAGGGAAACCCCGTGTCTGTGCCCTCAGGGCCCCTCTCCCAGGGCTACACGGCAGGGGAGGGACCCCAACACCTCACCCGTTTTATTTTAATAAAAGGAGAATGAAAACAACTGGATAAACATAACAAGAACAGTTTCAAAACAAAACAAGCCACCCTCCTGAGTCTATAAATGTCCAAACAGATTCTGTGGAACATCTTAGGGCTGACAGAAGGGAGACAGGACTCTCTGAGCATGCTTTGTGGGGAAACTGAGGCAGGAGAGGGTTTAACTTCTTCCCTCCCCCTTTTCATCCCCCACTCGGCATTGGAAAGGGATTTTTGGGGAAACAATTGGCAAAAGCATGGTTTTGTGAGGGAAACCATGGATGAAAAAACGGATTGGGAATACACTGGGGGTAATAGGACATAGGGTAAAAGGGAAAAGTGGGATTAGGAAAGGGAAACTGTAGGGGGGGCTTACAATGGAGATATTGTCTAACATGACTACGATTTTTTGCATATATACTGCCTTTTACAGGAACACCATCAGGCCCAGTGACCTGCGATGCTTGTAACCCTTTTCTCCCTAGCACAATTTTGAATTCCACCACCTCTCCATCTCCCAAGCTTGGGATCCATTTTTCAGGGTTATTCTTTTTAATAGCAGTTCTATGCACGAATATGTCTTGCTGGTTGTCACACCTTGTTATAAAACCATAATTTTGCTTAACATTATACCATTTTACTATCCCTAAGATCTTAGTTACTATGATCTTTTCCTTTTTCCGAGTGGCTGCTGTTTTCCATCTCGCTGCGTCTTTGCTCTCTCCTTCGGTCGCTCCCGTGTTGGAATTGTCGGGGCTGCTGGTGCCTGCGCGCTCTTCCCGGGGTCGCGTTCGGGGCTGCGCGGGCCGGGCCGGGCCGCGCCGCTCAGTTCGCCGTGCGTCGCCTCCTCCGGTCGCAGCTTCGCTGCCGCTGCCGGGCGCTGCACCCACATCTCGGCCGGGCCCCGAGCGATGGCTCCCCCGCGCCCGGCTCCAGCGCGCGTCTCGGCTGGGCGCGGCTCCGTTCTACCGCCACTGCCGCCAGCCGCCGCCCGCGTGCCGCCTCTCTCGGTCGGGCGTTCACGGGGCTCGCTCCACCACACACTGTGCTGTGCCGTGCGAGCACCGCCGGGTCGCGCCGCTCCGCCGCGCCTCGCTCCACCACCGACACTGCGGCTCGCGTGGCTCCACCCGCACGCGGGAACTGCCTCGCTGCTGCTCGCAGAGCGCTTGTGCACGTGGCCTGGGCCGCACGGTCCCTGCGCCAGGCTTCCCTTCACCAGGACACAGCTGACATTGCTCAACAGTCTCGGTAACTAAATAATATTCACGAAAATATTCTTCCATCGGCATATATTTTGACTCCAGTATTAACTGTGTCCAAACGGTTTTCCAAAAGCCCTTGGTAAGAATTAAATCCCAAGAAACATAGAAAAAGTTCTTAAACAACCATGCCAGGAAGTGTTTCAGTTCTTTTTGAGCTTGAATCAAGCTAAAATTCACAAATCGTTGTTCAAGAATCATTTTAAGTTTAAGATAAATGTCCATATGCGGCTCTGAGAGCCAAGAGTCTTCCCACCGTTCCTCCATAGTTTAGATACGGAATAGCAAAGCAAAACCAAGAAGAGGAATCCAAAGTTTCCAGGGTTTACTCACACAAATCAGTCGCTTAGGGATCGGGGATCGTTCTGCCCGCATTCTCCACCATTTGTTGCAGTGGGGATACTGCAACACGCATATATCAAACCAGGAGTCCCGTGGAAAGGAAATATATACGGACAGACAGATTCTTGATAGCTGTTTCAGAGAGATGTTTATTCCTCCAGCCGCATGGCCGGAGCTCTCTCCAGGAACTGTTCCAGTCACGGGACCAAGGATCCTTCTGCCCGCGCAGGGAACACAAACCAACCAATGGGAACGAGGCTGAGCAGGGACAGGGAAACCCCGTGTCTGTGCCCTCAGGGCCCCTCTCCCAGGGCTACACGGCAGGGGAGGGACCCCAACACCCTTGTATGTCCAAAGAAAATCCATTTATTGCCAAAAGTCACCCCCTCTTTATACCCTTAATCTCAACTGAAACCAAACCGAGGCCTAACATAACAGAAGAAGGGCACCCATTGGCTGGCACAGCTGAAGTGCTGCTGTCCACGCGTCCTATCAGCCAATCAGCTTCCCGTTCATATGCTGTCCACGCATTCCTCCAGCCAATCACAATGTCACTTCCAGCTGTCACTCAACTGACTCTCTCCTCACTCGCAGCTGCCTCTCACCCCTCAACCAACTTTCAACCATCCAGCCCACAGCTGTGCCTTTCCCACAGGGCCTTCTGGTAACCATAAGCCTTAACCATTTTAATAAATATAACCCCATATTCCACACTCCTAGGAAGGCTGGCTGAAAGCGGATGTGCCCAAGAGTCCATTTCCCCAATTAAGATGACATTTGGTATTTTCTTAGCTTTTCATGGGATGTCTTGTTTGATGCTAAAAGCCACCTTTAATAAGCTTCACAGATGGGAGAGAAGGCCAGTGTTCCCTCCAAATTTCTCTGTTTGTCGATTCTGGATGCTTCTAGTGTCATATGACCAGTAAAAGAAGAGCAGCAGGTTACTCACCAGAATATTGGGGCACTTGTATTGCCAGACTAGCACAGGGCAGGGTCGCAAAATGGTGCCCCTGGAGCAGCGTGGCAGGAGGGGCTTCAAGAATAACAGGTGTGGTTTGGAACAGACTCATCAGTCAACTCCATCCTGGAACCAAAGCAGTAGCCAAGAAATCCCTCCCAGGGGCTGGTATTCTGTCACGCATTGAAGGGGGTTGCTGGTGCTGGTGTTTGTCAGATTGGCTGCAAAGAAGAGTCAGGCAGGGCAGGAACACATGGCCCAGACGCAAAGGTGCAGGGGGAAGTGTAAGTGGAGCCTGCTGTCAGCAGCAGGAGTTGTTAGTTTTTAGGGGTCCTTGGAGGCATTCAGACAGCCATAAACCACAGGCATACATTAAACAGAAACCTAAGATCCAAACAGCACCTCAGGCACTGCACTTCCATCTGGAGCTGGGATAGGCTAAGATACAAGGAGAGCCTCTACCAGGTAGCAAGCCAGTAAAAAAAAGCCAAAAGAGGCTGAGAAGAGACCAGTAGGATCATGTTCAGGACTGCTGCACGATCAAAAGAAAAATGTGATGATACATTTAGATTGAAGGGAAAGCTCATAGCCCCAGTTCACATGGTGTTGCTCTCCTTTGAAATGACTGCGAAACCCACTCTATTATTTCCAGATGAAAATTGTGGAGCTGGAGTCAGGGAGGGAGCAAAAAAATAATGGCGCACGCAGCTGAAATCAGGAAGCATAGTTCATAGGATGACTAGGAAAGAGGACTCCACCTATGGAATGAATAAAAGTCTTCGTGCATAAGGGGCAAGCTCCAAGCAAGCCTCTTGTCCTGTCAGCGATAACTGTGTGAGATATAGCCAAAAACTTCTCCAGTTCGAGTCAGACTACAAGACTGAAAGAGCTGAGAAGGAAAGTGCATGGCATGGGCATGTTGTCACGGAAGCAGTGCGCTGGACAGCTGCTGTGCCGGCACAGTGTTCTGTGCGAGAAGTTTTTGGCTACGTCTTGCACAGTTATTGGTGACCGGACAAGAAGCTTGCGTGGAGCTCATCCCCTATGCAAGGAAGCTTGTTCCACAGGTGGAGTCCTCTTTCCTAATGCATCCTATGAACTGCAGTCGTGCTCTGCTGCTCTGGAGTTTTCTGCTCGGCTTGAGGTAAGGTCATGCAATCTCAGACTTCATAGACCTAGGTGTCCATGTCCTTTTGTACACAAAAGTGTGCCAGAACAGAAGCACTTGCTAGGTATGTCTTTGTCGCATCAGAATTGTGAAAACAGGTGCCAGGAGAGAAGCAGTTCCTGACTTACTCCTTCACTCTCCAAGGCTTTCAACAAACCACCACCATTGGGGCAATGAGAAGACAACATTTCAGTCCTGGCACATTTTGCTCTGCAAGAAGTATGAGCAGGATCATTACAAGGCTGTAAAGTGCATGATTGTTATAGCTGAGAAGGAAGGTGCAGAGGAAGCCTAATCTGATGGAACTTTGGAGACTAATGGAAAGACGACTGCCACTTGATTTTGTTGCAAATACTTGACTGTGGTTTCTGTGCGTAAGAGGCAAGCTTCTTGTCCGTCACCGATAACTGTGCGAGACGTAGCCAAAAACTTCTCGCACAGAACACTGTGCCGGCACAGCAGCTGTCCAGTGCACTGCTTCCGTGACAACATGCCCATGCCATCACTTTCCTTCTCAGCTCTTTCAGTCTTGTAGTCTGACTCGAACCGGAGAAGTTTTCAGCTACGTCTCGCACAGTTATTGCTGACAGGACAAGAGGCTTGCTCGGATCTAGCCCCTTATGCACGGAAACTTGGATTTGCACCACAATCAAGTGGCAATCTGCCTCTGCGTCCTTTCAGAGTGGTTCCCACTCAGCCCGGTCAGCTCTGGACGCAGCAGGCTGCGGGGGCCAGCCTCCGGAATCAGGGAAACCAGAGGTCTGGCTTGTGGGTCCTTCCACGGGACCGTGGCAATAGAGGCAGGTGGTAGAAGAAGGAGGCAGACTCCAATCTGGGTGAAATCCAGGAAGTTTATTGTGCCCTCGAGCACGACGTCTCACCTCCCAGGGGAACCCAGATCTGAGCGAGCCTGGAAGGCTCGTGCAGTAGGTTTTATGGGGGGGTGGCGACAAGGGAGGGATCACAAGGGTATCCAATCACGGAGGGGGAGGGTGCAGTCTATGGGATGAAGGGCGCACAAAGGGATCAATCAGGGGAAAGGAAGGGAAGGACCCTTTCTCCATGGCCAATCACTCGACGCTCCGGCCAGAGCTTTCTAGAAGCCTGGGAGGAGTGCCAATGCAATTGGCAGGAGCCCGGGAGGAGACAAGGAGGGAGAGTAAGGCAATTAACATGAAACTGGGAGGGTACAAACTGGGTTATCACAATAATACAAATCCAAAGGGGAGACCCGGACCAAACCAAACAGAAACACACTCCCACATCTCCCCCTTTTTTGTTTTTTATGATGACTTGAATTCAGGTTGGGGGCAATACTCCGAGTCCGGATACAAGTCCCCAAACCATGGTAACTCAGGGGCCATCAGTTCATGCTCTTGTTCCTGCAGGATCTCCACATTGCAGGGAACCTCGGCTAGATTGATACTCGTGGGGGAGGAGGAGCTCAAAATCAACATATATAACATCCTTCTGAGGAGTCCAAACATAATTAGGGTAACTAAGAGAACGAAAAATAAAAGCAGTCCGGTCCGGAGAATAGATCCAACCCATCCGGATAATCCCCATCCGTTGAAGATGTTGCCGAGCCAGTCACCAGTTTCCCTCCGAATCTGCGTTACCATGGCCTGCATCTTATCGATGGTCTTGTGGATGTTCTCTGCTCTTGATGCTAGATTCAGGCAACACAGCCCTTCGAACTCCTCCCACTGGTGGTCATGGAGGAGGAGCAAGAAGTCAATTGAGGCCCTATTTTGCAGAGTGGCCTGCCTGGTCAGTTCCTCGTCTTTTAGGAGGTCGCTTAGGGCGCTCGAGGTAAGATTCGCTTGTTTCACAACCCAACATTCTAAATGGCCCAATTCCCCTAACGCTTTGGCTGCAGCTACCCACGACAAAAGCACGGTGATTGCAACCCCTTTTGGTCTCGACCAACGAACGACTTCTGAGTTGCAATTTTGGTCCAAATCAGAGAGCTCGCATTTCTGGATGGCCAATTCAGAAGTCCTATTTCTTTTTCTCTCCCAATTGTCAACTACGGTTTGGTTGGACGTCAGCAGCGTCAAGCGGCCTATGGTGCAAGGGCCTCCTAACAGGCGAGAGGGGATGCCTGCCCACGCCCTGTCACCGCAGATGAGGAACAGTCCCCTGGGTAACCCTTTCGGACGTGACCTATGGGGATTTTCAGTGGTCACCTTACTAACAGCCAGGCACCATTTGGCTGCCTTATATTCTCAGTGGCTCGGAGCTATGTTCTTAAAGAACTCCCGATCCGGGGACAACCTGAATTGAAATTGGACACAGTAGTGAGCTGGGTACAATCCCAAGAGATCCAGCTCTTGAGGCTCACTACTGGTCTTCGGGAGCTGGGGCAGCCATTTCTCGAGGGGGTTATCGGTATCACGCTGCCCCCTGCGGTGCCAGCTGAATGGGGGCCGTCTCCGATAGGGCACCCGGGGACGGTACGAACTGACAGGCAGCTTGACGACAGAAGCCTTACCCGCCTCTGGTGATTTCGTGGTTTGGGCAGGCGTCGTCAAAGCCTGTGTGGTCTTGAGCTTTTCAAAGAAGGAATCAAACTCCTCTTGCTCAAGAGGGATCCCCACCAGACATGTGGCCATAGGGTTCCGGGCCGCGGCTGTGGACAAACATATGTGGTCCTGGCCCATAGTTCGCGCCAGGACTGACCATACGTTTGCTGCCGTCTGGGGAACTATCCACAACAACACAGGCCATGGGAGCAGCTGCAGGATGATGACGAGCTGCAGGCTTCTGGCGACGGCTCGGACGATGCACGATCCATCTCCGTAGTCTCCAAACTAGAAAGAAACTCAAAAGGAAGAATATCAAAATTGGGAAGAATACCTGGGGGTGAACTTAGGGTCGAAAGGGGCAGAGGGTTAACCCACCCCGGTTTTAGGGGGTGCTTGACTCCTTCCTCCAGCGGGCTGGGAAATACACGGTTTCACCCATTTTGATGGGATCCACCTAGGGCCTTCGGGGGTGGATATGCACGCATATCCCTTCCCCCAGGTGACTAGCTCATGAGGGCCCTGTATCTCCCGAGTCTCCGGGTCTTTAACCAACACCGGAGGCCTTTCTTTCATTTGCAGATGCTGGGACCGCCCGAAGTGCCGCACAATCGGTGGATTCAGGTTCTCAAAGGCACAGTTGAGAAAGTTTACAGTGAACAGTGCCCTTGAGAGCCTGACAGTAGGGGAATCAAATTTCTTTGAGGACCATTGCTTTTGTAGCATCCTCTTGATATTTTGGTGAGCCCTCTCGACTATCGCTTGACCTGTCAGGGAATAGGGGATGCCTGTCTTGTGCTCTATTCCCCATTGCTGTAGGAAGCTCCTGAACTCCTTGGAGGTGTAGGCTGGGCCGTTGTCAGTTTTGATAACCTTGGGGATGTCCAGGGTAGCAAACGCCTGCACTAGGTGCTTTTGGACGTCGCTAGCCTTTTCCCCTGTGTGGGCAGAGGCGAAGACAGCTCCAGAGAAGGTATCTACTGACACATGTACATACTTCATTCTGCCAAACAAAGCGACATGTGTCATGTCCATCTGCCACACCTCACAGCTATTCAGTCCACGGGGGTTTGCGTCGCTGCTGATGGCAGGAAGAGCTAACTGGTGACACTCAGGGCATGATGCCACGATCGCTCTGGCCTGGTTGTGCTTCAGATTGAATTGCCGAACCAGGTCAGGCGCATTCTGATGGAACAACTGATGGCTGATTTTGGCCTGCTCAAATACATTTGGAATCAGGGCCATCACGGCTGGCGCAGCGAAGGCATCTGTCATCCTGTTGCCTTCCACGATAAACCCGGGCAGGTCCATGTGTGACCTGACGTGCATCACGTAAAATGGTTGCTCTTGGTGGGAGACTAGGCTAACCAATTTTGAGAGCAACTCATATAAGGCTGTGTTGGAGACCTCTCGCAGTATGGCATGTTCGGCTCTGGAGACTAGTCCTGCTACATATGCAGAGCCTGTCACTAAATTTAGAGGTTCAGGGAACCTTTCAAAGGCTCTGACGACTGCGTCTAACTCAGCAACTTGAGGTGATCCTTTTAGCTCTTTTATATCAGCCTCCCACTGCTGAGTTTGGGGGTCTTTCCAAGTCATGACTGATTTGTGGGACGCCCCAGACGCATCAGTGAAAACGGTCAAGGCCTCTAAAGGTTCCTTACTCTGAACACTCTTTGTACTTAATTCAAATTGAGTTTCCGAATTAAAAATTTTGTGGGCTGGCCTATGTAAGGAAATTTGGCCTGTGTAGCCCTCCAGAGCAAACTGCAAAGCTTCACAATCTTGAAGCAAACTCTCCAACATTGCCTTGGTAATTTGGCCCGTTTGTGTCCTAATTGGCACATGAATGCAGTCAAAGTCACGCCCTGACAGTTCCCTGATCTGGACTCTAGCTTTCCGGATCAGTTCCGCCATCAGCTCTTGTGGCTTAGTCATCCTTTTGGACCTGTTATGACTGAGGAAGACCCACTCTATTATCAAGAGAGGGTCCCTCCGGTCCCGGTCCTCTTTGCTCTTCCTTTTGTCTTCCCATTGGAAGACAACCCTGTGTAGGTGTGGCAGATTGCCCAGGATGATGAACTTAAATGGCAAGTCAGGTCTATACCTGCTTGCTTGCCTGGTGGACATCAGGTGTTGCACCTCTCCAGGGCTGTCCGCGCCTCTGGGGTAAGTTCCGGGGAGAACTAAGCTCCTCTCCCCTTTTAGTAAATCAAAAAGGGGGGCTAGGTCTTCATTGGATAGACCCAGCCACAGCCTTACCCAATTTAGCGACCCACACAGTTGGTGGACATCTGCCAAGGTCTTAATGTTTGTATTGATAGCCAATTTTTGCGGCACAATGGTCCGCTTTGTAATTTCCAGGCCCAGGTACTTCCAAGGTGTCATCCTTTGAATTTTCTCTTCCTGGAGCTCGAACCCTGCAGCAACCAATGCAGTGATGGTCAGGTCAAGCACACCCGCAAGCATGTCATTGTCGGAGGCATACACGAGGACATCATCCATATAGTGGAACATGATGGCCTCTTTTGCGGCTGCGCGAACTGGGGCAAGCAAGGAAGAGACATACCATTGGCAGATGGTCGGGCTGTTCTTCATGCCTTGTGGCAGCACCTTCCAATGGTATCTCTTCCTCGGGGCTTCTCGATTGATAACCGGAATCGAGAAGGCAAAACGCGGGGCGTCGTCAGGGTGCAGAGGAATTTGGAAAAAACAATCTTTGATATCAATCACGGCCAAATTCCAATTTTGGGGAAGCATTGTTGGGGATGGCATTCCTGGTTGGAGAGAGCCCATGTCCTCGATCACGTCATTAATTTGGCGAAGGTCCTGGAGGAGCCGCCATTTGTCTTTGTTAGGTTTTTTGATGACAAAGACAGGGGAATTCCAAGGGCTGTTGGTCTCTATGATATTCCCCTTCTTGAGCTGCTCCTCCACGAGCTTCTCGAGCGCCTCTAATTTCTCATCATAGAGCAGCCACTGCTCTACCCACACTGGATGATCTGTCTTCCAATTCAGTTTCTGGGTAGGGTGCTCTTCAGTGGCCACCATGCAAAAATTTTTCAGGGGGTCAGGTATGTCAGTTGTGACTCCCCATTGTTGCATGAGATCTCTTCCCAAGAGGGGTTCCTTGTAATCCAATACGAACGGACGTATGTTCGCCAATTGTCCGCTCGGCCCCTTAATTTGCATGACGCTTTTGGATTGTTTTGCTAATTGGATGCCCCCAACACCTTGCACGTGTCCGGTCACATTTTGCAATTCACAATGGGCCGGCCATTCCCGTGTGGGAATGATCGTCACATCTGCCCCTGTGTCCAGAAGCCCCTTGAGGTGTAGGACTTCTTCCCCTCTGTTGATCTTACAGTCTACCCGCAGCTTCCCTGTCCCTATTACATGTGTGGCACACACCGTTGGGTCTGGCCCTTCCGCAGGGATAACCTGGGCGACCATCTGCCCTCTAGGCAGAAACAGAGGTGGACGGACACAGCGGAGCCAGAGAATGGGTCCTTCGGGACTAGATGTCATTAGTCCCGGAGCGACTTCGATCTCGGGTGGTGTGCAGTTGATGTCTCCGACGATGACATACCTGTCAAGGCTCCGATCTCCCGCCCCCAGCTCACCACCGGTGCTCACCGGTGTGGCGTGCCACTCGTTGGTCCTCAGGAAGAGCGGTGTCGACAGCTGCAACCTGAAAGATCCGTAGGAAGAAGAAGCCAAGTCCGGCTGTAATGTCTCAATCGGTAAATTGGTGAAGCCATTTTCTGCCCCCCCCGTCCCTCCTCCCCCTTGCGTCCCGTCCCTTTTTTGTCATCACGCGGGGCGGGCACGCGCTCCCCACTCAGTTTTCTTGTTTTCGGTCCTCAAGCCCCCTCGACCCTTGTTCTCTTTTAAATTGATGAAATTGTCTTTTTAGAGGACAGTCTTTGGTCCAGTGCCCGGGCAGATCACAAAGGAAGCAGGTGTTCCTGGTCTGCTGTTGGGGCCTCTTCTGGCCGTTCTTCTTTGGAGGTGGTCTGCTGCTTTGGCCCGTGGTCCTCTTCTGGTCTGCAGCAGGGTGATGTGATGCCGTTCCCACCGAAACCGCTCCTCGGGATCGCTGTTTGTCCGAGCCGGCAGGTTGCAGGTGTGGCGCCTTCGCAGCACAAACCTCTAACATCGATTGGATTGTCGGTGGAGGGTCCAGGGGGAGGTTCAGGATGGCCGCCTTACACTGCGGGTTGGCGTTTACCATTGCCATCTCTGTGATGACTTCCTCTCTGGCTGCCGGCTGCTTGACCTGCAACTCTACGGCTCGGGTTAATCTTTCTACAAACCGTAGAAATGATTCAGTGGGCTGCTGTCGGACCTGCGAGTATGTCTGCACGGGCGCGTCTGGCCTCAAGCCAAGGAATGCCTTACCGGCCAGTTCCTTGACCTGCTGCAGCACCTCTAGGGGCAGATCCTGGGCCTGCTTCGGCGCCAAAGCCCATTCCCCCTTGCCGCTCAGATGGTCCATAGTTAATGCTTGATTATCGGCATCAACGGCCGTATCCGAGCCCTGCAGAAGCACTGGAAGGAGTCGACGGAGCTCCCTTTCCCATGCTGATTTCCAGAGGAGAAACTCTGCCGAGGAAAGCGAGCATGAGAAAAGTTGACGCAGGTCAAAGGGCGTCATTACTGCTCTGGAGGTTTGCCTTTAAAAGGCCGCGAAAATATTCGCTTTCCCTCCCGAACTCCTTCTGCACCTTGCAGAGTTCCTTAATCATTTGATGGGAGAGGGGTTCCCAGTTGATGTGGGTCATTCCCCCTCTCCGGGACCTTTGATAAATAACCGGAGCGACTGAAGGAATGGGATCCAGTTCCGGGTTCCGGTCCTCAGGCCCTTCCCCTTCCGGCCATTCACCGTGGGAACCGGAAGGCCAAGCGTGGGAACCGGAAGCAGGAAGTGGGTGGCAACCGGACACGGACCTACGACAACCTCCAGGGGCGGAGCACAGGGGCGTGAACTGGTGACAAGTGGGAGGGGTAGCAGGGGCGGACCCAGCTTGAGAGTGGGAGGAGTCAGGGTAGAGGAAAGGGTTGGGACGGAAGGGGTTAGAACTTGGGAGGAAAGGGTTTCGGGATGGAGAAGGGGAGGAAAGGCAAGAGGGGGTCTCTGCCATGTGGCGCCCACCATCTTGTCCTCCCTGGGCACGGAGACCATTTTCTAAACCCTCCATATAGCTGAACCGAACTCAGGGTTTAACAACTGGGGAAGTCGGGGAACGGGATGAGCCTCGGGCAGTCTGGCCAGGACTGTCTGGGCGGGGGGGCCAAGAATCCTGAGGAGAGCCAGGGAGTCGGTGGCAACCCTGCGCGGCATCGCGGTTTGCTCTCCTCAAGACGCCCGGTTTAGGGGACACGGGTTTAGGAGAAGCCTTAGGGGTAACTGGGGAACCGGGGGTTGGCTGTCCTTCCATTTCCCTCTTTCAATTTAACGCAGACCGGATCTGCAGGTATAGCAAAGAGAATTTTTCTAATTCTCTATCTTTCCTCAGTTCTGCCTGGGCCAATTTTGCTCCCACGGCGTTCCAAAAGGGAACGCTCCAAACCAGATTCTGGGAGCATTGAGGGAAATGTAAAAACAGCCACCAAACAAACCTTTTTAACAACCCCTTAGAAAAACTTTTCCCCCCACCCTCCAGGAGTCCCACAACTTGGAGAAATACCCCCTTTTGTGCTGTGGACAACTTTGTGCCCGTACTACACCCACAGCACAACGTCCGGAGCTAGAAAGTAAACCCTGGGACACCAACTTTCCCAAAAAACCAACCGGAGGGAAGTGAGCCACACTTGCCCCGGGGCTGCGCAGCCTACCCTTGGCTCCTCGAGAGCCAGGGACCATGCAGGTCCCAAAAAGCCTTTACCAGCTTTAAAGTAAATTCCCTCTGGGGAAAATACTTACCCAGTGGTGTCCAGGCAAGCTCCAGGCGACCGATCCTCCACCAAGGACGATTCTGCCAGCACAGGCGGAGCTACCATCCTCACCCCCAGGAGCGCAGCTCACTAAAACGGAGCGTGCTACAACTGGGGTAACTTGACGTCCCAAGGACACACTCGGAAGCCCGATCAGTCCTTTCCGTGGGGTCCGGTGGAAGCGGGGGGATCCCACATTGGGCACCAAGCTGCCTCTGCGTCCTTTCAGAGCGGTTCCCACTCAGCCCGGTCAGCTCTGGACGCAGCAGGCTGCGGGGGCCAGCCTCCGGAATCAGGGAAACCAGAGGTCTGGCTTGTGGGTCCTTCCACAGGACTGCAGCAATAGAGGCAGGTGGTAGAAGAAGGAGGCAGACTCCAATCTGGGTGAAATCCAGGAAGTTTATTGTGCCCTCGAGCACAACATCTCACCTCCCAGGGGAACCCAGATCTGAGCGAGCCTGGAAGGCTCGTGCAGTAGGTTTTATGGGGGGGTGGCGACAAGGGAGGGATCACAAGGGTATCCAATCACGGAGGGGGAGGGTGCAGTCTATGGGATGAAGGGCACACAAAGGGATCAATCAGGGGAAAGGAAGGGAAGGACCCTTTCTCCATGGCCAATCACTCGACGCTCCGGCCAGAGCTTTCTAGAAGCCTGGGAGGAGTGCCAATGCGGTTGGCAGGAGCCCGGGAGGAGACACGGAGGGAGAGTAAGGCAACTAACATGAAACTGGGAGGGTACAAACCAGGTTATCACAATAATACAAATCCAAAGGGGAGACCCGGACTGAACCAAACAGAAACACACTCCCACATCAGTCCTCTTTCCTTTACAGTGTTGTGTGTGAGAGGTAGGCGGGCATTTCGCACTCCGGGAGAATGAAAGTGCGCCTCTTTGGTAAGGCGAAGAATGAAGCTGCAGAACACCGTGCTTGTGTGTGCACCAGGTACAGGCTGCAAGAGGAGCGAGGCTGTAGATACAAAAATGCTGCTAGCAAGGATTTTCTTGCTATTTTCTAAGTCTGTGAGAGACTTTTCTCTCTCACGGAAGAGGTAGCAGAGTTATGTAAGCAACCAAACCACCTGCAACCTTGAAAAGTCTTGTTTATGGTACAGTAGAAAAATATTTTGACAATGGATGTTTTAGGATTTTAGCCAGTCACCCCCAAGGGGTGGCTGATCCTTGTCCAATTAGACTATAAAGAAAAAAGTCTATAAAAGAGTTTGTAAAATAGTTAAATAAATCAAACTTGCTGCACAATTCCTGCCTGCTGGATCTTCTCTCCTCCTCCTCCCTACGGCTGTGGGACACAGTGATATACCCTAGCCCTAGGCCTGCGGTAATACGAGGCTGCCACGCGCTTGCCTGCTGAATTCAAGTTAGCTAATGTTAAGGTCAAAGGTCCATGACAGCTACCTGTGCTGGTACCTCTTCCTATCCGAGCCCTGTGTGGAAAAACCTAGCTTTAGCTTTAGGCTCTGAGACTGAAACACTATAATAATGGCAGAAGACGCTGAGAAGGAAAGTACAAGGGAGTTCGAGGGCTGCGAGTTCCATGTCGTGCCAGCAAGAGCATTCTCAGCTGACACTGATGGTGAACGAGCTTTCAGCTGGACTTTTGCAATCCCGTCTCCGGGCTTCGAATGGGACGTACCAGGAGCTGAGAAGGAATGCGCATAGACTGATGCTGAGGCGTGTAGCTGAAAAAGCTGTGAGGAGAAGGACTTATCTAGCAACTGCTGCTTTCCTGGCACGGGAATTCTTCTGGTGCCTGGATCGTGGTGCTAATTAAGAAAGGGGAGGGGAAATCAAGGCAAGGGAGGAGTGGGAAAGGAAAGGTAAGGCGAGGAAGGGGTTGGTAAGACAAAGCAAGGTTGCGGTGTGCATAGTGAGGTAAGGGTAGGCAAGGCAAATGGAGGAAATGGAGGGAAAGGCAAGGCAAAGCTATGACGTAGCAGGAGGAGGGGCAAAGGCAAGGTAAGAGAAGAATAGGAAAGGCAAGGCTAGTGGAAAGCAAGGAACACAAAGTGAGGCAAGATCTGGGAAGAGAGGGTTAGGCAGTTAAAGGCGGGGGATGGGTATGGATGGCATTGCAAAGTATGACATGGGTAGGTGAGGCAAGACAAGGCAGAGGATGGAGAGGAATGGCAAGGAAAAGCAAGGTTCAGTCAAAATGGCAAGCCAAGGCCATGCATGGATTGGTAGGCAGGAGAAGGCCCAGAAGATGAAGGCAAGACAGAGCAGAGGAAGACAAGTGCAGTGATGGGTAGACAAGTCAAGTCAATGGCAGGGCAGTAAAGGCAAGGCAAGGCCAGGGAAGAAAGGGAAGAAAGTTAGGCGGGGGATGAGTGGCAAGGCAAGGCAAGGCAAGGCAAGGCATGAAAGGGGTAGGCAAGCAAGGGGTAGGCAAGGAGAGGCAGGACAGGGATATGCAGGGCAAGGCAAGGCAGGGCAGGACAGGGCAAGGCAAGGTGTGGGGTGTGTTTGTAAGGCAAGACAAGGTTAAGGGAGTGTTATTTGTTGTGCAAGCAGTATCTCAGTTTGTAACGTGATGAGGTTGGCATCCATCTTTTTAAAGTGGCCTCCTGAAGGATTTAATTTGGCATGTGTTTTCCACTCCTCAGAGGTGGTCTTCTGAAATTCTGGCAATGCCCGTGCTTTGGACAAGGTAAGCACTCTCCATCCTCAGTCTTGGTGTGCAGCTGACACAGCGTCCAGGGCAGGCAGTACCCAGTAACAGTCTTCTGGCACCTTTGTATGGGATCAACCCCTGGATGTTGTCTGTTTAGGAGGAGGGGATGCCATTTCTTTTGAGAAGGGCTCATAATTCCTCTCTTGGATGGCTGCAATTGGATGGGTTCGGCTGAAGTTGTAGGCGGCGAGAGCTTTCCCAGCTGGTGCTTTTGTGAGGTGTGGTTTTGCCCAATGTTTTCAACTTTATAGCCAGACTCTGCGAGAATGAAAAGATTTATTAGTGCTGTTGTGACCGCCAGGTTTAGCTTAGCAGGCTGTAGCTTCCTAAGAGCTCAGAGGGTCCGCATGGGCAATGCGACTCAGTCATTATCCTGTAGTCCATTTCAGACGGCCCCACGATCTTGCTCTGGCCAGCTATCAGCATTACAACACAGTGATGACAAAAGAGGTAGAGAAGGGTCTCCCCACGTGGGTTAAGAGGATTTTAATCTCACATCGGGTCCCAGTGATCTCCGGAGGTAGAGACACCTCGTGGTCTGAGCGCGGGGGGGTTTTGTCAGGGCCCGGGGTGGTCCCCAGGCGGGGTTGGGGTACAGGAATCAATAGGGAGAAACCGAGGGAGGGGCCAAGGCTAGGGCAGGGAACAGGGGGAACATGTGAAATAGGAAAAGCAATGGATTAACAGATCGCCACATAGCGCGAAGGATTAATTCGTGTGGCCCTTTGAGTGTGGTGCAAATACGAATTTGCACTTGGAAGGCGAAGATCAGCGGTCTCTCTTTGTCGTGACACTGTTGATTGGAGAGCAGCCACGTTGCCAGCTTGGAGCTTGGCGTGATTTAGAGCTCGGCGAGGTGCAGGTCGTTCTTTTGCAAGTCAACAGCACCATCGTGTGGTTATTTTTTATGAGCGCTCGCGGTGCTCAGGAAAAAGCCAGGCACTTTGCTCTCGGGGCACCGTTAGTGTGGGAGCAGTTGGTGTAAGAGCTCCGTTGTGGATGCCGGCTCTTCGAGACTGAAAGAACGTGATCGCGCAGGGGGCTGGGAAGGAAGACGAATCGTTTCATTGTCTGCTGTGCAGCTCGTAGGCGGCAAAAGAAAAGGGAATTCTAGCATGGCCCTTTTCTTCTAGGACCTTTTTCTGTGGGAGCAGCTCCTGAACCTTTCCAGTTTTGCGACTGGACTCTGTGAGACTGAAAGTGCGTGAGGGTGCTTAAAGCTGAGCGCACAAGGCTGTGCGTGCTGCACTTTAGAAGCTGTGGGGCCAAGGTGAAGGCCAGCACTTACTTTTTGTTCTAGGCGCTTTGGTACAGGAGCTGGATGTCCTAAGTTTTGAAGCTGGGCTCTGCAAGAGCGCAGGAAAGTGATGGGACACGTAGCTGAGCAGGAAAGGGCATAACTCCGGGGGCTGTGTTGCTTTTCACAGACTACGAGTAAAATGTGGAGTCAGCAACAGCTTGCTGTGCAGGCCCTTTTTGTGGCTGATATTTACACTTGATCAAGTAGGTTCAGCTTCAGGAGCGCTGCATGACTGAAAGAAAAATGTGATGATGCATTAAGTTTGAAAAGAAAGCTCATAGCCCCAGCTCGCATGGTGTTGCTCTCCTTTGATGCGACTGTGAAACCCGCTCTATTGTTTCCAGATGAAAACTGTGGAGCTGGAGTCAGGGAGGGAGCAAAAACCTAACAGCACGTGCAGCTGTAATCAGGAAGCCTAGTACAAATGTGTGGTGTGCAGTTCAAAGCTGCATAAGAAACGTGATGGCCAGCACTGCCTCTTCTCTTCTAGGACGTCTTGTTTAAGGCAGCGGATCCTAAAGGTCTCTGGGCGAGCAAGGTTCAACACGCCACTCACAAGACACTTCCCCTTTCCATTCAAAAGCCTTAATTTGCACCATGATCCAGGCACCAGAAGAATTCCCGTGCCAGGAAAGCAGCAGTTGCTAGATAAGTCCTTCTCCTCACAGCTTTTTCAGCTACACGCCTCAGCATCAGTCTATGCGCATTCCTTCTCAGCTCCTGGTACGTCCCATTCGAAGCCCGGAGACGGGATTGCAAAAGTCCAGCTGAAAGCTCGTTCACCATCAGTGTCAGCTGAGAATGCTCTTGCTGGCACGACATGGAACTCGCAGCCCTCGAACTCCCTTGCACAACCCTGGAGAGATGCACTTTCATACGCCTTCAGTGTTGCAGAGTGCAAGCGGCTGTATCTGCGCAGAGAAGCAAGGGTCAAAACAGAAGGCATTCCTAAACCACCCGCTTCTCATAGCAGCTGTTAAACTGCATCTACCACACCGCAGCTCTGTGCCTTCCTTCTCACATATACGTGCCGTCACAGTTCCCACTCTGGCAGCTCCTTTGCAAGCATCCAGCAGCTGCTCCCTTAAAACCGGCTCTGGAAGAAAAAGCCAGCGCTGCTCTGCACCTTCCCCTTGCCACATGTCAGCCACACCAAGCACACTTCTGCGCTGTGTACTTTCCTTCTCAGCGTCTTCTGCCATTATTATAGTGTTTCAGTCTCGGAGCCTAAAGCTAAAGCTAGGTATTTCCACACAGGGCTCGGATAGGAAGAGGTACTGGCACAGGTAACTGTCACAGGCCTTTGCCCTTAACATTAGCTAACTTGAATTCAGCAGGCAAGCGCGTGGCAGCCTCGCTCCTCTTGCAGCCTGTACCTGGCACACACACAGGCACGGTGTTCTGCAGCTTCATTCTTCGCCTTACCAAAGAGGCGCGCTTTCATTCTCCCGGAGTGTGAAATGCCCACCTACCTCTCACACACAACACTGTAAAGGAAAGAGGACTGCCACTTGATTGTGGTGCAAATACAAGTTTCCGTGCATAAGGGGCACGCCTCTTGTCCTGTCAGCAATAACTGTGCGAGACGTAGCCGAAAACTTCTCCAGTTCAAGTCAGACTACAAGACTGATAGAGCTGAGAAGGAAAGTGCATGGCACGGGCACGTTGCCACAGAAGCAGTGCACTGGACAGCTGCTGCGCCGGCACAGTGTTCTGTGCGAGAAGTTTTTGGCTATGTCTTGCACAGTTATCGGTGACCGGACAAGAAGCTAGACGAATACATGTACCAGGAAATTAAAAGTTGCTGGATAATTCCTTCTCCTCGTAGCTTTTCAAGTACACACCACAAGATCAGTGTATGCTCGTTCCCTCTCATCTGTTTTTAAATCTTCATTCAAAGCCCATCGACAGAATTGAGAAAGTCCAGCCAAAAATTCCTTCACAATCAGTGTCAGCTGAGAATGCGTTTGCTTGTTCTACACATAATTCACACCCATTGAACTCCATCACACAGCCTGGAGATGGACAAATTCATACCCCTTCAGTGTTGCAGAGTCCAACAGAGAAGTATGTGTCAGGACAGAAGGCCTCAATTATCCCTTCTCTCTGCAGTCTTTAAAGTGCGCACAATACGACGTGGCTCTATACCTTCCTTGGCAGATATATGTACCGCAACATTTTTCACTCTCGCATGTTCCTTTTTCATGTCACTCAGCTTCTCCCATAAAAAAGGTTCTAGACAGAAAAGCCAGTGCTGCTCTGCACCTTCCCCTTGCCACGTGTAAGTCACAGTAACACACTTGTGCACAAAGTACTTACCTTCTCAGCATCTTCTGCCATAGTATTTTCTGAATCTCAGAGTCTAAAGCTAAAGGGAATTGTTTCCACAAGGGGTCAGCACAGGTACCAGCATAACTAATGGTCATAGACAGTCACCTGAGTGGCAGAAATGCTCCTCTTGCAGCCTGTACACTACACTCACAACCATGGTGCTCCGTGTTTGTTCTCAGCCTTATGTTTTCATTCTCCCAGAGTGCGAAATTTCAACCTCTTATACACAACAATGTGCCAACAGAGAAGAAATCCAGCACACTATTTCTGTGAAAACACCCCAGTGCCATACACTTTCTTTCTCAGTTTTATGTGCCATCGTATTTACATGCTTCTCTTTGTAGTCTGAATATAAACAGAAAAGCTTTCAGCTCTAGCTCATAAAAATAAATGTGCCAGGACCAAGAAGCTTGCTCAAACCATGCCCTGTATGCAAGGAAACATGTTTTTGTTCCAAAAGTGGAGTCCACTTCCTATTGCATCATATGACTGCAATCGCATTCTGCTGCTCTGCAATCCTTTGCTCAGCTTCAGGTAAGGTCAGGCACTTTCAAATTTGCAGAAACCAGCATGTCCATGTACTTTCATACTCAAAGGTGGGCAAGAAAAGGAGCATTTGTTAGGTATGTCTTTGTAGCAGGATGTTTCAACAATATGTGCAAGAAGAGAAGCAATTCCTGAACTAGTCCTTCAATTTCCAAGCCTTTTAACAAACTACCACAATCTGGCTGATGAGAAGGTATAATCAAGAGAATGTTTTTATCCTGGAATATTTTCTGTGCAAGAGGTATATCAAGATCTTTAGTCATTACAATCTGTAAAGGTTGTGATGACATGGTGAGAAGGAAAGTGCAGAGCACAATAAGCTGATTGCAGTTTGCAGGTTCTAAAGGAAAGAGAGCTCCATTATAGTGCAAATACAAGTTTGCAAGCATTAAGGAGCAAGGTCTAAGCAAGCTTCTTGTCCTAGACCAATTATCTGTGTGAAACATAGCCGAAAACATTACCATTTAGATTCAGACTATAACAGTGACAGCACGTAATGGAATGTACAACTGAGAAGGAAAAGTACATGGAACTAATGTGTTTTCACAGAAGCAGTGCACTAGACTTCTGTGCTGGCACAACATTCTGTGGAAGAAGCAGATGGAATTTTTGGAGTACTAGGAGAATTGAAGGATCGTGATGTTATACAAGGCTGAGAATATACCTGCAGAGCACCGTGGCTCTATGCGCAGTGCACAGGCTGCAAGAGGAGCATGGCTGCCACTCGGCTGCCTTCTGAATTCAGGTTCTCAATCAGAAGGGAGAAAGGTCAACAAAAGCTTCCTAGGCTAGCATGTACTCCTATTCGAGCCTTAATGGAAACCATTCTGTTTATCGTTATCATTGAGATCTAAAGAACAGGAGGGTAGACATGATTCATTAAATCTCGATATCCATGGACAAAGACCCTCTAACTAATTAAAGTTAGAAAGTGGTATGTTTATTCAGGCACCAGCGGGGGGGCATGGGAGTAGCCTCCTAAAGACATGCCAGCCAAGTACAAGGTTTCTCGTTCTCTATTTATTACTCAAAGTTTTACATCTTCTGCATATGTATGACCCCAGCATCTCCCATTCTCTGCTTTGTATTAAAATGAGATCATTAGTCTTTCATGCGTGCACAGTTTCTCTCTTGAATTGGGTCGGTGGTCTTGAATTGGGTAAGTGGTCCTGAAAGATGAAGTCAAGAATATCTTCCTCACAGTGACCTTTTTACCTTCTTACTGTTGGCAGGCCTTCATGACCTCTTGGTGCAGCCCAACATCTCCTACTTTTAATTATTATGAAACCCAGGTGCTGTTCTTGGTTTTATTAGTTTCAATTTGTTTTGATGACAGTTCATTTATTATGTTTCTTTCTGTAAACTTCTATAAACAAAACTTAAAACAAAAATATAATGGTAAATAATACATCCATTAGCTCTAGCTTAGGCATCTAATAATCATTAACTTATTTTTTGTTTTTCTACTTTGTATCTTAATCAATACAAATTTCTTCCAACTCTTAGCTAAACTTTTAACCTTTTAAAACCTTGACTCAGACATAGCTGTGACAAAAATACAGAGTAGAGCGGTTGGTTCAGTATGGCTTCCATGCGGCAAGGGGAAGGTGCAGACCAGCACTAGCTCTTACTTCTAGAACCCTTTCATGGGAACAGATGCTAAATGTTTGAAGGGGACCTGCAAGTGTCGCGCATATGGCATATGTGTGAGAAGGAAGAAGCGTAGTGGCAGTACGCTGTGGGCAGTTTAAAGAAGGCTGCTTGCAAAAGGGAGTAATTAAGGAAGGCCTTTGGTCGTGATACTTCCTTCTGTGTCAATATAGCTGCTTGGATACTGCGACATTAAATGTATGTGGAAGTGTTTGCACTGCCAGTATCAGATAGCACAGGGAAAGTCAGCAAATGCTTTCTATCCCAGCACATGTATCAGTCTGAACTGATAAAATTAGAAATGCCTCTGTTTAGCTGTGTATTCTGCCACACTGAGAGAATGTGATACTATACATTGTTGAGAAATAAATCGGTTTTGAATAACATGTTTGGGCTAGTTTAGAGGCTGCAGGGAAAGAGGAAGGCCAGCACTGCTTTTTGTTCTAGGACTTTTTGTACAGGAGCAGTTGCTGGATGCTTTGAAGGTGTTTGGTATCCTGCCTGAGTGAGAGGCTAGGATGGTACATCGAGACGGGGAAAGTGAACGTAAGCAGGGAGTTTGATGCAGTTCAGTGGGTGCGAATTACAATGTTGAGCCAGCAAGAACATCCTCAGCTGATGCTAATCATGAACGAGCTTTTGCCTGGAATTTAACAGTTTAGTCCCTAAGTTCCAAAGGCAAATCTACTAATAGGTAAGATGGAACATGCTTACACTGATACAGATGGGTGTAGTTATAAAGCTTCAAAGAGAAGGGATTCTCAAACAACTGTTTCTTTCCTGGCACGGGAATTCTTCTTGCCCCTTGATTTTTGTTCTAGACCAGGGGGTTTCAAATAGAAGGTGAACTTTCTTTGAAAGCTCACGTGGAGTCCTATTCTTCCAGTCTCCCATAGAGGCCTTCAGCATTCGTTGCCTTAAAGAAAAAGTCCTAGTACAAAAGAAGCAGTGCTGGGTATCACTTTTCCTATGTGACTTTAAACCACTGCACAACACAGGTTTGTATTAGGCTTCTTTTTTTCAGCTGCATGTGCTTTTATATTTTTGCTCTCTCACTGAGCCCAAGCGTCTTAATTTTCTCTGGGAAACATAGACTGGGTTTCACAATCACTTCAAAGGATATCAACACCACATAAAATGAGGCCATTGTGCTTACCTTTAAAACTAAATGTAATATCTCCTTCTTTCTTTCAGTCTTGCAGAGCTCCTGAACCTGAACTAACTGTATCTCCTGAAAATACTGGTCACAAAAAGTGCCAGCTCAGCAAGCTCTTGCTGTCTCCACATTTAACTCGCATCCCACAAAAAGTAACGCGCACCTTAGCGTTATGCACTTGCCTGCTCAGCTACATGCTCCATCACATTCCCTCACTCTTGCACAGCCCGGCTTAAAACCTTGCTCAGTCCAGCTCCCATACTAAAGCTCCGGGAACAAAACGTAAGCCCTGGTTTGCACATTTGGCTTGCAGCGCAAGAAGTGCAGCACATAGGCCTGTGCCCTAATCGTTATGCACACTTGTGCACTCTCAGTCTCATGGACACCAGTTACAAACCAAGAAAAGTTCAGCTGCGAGTCCCAAAGAAAAGGATCTCAAAGAAAGAGGCCAGGTTGGAAGTTCTTGTTCTTTTGCAGCCTAAAAACCGGGCAGCAAACACTGAGATGATTCCTCTTCCTTCCCAGCTATACACAGAATAACTATATTTCAGATGCGAACAGTTGGGATTCCACAGTGGAAGGCTTAATTTAAGTACTCCCACACAAACGGTGCCAAGAGAGAAAAGCACTTGGCTTTTTCCTGGGTGCAGTTAGCACTGAAAACAAAAAAACCAAACCCCAAAAAACACACTAAAGCGCAGACGACTTAGAAGAGGAGGATGTCTACCACTACAGGCTCTTCAGCGAAGCCGTTGGAATACATCATATGGCGTGGAGATAACAACTTCCTTAATACTTCAGTGTTGCAGGGTACATGCAGCTAGAGCTCACTCAGAAACACGCGTCAAAGAAGAAGATGTTCAAAAACTACCACCACATTCCGCCTCTCTGGTCGTCCGAATGGAATGGGAAAGCTTCTCGCCTGCGTCTCGCACAGAGAACCGTGCCAGGACGACAAGCTCGCCCGGCATTTGCCCCTGACACTTGCAGGAACTCGTAGCATCCAGCGCCTTCCAGGGGCAGTCTGCTTTCCATCACAACCTGCAGAGTGCCCGCCAGATGGTGGTGCTGTCTGCCCGCTCCTTCTCGGCCAGAGTGTAGGCTGGTGCACACTACAGTCTGGCAAGGAGCAAAGATCTTCGGTAGATGTCTAGCACAGGAGAAAGCTGTCAAGAAAGAACCACGTTCTTCTTCAGCCCTCTTCGTGTCCTGATTGTGGTGCTGCGCTCAAAGCCTTGCACATTGAAAGACTTCTCCAGCAAGTGCTTCTCCCCTGGCGCACTTTGCTGAGTGAGAGCTGCATGGGAACGTGGACTCAGCGAAACGGAGAGGGTGTCCTTGTAACTCGAGCTGAGCAAAGAAACCGTGCATGGTGATCTGTGGGTGGGTGCAGCATGCATGCGGAAAAGCAGCAAAGTTCACTGCCGTCGCTGAGCTTCTCTTCAGTCCGGACTACTTAAGGCAAAGAATGAAGCCGCAGAGCACCGGGCTTGTGTGTGCAGTGCACCGAATTGCTCAAGTCCAGCAAGGGCTTGTTCACAATCTGAGTCGGCTGAGAGCGTTCTCGCTGCTCCAGAAAGCGAGGCGCAGCCGTAGCGCTTCATCCCACAGCGCGGACATAGGCACTTTCCTAGTTGTTCAGCTTTGCAGAGTCCCTGCAGCTAGAGCTCAGCGAGGAGCAGGCGTCAAAGCAGAAGGCTTTCCTAAAGCACCCCACTCCAAGCAGCCTTCGGAAATCGCAAATCACAGTGTGGCTCAGTTCTTTTCTTCTAAGACAGACGCCCGCCTTGCTTTCACTCTTGCAGCTCCCTTGCCTCATGTAAAGCCACCTAAACTCCCCGCTGCACTCTCTACTTCCTCTCTCCTTGGCATCGACCACTGTGTTTTCTGCATCTCAGAGACTAAAGGTAAGCGCCAGTGTTTCCAGGGATGGTTGGAAGAAGAATAAGTAGTAGCACAAGTAAGTAGCTGTCATTGAACTTCCTCCTTCTCAATGCTAACCTGAATTTGGCAGGCAGGCGAGTGGCAGCCATGCTCCATTCTCAGTTTGTACGCTGCGGACACAAGCCCAGTGCTCTGCACCTTCATTCGGCCTCTTTAGTACCCATGTCGTGCTTTCATTATGCCGGAGTCGAACCGCCGACTACTCGCACAGACCACTGTGCCGGCAGTGAAATGCTCCAGCCGACTGCTTCTGCCAAAACACGCCTGGGCTATGCACTTTCCCTTGCAGCAACATACAACAGCACATTGGGTCTTTCTTGTCATCCAAATGTCAAGGGAAAGATTCTCAGCTACATCTCGCGCAGAAAACAGTTTTAGGTCAACGAGCTTACCTTCCCCGGAGCTTAGCCTCGACGCGTGGAAACCTGTATTTGCAGCACATCCTAGTGGTAGCCCTCTTTCCTTTCCAGCCTGCACAGCGCCGGCAGACGGCGGTGCTCTCTGCACCTGCCTTCTCACTTGCAAGTACCACCGCCAAGCTTACAGCCTTGCAGGGAGCGAAGAGGCGGATAGGCGTGTCGCCCAGAAGAAGGTGCCAGGACCAAAAGATGGTCTTCCTTTCTCCTGCTCCTTGCCCGAATTGTGGTGCTGTGTTGAAAGTCTTGCCCAGCGAAAAGCTACTCCAGCAAGTGTTTCTCTCCTGACGCATTTCGCTGAGCGAGAGCTACACGGACAGTTTGGACTCGGTGAAACAGCAAGAAAATGCTTGTCGGTCGAGCTGAAGGAAAATCCCTGCACAGCACACTGTGGCTGCGTGCAGTGCTCACGCTGAAGAGCGGCAAAGCTCCAAGCCATGGCTGGGCTTCAGTTCTGTCCAGAGCACAGAAGGCGAAGAACCAAGCAGCTGGGCACCGGGCTCATGTACTCAGGGGAGCCAATTTCCAATGTCCAGCCAAGAGCTGCTTCACAAGCAGCTGCAGCTGAGAATGCTCTGGCTGCTTCAGAAAGGAAGGCGCAGCCCTTGCACTCCTGGACACAAGCTGGCCAGCAGCAGGTTCCTAAACCTTCAGTGCTGCAGAGTGCATGCAGCTGGAGCACAGCCAGAAGGAGGCGTCCAGAAAGAAGGCGTTCTTCAAGTCCCCCCCTCCTCCAGGCAGCCTTGAAACTGAGCACAACACACTGCGCCTCGGCAGCTTCCTTCTCACATAGACGGACCGTCCCCTTGTTCACTCTCGCAGCTCCCTTGCCCACTTGCAGCAGCTGCTGCCAAAGAAAAACGCTCCAGAAGTCAAAGCCTTTTACTGCTGGGCTGCACTTTCTCCTTGCCTCACGTCAAAGCACCAGAAACTCTCCGCTGCACTCTGTATTTCCAGTCTCCGCTGCATCTGCCACTGTCATCTCTGCATCTCCAAGCGTCAAGCTGGGCACAATTCTTTCCAGGGAAAGCTGGAAGAGCAATAGGTAGCAGCACAAGTAGCCGCAGCTTGAACTTTCTGTTTTCAAGTGCTAACGTGAATCCGCACACAAGCGAGAGGCAGCCTGGGCGATGCGCATACCAGCTCCGTGCTCTGCGCCTTCATTGTGCCGGAGTGGAACCGGTGTCTACTTCTCGCCCAGAGAGCACGGTGCCGGCAGAGAAATGCTCCAGGCTGCTGCCTCTGCCCAAACACGCCTGGGCTCTGCACTTTCTCTCTCAGCGCTAGGTAGCAGCACATTCGGTCTGCCTTGTAGCCTGAATCTGAACGGAAAGCTTCTCAGCTAAGTCTCGCACAGAGAACAGTTTTAGGTCAACGAGCTTAGCCGGAGCTTAGCCTCGACGCGTGGAAACCTGTATTTGCAGCACATCCTAGTGGTAGCCCTCTTTCCTTTCCAGCCTGCACAGCGCCGGCAGATGGCCGTGCTCTCTGCACCTGCCTTCTCACTTGCAAGCACCACCGCCAAGCTTACAGCCTTGCAGGGAGCGAAGAGGCGGATAGGCGTGTCGCCCAGAAGAACGTGCCAGGACCAAAAGATGGTCTTCCTTTCTGCTGCTCCTTGCCCGAATTGTGGTGCTGTGTTGAAAGTCTTGGCCAGCGAAAAGCTACTCCAGCAAGTGTTTCTCGCCTGACGCATTTCGCTGAGCGAGAGCTACATGCACAGTTTGGACTCGGTGAAAGAGCAAGAAAATGCTTGTCCGTCGAGCTGAAGGAAAATCCCTGCACAGCACACTGTGGCTGCGTGCAGTGTTCACGCTGAAGAGCGGCAAAGCTCCAAGCCATGGCTGGGCTTCACTTCTGTCCAGAGCACAGAAGGCGAAGAACCAAGCAGCTGGGCACCGGGCTCATGTACTCAGGGGAGCCGATTTCCAAATGTCCAGCCAAGAGCTGCTTCACAAGCAGCTGCAGCTGAGAATGCTCTGGCTGCTTCAGAAAGGAAGGCGCAGCCCTTGCACTCCTGGACACAAGCTGGCCAGAAGCAGGTTCCTAAACCTTCAGTGCTGCAGAGTGCATGCAGCTGGAGCACAGCCAGAAGGAGGCGTGCAGAAAGAAGGCGTTCTTCAAGTACCCCCCTCCTCCAGGCAGCCTTGCAACTGAGCACAACACACTGCGCCTCGGCAGCTTCCTTCTCACATAGACCTACCGTCCCCTTCTTCACTCTCGCAGCTCCCTTGCCCACTTGCAGCAGCTGCTGCCAAAGAAAAACGCTCCAGAAGTCAAAGCCTCTGCTGGGCTGCACTTTCCCCTTGCCTCACGTCAAAGCACCAGAAACTCTCCGCTGCACTCTGTATGTCCATTCCCCGCTGCATCTACCACTGTCATCTCTGCATCTCCAAGCATCAAGCTGGGCACAATTCTTTCCGGGGAAAGCTGGAAGAGAAATAGGTAGCAGCACAAGTAGCCGCAGGTTGAACTTTCTGTTTTCAAGTGCTAACGTGAATCCGCACACAAGCGAGAGGCAGCCACGCTTCCTCTTGCAGCCTGTGCCATGCGCATACCAGCTCCGTGCTCTGCGCCTTCATTGTGCCGGAGTGGAACCGGTGTCTACTTCTCGCCCAGAGAGCACGGTGCCGGCAGAGAAATGCTCCAGGCTGCTGCTTCTGCCCAAACACGCCTGGCCTCTGCACTTTCTCTCTCAGCGCTAGGTAGCAGCACATTCGGTCTGCGTGGTAGCCTGAATCTTAACGGAAAGCTTCTCAGCTACGTCTCGCACAGAGAACAGTTTTAGGTCACCAAGCTTACGCGGAGCTTACCCTCGACGCGTGGAAACCTGTATTTGCAGCACATCCTAGTGGTAGCCCTCTTTCCTTTCCAGCCTGCACAGCCGCAGTGCACAGATGGCCGTGCTCTCTGCACCTGCCTTCTCACTTGCAAGCACCACCGCCAAGCTTACAGCCTTGCAGGGAGCGAAGAGGCGGATAGGCGTGTCGCCCAGAAGAACGTGCCAGGACCAAAAGATGGTCTTCCTTTCTCCTGCTCCTTGCCCGAATTTGTGGTGCTGTGTTGAAAGTCTTGCCCAGCGAAAAGCTACTCCAGCAAGTGTTTCTCTCCTGACGCATTTCGCTGAGCGAGAGCTACATGCACAGTTTGGACTCGGTGAAAGAGCAAGAAAATGCTTGTCGGTCGAGCTGAAGGAAAATCCCTGCACAGCACACTGTGGCTGCGTGCAGTGCTCACGCTGAAGAGCGGCAAAGCTCCAAGCCATGGCTGGGCTTCACTTCTGTCCAGAGCACAGAAGGCGAAGAACCAAGCAGCTGGGCACCGGGCTCATGCACTCAGGGGAGCCAATTTCAAATGTCCAGCCAAGAGCTGCTTCACAAGCAGCTGCAGCTGAGAATGCTCTGGCTGCTTCAGAAAGGAAGGCGCAGCCCTTGCACTCCTGGACACAAGCTGGCCAGAAGCAGGTTCCTAAACCTTCAGTGCTGCAGAGTGCATGCAGCTGGAGCACAGCCAGAAGGAGGCGTCCAGAAAGAAGGCGTTCTTCAAGTACCCCCCTCCTCCAGGCAGCCTTGCAACTGAGCACAACACACTGCGCCTCGAGGAGCTTCTTCCTCAGATAGATGGACCGTCCCCTTCTTCACTCTCGCAGCTCCCTTGCCCACTTGCGGCAGCTGCTGCCAAAGGCTCCAGAAGTCAAAGCCTCTGCTGGGCTGCACTTTCCCCTTGCCTCACGTCAAAGCACCAGAAACTCTCCGCTGCACTCTGTATTTCCAGTCTCCGCTGCATCTACCACTGTCATCTCTGCACCTCCAAGCATCAAGCTGGGCACAAGTCTTTCCAGGGAAAGCTGGAAGAGAAACAGGTAGCAGCACAAGTAGGCGCAGCTTGAACTTTCTTTTTTCAAGTGCTAACGTGAATCCGCACACAAGCGAGAGGCAGCCACGCTTTCTCGTGCAGCCTGGGCGATGCGCATACCGGCTCCGTGCTCTGCTCCTTCATTGTGCCGGAGTGGAACCGGTGTCTACTTCTCGCCCAGAGAGCACGGTGCCGGCAGAGAAATGCTCCAGGCTGCTGCCTCTGCCCAAACACGCCTGGCCTCTGCACTTTCTCTCTCAGCGCTAGGTAGCAGCACATTCGGTCTGCCTTGTAGCCTGAATCTGAACGGAAAGCTTCTCAGCTAAGTCTCGCCCAGAGAACAGTTTTAGGTCAACGAGCTTACCTTATGCGGAGCTTACCCTCGACGCGTGGAAACCTGTATTTGCAGCACATCCTAGTGGTAGCCCTCTTTCCTTTCCAGCCTGCACAGCGCGCCTTGCAGGGAGCGAAGAGGCGGATAGGCGTGTCGCCCAGAGAAACGTGCCAGGACCAAAAAGATGGTCTTCCTTCTCCTGCTCCTTGCCCCGAATTTGTGGTGCTGTGTTGAAAGTCTTGCCAGCGAAAAAGCTACTCCAGCAAGTGTTTCTCTCCTGACGCATTTTCGCTGGAGCGAGAGCTACATGCACAGTTTGGACTCGGTGAAAGAGCAAGAAAATGCTTGTCGGTCGAGCTGAAGGAAAATCCCTGCACAGCACACTGTGGCTGCGTGCAGTGCTCACGCTGAAGAGCGGCAAAGCTCCAAGCCATGGCTGGGCTTCACTTCTGTCCAGAGCACAGAAGGCGAAGAACCAAGCAGCTGGGCACCGGGCTCA